>NC_140299.1:50372814-51114481 GCF_964211825.1 Aythya ferina | reverse complement strand
TCACACCTGTACAAGACCCATCCTTGTTGATTTAAGTCAGATTGCTGTTTACATAAACATAATACCACATATTTGAAATAAAATTAAATTGAGCTCAGTGGATAATATTTTATCCAAGACTTTTACTCATTCTCGTTACATCAGAAAGTTTAATTTGCTTCTCTCCACTCAGTGCACTGTTAATACAAGTATGTAGTACTAGAACTAGAGATATTTTATCAGGAGCAAACCAAAGGTCTACTTTCACTTCCTCCTAAATTAAAGACAACATTTTTTTGGTAAAAAATGGTAGGAGCAAATCAGGGTATTTATGTATGAGCTAGCTGGTGGTTGGCTCTGTGCTTCCTGCCTTATACTTCATCAGCACAAAAGGTTGCCAATGATCTTTCAACGTTCACCATGTTTATTAGCGTCATATGTGGGTAAATTCCTTGCTGAGATGTCTGCATGCAATCTGGATTTAACTTGTGTATGTTCTGCCTTGAGAGTAGTACCAGCTCTCATTAATGTAGATCTCAAACCTTCTGAAGAAATATGCAAGTACTTGGGCACTATTATGTTTTGAAATATTGGGATGGGAAGGCCATCTGCTATTCCACAGAATAAAGTGACATGGTAGGACACTCTTTTTATGACAAAGAAGAATCATAAAGAGAAATTACTGAAAACAAGATGGATGTGTGAACAGTGAGTATGGTCCTAATCAAATTAGTCATAATGCAAATGCATCCATTAATAATACTGGATAAGGATTAACATTTGTTTAATCTTAGTACATTATTCTAATTCACTTGGAGTGCTTGAGAGAGAACCCCAATATGAAACATTTATATGTCTGTCAGTCCTAACTATTTTACATTTTACTTTACAAAACGTAATATTTGATAAATGAAACGTGATTCCTCTGTTATTTAAAAAATCTCCCCAAATTTATTTAATTTACAATAAGGAAATTCTTCCTGTATTATAAAGCATTTCACTTCTGAAAAGCTCAGTAAAAATGGTCTGCAGGTGTAGTCTGAACAGTGCTGAATAGGGGAGGGTCAGCTGGGATTCTCTGTTCAATCCTACATGGTCCTTAATTTAGAGATGGCACTAGAGCATGTTGTGATAAATACCTTTATCTCAAAGATCATATACCACCATATGCCACTCTCCAATTGTGGTGTCCTTTGTTCATTTTATACAGTGGACCAGAAGATTTAAAGATTTGGATTCACTTTCTAGGTCTGCCCCAGACTTGAAATGTAAGTTTTGATAGGTTATTTGAGTTTGCTTTGATAGACTTTGTCATTTTTTCTGGAAAGGAAGACTTCGGAGTGCATGAATGTGCTCCATTTTGCTCCTAGCATTTCCTCTCAAGCCCCGCCACTCCAAGAAACAAACAACAATAAAACAACAAAAACAAAGCAGAACAAAACACACACAAAACAATATCTTCAATGTTTGTTTGTTTGTTTTTTAGGGGACGGTCAATCCATTTGTGAGGGCAGATCATACTGCACTGAGGCAGAAAGCATTGCCATAGTACAAATCATCCCATCTTTATGAGTAGAAAACTCTGCTACAACGGCAATACACAAATAGAGATATAATTCTTTCTGGTTCATGTTAGTGTAAATATATTGTACAAGTAGCAACACAGCTTTTCAATGCAATTTGAAGGTAAAATTTCAAAATATGACATTAGATGCATTTGGAAAAAAAAAAAAAAAAAAAAGAACTTTTATTAATAAGCAAGTAAGTGTCTACAAGGAACCTTAAAACCATTATTTTATGGATATTTTTCTTGTTTAATCACACTGCTAGGGGGAGAGAGAATTTATTGCTTCTGATTTTACAAACATTTAAACAAAGACGAGCTTGATTTTGGTGTCCTTCTTCACTGCAGGTTTGCATTTAACAGCTCACTTTTATTTTTCCCTGAACGTAATGTTTTTAAACATTTGCAACATTTTGTTTTTAAATACATTGCAAATGGTATCAGGTGTACTAAGTGCACTTACTGAAACCAAAGGTATAATCCTGAACATATATACTGAAGATCTTCAGTATCTGCCTTCATAATTTCTACAATGACTATATTTACTTCCCTTTAACAACTTAAAGTTCATTTTGAGAATCTTGGTACGCAACAAAAAATTAAGTCAAAACAAGATGATGCTCTATGTTGCAATTTTAGACTGTCTGTCAGATTTGTGGGAACAGGCAGAGATATCTGCATAGCAAAGCAGGGATACGAAGAAAGATGCAGACCAACAGAACAGAGAAACAGAGCCTAGAGCAGCTTTCCTAGAGCAGCTTGGGCAGCAGTCAGGGTCCTACAAGACCAGACAGTCTGAGGTGTTCAACTGCAGCAGTTTTCCAAGTGTGAAGAAGGACAGACACTCCTCTGGTTTCTTGCCAAATTCCAGTGTGAAACACACAACATGTTTCTAAAGAGGCATACAGTAGATTTCTTATAGTTCTTTACAGAGGCCTGCGTTCAAAAATTTCCTATTCTAATATGCATGCCTATTCTAAGAAGTAGCTCCATGAAGGGTCCACTTCAGTCATTTTTCAGTCATTTTCCATATGGTCGTTTTGCAAATAAAGCTACATAGGCTTTGTAAATCCCTTTGATTTCCAAGTTAACAACCCAACAAATCATCAGGATTGTAATGAAAATGGGCAGAAATGTTACTGAGACCCAATAAGCATGTATTAAATGATGATGACAGCACCCACCAAATTTTGGCTACAGTGAGGGACTGTTTTGCTATGATCTGCCTTTCTTCGTCTTGTTACACTGACTTTTACAAGTTGCTGCAACAGTGCCATTTCTTTGGATTTCTGTAGCAATTTCTGTCTAGTCAGTCACCAGGAAGCTCTGTCAGGAAATTTTTATTTTAGGAGATGATTGAGAGTGGATGTTGGAGTTCGAGATTGGTGTTACTAGCATTTCTCCCTCTTTTCAAAGACACTGATTATATGGGACTTCTATGCCAGGTACTGCTGAGCACTACAGGGTAACAAATCTGCTCATGAGGATGCATGTTAGCTGTCCTTATCAGCTCTTGCAGTTGTATGTTGGAGCAACACTTTCATTTCCACTACTTTAGGGAAAAATGATTAATTTAACCTGGTTGCTATAACGAAAATGATTCCAATTCTTGAAGTCAAGACTCTTTTCAGTGACGTCCAGCACTGGACAAGAGGCACAGGCACAAACTGAAACACAAGAGGTTCCATTTTAATATGAAAAATCTTTACTGTGAGAGTGATGGAGCTCTGGAACAGGTTTCTCAGAGAGGCTGTGGAGTCTCCTTCCCTGGAGTTATTGAAAACCTTCCTGTGTATGATTGTGTACAGTGTGCTCAAGGGGATCCTGCTCGTTATGGTATTGGACCAGATAATTTCCAGAGGTCCCTTCCAACCTCAACCATCCTGTGATTCTCTAAGGGAGCTCTTGGGGACAAAACTTTTTTGAGCTGGTGTACTTGTGAAGGTCAGTGGCATCTTAGCATGGCAAAAAGCACTGATTTTTGTGAATTATGTGTTCTCCTGATACTTTTTATGGGGGATAATTTGGGGAGGCAGAGAGGTTATGGTGTCTTATCAAACCTTTAGAGGGGTAGATTTTAGTCTTAACTCTGAAGCTAGCAATACAAGAAAAAGCAGTGATAAAACCAGTGTCTGCTAGAACACTTACTATTACTTCCAGTAAATCTAGATAGTAAGTTCAGATATAAGCTATGAATGGATTTCGGTGGTTCAATGTGTGGCATTACAATTATTAACTTGGAACAAAACTGTTTCACAAACATGCATTTTGATGCTCACTCATTCAGTTTGGCCACTGAGTAATACCATAGTCAGAAGAGAATGAGAAGAAAGATCAACACTTCTATCTCAGATCTTATCCAAATCAGCCCATCTAGTATTAGTCTGACAAAAATTTTAAACTCCACTAGGACAAAGAACATGATAATATTTGTAATATTATTATATTTTATGTATTCATGATGTCATTTTACCTTAAATTTTCTTTATTGTTTACAAGAGCTAGTAACAAGCATGGTAAGGAAACATGCATTGAAGGGGAAACAGATGTTGCTGCTTAATGTTGTTAGCTAACAACAATGACAATGTTAAAAACAAAATAACTCCTTCAAAAATCATAAGGTGACAGGAAATTCTGGTGAGGACAATTCAGCTGTAAAGATCCATCTGACTTCTTTGGACTAACAGACTATCCAGCTCAGCACAAGTTTCTACACTGTTGAATACGAGGCCAATAAATTGAAGAAGAAAGATTGGTATGTGGGATTTTCACAGGGTCTGCCAAAACTTGGAGCTGACTGACCTGAGAAAGGACTGAGTTACGGTGGGTAACCCATTTGAATGAGAGTTCCCAGAGTGATGCTGTAGTCAAGCCAGCAAATATGGTCTTTACTGCTGCTCCAATAGGCATAAGGAGGTGGAATTAGGGCCATAAAACAAGAGTAGTGTCGGAGTATTGTGTTTAAAGCTGCAATCCACATCCCATAATGGATTTTGGAAAATTTAAGTGGGTGTATAAAAGAGTTTCAGTAATGATTTGAGGCTGGGCAAGATTTGTCTTACAGTGAGAAATTTTAAGAAGCTAAATCTACTTACTTCATTCAGAAATGTTAAGAGTTGACGTAATTATAACATGCAAGTATCTACTTGGGGGAAAGATTTCCGATACCAAACGGTCTTAAACCAGTAAAAGGTAGAATGCAAGCCAACACTTGTAAGCTGAAGCTAGCCAGATTTAGACAAGTAATAAGGATTTATTATTATTATTATTATTATTTTTTTTTTTTTTTTTTAACAGAGAGGATAATTAACTATTAGAATAACTTACCTTAGGGGTGTGGGGAATTCTCCAATCTTTAAATCAAGATTAGTATCTTTTAAAATAAGATACAGTATAGCTCACACAGAAGTTCTAGCCTCATGCAGAAATGGTTGGGTGAGGCTCTTGGCAAGGGAAGATGATCATGAAGATCTCTTCTGACCTTGCTAAAATATTAATGGATGAATGCAACGAGCATATATCCTGCTGTATGGTACTGATTTGTAAGATGATGTTTGTTCTTTCATTGTAGAGAACTAATACAAACCTCAGAGTGTTTTAAATGCAACAATCCTTGGATCATCTTTTTAATAAATGTTGTGCTTAGTTTTGAACGTCTTAAGTCATTGTAGTTTGAAAAGAATTTCTAAAAGCAAATTAACCTTATCAACCTTATTTTAGTTAACGTAGGAGGGGGTTCAATATTCCCTTCTCTGAGTTACTTGTGAACATCACACAGGAGGCAAAAGGATACACATGTATCTCTGGTTCTTATTGCTGCCCTATATACAGGGCAGAGTTAAGGAGAAGTGGCTAAGGTGTAGTTGTGTAAGAAGTAGCTGTGATAATACCCATTTGGTGTGTTTTGAAGTCTTTCTTCCCAAATCTTGTGTCCCTTACAGGATAATTCTGCAGAGAACAATACTCTCACTGATTAATATGTGAGAGGTGTCTTGAGGCCCAGAGCTGAAAAAAGTGCACAAACTCTATGTTTACAAGAAACTGTATAAATGGGAAGGGGATCCTGTCAGATCAGGAAAAACAAACAAGCAAACAAACAATAGCAACAACAAAAAAGCAGTTCCTTGCACAGAACAGTTTTACCTGTAATGCTGACAGTTCTTTGTATTAGCAGGAAAGATACTCAGAATTAACAGGAAACTAACACAGGAATTGTCCTGTCCTGGCTCATTTGGCCTCCTAGACAGATGCTACAGCAGTAGAAGGGATGTATGAGGGCTTTCTCCAGTTTCCTTTAATGGAGGCCATGTGTTCCCATTGCCTTCTTTGATCTTTATATTTGATAGTTACTCTGTCAGCATTTGCTGCCAAGCTTACAAAGAGCACTGAGGTTTGGTAACCCAGCAAGGGACAGAGCTTTATTCCTGATTCTTCATGGTTCACTTTACACTTGCAGTTAGGAAAAGAAATATTGTGTTTATTTGAAAACTGGGCTCTAGGCAACAGTGTTAACCAGTACTGACAGAAACAATTGTTTTTGTTTCTTGTGGATTTGTGTACATGTGTGTTTTATATAACTATAGGCCTCAAAAGATGCTTCAGTGGTGTCCATGTTATCATGTGGCTCCCAGCCATGTTGGTCTGCAAGCCCTGGGAGATGCTCAAGAGCAGCAGGCTCATCATGAAACACTCATCTCTGCTTCAGAAAAGAAAAAAAAAAAAAAAAAAAAAAAAAAAAAAAAAAAAAAAAAAACAGGACAGAAACCTGATTCAGGCTATGATGATGCTGGCTTTGATGGGTGGCATTTCCTCTCAGGATGAGAAAAACTGGATTATGAAGTCATGTCAAAACCAGAGAAGTAGCTTCATTCTTGGTTATTAAATTAAGCTAAGTATGATGGGTTTTCTCTGAGGCTTGCCATTACAACCTGTAAGGATCTTGGGAAGCAGAGGCGCAGAAAGACAGACACACAGCTAACTCTCCTGTGGGTGCCAGACTGTGCATTTGTTTTGCAGTGCAGGGCTGCAGAGATGTTTTATTTCTCCTATTCTGCAGAGTGAAGCAATAGGATAGGAGCAGGTCAATGTATAACTCTATTCCCCCCACTGAGCTTTTACTGCTCACCCTGCTGAGCTCGATGAAAAGCACGCTGTCTCATGCTGTTTCACAGCAGCTAGTGCCTCTGCAGTAATTAGATTCATGCAACTTGCTAAATAAGTATCAGACCCTGGTGACTCATGAATGTTGGGATATTCCTTGACCTCCCCTCCCCCTTGCTTTGTCTTCCCTTCCCCCAGACTGCAAAATTTTAAAAAGCAGCCAGATAAGCAGAGAATGAAATGGGGCTGAGCAGAGTGTTCTTCTGAGTGAACAGAGCTACATCCTCAGCTGCAGTCCTGGAGTTCTATTACTTCCAAGCAGGAAATCTTATCTCTGTGCAGTAACAGAGGGACACATCAGCCACCAAGATCTGCTTTGCTATTTTCCACTAGCACAGCACCACAGTGCTGCTTCAAGTGCCAGGGAAAAGATAAGTAACCTTCATGCTAGCAGCAAGACTAGCATGAGGATGTGCTGCTCTGCAGGGGAAAAATAGGCAGGATCTGTTCTCTGGTGACTTTATTTTTAATGCTGCTGGTAAGCCGCTGTGTTCCTGCTCCACTGCAGTGAACATCAAGCAGTATATGCACTACAAGCAAAATTTGATCCAGTGTTTAAACATGCTCTGGCATAGAAACAGTACGATGATTCACCAGCCCAGGCTAAACCTGCCACCCATTTCTGCCCAGGTCTACTTTTCTCCCAGTACTTACTGGTTTTCTGATATACACTGTCCTTCTGTTTCTTCGGATGTTGTGGTGTCAATGCCTAGCACCTCTCATTAAGAGTATGTCCCTGTCTTAGCAGGTGTGGTTCCCATCTGGGAAACTCTAAGGCAGTGTGCAATGATGAATGCAAGCCAAAGTTCCCACAGCAATGATGTGAGGTGTCTCACAGTGTGACACAGAAGAACTACAGCTCTTCTTTGGAGCCAGGGTTCAACCTGTGGGCACTGTGGGTTTGCATTCCTCTTTTCCTGTTTCAGGCAGGGAAAGCTGACAGTTAGTAAACTGCTTTCCCACTTTCCCTGATAGTTGGGGACAGGCTCAATTTAGCTGTCATTTCTCCTTTGGGATGCTCCACCTTCTGGTGGAAATCCAAGTTCAAGCTACCTCCTCAGGTTACCCCTTCAGAAAAGGTTTTCATTTTCAGTTCAGGTTCTCCTGCCTGGTAATTGCAGCACCCCACCAAGAGGTGGTGAGGAAGTCGTGTTACACTGGTCATAGAATCATAGAATCATTAAGGCTGGAATACACCTTCTAGACCATGTGGTCCAAACCTACTACCAATGTCACCCACTAAACCATGTCCCTAAGCACCACATCCAACCTTTCCTGAAACTCCCCCAGAGATGGTGACTTCACCCTGTGCAACCTATTCTAATGCCGGACTATTCTTTCTGAGAAGAAATGTCTCCTCATTTCTAACCTAAACCTTACCTGGCACAACTTGCGGCCATTCCCTCCAAGCCTATTACTAGTTTCCTGTGAGAAGAGGCTGACCCCCAGCTCCCCACAACTTCCTTTCAGGTAGCTATAGAGAGCAATGAGGTCTCCCCTGAGCCTTCTCTTCTCCAGACTAAACAACCCCAGTTCCCTCAGCCACTCCTCACAGGACTTGTGCTCCAGGTCCATCACCAGCTTTGTAGCCCTTCTCTGGACATGCTCCAGGGCCTTGATGTCCTTCTTGTACTGCAGGGCACGGAACTGAGCACAGTACTCAAGGTGCAGCCTCAACAGAGCAGAGTACAGGGGAATGATCATCTCCCTAGTCCTGCTGGCTGCTCTATTCCTGATACAAGCCAGGATGCCATTGGCCTTCTTGGCCACCTGGGCACACTGCCAGCTCATGGTCAGGTGAGCATCAATCAACACCCACAGACCCTTTTCCTCTGCACAGCTTTTCAGCCACTCTACCCAAGCCTGTAGCACTGCATGGGGTTGTTGTGATCAAAGTGTAGGACCTGACATTTACCCATGTTGAACCTCATCCTGTTGGCCTCTGCCCAATGACCCAACCTGTCCAGGTCCCTCTGCAGGGCCTTCCTACCCTCCGGCAGATTGACACTTCCCTCCAACTTGGTGTCTTCTGAAAACTTATTGAGCATGCACTAAGTTCCGTCATCCATAACTGCCACACTGAGAGAGCTCTGCAGTAGACTGGTAGGGACTCAGATGTCTTGGAGTGCTTCCCTTTAGTGCTTGGAGATGCAGGAAACAAACAAAAGGCTTCCTCTCCATGGGAGAAGACAGAAAGATCTGCAGAACAGGGTTTGTGGTTGGAGAGTACATGAAGACTAGCCATCCAGGGCAAATTGCTCAGCAGCTTTCTGCTTCAGGGGAACAGGCCCCACATTTGTGTTGTGGGTTGGTGACCCGCTCTGTGCTCATTGTCTATCTGTGAAGACTTTTCTCCTCCACAAGCTAATTCAGTGGGCTTGGAAAAATATTCATCTATCCTGCAGGAGCCAGTTTTACTTTGCCTACCATATTAGATGCAAGAGCACTTTAGGAACACTGGGGGCTCAACAATGACAACCAACAAACCCATAGGTTAAGTGTTCAGGATGGTGAAGAGTCAGCTCTCTGGAGGTGGGGCACAATTACTTAGGCTCAGAGCAGCATCCAGACTTTCCCAGGGAATTGGAAAGCATTTATTGCTGTTTGAATCAGTTTCAAATGAATGTCATGAAGGGAGTCAGACCACTACTACTTAATATTTTGAGGTCTCTTTTTGGTCTTTCCTTTATCCAAGGTGTGTGGGAAGTCCTCATTCTGCATGATGCCCTTCACCACTAACAGCTCTTGCTCAGGGCTGTGCCCTATGTCTTTAACCGTCTTCCAAAAAAATGCCTAAATTAGTAGGACTGAAGGTGAAAACATTTAAACTAAAAAAAAAAGATACGATATATTTATCCTCAGAATCCAGAAACGTCAAGATCCGAAGTCTGACTTTTGTCCTAAAATCTTGCTAATGCTTTTATGACACTAATGTTACAAATTTAGGATTTATGATCCTGCAGGGTTTACAATCCTGAGAAGGCCAGGCCCTTGCCAAACTATGAAGCCCATATGCATTCTTGAGCAATGCTATAAGGATGGCCCAGCCAATTCTAAACAGTGAAACCTTGTGTATGGTTACTGTGGGTTGGTTTTCATTTCTGGATCATTACTTAACACTTTCACGTTTCCCATTTGGCAGTTTGGAGCAGCCCTTTGAAGTGCCGTGACAAAAAATGTAAGAGTTGAAAAAGTGTAACAATACTTTTCAAAGTGTTCCTGGCTTTGATTGGAAGTAAATGCAATCTTGGTGGGGCCACAAGTGGTCCAGTTCAATATGCCTGTGTACTTGGGGAAAATATAAGTCTCCTAATCACACTCAAGATCACTACCACTTTGAGGCCTTTTTCACTGAAAAACAAAAACAAACACAACAACAACAACAACAAAACATCATCCTAAAAATGAAAGTGTATGTTTGTTACCTAATTCTCACAGGCTCTAGATTATTTCTCATAATCAAAAGTAGCTTATTTAGTTCTTCAAGAAATAGCAAAACAGCAGACACATTGGAGACTGAGTAAGGTTGAGCTGTTCAGTTCTATAGTTCAATCCCATGATCTTATTCTGCAGTTTAGAAGAGATCATGGTAGAATCATGTTTGTCATCATGACATTGTTACAGGAAATAAAGTATAGAAACACTGGGTAGCTGGTGACGTCTTTGGATTTGTAAATTTGCAAATATTAAAAATAAAATAAAATAAAATAAAAAATCTGTTTCTAATTCTTTCAGAACTTTCAACTGCATACAGTCTCTATTTGAACTAATATAAATGCCAACTTGGCAAAATGCAGCATGATATAAGTCTATAGAGACAACCTAAGCAATATAATTTAAATGAAAACATACTTTTTTTTTTTTTTTTTCCTGATCAGATATTTGCTGTCCACTTAGATATATAACATTTAATTCAAAAAGATTTTGTCAAAATTGACAAAAAGAGCAACAGATCTTTCCATCTCCAGATGTCAAAGAGCTTGATCTAGTGCTTAATGATGTCATTTGGAGTCTTTAAGCTGACTTCAAGAGACTTTGGAGAAACATCTTAATGTTCATTTTCTATGAAGTAGCATTCACAGGCTATGCAGAATATAGCTGGAAAAGTTCAAAAGATACTGTAGAGTTGTGAAAATATTTCTGTAATTAGTTGCCTTTTCCCTCCTTTCTTCTCTCTTATTCTCCAAAACTTCAATTCCCTAGTAATAATGGCTATGATATTGAACGAAACTAATAGAAAAGTGTTTGGAGGGCTGATGTGGTAATAAAGTTAATCAGGAAGATCAAAATGTTTTCTCTGATACTTCCATGACTCTTTCCAAATCTCCTTAGGCTTAGGGGAAGGTATTTTGGTGGTGTTGTTTTCATTTTGGTGCTTTCGTTTTGCTCTGCTTTGCTTTGAAGAGAGTGATATTTGCGAAATAAAATTTTTTATTTCCTGGACTTTAGCAATTTTTTATTATGTAAATAATGTTTTTGGTAGATTTTCATTTCAAGGAAAGATTTTTATTATTTTATTTTATTTTATTTTATTTTATTTTATTTTATTTTATTTTATTTTATTTTATTTTATTTTATTTTATTTTATTTTATTTTATTTCATTTTATTTTATTCATAATTTGATGAAATTGACCTTTGTTTTCATGTTCTTTTTTCCTTTGGACACTGAAGTGGAAAATAGCAAGTGTTCACAAAACAATGTTTTAAAATATTATTTGACCTAAAGAAAACATGAATACTCTTTAAAAATAAATAAATAAATAAATAAATAAATAAATAAATAAATAATGATCTCATTTCTTAACAAACCTTTCAAGTTCTTTTTCAAGATTTTTTACAAGTTAAAGATCTCAAGATATTTTAGGCTAGGAACAAATTATTTTGACAGACATCTAAATTAGATCTTGGAAGTTTATGAGAGTGCCTACTGGGATTTATAGCTGGATTAGTCTATCCTTCTAGTTCCTCTTCTTGGCTGGACTGTATCCCATCATGCACTATATATCCTGTCATGCACCATGACCTTTCCTCTTAGAAAGGAAAGCTATGTTCCCTCAAAGGAGATGAAATCTGTCTTCAGATTACAGCTCATGGCAAAAGACATGGATGTGTAGCCAGATTCATGAGACTACAGCATTATGATGGAGTTTTTCAGCAAATGAACTAAACAAAAATAGTTTAGAAAGGACTCGTCTTTCTATTGAAACCAGTTTTGAGGGAAACCTTCAGTTGTTTTCTGAGTGTTTGTTTGTGTTCATTGCTGCTTCCATAGGAATGCTCATGCAATCTGTTTCTCACTTTGTATGGGCACCTTTTCTTCTAGGAATGTTTTTGAATATTTTCTTTTTTATGAATGTCTTGCTTCCATTGTCAGGTACGGAAACAGACATAGCACATGACCAGTTAACATCAGGAATGACTGAAGAAGAAAGCAGCGGTGAAAGCAGTACCTGGCAGATAGGCAACCAAACAAATCTCATTTTGAAACAGTTCATAATGTTTATTTACTAAAATTGAAATTAGCTTGAATGTCTGTTTTCACAGAAGGAAAAAAAAGACTTAATTACATGGTCAATTACTGTCTGCAAATAACTTACTTCCCTTCAACAGTGTTCTGATGAGATGTTAGGAGGTTAGTTCAGAAACTAGAATCAGAATCTTATTTTCAGGTGTAACCAAGTCACAAATGTTTAGGAAACTTAACCTTGACTGTATATTGCATGATATTTTGTAAGTATGGGTTTTGCAGATATGGTTTAAGGATACACAGCTTGTCATTTCTGAGAGAGGACTTGTATATCACACTGCCCAAACAGAAGACAAACATTTTGTTACTCAAAAGAAAAAAAAAAAAAAAGAAAAAAAAAAGTATTTGAGGTATTATGATTTTTGTTAACATCTATTTTTTCCAGCAGAAAGTTGAGGGCAACAAGAGAAAATTATCTAGAACCTGCAGTTTGGAAGTTTCAGAGTAACACTTCATTTACTTATTTATGTTTAATTGCAGAAGAAATTTATAACAAAGTGTTTTTGTTTTTGTTTGTTTGTTTGCTATCTGAAAAGTCTGTTTTGAAAATGCAGTTAGTCATAAGTCAAATTCTTTGATCTTTAAGTTTGCAAATGGCATTCTTATCCTCAGAATAGCTTTAAAGATTTGCTTGTTTGTTTGTTTGTTTAATTTTAAAACCGTTTTCTAGGTGATTTAAAATACTGATATCTCTATGTAGCTGTCATCTTGAGTTCAACATTGGAGGGAACAAAATTTTCTAATCAGTGTAAAGTAATTTCATGATAAAGAAGAAAGAAGACTCCTCTTTTCTTATGAGAAAAATGTTAAAGAAAAAATCAATTCTGCAATACTGAAAAATATTTTTATGGCTTCCTAAGAGTCCAAAAGCTGAAAAATCAGTTACTGAGGCATGTGTATTGTGTATTTTACAGGCAGAGGAAAGGTTTAATACCAGTTCCCTGTGAAGACATAAACCCGTAACACTGAAAAACTGTGTTTAGCTATATCCCATGAAGGTCTGTCTCTCTTCCCTTGCACAGTGATTTTCCCACCAGAGTAATCTTTGTCCAAAATATTTATCATCTTTTAGGTAGAAACAGAAGGTAACATACTTTTTTGTTTCCAACTTGTGGAGTCTGAGACAGGAGGACGATGAAACATCCTGTTGATATATCTAAGTTTTGAGAGTTTACTTGAGCTCCAGGAATGATATGAAGCCTGGAGCCTGTGTTTCACACCATGATTAAAATTAGGTGAGAGAGGATCATCTCTTCAGCATAAATAATAGAGATGAAAGTAAAGTAGGCATGTTTTATTTTTTTTTTCTTCCAAAGTATTTTTGTTAACCAAATCACTCCCTATCTCCATTTTTAAAAAATGTAAATATACGAAAATCTTTTCTAGGAAAAAAAAAAAGGGGGGGGGGAACAACAACAACAAAAAAACCACACCTGTCTTCCATCAGGGAAAACATCCAGATGTTTGATTAGATCTGTTTATAATGCAGTTGAATCCTGTTAGACATATTTCAAATCAACATAGTCAGAAGGTAAGAGGGTCTCAGATAAGTCCTAAGCAACATTTTGTCATCCATCAAAAACATCTAGAAAATTCACTGTTTCATTTTTAAATGAGGTAGTATATGAGATAGTTCCTGTGAACCTGAAACAAATGCAGGTGCTGAATTCTGTTAATAATTTCTATTTCCAATAATCTTCTATGATGCATATTGCTTCTTGTAATTAACCCTTATATAGAAGAATAAAACGCACATCTTATGCATTTACCTTTTATTACATATTGATGTTATATTTCAGGCATTATATATATATATATACATGTTTATATGTGCATACATATATGTGTGTTTGCGTTTGTTAACACGTGTGTTTTAAGTAAAATATTTGTCTGATCATAATCATAGCCTGAATGTGAGATCCCAGAATAGCAAACCAGGTGTCTCTGCATATTTCTGGCAATAATTGTGTGTAAAAGAGATTGATTGCAGTGAGGAAACACATTGTATTTTCAGTTTTACAGGGCTTATATAAAATATGAGTGAAGAGGGATTTTTAAAGTTATGAAAGCTATGTTGCCTGCATCTTATCAAAGTAAAAAGAATGGTAACATCCAAAGAAACATGTGTAAATGCTTCCACAACATTTATTTCAATTGTCATGCAATGAAATAACTCTTCCACAACAGCATTTACTCTCTGTGCCAACATGTTGCACTTCAACACAAAAGATTTATAATCCCACAGGTATTCATTTTTAACTAAGTGTTATATAGAGCTCATTTTATGGCCTAATATTCTGAGTTAAACTTGGATAACCACCTTTTCATTGCTTTGATTATTCCTTGCCTGAATATTGCTCTTCAGCATTATGGGTTCAGTGCTCAGCTTGTTGGGTTCAGGCCTTTTCAGTTCCTGCACCTGGCTCAGAGCCACCCTTCCATGCAAATCAGAATAGCTACAGGGCTGCTTTATCTTGTGCCAGTTGGAAGGGCTCCTGCAGGACCGCTTGTACAGTACCGGCTTCTCCGTGTGCAACACATCTTGCCATAGCTCTGCTTGCTCTGGAGTATCCTCTTCTGCTGTGGTAAGGACAGCTCTGTGCCTACCAGCACAGGAAAAACTGCCAACTCAGGCAACTCTAAATCCATGTGGCACCACTGGGGTGCCCCAAAAGGCTATTAGCATCACATATCAATCAAGTGATTGGATTTTTGGAGGTGTGCACTGAAATTACATGCCCTTTCTTGATGAAAGATGCCATTGAGCATAACTGCTTGTGGCACTCAAAAAAAATGTACTCTTATCTTAGCATCACAAAATCTCAGTTTTCATTTACTCTCTAGTGTAGCATGTTGATGCTGTTGTTAATCTTTTAATGAAACATCAAGGTTCATATTTCTCATTGCATCCTCAGGCAACACGGAAACTGAATAAGCTACGGATCAGATCTTACAGACATGTTTGTTTTTGAATGCTGTGGGCCCTGAACAGGGAAAAAAAAAATGTTGATGTTATACTGTATTTATTCTGAATTAATTTCATTTTTGTTTTCATCATTGTGAAAATTCAATTCAGCAAAATTTTGGCTGAAGTCTTCAGAGCTGGAAATAGAGTATCCCACAGGAACTACAGCAGCACCAGACTTCCTGGTTAAATTGCATCCCTGAAAACAGACACACATTGCCTTGGTCTCCTTTGCTTTTAAATGAGTCTTATATCCTTAGCAGGTGTAAACTGGCTCCTTTCAGGTTGAGTCAGTGAAGCAAGATCAGTTAACAACTGCAAATCAATCTTAGAATTTGCTCCCTGCTACAAGTTCTTCAGTTCTGTGGGAGCAGTCAATTACGTAAATAAAATAAAATAAAATAAAATAAAACAAAATAAAATAAAATAAAATAAAATAAAATAAAATAAAATAAAATAAAATAAAATAAAATAAAATAAAATAAACAACAACAACAACAACAAACTAAGCTTAACAGTAAAGAGCAAATAAACAGTTTGTTTATGTGTAGATCCGAAGGCTTTAGACAGTAACCTAGCAATGAAGTTGTACTGCAGCAACTTTTTCTTTTCTTATTTCTCTTCTATGCCACAATTACACACACATTTTTGTCCTAATTTAAATGTTAGTGAAAAAGTCTGACTTCAGAAATGAACCAGTTGTTAACAGTGAGTCTAAAAAGCTTTTTCATCATACAGCTGCATTGCTATTATTATATTTCAAATTGTCGGTTGCTCAAAGCTATTGTGACTTGTATATATCCCAGTAGTTCTGCAACATAGTTATGAAGGCATCAGAAGGCTACATGACTAGGATGTTCCAAAGGCCTTCCCAAGCCGCTTGTCCTGCTGCTGCTTAAATTGTGCCTATATCCTCCTGGTTCTTCTTGACAAGTGGCAACCAGTAGTGTTCTCATAATCCTCTTTTTTTTTTTTTTTCCTAGTGTTTCTTTGTTTTTGTGCACACAGATTCCTCCTGCTTGTTGCTTGCTTTTTCTTTGACCGCATACACAATCTCTACAATTTTTACTGACTGTAGAGAGAAAATCATATGGTTCACATCTTCACAAAATATTACCTTATTTTAAACTGTTTTGCAAATGAGTAGGTGGGGGAGAGATTAATTGTGAAATCTAAATAATAATTTGAAAAACTGAAATTATTTATGTCAACGGTATAGCTGAACAGTATGATGATTTTAAAATAAGAAAGTGTTTTTTGAATGATCAGAATCATTTGTATTATCTTTTCATTAGTTCATAGAATGCTGATAGGGAAGACAAATCAGTAGACTACAGGAATTGAGGATATCTGGTCTTAGAAGACCACTATATTTTCTTCTGAGCCTTCTCAGAAGCTGAAATGACATTTTAGTGGGGGAAAGGCATGGTAGAAAGTATATGGAAGTGTATGGTAAAATTAACAGTGTAGGATGACTGTATGAGAAAAGCAGTCTCTCATGTCCACATCTAAAGAGTGTCATAGCTATCTTTATATGGCTATGGGTGTTAGTGCAGAAATAAATTTTCTCCTTCCTTAAATGTTCATCAAAGTAGTTAGTTGAGTTATTAAAATCATTTATTTGCCTGTGAAACAGGTAAATTATGTCACAAAGAAGTAAACATGTTTCAGTTGTCTTGAAAATACATACCATCTTGACCTCCCAGGGAGCATTTGCAAGAGTCATGAGGACTCAAATTTAAATTGATTTCAGTTTTAAACCATGACCACAGTTTTTCTTAGGTATGGCCCTCTTCTTGCAGGCAGATCCTTCCCTTCTTTTGGGGAAATTATGCAAAAACAAGGCAACAGTGCTGCAACGTTTGTGCAGAGCCTCCTATGACACCTAAATTTTTGCAACCAGTTTTCTCAAAATATTTAGCTCTGGGTAGCCATTCCTAATAAAATACACTCATAAGAAGCCTTTTGTAAACAGGCTTCTTCACAATCAGGCTTCTGATGAGGTGGGATTTCCCTTCCCAATGGGCTAATGGTTGAAGGCAATTGTAGAGTCATCCCAAGAAGCAATGAAAAAATATTCTGCAGGTAAAAGGAGGAAGAGAAGATTCCTGCAAGCCCATCAGCTCCTGGGTGCTCACTGCATTTTGAATCTCTGGCTTTAGTTTCAAAATTACAAGTGTTCACTGTACATAATTTCTGAATGGAAATATTACTGGGGCTGCAGGTCCAATAGATAGGCAGAGCTGTCCTTTGCAGATACAAAATAGCCCCAAAGGAAGCTAATAGCACTGTTTGTGGTGTAAGGGGATCAAGAATAGCAAGGTCGTGTTTTAGACAGGAGGTTCCTCAGAAACAAGTTCTGATTTTGTGGCACAAGCATAAACCAAATGCTCCAATGATGCCAGTAAGACCAGTGTCTCCTCTTACTGAGGGACTGGAATTCAATTCAAATTGCTCCTGGTTTGCTGATGGTGAAGTGTTTGCACAACCACATGCCGGGAAGCTGTTGTGTGCAACTTCCCTATGACAGCCAGCAAACTAGCTGCTGAAGAAGGGGTTTCCAGCATGCTGAGTGTAGGCTTCACATCTTTCCTAGCTTCCCTTTCAGAAAGATACTATTTGGGTTACTGCTGTCTCCTGCCCCCCTCAGAAATCCCAGGCATCTTTTCTGATTTATTTAGTAGAAATTTAGTAAAAATCATAATCAAGAGTAATACGATGAACTATGTATTCTTCTCACTCTTGCACTAAGGTGACTCTCAAGATTAGTCTTTATTTATATGTCTGCATAAAGCCAGACATATAACTACTACTCTGTGTGTATGTGAGTGTCTGTGTGTGTGCACGGTATGGGAGAGGTTTTTCTTAATCGTGCTAAGAGATGTAAACCAAAGTATGATACACACAGACTGCTGTAGGTGAAAACAAAAGTTGTGGCCTTCCATGTGGAAAGTAACTGGCAGATACATGCTACCTATAGATAGTTTTGATTTAAGCAGCAAAACTGAGATTCAAATTCCAAATTCCTCATCTTTTTATTCTTTTAGTGTTTTTGTTTGTTTGTTTGTTTGTTTTTAAAAAAAAAACAAGCTTCTTCACAATCAGGCTTCTGATGAGGTGGGATTTCCCTTCCCAATGGGCTAATGGTTGAAGGCAATTGTAGAGTCATTAAAAAAAAAAAAAAAAAAAAAAAAAAAAGATCTGAGTGCTGCAGGGTCCCTGAAGAGAATTTTTTTTTTCCATTCATCTTCATGCAGGAAAAATGCACTGCCAAAGTAGAAGAAAGGTCAAAGGCATCCAGAAAGTTTTAGAAACACAGCTTTAAATGATCCCTTCTACTCTTCTATGTTCTGGAGCAATTTCTCAATTGCCTCAAAGGTATGTCAGTGTAGTGCATGACAAACATACCTGCTGATAACATAATTACATTTGATGGTAGTTAAATCAATGAGCATTCTCTAAAGAATGCAAAAGATTAGTGGTAGTACTGAATGCTTCCACAAAGACAAGCACACATCAGGGGAGCTTTCATCACTGCATAGATTAAAGAAATCAAATTTCATTGCTTCTTGTTAATTGTTTTTCCATAACAAACAATGTCAGATTCAGAAGGTGGGTTGGGAAGGCTGTTACAGTCCATTTTCAGTATTTGCATATATGTCATGATTCTAAGAAAAGCAAGGCAGATCTTTAAATAAATTACCACTTACTGATATTTCATAAAATAAATGAAAGCAGATTAACTAATGGGAGGGAAGCTACTTAAAAATTTACTGCAGTTATGATTGTGGAGAAAAAACTGTGACTAACAACCAAATCCTACATGTCCTTCCTTCATGTCCTTTAGAAGCCTAGAAATATCCACAGATGATGGAGGTCAAAAATAGGTTATTTGCCTCAGTGAAGTCTCCACTGCCATTTCACAACAGATACTGGTATGATGTAGTGGCTTCTTCAAAGCTCAAATAATGTGTCGATTACATACCTACTACAACTCCACCATGTGGAATACACAGTGAGTCTACTTTGTCTGTGTTCCTTGCATAAGAAAAAATATATTTAGAAGCAGCCCCAGAATCACAAGGGACCCACATAGGTTGTCTCCTTACAATTTAACATGTTAGTTCATTGGTGAGGAAAGGGTTCCTCTGTCCTTAGTCTATACCTCATAACATGTGTTCTAATGTTCATTCCCACATAACCTTAGTTGTAACAGGTCTACGCACCCACTTTGCTCTCAGACGAGCCTCTGGTACCCAATTACAGTACCAGCTGACATTTGCTAATTGCACAGCCATTATGCTCTCTGCTTGGATGACTTGAACCTGAGAAGGTAACTCTGGTAGAGGTCCACATGGGATGCAGTCTGCAGCTCACAAGCAAACTGAGTTATGTGGTCTTTGCTGAGTCAATTAGCTCCCTAAAGGCATCTACTACACTCCAAATCCTATAGCAAGCAGATGTCTGGAATTATCTATAACAAAATAACTGTCCAAAACAGAACAGCACTTGCACACATCCGTTTCTGTTACCTGTGCTCAGAGGTGAAGCCTCTGAATACCTTCTTTAAAAGAATATCCATGGTTTTGCTGGCTGCCATGTAGTCCCAGTCAGTGTCCTGGTTTTAAGGAGATAGGCTTGCTTTTGGCTTTGTTTTGAATGTGTTTTTACTTGCTCCTGTGTATTTGTTTTAGCCCGCCTCAGGAACGGGAACATTCTGAACATAGCCTTGTTTGCTGTTCTGCTCCCTGAGGACTCTGGAGAGGCTGACTCAAAACCAAGTGAGATAATGTTTCTTCTTTTTTTGCTTTCTTTTAGGTTTGGTTTTGTTTTGCTAAAAAAAAAAAAAAAAAAAAAAAAAAAAAAAGCTCTGGAAAAGAGACAGGTTGAAAACAGCATTGATTGAAACTTTCTATTAATTGAATTGGTAGAGCATGATAATGAGACCTGCTCCTCCTGAGATCCTTTTTGGATCTAGAGAACAGTGATGACTAAAGGGTCTTGTATCTCCAAAACATCTTGACATCATTTTGATATCTAAAAGGCTCAATCTCTGACTCCTGGTTGTAGGCTTGTTGTTATTATTTTATTTTATTTTTTCTGTCTCTGAGGAAATTAACTGGTGCTTCCTGGCCCCTGAAGAGAGAGGTGCTGCAGATCAGTCTCACTGAAAATCTGCCTTCCTGCCTGAAGTGAATGTCCCAGCCTCCTCTTCAGAGTCAGAGCTTCTGTCAGGCTCCAGCACAGGTTCACTGGGCTGCATAGCAAACAGCTTAGTAAGAAGTGTTTGCAGAAGCTTGGAAGATAGGACCAAGTAATGAATGTACACGTAAGAATCAGAAAGAACCACCTGATGTCTGACAAGTCTGAGCAATGAGTTGTCCATGAAGGTCACTGAATCCCCTGGGAACCAAAAATGTATATGCTGCTTTTTGGAAAGATGGGTGATGAGAGCAAGCAAGCAAACAAACAAACAGAAAATACAGAAAGCTGACTTTATGATGATCCAAAGGAATCATGGAGGTATGCTTGGTCAATTTTTCACCTGATCTAAGTGTCTGGCTTTTAAAAAGATGTATATATATGTGTGTGTGTGTGTATTTTTTTTACAGCATCACAGAGCATATTGCATCCTGTTTATTTTTAAATGCATCATGTTTTACTCTTTAGTATTAAAACTTCTGGAAGACTACATTGTTTAACATCTAGATTGGTCAAAAGACAAAGAAATCTGTGAAAATCAACAGATAATTAAAGTTTCTCCGTCATCTGACCAAGCCAGGTTGTCCTGACTGAAGAGATAACAGTATAACAGCTGTTTGTTGCAACAAATGAAAAGGCTACTTCTTCCTCACGATTTCCTTAGTTATTTTTGCTTCTGGAGTGTTTTACTCTTGTATCTGTTTCCATAAATTTGTATTAGATCAACAAAGGAATGGGTAAACTTGCAATAAATGGAGTGCAATCTAAATGAATGTAATGCTTAACTTTTTCATAATAATTAAAGAAATTATATAGTTATTCATTAAACTCACCATTTTCCATTTTTAATTGTGATGGGACTTCAACTTTGTTCCATTGGTATTTGAAGTTATGGGGGGTTGGTGAATTAAGTCTGAATTTCCACCTGGATATTAACTTAATCAAAAATGATTGCTGAACTTGTTCTGGTACACATACTATGGTATTGTTTCTAAGCCTGTATTAATTCTTTAAATTCTTACTGACGTCTCAGAGATCAGATTTTAACTTTTATGGTTTCTTGTTCAAAAGATGGGATTTGTTAATTATTATTTGATCTATCAGCTATTGAGTAGATGATGCAAAGTTCATTGGATATGATTTTTCTACTATATTTATATATTATATTATATTTTATATTATATATCTACTTTATTTTCTGTATCGTGAGTTACACCTGTGTGCAACATCTATGGAATTCTGAATCCTAGGACAATGGGGAGAAAATCAGTTTATGCCAGTTGAAGTGAGAGAGACTACTCTGAGGATGCAAACTTTATTTTGCAAAAGCTTTTGAGATATTTTTCTTTTCTGCAGCTGAAGAATAGTTTAAAATTTCCCAGAAATGGCTGAGAACTGGAGTTAAATACAACACTGTGAAACTTAGGCTTTTAAAACACTTTTTGTATTCAAATGCAATGATGTAAATGAGTGATACTATTACACAGTTCGTGTCAGATGTCCAGCACAATTATGGCATTGGTGAGTTCGTGATTCTTCCAGAGATTCGATGATTAGATGACCAGCACAGAGAAGCAGGAGCCCTGAGCTACAAGTGTAAAAAATCCTCTTTTGATTTAGATTGAACAGAGAACCAAAGGGCAGGTTGTACAATAACTCTTTTGCCAGTGGCCCATGATATTGCTGAGGCATGGTGGCTGGATTTGCCAGGTATCAAGAACAATATGCTCCCTCCATCTGAAAGGGGTAAAAAATAAATGTAGGCAAGAAATTCACTGTCTCCCTCTGCATTCAGAGAAGTGAAAATACAAATGGCCACTCATCTTGTGGTGTATGGCAGCATACCTCTGTGTGATTAATGATTTTTTTATTTTTTTTTTTTCAGTGTGACAGCCAAAATAGAATATTTGGGAGGTCGTGGCTTGACTCACAGCTGAATACATTGTGTTTTTGTTTTTGTTTTTTCCATTTTTTTTCTTTTGGCAAAACAACAAAAATGTTTT
Organism: Aythya ferina; assembly: GCF_964211825.1. Taxonomy (NCBI): domain Eukaryota; kingdom Metazoa; phylum Chordata; class Aves; order Anseriformes; family Anatidae; genus Aythya; species Aythya ferina. The sequence continues at coordinate 51,092,080 of NC_140299.1, read as the reverse complement.
GTGTTGACTCAAAATATTACATCAAATTGAAATGAAAGTCCTTCCCCCTCCATTTCTCTTGCACTGTAAAAAAATGACAAGACTAATTTGAAATGTGTCTTGTTTATGAAGGTACTAAACCCAAAGTATGCCTGGTTGTGAAAAAGACTCAGCGGTAGACCCAGAGCTAAAAATTACATTTTATGCATCTGAGGTCCAAGCCAAGGGACTGGGCAAATTTCAAGAGTGCCTCATCAATTAAATTCTGCAGTAGTGTAACAAATATGAAACATTACAGAGAAGTTACTTTTATTACCCCTTTCAATTTCTATTAAAATAGTAAAACAACCTAACAAGGAAGCCTGGAAGGGTTTGATTTCAAAGGGGAACAGCAGAGTAAGTGTTCTGCTAAGCTTTATATGCATGTTTCCTGCCCTTTGCAAAGACACAGAAATCTGGACCACATTCTCTTTGCTTTGTCTGCTAAATAAAAATATATAAATAAAATCCTATGATGCATGCAACAAACACTTTAGAAGGAAAACACGTGTATTTGTTCATTTGTGTATGATTGTTACATTATGTGATAACTAATCAGTCCACAACATTGTAGAAACTTCAGATGTTGATGGTGTTAGGGCCTTTCCAGCTGAAAAACATAAAATACTTTTATTTCCTGAGGACCAAAGTGATTTTTCAAAGCCAAAGTAAAGGGCAGGTATGTTTGTGTGGGATGCAATATGCAGGGACAGAGAACAGGGAAGCATGGATGATCTAAATGTAATACAGAATAATTTGAAAGATATCAGGAAATAATACCGTTGCATGGAAGCTAAGGAATGCAGGTGCATTTTTTTCCCCTTACTTTCTGACTGCTCTCCTTTCAGTGCCAAGTTTGATTCTTGCAATTGTAATCACAAATACTTGACTGGATATTCTCCATGGACCATTGCACAGTGTTATAGAGGCACTGTGAAAGGGAAACTACATATGACCAAGAGTAACAAAGTTGACAATGCCTGGGTAAAATATTTACTGCTCTTTAAGATAAAGATTTTTTTTTTTTTTTTCTAGTTCATTAAGACCATTTAATGTCTCAGATACTTGGATTGGCATTCCTCTAAATTTATTCTGTCTCAGTTATAAAAGGCATTTGATTGGCTTTTATTTCAGAAGAAGCAAACTCTTCTACCCATTTACTTTTTTTGTCTGTTACTTCTATATATATTTAAGTCTCATGGAAGAAAAAAAGCTCTTCAAGTTCAAAATCAGAAAGAATCCAAGTGCTCAATTTTAGACTCTTTCAGACACAATTTTAGACATGGTGTCCAGACATTTTCATGAGTTGTTTCACCCCATCAGAAACAGCAGCCTGGGTGACATGAAAACAATTCATGAGTGTATCCATGCTGTAGTGGTAATCTATAACCTTGCACAGATGACAATTAAGTACTTAGCTTTCCATGCCACAAAGGAAGATGTTTTTTTAAGTACTGGTAAGTTCATGCCTGCTGATAAACACACCTCTTCACACTGTATGCACCCAGAACCGAAATTTTTACCTTCTTTTGCCAAAATCCTTGCACGTAAAAAACTCCCATGGATCCAGGCTGGTGTAGTGGCATACAAGGGGGAAAACTGCCAAGTGGAATTGTATTATTTTGAGAGTGTGGCTACTAGTCCTGGAGAAATAGCAGCTTTTACCACTATTGGGGCGTTCTCAAAATATGGACAAAATTGGGAAGCATCGGTTTTATGTTGTGCAAGGGTAGCTGAAAAGACAATGTTTCCTTCTGCAGTAAAATTTCAGAAGCAAACAGAAATATCCTAATTCTGTTTCAACTAATACCTTTCCAGAATACTTTAACTACTCTGAGAAAATAAAGTATGGTCAAAGTGAATGCTTTTGAAAATCTCATAAATTGTTTTCTTTAACAAGATGTCATTTCTTCATTACTGGAGAAGAAGCAAACAAAACAGGAGATATTAAAGCAACATAGGTGTTGATTCTTCTTGAAACATATACATTTTCAAGCCTGAACCAGGAAAAACACGCACTACTAACTACAGTATAATATCAACTGTTATTTTTTATCAAAAACCCATTTACATTTAAAATTAATAATAATAATAATAATAATAATAATAATAATAATAATAATAATAGAGCTTATTAGGCTTCTTAGCTGATTTTACAAAGAGATTTTATCTATTTTGGAAAGTTATACCTCTAATATGTGGTGATTTGTTCTGTATAACTGCAGATGTCTCACTGAAAACAATACAAATCTGTGAGTTTTTTTTTTTTTTTAATATATATATATATATATATCTTCTCCAAAAGCTGGGATAAGAAAATTGTCTCTTAGGCTTATTTTGTTTTGAGCTATGGAAATATGTTCTCAATAAAACCCACTAACTAAAACCAAGAAAAAATAGAAAAAAAAAAAAAAAAGAAAAAGAAAAAAAAAAAAAGAATCAAACTATTGTGCAAGTATGTTTAAAGCAGGTCCATTCTGAGCAAACACGGGCTTGTTTTAAACTGAGCCGAGCTTGGCTGGGAACTGCAAATGCCATTTGTTGGATGTTTAGCATAATGTGGATATAAAATCAGATGAAACACAGAAGTGGCAATTAAGCCTGAGATTCTTCGCATTTTAATTTATAAGCCTGTGGTCTGCAGGCTGTCATTGGTATCCATGGCCATAGTCACCAGGACCATAGTGGCTTGTTAGGGCTTTCAATTAATATTAGACTGTACAAGGAGTACAAGGAGTGAGCATCCTACCAGTTGACAGTGGTTTGTGGTACCAAAAGTCTGAGAACTGTTGTTTTAAACCCACATCTTTTGGCTATTTAGTCATACTGGAGTCAACACATCTTTGTGACGCTGACAGCTAAGCACAGCTTTGGCATCCAGGCTGGGAGGAAACCAGTTCGTAGTGTTGCTAAGTCTGGCTTCCAACAGGCAAAAGAAATATGAAGATGTGCAGATGGTGAAGACAAATACAATTTGCGACAGTACAATTTAGGGAAGAAAATTGAGTATGGGAGGTGTTCTGTTTTTGCTCCTTCCTTCAAATCATTAGCCTCAGTTGCAGGCCAGAAATTTTCCAGTTGCAATTTTACAAATCTGTACTGCCAGATTCATAGTTAAAAATAATAGAGGCATCAGATTTTTTAGGGGCAGTGCACATGGTCTACTCAGAGTCATAGAATAAAGAAGGAGCAAAGAAGAGCCATGGGACTTAGACACAGCCTTTTCCAGAGATAGCTGGTGCTGATAAAATTAAGCATTTCAGTCAGTAGCTATGGACCTAACCCAAAGACTGTTAGCGGGATGGCTCACTGCACAATTCCATCGAAAGGAAAAGTTGTATGGGATTATATGCACAAGGCAAAGTATTAATTTCATTGCTACCAAAGACTTTCTAGTTAAATACAGGAATAAACTACAGTTTCTTAGATATTGGAGATCCTGAAGATCAAGGTAAGAAAACAACTATTTGCTTTGCTATTGTTGATCTTACCTCTGGGCAAGACAAGTAAAGAGATGGTCTGTGATGCTAGAACTGAACTGCTCATTTTTTTCACTGTATGTTCAGTTTTGTTAGGTTTGAATCAGGGTTTCAGTAGGAGACCTCTCAGCAAAAAAATAAACAGCAAGACAGAGAAAGGAAGGAAATTTTATTTTATTTTATTTTTTTCCCTCTCTCTGTTTCTGTGAGGAGGAAAAAGCAACAAGGTGAATTTAAAAGGGCATGGGGGTGGGGTGGGGTAGGGGGGAATGATGGGACAGAGCTTAGGGTTCATAAATACAAATCCTCTGCCAGAACTGTGCTTTAGAGGTCCTGGACCATCCTTTTTTTCCCTGATATAATTTCATGACTTTTTAATTTCCAGTTAACTCAGAGTGGAAATGTCTCACTGGAGTCAATTCGGATGGACTGCCACAAAACATTCTTTATCATTCCTATGAAAAAGATCTCTCAGTTTCTGTCATATGCTGTTTGAATTGGCAGCCAGCTATACCCACATAAACCAATCCACAGGGGTATTCTAACATGTGCATGACACTGTTCATAGTGCATGAGATAAAATCCCTAGTGTGAAAGACTTTGCCAGAAATAGGATGATAAAAAACATCTGGTTTTGTGTTACTTCACTGAGTGCACTTACCAAAGCTTAAAATATCCTTTATTTGATGGAGGTTTATTGAAGCAGAAGCAATGAGATATTTTGCATTTTAGTGGGAAATACATGTAAACTAATACATGTGTTAATGTGCACAGGTGATGGGAGGTTGTAAGGATGGATGGTGTTGGATGGATGCAGATGATGTCCAGTAAAAGGATAAGAGGGAATAGACACACCAACATACAGAAAATTCCAATTAAACACAGCACTGACTAACCAGTCAGGCATCAGACCAGGCTTCTCAGAGAAATGGTAGCTTCTCTGTGGAGATACTCACATACTGACTGGACACAGCCCTGAGCAGTCTGCTTTACCTTAACCTCTGGTCCAGATGACCCACAAAGGTTCCTTCCAGTCTCATCCAATCATTGATTCTCTGAAATATGCAGGATTACATTTTAAGAAATGGGACGTTCTGTATCTCTCCACAAAAATAACAGAAATTGTGCTGTTGTCAAATAGATTTTAAATCTGATTCTGTGGTCTCTAAAGCTGGGCTATAATTTTTGGTTTCTTTTCTTAAAAAAAAAAAAAAAAAAAAAAAAAGAAAAAAGTAAATAAAATAAAATAAAATAACTGTAGAATTCAGGTTATTCCAGATATTTTCAATGCCAGAATAATGAACTGCCCAGCCACATATTTTGTGTGCATTCCTTCTCCTTTCTGAAAACGTCAAAATTTAACCATGCAGGTACAATAATCATATCTGTGGAATGCATTACAATTATTATTTCAGTATTATACTGTTGAAGAGAAGTATTCTTCTGTAGTCTTCCCCTCTTCTTTGTCTAACTCTTTCTAAAGAAGGCTTATAATACATATACCACAAGAATACACATAAAATTTATTAAGTTAGAATAAAAATGAAATATCAGTATACTACTCTTTGCTTGTTTGTTTTTGGATGGTATTTCATTACATGCATTAGCACTAAATATCAGTTTTCTAGAATTTCATCTGTTTAGAACTTGTGAAATTTTACCAGAAGTGAAGGAATCACAGCAATCAGCACAAGGTTAGTTCTGAGTGCATAAAAATGTGATTCTTTTACTGCATTTCACCAAACTTCAGCAGAAGTTCTGCTTCTTTTTTTTTTCCTCTTCTTATCTCTACCAAGTTTTATGATGTTGTAGAGATACAGATCCAAAGGTACTGGAAGAAAACCCACATTTGAACTGTTTGAAACCTGTGAATAAGCATATGAAATGATGGATTTTTATCTCAGCTGAACCTATACACATTTTTGTGGTTAAGGCAACACCTATCTACTATAAGGAAGTGTTTTGTCATGCAGTCAAGCTTGTTTCATGAACAGTGAAACAATTTCAACATATATAGGTATCTACCAGATATCACGTGCTAAGAAAGTCACTCTGATTCAGAGCAATAGATTTTCTTTGCAAGATACCTTGATGCCAGATTTCTCAAGTGCTCAGACACAAGCTGACCTCGTGCTTTCAAGCCACCAGCACTCACAAGCTCTTTCACATAAAGTCAGGCTTTCCATGGAGCACAGTAACCTGCCAGTTTACAAATATTTCTGGATAAACTGACCCGCTCAAAGATATACAGCTGCAAAGGCAGGCAAGGATCTCTGAATCGCCCAGCCCACCTCTGCTTGGCGTTGGTGGCCATCAGTGGGAGCAATCATTTATTAACAGATCATTATTCCATTGTTCAAAATAAAAATTAGCTTTTTTATGTCTACTGGAAATTAAGTCATGTTTTATGTTTCTAATATTATTTCCTACAGAGTACAGCATAAAAAGAGTGTTAAGAAATCTTTCTTTGCTAGAAAGTTCAAGTCAGCTTTATTGCTGAGTGTAAAACAGAAATCATTACAATTTTGGCCGGAGATAAAGTTTTTTAGACAGTAATATTCTGAAATATATAAATCTAACCTGATTTATTGCTGGATAGTGGTTCACATTTTCTTCACTTGAGAATTTCCATAAAAAACAATGGGGCTAAAGTTTTGATACAGAACCAGGAATATGCAGCTCTTAGGCTGTAATACTGAACATATTAGGAATTCACTGTTTTCAGGCCAGTCATCTAGAAACTGTGCAAATTTCCAAGAAGTGTGCAGTGCAGGAAGACCAGGGTTCTGGTCCTTATGAAAGGGAGAGTTACCTGATGGTCAGCTTCTACCAGCTTTGTGAGGAGCAAGACTTGCTCAAAACTGAAGATTTAGGAATGACTGATGCTCATTTTTCAGTCTCCTACCTAGCAATGGGTTTAGAGACATGAGACATTCAGATGCATTGTTAGTGTTATTCGTTCTGCCCTGTGTTATGTCGTTCATCACTGTACTGAGGCTAATTATTACTATTCCTTATTTTTTGAGAAATTTGGTACTTTTAATTAACATTATGTTCATCAATATGATTCCCATGACTTCAGTGTCTGTGCTTTCTACCTCACTCACAAACCCCAACTGAATAGTTCATATTGCTTTTATATTTTCAGCCTCTTTCTCTGGTTGGGATCCCTTGCATCCTACAATTGCACAACAGAAGGATTTAGTATGGGCCAGAAAGTTAACATGCTAATACTAGCATGTAGTGTTTCTTAAACCAAAAGCTAGTACATAAAATAATATATTTAATTTCATTTTATTTATTTATTTATTTTAAAGAGAGGCAGGGGGCAAGACAAGGAATTAATTTAATCTAAGCAATGTGGATTCCCTGAGCATGTAAAAAAAATGAAATGACAGGCAGAGAGGACAATGGATTCATTCAGTTTCTTCTGACGAGATTTGTATCATCGTTAAGTTTAGGACTTCATTTGCATCTCAGTCCTGTAACAACCAGCTTATGCGCACTTGGCAGAAATGCATGCCCAATTTCCCTGACACAGAGAACTTTTAGAGCCTTGCTGGAACCCAAACCCACAGTCCCATCCTGCTTCTCTCTCCCCTGTTTATAGTCTGCCTCCTCCTCTCCACACCCCAAACACACACAATTTTCTACACTCCAGCTGTGAATCACATACAAGTTCTGTTTTCCAAGTAGGTTTTGATATACGTTGCATAAGTGTGGTTGACAAAGTAATAGGCATGGTAATTGAATTATAAGATGGATGGTAGATGACAGCCTGAGATTACCAAATCTAGTGACATCACCTGTCTGGATTAGGTGGGGCCTTAGACTTCATTTCTTGCTGTTAGGAAATATTGTGATTATCTGATTTGTGACAGCAGGTAAATAACTGTAGTGTGAAGATTAATAACTAACAGGACTAGAAGAGAAATCCTGCTGAAACAGTATCCTGAGATATGGTTTCATTTTAGTTTACAGACTGAACACTGTTTGTTTAAAAATATATTTTTTACTTTTCTTTTTCTTTTTTTTTTTTTTTAGTTTCCTTTATTTATTTTTTTCCCTTCCCCTTTCTCCTTTTAGAAACAACATCGAAATCATAACCCCAGACAAGGAAATTTTATTTCCTTTTTTTCTTTGTTTGGGGGTGGGGGGAGAGGGGTGAGGTGTCATTTTTTTGGGAGCTTCTTGGCCAAAATGAAGTGTTCGTTCAATATATAACAATGAATTCTGTCCTTGTTCCCACTGTCACACCTGACTGGCCACCATATTCGCCTCATGCCTGCCACTCCCTGGCAGGGATGGTCTCCCCAGCTGTGCTCCCCTCTCCCAGCTGTGATGAAGACCCAGCACTGAGTGTCACCTTTCCACCCTTGCCAGCAGCCTGCAGCACAGAAGAGCTGGTCCCAGCCCACAGCACAGCACAGTGGGGAGGTGGAAGTAGGAGAAGGCTGAGGACAGCTCTTGGGAGGCACTGCAGCCACGTTCCAGATGAACATAGTTGTGCACTGGCCAGAACGGTCATGCTCTGGGTTCCTTTGCTGTGAGTCGGAGAATTTCTAGGTGAAGAACTGGTGGCTCAGATCCAGCTCTGCAGTTACATTTGGGCTCAGCGTTATGCAGAACAGTGTGTCTGTAAACTCGAGGGCTTGAAGTTAATTAAGTGTAAAACTGTTTGTGTTTTGGGAGGATTTAGATTGTTGCGATGGGGAAAGTTAATTGTAGATAGCAGAAGCCGTAGAAACTTCCAGATCCACCCATCTGATAACAAATCACAGACATTAGCTATGAATTTGCAATGTCATTAAAGCAATAAGAAAAGACATTGTTCAGATTGTGCTCACTTGATAAATCATGCCAAAGTTCTCAATAATGCTAAGTGTCTGTGCGGAGATTATCATTATGGTAAACAGTACAAAACTGGACAGCTAGAATGCTTCATTCCTTTCCTATGTCACAGTCACTTCATCCTTGCCAGCAAATGTGTTTTCTTTTTTCATAATCTTATATTGCTTAGCCTCAAATTGGAAATCTCTTCTCCACGTATTTCAGCACATAGAATTTATATCATCAGATATCTCCATGAGCTGGCCAAGTTTGATGTATTTCAGGTATTGCAAAGCCTAATGGGCCCTTGGGGAGAGAGACTGGCTTGCCAGGTGGCATAGAGAACGAGAAAAAAAAAAAAGACAGAGTGGGAGAAAAGCTCCTAAAAGGAAGGGAGTAGCTTTTGCAAGTTTATTAAAGCAGTCTTCGTCACTAACCTTATCTCTGCACTTCCTGGCTCTGGCCAGGTTGGGAAATGAGAAGCAGAAAGGCAAAACACTTCCTCCTGACTTTTTTTCCTGTGATTTGGGATCAAAGCAATGTTCAGAACAAGGGTGTCTCCTGGTTGAGGAAAACTCCTGGTCTACACAGCTCAAAGGACAGAATCTGTGTCTACTTCCTAGCTGAAAGCCCACACAATTTACTATATGTTTTGAGATCCCCTTTATCTCCAAAGTGAGCTGAGATTTTCATGACTGAGGCAGCACTTGATGATGATGAAACTAAAAAAAGTTTAAGGCACTTTAACATTTTTCCTTGAAGTTGCCAGTTTGGTTTGCTGTCACACGCAGTCTTGTTCTATCCCCTTTTTCTTTCTGTTAGAGCAAATGAATTTGCTCTGTTAGAGCAAATATCCTTCACAACCTCAGAAAAATCTTTCTCATCTGTTAATACCTTTCAAAACATCTTCTTAACTTTGCAAAGGGAAGGAAAATGGATAATCATCCAGTACACTGAGGAAACAGCCATTTAAACCATGCCCACATGCTCAGTTATATGTCATGAATGACAAATACTAAGTTAGTTATGAGGTCCAAAATCTGGCCCTTGGTTTTTGTATTTGTCCAAATGCTAAAATAAATTTATGGCAGTAGTAGAGATGGGATGCTGCTTTACTGACAGGGATTTAACAGAGTCTATAGGGGGAAAAACAAAAACAAAAACAAAACAAACAAACAAACAAACAAACAAACAAACAAAAGGGGTGGGGGGGTGGAAGGAGGGTTGCTTGTGTTAATGGGTTTCAATTCAATGTTTTTACTGCCTGAATGTAACCATCTATAACATAACTTAGTTATGTTGTTGTGACAGGTTTAGTAACTACTGGAACAGAAGATAAAGTTTCAGAAGAGTCTTAGTCTATTCAAGGGACTAGTACTCAATTATTTAAATTACACAACCACAAAAACTACAGATTCAACCTGAAAAAATGAGATATCCATAGAGCATATAAACAGGCATAATCACCTTCTTTCTTGGTTGCTAGATAGAATAAAATATATTACTCTGAGTATTTTTCACTGCAAAGATCAGCAAAGCACAGAGAACAGATTAGTTTATCTGTGAGCTCAAAGTTTTGTTTTGAATAAAGTTTTAACTTTATTATTTGTTTGTAAGGAATAATCCTACATAATTTAATTTCAAGGTTCTTTGTGGTATAAAATCTATTAAGCCTCACACTTGCTGTTATGTGAACAAGATTTAACACACTTGGAGAAAAAAATTTGAAAAGTTTGGCCAGAACAGAGAAAGAAGGATATATTTTTAAAATATGTGTATGAAACTTATACTTACATGCGTATATAAATATAGTAAACTTAACACACTGGATTTGGTCCACCATATTACACTCTCCTTTATATTGCACTCTTTTGCATTTAAGTCATAGGTTCTTCACTGAGTAGGCCAGAACATAATCCCTATACACTAAAAGGAAAAATGAAGCTACTACTGTTTCTAACACTAAACAGGGGATGTGGTTTTGCTGTATACATAAAAGCAAAACAAAGCTTTTTCATTAGCTGTGTGATCAAATGAGCTTTCATCACTCTTAGTCTATGTTAGGTCATAGACAGATTCCTTAGAGATGATGCCAAAGGGGGAGATTCCCAACATTACTTAGTGTCTCCCTTTTCAAGGCTGAGGTTTTTTGCTTGCACCTGAGGCCTCCCTAAGACAAAGAAATTAAAAGATTTCCAACAGGACTGTGGTGCAGCGGATCTACTGATGCCCATCTCAGACAGACTCCTGTTGCTATCCACAGTTTCAGATGCTCAAGGCTTGCAAAGCACCATGAGCAGAAGTGAGCAGCAGCAGAATTTGACCTTGTCCTTTGTCTTTGTAAAATCCCAGAGGACATCAGACACAAAGGACTTCAGATTTTTCTCAAACCTGTCGTCTACTTACAAACTGTTTGTTATAAAGACTCCAAAACCACTTCCAATACTTTTCTTCCTTACAGCAGGATGATTTTACAACATAAAATGCAAATGTTTTCCCTCCATTGTGATCAACCAGTCATGCCTGGTGACATTGCCTCTCTCTATAAGATATAAACCTTGGTTGTGGAAAGTACATGTCAAATCATAAGGATAAGATTTTATGTGTCCAACAATTTGTGCAGATATCCATGAAACCACAATACAGAGAAAATCATGACAATTTTTTTTCTAGTGTTATTTTCACACAGTCAAAACACAGTAAACATGTTTTGTATTCCATGTCAGCAATATTTTAGCAAGTAGAGTCTAAGTAAACATATTAGTTAGCAGAGATCTTTGCAAAGTGACAATTTCTATTCTAGTTAAGATCTGCTGTTTTGAGAAAAAGTGGTAGGATAATGAACATACTCAAAAAATTGTTTTCTGAATGTTGACAATAATAGTCCTTTTAGAAATGTAATCACAAAATATTGAAGTACAATCCAGATATGAAATGCTTTTTTCTAAGACTGAGAATTAAATATTCTAGAAACCAATACCATGAAAAGAAAATTAGCTGATGTGAAAAACAGTATGTCAACAGGATCTTTTTCTAGTATTATCAACTTCAGTCAGGCTTAGGTATGAACTTACAAAAGCTTCCATAAACGCTTACAACTGTAAAGTTTATCTGCATGAGTGTAAATGGAGAGTCAACATCCAAGGCATATGAGCGATGCAAAGCTGAAATTATTGGGAATTAAAACAATAAAAGAAATAAAAATAAAAAAAGAAATCTTGAATAACTAAACATATCGATATATAATACATATATATATATAATCAGGGAAATTAAAAGAAGTTTTCATACTTTTGTTAATTTTATGTATTTTCATTGCTGAAAATAAAAAAAAAAAATGGTATAAAGGAGTGAATTATTGTATCTTTATAGTCATATTTTAGCACTCAGAGTTACTCTTGGCTTCTGTTTCAAAGTCTTTCAGAAATTCAAGTTGAGAAAATAAGGTTCCTGAAAAAAAAAAAAAAGAGAGAAAAAAAAAAAAAAAAAAAAAAAGCTTATGTTGAGTTCACACAGGTAGGTTACTCTGTGCTTTAATCACATCATCAGTACTCAGAATTAAATCTGAAGTATCATGATCACAGAAAGATCCCATTTTTTTTTCCTTTGAATGCAGCTGATCCTCCCTCAGAACAAGCTGTGAAGGGGGAGCAGGTCTGCAGCTCATTACACTGATGATGCACATTGTCCCAGTCCAGTCCCACACCACGACATGGCAAAATGGCTGGGGAAGGGACCAGCAAGGTCTGCACAATGCACAGGACACTTTTAATCAGGCAGTTACTTCCATTTCACAGCCATTGAATCATGCAGATAGGTGGGCTTCCCTGAAAAACATGCCACTGCCAGCACAACTGTAATGTGAACCAGTCCCGACTGATACAATCAAAGGAAATTGAAAGGAAACCGAACCTGACAACTCAAGCATATGCCCGGCTACCCCAGTGATACAACATCTAGTCAGAGCTGATTAATATTATGCTAGCTGGCATTTTTTAATTTTTATTTTTTTTTAACATCTGGATGAAAATTGAACAACCCCCTTAAACCTTCAGACTGAAAAAACAGTGGCCTTTTCAAGCAAATTGTTACCACACGACTTTCTCCTCTTTTGAAATCCCATATGGACAGATAAGCTAAGAATAGAACAACCACATCTGACTAAGAGTCCAACATACATATTATTACCACTGTGATCGTCTCATTTCCCCTGGACTAGCATTAGGCTGGGATCCAGACACTTTGAAAACTCTGTTTTAGTTAAAGGCTAAACCTGGTTGGACAAGAAACAAACCCCGAAGCACTGCCTGTCTGAAATAGTAAATATGGGGGTATATATCAGTTTTTACTCTATATAGTCTTGGGCACTGTTAATGTCTAGATTTTGCTGTGGTTTGAGGTCTGGAATAAAATCAAGTCCCCAAACTATTGCTTACAGAGCATGAAGAGATTGATAGCATTTTTTTTTTCTGAAGAATAAGTGAGATCAATAAAGAACAAGCAGAAAGGGAACAAACTGATTTGCCCAGAGACCCTGCTGACACTGTCAGGAAAGCAATCCATGTAGTACGTGTCCTGGAACAGCAGGCAGGTCCCCAAGCAGGGTGGCAGACTAAAAGCTGTTTAGACTTCAGTGTTTCTGGATGGCAGACTAAAAGCTGTTTAATTTTCATGACTTTCTTCTTAATGTGGGCAAGAAGAAATTTAGAAAGGCCAAGTGCAAATGTTTGCCTGGAGGATTATTTTGCCGTTCCTTTAGGTTTAGAGAGACCATAGGCCAAGCAGGTTAGGAACACTGGGATTAAAGAGTCCAAGTGCAGGGGAAGCTTCAAATGCAGAAGGACTCTCAACTTCAAGGGGAATGAATCTTTCAGGATCTCCAGTAATTATTCCTCTCCATTGTAAACATACCTGCAGAAGTAGCAAGGATGAATGCTAAATAGCAGGAGATAGAAAATTTCAGTACAAAACAGAGGTGTTCCAAGAAACTAAGCAAACGTATTTATTTCATCTGAAAGGAACTGCATATCTCCATATCTCACTGTTTCACTGTATGAATTCTCACTGTATGAATTTCTTTTCCATTTATTTTCAGTGTTAAATCCACGAAGATGCCAAGGGCCAGATTGAATCACAAAAGTACTGCATGGCTGAGGTTGGAGAGGATGTCTGGAGGTCATCTGGTCCAATGTCCCTGCTCAGGCAGGACCACCTAGGACCACGTGTCCAGGACCATGCCTGGATGGCTTTTGAATACCTCAAAGGAGGAAGATTCCAACAACTCTTTGGGCCACCTGTGCCAGTGCTCCTGGCACAGGTAAATACCTGCACAGTAACAAAGTGCTTCCTGATGTTCAGACCTTCAATTATTCCTTAACACAGGACCACACACAAACATAGGCCCTTATTAGCTGGTGAACTACTTTATCTTCTTAAAACAGATTTGCCTTGTTTTGTGGTAGCTGTCATGTGACCTCTATCATCATGTTTGAGTCCTCTAGAGGTTACCTCTTTTGAAATACTACCTGAAGCTAGGATTTATCAAGAAGAAAAGTTCTCATCACATAAGGATTCCTTCACAGGCCAAAGACCCAGAGATTTCTGTAGCACAAAGTGTCAAGAAGTAGGGGTATTTTTTATCACACTGTCATCTTTATATATATACCTATTTTGCAGAAAGAGGGAGCAGGCTCTCTCTCTCTCTCTCTTTCTTTCCCTCCCTCCCTCCCTCCAACCTATAGACTATAGTTTAATTAAAAATGTAATAATAGTAAGAGTAAAGAAATAAAGAAAATTAAAAAGAAGTAAAGGAGGAACCAGAAAGGTTATATCCACCTCCTGTTAGGTTCAACTGCTCCAAGAAAAATTAGTTGCTTGCTGTAGCTGATTATAGTAGCCTATAAATATACTACCTGATTGTTTTGGCAAACAGAGAGACTACAAAGTGCAGCTATTCTCTCATCCATGGAGAAGGTGCAGGCGGATAGGTTCCTGATGTCAGATACAAGGCTGCAAAGTGGGGGAGAAAGGAAAAGATCCAAAGAAAGAAGGTGGTGGTTTCTTTCCTGCCCCTGGTGAGTACATTATCAGAGAGTAACGGTTGGAGGAACCTTGTTCTTTCATTCACTTCAAAATGGTCGTGTATTTCATCCACACAACTCTTTTCTATTTGGGTTTGTTATTTATTTGTATACATGTCCCGATACTTAATATTTAGCAAGTACCATATGAGCTGCTGTGAGGAGAATATGATTATGTGATTATTCACGTGATATATTACTATTTGAAAATGAGCTGAAACAGATTCTCAGAGCTGGCCTTCTCAGGAGAATATTCATGGATGCGGGCTGGAACCTGGAGTTTTGCTGAAACTCCACCTAACTGGCTTTGAATTTGCCATTGGGTAAATGTCAGCAGTGTTTCTCAGTGAAAGAGTCACAGAAAGACAAAATAAAAAGGGTGTGAACATACAGAAAATACAATAATTTTAAAGTGTAAATGAGTATTAGCAAACTTGAGACATCATTTACAGAGATCTCTGAACCTGTAGGCCAGGAGGGAACTCTATTATCTCATTGCTCTTACCATAACAGTATATTGCATATCATTTGCAAACACACAAACCCCAGCAAAATACATGCTACTTCCTCTGTCATTAAAATTTCAATGGTCAGCATTCAGGAAATTTTTCTTGTCTGCCCTAGACTGATTCCAGATTGTTTTTCATTAAACATCTATCACAGCAGACAAGCCTGAAACAGTTACCTAATGCAATATTATTTTTTTTCCATAACAAATAAAAGGACATTAATCTTTACTCATAAAATAAATATTTCTGAAGGCTTTTGTTGAGAAACATTCCTTTTTCTGAACAGCTCCATCTGTTGTTCATTTCTGCTGTCCTGCCTGGTAGGGATCTCCCTTGACTCGTGTTAGCACAGCAGATGATCACCAGAGCTCATGAAATCAGTTGCTGCAAGTTGAAACACCACCACCCTGCAGAGCCTGGGCTTGGCAGGCAGTGTCTGTGTGCACACCCCAGAGTGTGCGGTTTTCAGAGACCAGCACCTGCAGAGCTCTTCACTGAGACAGTGCAAAAATAGCATCAGTAGGGGTTAACAGGGGTTGCCCTTTTTGGAGGAGGGTGGTGGGAAGCATGAACACGTGCTGCTCAGCCTTGGAGTGATTGGCTCCAGCTTGCATTGCTCTGGTTGCCTCCACTAATGGGCCTATTTGCTTAAAAGGGTTTTGAAGGCTGCCTGCTCCTGAAGGCTATCAACACTAGAGAATGGACTTTGGCAATGCTAATTAACACCTTCTGACGTGATACCTTCTAGCTTGTTCTGATATCCCAGCTAACTCTGCAAGTGTGCGTGGTAATTCACCAGCTTTCTGCCTTTCTGAACTCCAAACACAAACTCTATGCAAATCTTTCTGCCAGCTCCTGCACAGTTGTGATTGTTGCTGTACAGGTATTTGCTGTGTAGATTACATCAGTCAAAATGCTCCATCTATATCTAATTATTCTTCCTTATCACCAATCAGGAATGCCAATTAGTATAAGGAGTAGAAAATGAACAGATAAGATCTTTGAGTGAGCAGTTTCCCAGCAATTAATAGCAGGCAAATTGCCATCTGTCAAGCACCTGTTGGTTTCCTGGTAATAAATTTGGGAATATCCGAGATACATGGCAAAGGAACAGAGAAAGAAAAAGGTAAAACAGAGGGAATATGCATGCAGATCATGTCCCAACATGGAATAGAGGTTTAAGGGGCAAAAGGAAATTAACTTTTCAGGGCTGGAACCTAGGGAGTTCCAGAAAGCTCTGTGTAGGTCGGTCCGACAAGTAGGTTGTCTTGTTTTTGCACATTGCATGAATTTGAAATGGTTGAGTCAGTGTTAAAGGTCTGGATTACTTGTATTAGGCTCGTACTTACCCACGTACAGGCAAGGTTTGTATCACAGGTGGAACCTGTCATGTCACTGCATCAAGGTGTCCAACAAAAATATTTATGAAACAAAGAGTCATTTATGGGTGTCTTTGGGCGTCTCATCAGGGCATGTTGCTGTCAAACCAAATTGTTTGCCAGTGAGTAGCAGTAGGACCAAAGGATTCAGCCTGACTGCTTCTTACCTGCCCTGCAAAAAGCTCACACCTCAGTGGTCAATTCATAAAATAATGCGTTGCCTTTGAGCCAAAACCTCATCAAAGCAAGTACTGAATGGAGTAGCAGAGTTTACTTTTCTGTCTTGTCTTACCTTATTCTTGAAGGAGCACCTGACCCATGATGACTTTGGCATAAGACTACCTTATATTTGCCAGCTGTGAACTGAGGGGCCATCCATCAATGCAAGACAAGTGGGTGAAGGATATGTAGGGTTACACTTACCATCTTTAATATTTTTTATTTTATTTTATTTATTTCAAATTTGAATACCTCATCCACCAGTCACTGGAAAAAAAAAAAAAAATGTTTTTTCCTTCAGTCAGCCACCGAAACCCCAGGTCCTGTGGATGAGACTTCTTGACACTGCTTATGAGGTGCTTCCTCAATAGTAACTTGTCCAATGCATCTCTAATCCAAATATTGCTCTCTGTTAAGCAAGAATAAATCATTTTCTTACTAGAAGAGTTGGTGCCTGACTTTGGCTGCATTCAGAATTGACCAGGGATCTTGTGTGGGGCATGAAGCAAGAATATTTCACATTCATATACTCAGAGATAGATAGTAAAATGATTTTAGTTAGTGACTGATGAGCACTCTGAGCTACGGTCTCTAGCTACAGAGACTCTTTAATATAACAGTGACTCAACTATTAAGTCTCTAAAAATTAAGTGGGAAGTGCTTGTAAAGGAAGGGCAGGGATCTGTATCCTTTGACGACTCATCAATCAACTTTAGCAACGGTAGGCTTAACCAGAATATGTCAAGCAGGTATTGTTTTACACCCCAAGCCTCTTGAAGAAATATTTACTGCAAAAGGTGATTCACTGCATTATGCTCTAGAAATTGCTGAATAATCATCACAAATAGTTTTAAGTGCACTGCCAGAAATCAGGCACAAGAACTTGAAAGACTGGCATTGTCCAAAACAGGGAGACAGAGTTACAGAGCCCTTGCAAACAACAGGCTAACAGCAGCAACAAGGCCCAACCAAATGAGGAAATTCCATTTGACTGTCTTCAGCCCAGCACTTTTGTGAGGCAGAGGGTCCAGATCTGTCTTTATTTGCTGAGATCCCACAGGTAGCAATAGATATAGCTTCTGGTTCTGTGGTAGGCCACAGAAGAAAAAAAGAGGGGATGCCTCCATCTATGCCTTACATCTTAATTCTTTGGAATGCTTGGACCATGGAACAACATCAACATTTCACAAGGAACAGCTTCATCTCTTTCATTCATTTTCCTTGGGACTGCACTTTACAGCTCTGATATGGCAAGCATACTTCTTGCCCACTGGTATGTATTGTCCTAGAGCCAAATCAGAAGGTAAGCAATGAAAAAAGTGCCCCAAATGGCTCACTCAAAGGCACAACTGGATGGTTGCTTGGAGGCAGTTTTTATACTTTATTAAAATTTAAGCTAGTGGATAAAACCTGTTTAGTCTTCTGCTTTTCCTAGTAACACATCTATTCAAAAGTAGCAAAAACTATCCAATGTTGTTTGTTATTTTCCCAGAAAAAAAAAAAAAAAAAAAAAAAAAAAAAAACCTTCTGAGAAAATGTATCCTTCACAAAGTTATTTCCCAATCATGACACACTGACACTGTATCAAATTGGAAGTATAGTTTCGTATTCCAGCTAGATTTTATAATCACTCATTACTTTCCCTCATTCTGATGTAAGATACTAATTATGCTATATCTATACGCTTGTTTTCTTTATGATACAGAGCTATAGTACTAAGCTACAATTAAATTTATTAAGTCTATGTAGCTGTAGAGAACTATGTGAAAAGGTGAAAATGAAATGCATATAACATAAAGATGGACTAAAAGGTGAATGACAATTCACAAGAAGATAGAGATAAGCAGAGGAGATGAGAAGGAAATTCATCTCCCCACCTTATGCAAATATACAAGATTTTGAAATATTTATTTCTCACTGTTCCAAGGACTAAAATCAAAATCTCAAAAACGTTAGCAAGTTGCAAATCAGAGGAAGTTATTATCTAGACCAAAACAGTTTTCTTTATATGACACACAATTTACTAAAATAATGATCTAAATCAACATATATTTTAATACAGATTTTTGCATATCTGTAACAAATTCCCCCCAAGTATCCAAGCACATTTCTCAACATGCGTTCTCATCTAAGAGATAAAGATATGTTATTGTCTTCATTTTAAATAAAAGAAAACTTGGTATGGGAAACTGTTTCAGCCTGTTTTGATATTTTTGTTGATATTTTTCATCATATATGACCTAATAAAAGTGAGAAGTCTCTAGATGTTCCCAGTACTTTAGAATATCTGAAAATTTGATGTTAGGGGCCCATTAGGATCAGCTCGACCCTAAGGTAGTCCCCTTGAAGGAGGTGATAACACAGTTAGTAAAACAAATTAATCACCTGGACTCTAAAGGTTGATGTCAGCTAGTAACCATCATGCTCTTATAGGCAACAAAAACTTTGGCTGAGTACCCAGAAGTAAATACCTCCTTCCTTGTTATTAATCGTCTCAGTCTGGTAGTTTTCCAAGCACTTCATCTAATACTTAGACACATTTGTTCATCACATGAGATGGTTGGGCAGGCTTCTGTCTACCCTAATTTTTAAAAAGTAATGTCTAGCTTTTAGCAAAGTGCAACATGCTAACACATGAGTTTCTGTAATAATTTAGAGTGCTTTTAGATTTTTGGTGATACAAAACCATGCTGTTTTTGAGAAAACAGCATTTTAATTACAAATATAAATTTTGATGAATTTACAGTCAGTTACCATTTCAGATGTTGAAACACAGGAGATAAGAAAAACAAAACAGGAGATATGGATGATGGAAATGACACAACAAAAGGATCATTTTAAGGCAGAGAAATTTACTTTGACTGACAGGGTAGTAAAAACTCAAAATGAACATTTTTCACTTAAGTGACTGGATTTGGTCATATGTTGCTAGAGGTTGCTAGAGGTTGTCTTTCCTCATCTTTGTTTGTGAAACACCTCAAATATAAAACCAGTAACATTCTAACATTGAAAAATAAATGATTAGCTTCTTAAGCCTTTTATAAAACTAAATTGTGGAGATCTGGTGACATCAAGGGACAGTGAAACAGGCAAAACTGCTAAGTTCAGGATTTTTGCTGCAGGAAATACGGCCAGGGAAATAAAGAAGCATGGCAAGGCTCCATTGGATTTGGGAAATGGACCTTATGTTTGCTTTGAAGTCCTGGGAGACAGGGGGGTGGAAGATCAAGCACTAAAAACTTCTGACACTCAGTTTCACCTGAGACTTGGAATCATCAGTGATAATTTAATCAGAGAGGAATGTTAATTAAGGCTTCAGGCCCTACTTATAGACACTAATTAATTGCATGTGTTGATTAGCATTTTGCTGTATTGAACGTGGAACAGCTTGGGTAAATCCTACCTGGAAATGCCACGTGTAAGATAATTCAGGGCTGTTGTACTCAGGGCTGTGGACAGTCATTATGATACTTCTGATTTAAATAAGCTAGCTCTACTCCCTCGGAACTGGACCTGGATGAGCCTACTTTTTCCTGGCACATGTACTGCATGCTAAGAAGCAGGGATGCCATACAGAAAGCAAAATAGTCCACCTCAGGTGGAGGGAAAGAAAGGGGTGATTTCTAACATGTCCAATTGCAACAAACATTGCAATTTCGCTTGCACATTTTAGCAAGCTGAGTTAAAAGTACACCTGTGGATGTTTGTGTGGTTTAACGATAGAGAAAAAGACACCTGAAGTTCTTGTGATAGTGTCCAAAGGATAGTGTCCTAAGGAGTGCTCCTGTGCCCGGCCTGCCCCCACCTGTGCTTTTCTCCCTGTCTTGTGGGCAATTGCTGTCAGGACAGTGAACATCTTCAGGAGGGCCACTGGCAGCAAACAATCCCATTGTTTCTGTAGGGTACATGATCTGTGAGCCTGGTGCTTCAAGACACTTTGCAGCTGGCTCAGACAACCTGGCCATTCTGGAGGCAGCTAGATGCTACATTAGCTTAGTTGTGTTGTCCAGTTGCACTCTTAGGTTTATCTTGACTTTTTATTGTGTGCACATATCCCCGTAACTAACTATTCAAGTTTTGTGTCCAGGGCACTGAGAAGAGAGCTGAAGTCCTGGGTCCCAATTCTGCTGGAGCAGCTGCCAGTCACTTTGCCTTTAGGAACACTCTTTTTTTAGTAGGGGGTAAAAGGCTTTAGGGACAATGTCTGTGTTTTTAATCATGTCTTGCAGAAGCATATTGTAACCACCAATTGGTTGACACTTTAGAAAATCATTTGGCTTGTTAAGGTGCCTCAGGAATGAAACTTGCCAAGATTTAGACACACAGGTATTGCTATTGACTTCCAGGTAATTACTGAGGTGTAGGAACTTGAGCATGCTCTCAGGAGTTGGCAGCGTTTACGACTGAACTAAAGACATCAAAATTAAATTCTTTAAAAACTTCTACCAAAGGTATAAAGGAACAAAACAAGAACTTGGCTAAAGTGAGCTAAAGTTGGATCACTAATTTCAGAATAAATAAAAATCACCAAAGCTCCTTACTTCCAGTTTCAAGCAAAGTATAAGCCTCTGACATTAGAGATATCAGGTTATGCTTGTGATAAATCATGTCAATCCCATCGGTCACTGTATAATTTCAGTTTGGGAAATAATTAGCATACCATCAGTACATGTATGTCTGTTGAGAGAACATAACATTTGTAAAAACCTCTAGCAGTCCCTTTATGCATTGCAACAATTAATTAAAATATACTACAGCCCAACAGTAGTATTTCTTCTGCTTGAACAAACAAGTACTATTGATGCCACAAACACGTATGATCTCATGACCTTCCAGATCAGATGACAAATTCAGGGGAGTTCAGATTTAGAGAAGCAGATGAACTTTTAGACAGTTAGTGCAAGCCAGGTTGTACGATCTTGGGATTTCTTTGATGTTAATTACAGACACTAGTAGATTTTTTTATCTGGAAACAGATTATGTGCCTCAGATTCTTGTTTAGTCAATCACAACAATACAGATATGACAAAAAAAAAATAAAAGTGTAGGCAACTAATTCTTAACTCCAGGTTTGAATTTCTCAAGTTTGCCTGTAGCAAGGGTTGTTTTTTTTTGCCACCCACGTATTGCTTTGCTTACGTGAAACAAAAATCTGACAAGTTTTCAAAAAGCTCCACCTCTAATGCTCTTGCTGTTAATCTTGTCATTGTTAACACAAAATGGCTGCTTGCCGAAGCCAACAACTGTCTTTCAGTTTATTCTGAGCCACACCTGTTTAACCGCTAGTAAAGCAACTAGTTTAATAATATTAATAATAATAATAATAATAAACAACTGAAGTGCACATTTCATATGAATTGTTAGATATAGAAACAGAGGTTCAGCCTTTTTCCCCATTCCTTTTTCTGAAAGGGGAAACTTTCAGTATTTTTTGTTTATAGATGGTGTCATATATAAAGTTTCACATCTTTATTTTTTCTCCAGTTCAACTATGGTATTTTTGTTTCTTTGTTTGTTTGTTTGTTTTCCATTGGAATGCTGGGTTGAGATTTCTGTGGAGAAATTAGACAGAAATAAGAAACTAAAGAAAATGGAATTATGTGATGGAAAGCTTTCAGAAAATTTTTACATGCAAATATGAATCAAGATTTTCTGCACATCCATGGGCCAACATGCTCAGTATTCAACACCCGTTCATATGGATTTCCCCACTATTAAAACTGTTGTGAGAAACATCTCAAAACAATTTTATTCAGACAGGATCTTCTGTGAAGCTATTTTATTCATGATTGCAATGGTTGGCATACTGTCAATTACGAGCACATTTTTGTAAACAAATCATAACCTTTTATTCCCTATTACCTGCTGCTTGATCACCTCTCCTGTTTCCTTATTGGCTGAGTACAGCAGGTTCACAAGCTACTCAGCACTCCTCTATACCATCTATGTACATTTTTTCTTTTTTTTTCAACCTTTTAATTTCTCTTTTCTTATGTTTTGAGAAGTTGTGATCTTTGTTTTACTGTTCTCACACTGTTCATCCTGTTTTTCTCAAGCTTCTAGCTTATTTTACCTTCTATTGTCCACTTACCTATTTAGCATTTCTCCTTATTATGACTACACAACTGCATTGGAATTATGAAAAGTAATTCTCTACTGCAACACAACTTACTTTTTAACACTGTTATTCCAGAATCTTGAATCATGACTTGTATATATATATAAATATACACGTATACATATATATGTATATATATATAATGTATATATATATGTGTGTATATATATATATATATATATATATATATATATATATATATATAAACAAAAAAGCTAGTTTGCCCGTTAACTTGCAGGTGTATTTCAGTCCTGATGTGAAGCACATATTTCTATTACCCTGACTCAAAACAAACAAATGAAAAAACAAACAACAACAACAAAAAAAAAGCATCTAAAAAAAAACAAGGCTATATAGAGTAAATATCATTTCCAGTGAAGTTCAACTATGTTCTACATGTAAGTGAAATATAATGAAGCTTTGAGACATTGTTGTATATTCATTCTTCCTTCAAGAAAAGCCAGTGTGTGGCGTCTGATGATGAGAAATTTAGAGTTCATGACCTATAATGAATTTCCATAGTGTAAGAAAATGTCTTCACTCTTTTTACCTGCCAGGCATCAAGATCACCAATACATGCCTGTACCTCCTGACAATGTCACTCAGTTACTTAAATAAGTGAATGCCTGTTTTAAAAGGGCTATGTCTCTCTTTTTCTTTACTAGTTTGCTTCCATCTTTCCTTCAACTGCAAAATGCAACTGTTAAATTCTACCTTTGTTTCTCCTGGTGCAATTGGCAAATAAGAGCATTGAAGTGATTTCAAGAACTGCTGAGGAAATGAGTTGTTCACTATGCAGAAAATATAGGAGCAGGTAGAGCAAGTGATAGGTTCCAAGTCAGGCTCATATCTCTGTGGGAACTCAGCTGGCAAATTTTCTGTGCTTATTCCTAGGAATGTTATCCAGAGACATGCTATAATCCTGCCAATAGAAAATGAACAATGATGTGGAGATCCAGCATATACTCAGCAAAACTGGTGGAAGTTAGGTAATGCTTTGATATGCTATGGAATTAAATCACAAGCTGGAAATTAGCAGCCATGTAAACCACTGTCTCATGATCATGTTGCTGAACTGCACAACCAATACACTGGTCCCTGACCAGTGGTTTTTCCCTTCCTCTCCCTCTGCTGTCCTATAGATACAGCCTGGAGTATTGGGGCTCCGCAGTGCCTCAGTCAAACTGGGAAGACTGGGGTGGGAAATGGGGTGGGAAATGCAGCTGCCAGTTAGACTCCTGGATCTAAAAGATCTCTTGCAGGCCTGGAGGCCTCCTGTAAATTCAGAACCCAGTATCTCCCATTTGTACACTTCCACGAAGGTCACAAAACAATTTCCTCCCATGGATTTGGCAATGCTCTTAGCACATATATACTGCAAGCTGGAGGTATGAATGTCTTCCACATGCTCAAAGCAAGTGACAAGAATAGTTTTCGTGCCTAATGCAGTATATGCTTCTTTGAAAAAGTGGTATGTGATGCTGCAGTACATTCAGGACTTCCCCTCACTTGAAGAGAAATAACAGTGAGGGCTTAGATCAGGAGTCTCACTCACCTTGCTGAAGTCTGGAGGAAAATCAACCAGATCTTATCTCCTCAGATATTTTCCTGTGGTCTTAGTGCAAGCAGCTGGATACTTGTCCTTTCAGCCAGCAGGCTGAACCAGACAGAGAATTGTTTTGGATGGTGGAGGAGTTTCTGGCCCCTGTGAAATAATTACACGGACTGTATCATTAGATGTTGTCGTTGTAAGGCTGTCCATAATCTGGAAGGTAAAAGTAAGAGAGGAAAAATAGAAAAGGTGCGGATTAAAGTCGCATCTTGAACATACAGCCAAGATTCAGTATTCTGGTAAAGTAACTGTCGTGGTTCCACTCGAGTGGGCAGCTGAGCTCCACCACAGCCGCTCTCTCACTCCCCCTCCTCAAAGAGGAATGGGGAGAAAATATGTGAAAAGGGCTCAAGGGTTGAGATAAGGACGAGAAAATCACACAATAATTATTGTAACGGGCAAAACAAACTCAGCATAAGAAGATAGTAAGATTTATTGCTCATTACTAACAAGCTAGAGAAGTGAGAAACAAAGGAAAGAAACCAAAAGCACCTTCCCCCCCCATCCACCCTCTTCCACCTCCTCCCCCCGAGCAGCACAGGGGAATGGGGGAATGGGGGTTATGTCTACATTGCTTCTTGTTAGGTCTACAGTGCTTCTTCTCTGCCGCTCCTTCTCGGTCACTCTTGTCCCCTGTGCTGTGGGGTCCCACCCACGGGATACAGCCCTTGATGAACTGATCCGACGTGGGCTTCCCACAGGCAGCAGCTCTTCCAGAGCTGCTCCAGATATGGGTCCATACCATGGGGTCCATCCCTCAGGAGAAAACTGCTCCAACCTGGCTCCCCTACGGGCAGCAGCTCCTGCCAAGTCACCTGCTCCTGCGTGGGCTCCTCTCCACGGGCTACAGGTCCGGCCCGGAATCTGCTCCGGCAGGGGTCTTCCACTGGTGGCAGCCTCCATCGGTGCAGGGCCACCTGCTCCACCGTGGTCTCCTCCACGGGCTACAGCGTGGAACCCTGCTCCACTGTGGTACTCCATGGGCTGCAGGGGGACATCCTGCTTCACCATGGTCCTCACCACAGGCTGCAGGGGACTTCTGCTCTGGCGCCTGGAGCACCTCTCCCCCTCCTTCTTCACTGACCTTGGTGCCTGAAAGGACGTTCCTCACTCTCCCAGCTGCTGTGTGGCGCAGCGTTTTTTTTCCTGTCTTAAATATGCTCTCACAGAGGCGCAAAACAACATCGCTTATTGGCTCAGCTCTGGAAAACAATGGGGCCCTTACCAAACATGGGGCAGCTTCTAGATCCTTCTCACAGAAACCACTTCTATTGCCCCCTGCTACCAAAACCTTGCCACGTAAACCCACTACAGTAACAGATGGACCTGTGGAAAGTTAAGACATCAGTGCTTGCTTGTGACAATTTTTATTATACTACTGTGAATGGTAGGCCTGAATGGCTTGACGTCCTAAATGGTCTTTAACAGCTCACAGTCCATTATCAGGACAGATGAAACAGAGAGGCAGGGAGTGAGGAAGGAAGGGAGGGAACAGTAGGTAGGTATCAAATGTGATGTAAATTATGGAGAGCAGTGTAGAAAGAAAGGAGAATTTGTTGGGAGGAGGGGACTATCAATAAATATTTTTTATAAAGGGTAAGTGAGAAGTAACACAGCAGATATAAGGCAGGCTAAGATATGGAACAATGCTGTGAAGTGAATACAGGCCTGGGAGTGGAAGTACCAGCTGGAGAAGAAGGAAGGGGAAAAAAAGGAGACATATGGGCAAAGGATAGAGAAAGTCTTTGTGCAGGTTGTTTACCTGAAAGGACTGAATGGAGAAGTCAGTGACCTGAAAATTTTTATTTTCCTCCACTTGACAAGTCTGTAACACTGCAGTTACATCCTCTATACCTATTTTATTGTCTTATCCAGGTCTTCTGAGCCCTGATTAACGGGCAGCCCTTTCCCACCACCCTACACCAGAAAAGCTTTCTTCCTGGCCTGTTTCAAGGAAACACTTCTGTGTGCTTTAAAAGCTGCATATGTAGCTCTGGGCCCTTGACCTGAAAAGTTAATGACCTGTGGCCATTGTAGAGCACCATTACCAAAATCTGAAAGTGCCTTTTCTTTTGTCACTCAGAAGTATTTGGAGAGCCTAAATGTATAGTGTTTAACATTTGGTGTTTCTTTAAGCAAAAGTTCTGTATCAGAAAATTTGGTGTATTATTTTGGTAGGTTCAGGAGCTAAAATTAGAACCTTTTGAACTGTTTCAGTTTCATATCAATTTATATTACCTGGCATATTTATGGAGCTTATTCCATGATGAAATTTACAGTCAGATGCAAAGCCAATAGAGATAAGCTGAGGGCACTGCAGAGTGCTGAGTACCTTGAAGACGTACAGAGCAGCAACTGAATTTACAACTGCAACTAAGAGGAGATTCATGCCTTTGGAAACCCAAAGGAGACACTAATTGCACTCTCCTGGGGAGACAGCTAACATGCTAAGCCACTTATCTTTTCTAATTATTCTTGATCCGTTTGCTCATTATATATATATATATAAAAACAAACAAACAAAACAAAGAAAAAAACAAAACAAAACAAACAAACAAACAACAAAAAAAATGTCTCTACAAGGTATTGCTACTTAGCTTCTGATTCTGCTCCATCATGTTCAAAAGCATGTAAATGAATTTGTCCTGTGGGACCTGTAGCCATCGTGTTTGCATCTATGTTTTTGCTGTGATTCTGGGATTTTGTCCATGGCAGATCAGATTGAATGAAGTCTCAGGGGAGCATCTGTCCCTTTGGTTAGGCACAAGATGTTCATTGTTCACACAAGTCTGTACCCTCTGTACTCTCCAATAGGATTTTTTTCTTCTGTTCTTTGTTTGCCTCTTGTCTTCCTCTAAAGAAAGTCTTTTCAAACAATTTGCAATAATGTTTGTTCTTTCTGCATGGAAACACATAAAAACAACTAACTGTACATACGGACAAAGTGGTCAGGTGGAAAAGAATGTATTAATAGAATTTTCTTCAAAGTTTCTTGCCAGACAGAGGCTAATTATAGAGTACATGTTTCATGAAAAAGAAGGGCAAGCTTGTATGGGAGTTGCATTCGAAAGAATATGGTTCAGCTAGGTAACTCAGCCTTCCGCGTGCTTCTCCAGACTGAACCAGCTCTGAGTCACCTGGATTAGTGGTATACACATGTTCAGCAGGCCTTGATTATTTGTAGTGGTTGAGGAAACAGTTCTTGGGACTCTCCTGAGAGCCTGGTGAATGAAATAATTCTGGCCCTGTTTCCAGCTTCCATATGTTGTTGTAGTAGATTCTTCCAGCAGAGCTGGTGAAACAGTTTTTCTCCTCCCATACCCCCCAAAAAACTTGTATTTGGTGGAAAATACCACCTATATAACAAGAACTCTTGTATGTCATTCCAAGTTAATGACTGTTGTTGACACAAAGATGTAACCTGATCATTTATGGAGTGAAAAGCATTCAGTTCAGCCCTTCCACGGGTGACAGCTATCTCTTGAAGAGGATGTAATTTACTCTATAGGAAAAGTTTGAAAACATTCAGGAAGACAAAGCTATTGTGCTGTGTGGAGTTTTGAGATGCTTGAATACATTTTATTTATGAAGGAGTGGTATGGTGACCAATATTGCTTCAAGATTATAGAAAAAAAGAACTCTTTCATCTGAACATACCAGGTTAATTAGGTATTAGCTTGTTTCCATTTCAGACTATACATTACGAGCTAATCTTTAAAATCTTCCTTTTCTTTTTCTTGACTAAGTTAATCTGAGGAAAACATAATTCTAAAGTTGAATGAGATACATATAGAATAAAACCCAAAACAATAAAACATATTTCTAGCTTTTTAATATTTGAGGCAAAATTTAGTTAGTATTTTAATGGCTTTTAACACTTATTTACTTTTACTACCTGTTGCTTCTACACTTGTTACTATCTGCTTCCAGAATACAATATGTTGTCATCGGATCTTTATAGCTTTCTTGCACCAGAAAAGAATGAAGAACTTGGTTGAAAATTCAAAATCTTGCTATGCATTTTTATCCTTTTTAAAATTTTGACTTGGAATCTTGACTTACACAGAATAGAAAATTATATTGGATTAGTCAAACTGAAAAGCAGAGTTTTTCATTGAAATTAATATGCTTTTCAAACATATTAAACATATTGCAGTGAATTGACTTTAGTTTTATGTGTGAATGCATATTATTTTTATGTAAATCTAACCAGCTGCTATTAGCTTCTCATGACTTGATCTGAACCTTCATTTCAAACTTCAGTAAATTATCCGTTTGCAGAGAAGAAAGTAAACATAAACAAAAATAATCAGTGCTCTGCTGTTTTCAGAGGAGCCTTGAAAATGAACCAACATGAAAATTTGTCTCTGCTTTTCACCATCTCTACTAGAAGCCCTCAGGTTATCAAAGTAATAAGCATGAGGCAGCTTGCAGATCAGCAAAACTTGAAAGCTTTCCTTCCCTTGAAAAAAATAATGTTGTAGACTACAGCAAATGCATAGAGAGACGAAGAGCAATGATGATGTGCTGTTTCTGGTTGGGAACAGTACTGCCCAGCACAGTGTGCATTTGCTCAGCCTGGCCTTCATTTCTCTGCTACTGAGGTGCTGGTTCCCAGGAAGAAAGGCAGGGTTTCACTCTGATCAGTGGCTAAATGTGAACTCATCTGATATCATGATCTTTGTGTTGCATTTAGCCCTGCTAATGCTGTTATGCTCAATGCTGTCTGCTTTTTCATCTCTTTACTACACTTCCCCAAAAGGCACATACC
Source organism: Aythya ferina (assembly GCF_964211825.1). NCBI lineage: Eukaryota > Metazoa > Chordata > Aves > Anseriformes > Anatidae > Aythya > Aythya ferina. The sequence continues at coordinate 51,063,065 of NC_140299.1, read as the reverse complement.
TGACTCATGAAACTTCAAATGAAACGTGGACTATGGCATGGTATGTGTGTAGACAGACAGGTCTTCCTCTTACTTTCTGTGAAAATAAGCAAAAAGAGTTTCAGTAATTCTGGGGATAAAATACTCTAGCAATTTTCTTTTTAAAGGATTTTATTTGACATGTCATAAATGGCAAGAGAAAGTAAAATATTTTTTCCAATTTCTTTTGTCTGACAGAATTTCTTTGTCTTGACTTTCCTTGTACATACATCTCTCTGAATTTTGAAGAGGAAGATCCAAACGAATATCAGTGTAGAAAAGGAAAAAAAAAATAGGAAAGGGAAAAAAAAATACAAAACTTCCCCCCCCCCCCAAAAAAAAAAAACAAAAACAACACAACCCTATTTGTGGCCATAATGGGATAGTATTAATAATTTCATCTGTTATAGGATGTGAAATTAGCTTTGGCATTAACATAGTCACCCTTGCAGAAAACCACAGGATGTAATTCTGTGCAGTTGCTCTGGAGAAGGAAATGTTGGAAACTCCGTATCTGATCTGCCAGTGGGGCAGGTCTCCAGCAATGAGCTCTGCAGAGAGCCAGGTGCCATGAGGGGAGATGATGTTATCATATATGGCTCCAAGAAGCTGTTGTATATTGCATGAAGGCCACAGGGAGTGTCTAGTCTTTCTCTGGATACACTGGATATTCTGCAGAGAGTACGTGTAGGAAGATACAAATGCATGTTTCCTTCTGAATGAGCAGTTGCACGGTGTACAAAGTGCTTTCACTGCAGACCTCTGGAATTGTTTGTCACTGCACCAATAAGGAATGATCACGGTCTGTTTCACCATATTCCAGTGGACTGGTATTTTTTGCATGTACATACGTAAAAAAAAACAAAACAACAGCTACAACAACAAAACAAACAAACAAAACAATGGCACCCCAAAAGAAATCCCCAGGCAGCTGCTTTACAAAAACAGCTTTCTCTTTTCATCCGTGTCTCTAAAGGAGAATTGGCAGGAATATTGCTGTATTTCATTGATTGTAAGACTTTTGGCTAAGTAAAATGCAAAATTTGGCATGTAAATCTTCACTAAACTACCCAAATAAACAGACATTTTTCCCAATAGTGTTAAGTAACCAGTGTTAACTACTAGATGTCAGTAGAGATAGCCTACAGTGGCTTAGCACATCTGAAATCAGGCTACAGTCTTCTGAAGCTTGAAGTTGATGAGCTAACTATTTATATCTTGTGTGAAAGTCAGGAAGATCTTCTGTGTAATAAGATTAAATACATGATATGATAAATAAATAAATTAAATAAATTAAATGATAATTAGCCAGTAATTGCAAGCTTTGACCAAATTCTTCTTCTGCTTGGTCAAAGAAGATGTTAGCAAGAACATTTTGAATTCTGCAACCATAATTACACTTCTGCCTTGGAAAAGCTTGCTCATAGGAAGTAAATCCATAATTTGAGGTGAGTGTAAACTGTGGGGAAATGTTCAATGACAGTGGGAAAATGTTCGTTTTTGATGGTAAAACCTGAGCTGACTGAAGTCTAGCTATATGTAGAAGACTAAATATTCTTTGGATCATAATGGGTATTTTATTTGCAATAGTTGAATTAAGCCATGGTATTGAAAAGTCCTGCATCTAAAACTTAAATATAGCAGAGCATAAATATATGCCACTAGTGGAGAGACGGTGCTTCTGAAAGATCAGTTTTTCAAACCTCTATTGATCAGGAAAAACAGGCATTGAATGCGTTGTTCCTCTCTTTCTGATGCATTAATACACAACCAGAAATTTGGAAGGGCAAAGGGCTATATTCATCAGATAGTAGGAAAATCTCCAGTGATGACCTAAGCAGCTGCTAGTTTTCCTTGATTATACACATCAAGGGTTTCTGTTGTGTTTAACAAACTTGATTGATTAGGTAAAACCATGTCCATTTGCGGAATCATTGCTCCCAGATGGTGGCTGTTAGTGTGTACTTCATAAACCCCTTTCTTTCTCTTTTTATCCTTCATTTTCCCCCAAGATTTGTAACTAAGTTATAGAGTCATTTTGGGGAAAAATTTTGGGGAAGATTGGCTTTGGCCCCAGTGAAAAATAATACAAGGCTTACCGATATCAGCTATAGTTTGCACTGTCCAATAGATTAAAATGATATACATTTGGAATCATGGTAATGTGAGATGAAGGGGTTCTTGAAGTAATAGGTCTTCGTGTCACTTCTATTGCCAATGCAGCATTATTCCCTGTAGTACATATTTAATAAAATGAAACTTAAGAAACTATTAGAAAGAGAGGATACGTTAGTGGTCTAATCATCACAGTCAAAATATTTGGATTCCATCACTTGACATTCTTGGCAAGGTTATGTCAAGCTGTAACCTATCTTAGATAAATAAACAGACTTCAATACATATTGAATGTACATGTATATTACATCTTCAGCTGGTGAAAATACATAGAATTCACAATCTTGCCTTCTACCATTTTTGATATTTTTACATTGGTTCTCTAATACCGTGTGCTAGACTTGTAAGTAAGTTGTGGTCTGCAAATAGTTTTGGTGGTGATGAGAAAAATAAAAATCCATGTACCACTGGTACACAGCAGCTTCCTCTGTTTCTTTGGCTGAAAATAGGGTTTGAGGTATGCTGTGAGTGTACTAAGGAAAGCTTTGAAAATATATTACTGCTACAGTCAGAGAACCTTTTTTTGGAAAGAGAAAACAATGTCTGAGATGTAGCTAAAAACTGTTAATTTACAGTGATCATGCTACTTTTATAGTACTATAGTAGTATACTACTTTTTATTAGTGGATATTAATGATACTTGGGGGACACGAATCCTTAATTCAAATTATGAATAGTTAACCTACAGAAGTTTTGCTTCTGTGAGAAAAAAAATGCACAGTCACTTGGACTGAACAAATTTCACTGCAGTTGAGATGTTTTACCTTTAGACCTCAAAAATTTTATTTCATCAGGGAGAGTATTTTCAGTAATGGGAATAATCTGGTAGTGTTTAATTCAAGGCTTGTATGTGGGGATCAAAGCAATATACATGTATATCACTGTATATTCACTCATTCTTGGATCTTCATTTTGCTCTGTCACATGCACGGCAAAAGCATATCTAGGTATTGTGTCACCTGAGTTTGTTCCTTCATTCCCTCTTCTGTTTGTCATTCAGAGGTCTAAATACAGAATTGGACACAAACACAGCAAGCATTAGTTCAGATTTCAGGACAAAAAATAAATGTCTGAAGGAGGAAAGAAAGAAAGGAGGCTGAAGCCACTTAGCTGTATGTCACTAAGCAGTGGGTTAGATGATTTGCACCCAGGCCTGAGTGCATGTTTCAGTTCACTGATGGTACCACTATAGGTGGTTTTTATATATACATGTATATGGCTTTTACCCTAGTAAAAGCCAAACTGATTCTGTGCTAATTCATGAGAGTTTGTAGCCTTTATTCAGCTATGATGAAAAGGCCCGTGTAGCTCTTTAGCATATGTTCCTGCTTATCTCAGAGTGAGAAGCGAGTATGGAGCAATGCTCTTAGAGGGAGTGGCTGAAGCACAACAGTTGTTTCTGCTATAACGTAAGCGTGAGAAGAGCACTCTGTTGAAAGCAAACTTTTGGTCCAGGATATAATCCCTTCCTTGTAGAGTGCCTTGCTGGCTGTTGACTGGCTCCCTGAGGAAGTTCCTTGGCACGCAATTGCTATAACACAAATTATCTGTAGTGCCTTGGGCTTGACTAGGTTAGATAGCATCCCTGAAAACTGCGCAGAGCTTTTTGCAACCTGTAGGTTTTATGAGAGAAGGGATAAGCTAGAGGAGAGCAGTAAGATTAGTCTGGATCTTCTTGCTTCTTCCTTTTACTTATACAAAGTAGAAGAAGGTATTGTAGGATTAGGCAAAAACATAGCCAGCTTCTTTCTGATATGACCTGTAGACCTTAATTTTCATAGCAAATTAACCCAGAATTCCACATACTGCATACTTTAAGAATGTTTTTCAAGAATGCCACAAATCCTGTGTAAAACATATGAATAAACAATTGATAAGGGCATGAGCGTGCATCTAGATCCTGGCCTATACCTATTTATCTCCTTCCTTCACAGCTGCAGTTCAGGTTGCTAAGGAGCTTCTGCCCTAGCCCAGCCCTGGTATGGCGATGGTTTTAACATGGAAATCAGCATGGAGCTGCTAATAAGCTCCAGGCATTTCAGATCACTCTGTGGTACTGTTAGTGCAGCACCTTGGAGTCCCGATCCACAAAGCCCATACATAGGTCAACTTAGTGAGTGATATTTCTGCTACTGGGGCTAAGAAGGATGCAAAGATGCTGGTATTGTCTGGTGACAGGACTCAGGGCCTGGGACAGAGGGAATAGTTCCAGTGAGCTTGAAGGAGGAGCTTGTGCCAAGCTGACCAAGAAAGAAAAGTGAAAGAGGGAGTGCAGAAATCCATTTTTAGCAGTGATCTTACCACATTTTATAACGAGTGTCCTGGGTTTTCCTCTGAGTCATGAAGTAGTCAAAAGCTGCTTTATGCAGCGCGTGTCCTCAGCAGTCTCTGTGGAGCTTCTCTTGGCTTCAGACAGTTAAATCAGACCTCAGCACAGCATGTGTAGTGCATTCCTGTGGTCATCTCTGCATTCACGTATTGCCACAAAATATTTAACAGAGGTGCCAGCTGTCTACTGGAAGGTGCTGCAATTGTGCATATCCACCTGCTGGGATTTAGAGATGGCACCGATGAGCATTAGCATGTTGCAGACACCAGTCACCAGAGCACAGCTCCAGTTTTCCACCTCCTAACTGTTTTCTTTGCTAAGATGGAACAATTTGTTTCAACAAGGTTCTCTTTGGCTTACAGTCAATAATGTTTTAAAGCTACAGTATGTTTCTTCTTTCATTATTTTTTTCTTACGAGGATATAACAGTGGTTTAATATTTAAACAAAACAAAAAAAAAAGAGGGAGATTTGAATTTTATTTTTTTTTTTAATAAAAAATGAGTGAGAGTTCTTTTGTTAATGAACATATTTGTGGTTATTTACATCTACGGATAGGCAAGTTGCTGATCTCTAATTGGCTGTGCTGCTAAAATAAGCACACAGAGTTCTACACTGCAGTGGTAAATGAATAATAATGTTCAAAACTGAAGCTGATCATTCTTTAAATAGGCACAAGTGGCCTGTGTGCTGTGTAGCAGCTGTCTGGGTTTCAGGCTTGTTTTCAGCTTGTAATGGGAGGGGGTAAGTGGTCTGCTGCATTCAGGGAACCCTGACCCTGGAAATAGGACAACATTTTCACATGAAACATGAACAGCCTTATGCAGTGCTCACTGGAGGGTGTTTCTTCAGCTTTCTCATGTGTGTCATGCCTTGGAAGAGAATTGACTAGTTAAACGTGAGAGAACACAACCCCTTTCAAAATTCCTTAATTATTCTTCATTCCATGGCCTTCAAAAAAGTGTTTCAATTTTGTGTCTATCTTTGGTGAGGAAGTGCCTAAAAACGTATCCAAGATAGCAAAATCAGGGAAAGGCTCAGTTTCCTTTCCAGAAGGCCCTCCTCCCTTCAGGTTATGTAGTTCTTAAAATGAGCTAATGAAGCTTCCTTGCAGGCTTTGGTGTCTCTGATGACAGGGGAGCTTCTGTATAGCAGATTTTGTGTTCCTGCAGTCTTGAAACATGTAAACCAACTGCTTTTTTTTCTACATGGAGCTGATTGCAGCTTCAGGGCGGGAGAGGTGAAGGGAAATTTTTCAAGGTCTCTCTGAACCATGCACCATGCAGCCCCCCTGCCTTTGGATATGGATTGGACTACGTTGGTTGCCGTCAAAACAGGGGTCAGCAGGTGAAAACTTCTACTGGAGGGAGAAAATCAGGCCTGGTGCTTGAGAGCCATAGGTGATTACCTCATGTACTTTCAGCCATTTAGAACAAATGGCTTCTCTGATGATTGATGATACAGTGATAAGGTGCCATGAACAAACAAGGTTTCTGTTTACTCTACAGAAAAAACCAATACTGCAGTGTAAATGTAAGAAAATAAAGTATGTATTTATATTGGCTTACTACTTAAATATTTGGTGGCACATATAATAAAATCTCTTTTCCTAGAGCTGTGAAGCTTGACATGTATATTTGTTTGAACTTTTGGGACATTTCTACCATAATCCCTCAAAACAATGCAAGCATATTCAAAAGATTATGACTGCCCTGATTGGTGGAGTTATTCAGAGTTTAAACAGGAACAACAACAACAACAAAAAAATCTGTTTTGCAATCCCATATTGTAAGGATTGTTTCTGCAGGGGTGTGTGTGTGGGGGTGAAGGATAAAGAAAAGTGCTGAGTCTCAAAACTGTTCAATACGTACTTGAACGCAAGAATAATGGACATTCAGGAAACAGCTTTTTTCCAGGGGTGTGGTTTTCTTAAAAGCTGTGTGATTTCTCATCAACTATTCACAGGCCTGAGATCAACACTGAAGTGTCCTGTGACACAGCAGTGGGGAAGGAACTGCTTTAAAAATAGCATCCAGTATCTTTGGAAGCTGTCCAGGACCAGCCCTTGAGTAGGCTGTATATTTTTAAAGCATAACATATTTTTTCAAGTGAGGAATCATAGCTACTGCATGTGGGTTGGCGTTTTATTTTATGGATTTTTTTTTTTTGGTGGTGGTGTTTTTGTTTCTTTATTTAATTATTTATTTTGCAGAGTCCCACTTTGGTTTAGGGTTTCCACTTGGGATAACTACTCTGACTTTGAAAGCCACAAGCTGTTCTGAAAGAATTGGATGCAGGCAGGGCATGGGAGAACATGATCCATTGAGGGATGTTCATGCTACGTCTAAACATTTTTGTAGTTAACGGTAGAGAGCAGTGGGCTCTGTTGACCCTATAGAGATCTGCCTAAATCTCATTGATGTGAGTACATCCTGGGCAGAATCAACAATGCCTTTGCATTTGCAAGCCAGCTTCCAGAAAACCGAATTCCCAGGACAGAAGGATCCTGCAATTCCTTTTACCAAGTAAAGAGAGCTGGTGAGGTTTTGTCTTTGTACAGAGGGATTAAAATGGGAATCACACCTTTGTTGTATCTTCTTGCTGGGAGATTTCCAAAAGCTGTGGGAATATGTCACACTAACCAAGCATGCAGAAGCACCAGGAGCCTGCATACACACTAGGAAAGATGATAAATTACCTGAAGCAAAGCTTTGTTTTACACTGCAAAATAGATATACCAGAAAAGCCAATGCGCAAAGACAGTAGAAAATAAAACCTTCACCCACTGCATTCCATAGAACCAACAGATGTGGATTAGAGAAACAGAAGGCTACCAAAGTGGTTATTTTAGTTACATTCCTCTGTTTTCAGTGGTCATAAGGTTTTTGTCTGTTCGTTTGTTTGTTTTGTTTTGTTTTTTTGAGGAGCATTGATATATTTTTATTTTTACCGTTTTTGTTCATTGTTAGAGTAATAACTTAAAGGTTGCCCCTTTTCTGAAATTTTTAAGAGGCAATTGATCAGAAAGCAGGCTAAACCTTTTCAAGAAAGTCGGCATATTTTTTTAAGTGAAAAACCTGGAAGGTGTCCATTTTTTTTCCCCTTCCAAATTTTTGCTGAAATCTTACCAAAGAGTGTTAGTATGGTTCATAGATTCATTTAATTTCTTCTTTCTGTTCAAAATACTATACTTTAAATATACTACAATATATATACACACAATAACTACATTCTTGTAAAATAATAGAAACTTAACAGAAAGAAAGAGGGGTGCATTGTTGAAGAAAAGCTGTTTGCCTATTCTTTAAAGAATAAGATAAAAGAAATACAACAAACAGAGTTCTGTTGAAACTATTTTTTCTCTCTCTCTCTCTTTTTTTTTTTTTCTCTAAAAAATGAAATATTTTTATGGAAAAGTGTTTTTTTGTTTTTGTTTTTGTTTTGTTTTGTTTTGTTTTTCCTCCAAAACATGGCATCCATTGAGAGTAACCTGAAACCATTACTCCATTTTTATGAGGGGAGGGGAGTCTAAATGTGGTTCTTTTTTGCCACCAGGGATTATTCTGCCTTCAGATTCATGTTTGAATCATGTTTTGAGTTGAATCAGAGTAAATATAACTTATCAGTCCACCTGATAGGAAGAGAAAAACAAAAGGATTAATTCACTGAAATGGGACGAGAAAGCTATGCTATGGGGAAGCACACCAGTGTGTGTATATGTTTGTGTGGGGAGAAACGGGCTGACTGGTTTTAATGATTTTTTTCATTGCTCATTGCAACAGTTTGGGAAAGGCTGTTAAATCTGAAGTTACCTATTGCTTCCTACCTGAAAAGACAACTGAGAGACATAATTGCAAAATACACAGCTGAGGAAGGATGATGTGTCAGCAGGCTGACACAGTGTGATGTGGGTGAATGATGTCACAGCTTTATAGCTTCTTCCCACAGCTGGGATCAGGTATATTGCATGGGAAAATGCCAGTGGAGAACTGCCTTCTTTCCTCCTTTAACCCCATTTCATAGATCCCATGTGAACAGAGTGGGCCTATAAATTTCACTGCCCAGAGAGAAACCTGCCTGCATTCAGAGTGTAATCAGCAGTCTGCTGAAGAAACCTATGGGTTTTACTGGGCTTCATGTCTGGCTGATGGAGAGTTTGTAGAACAAAACAAAACAAAACAAAACAAAACAAAACAAAAAAGGAAACTTTTAAACTTCTAAAGCATTTTTCATACTACAGACAGTTAACCACAACATGTTTAAATCATTGATCCATCTACAGCCAAATCTTTGCTCATTAACTTAACTCAAACTCAATTATGAGTTCTAGCTTTGGAGTTACTTTCTGCACTTTTAACAGGTATCTTGGCTGAAGCTGGTATTGCGTCCAGCAACAAGAGGAGGCTCACCATAGAGGAACCTGTCTGAAGGGATTTTTTAACAGCACAACAAATAGTGCAGAAATGCTGCATCAGGCACAGCTCTTAGGAGTGGTGTTCCTCTCAGTTTTTTTGGCCCCATTTTGAGTTTTGCATGAAGAGAACACTTAATCCTGCTGGAAAAGGACTGGAAGGGTTGCAACACACAGCTACAGCTTTCATTGTGTAAAAGAAAAGTTGCTCTGAGGCATAAAAAGGAAACTAAATTCAAATGGATTTTGTGGGGTTACCTATGCCTAAACTGCTGTAACAGAAAGTGAAAATTACTACTGTGAGCTTTTCATCCTCTCATGTAAAAATAGTCTGCCTACATCTTATGTGGAGGGCAAGATACTTTATAAATGTCTTATGAATCCATTTCCTAAATGTCAGTCAGCCTAAATCCCTATTGCACCAAGCACAGCTCACTTGATTCTGCATGTGTAAGGGGTGTTTTGAGGCTGAAGTAAATGTAGGTGGGCTGCAGTTCCAGGCTGGTGTTGAAAGTGAGTGTAATAGCAATGTGATAGTGAATGAGGTCAGGTGTTCAAATAGTTTTGCAATGTATCTACGTCTCGTTTGCTTCCTGACACTTTCTGAAGTTTGATGGTGCTATTTACATTTCTTACGGTTTTACTGTTGTCAAATGACAGAAACCACATTGTCCTTGTAGGGAGCTTTTATGACAGAGTAAGTCAAAATGAAGGGCAGACTTCTCACATGACAGGGTAGTGAAGGGGGAAATGCAGCCCAGTCCTTTTCTTGCTGTTGTAAATGCACAGATATTATCTGCAGGTATGAAGGAGTTCCTTGCATTAAATCAAGCAACAGCATACTGGCCAGTCCTCAACTAAAGAAATCCACAAGAAACATCTGCTCAGTTAACCTAAAGCCAATATTGATTCTGGCCTCACCCTCCCTGCACAGAATGGAGGAATTATATATATCATTAGTTTCTTTTTCACAAATACTGTAGCATACATATTTGCCTTCTTTCCCCTCCCCTGCACCGTCCAACAAGTCTTTGAAGCAACCAGTGAAACATGCTTCTTTCTCTTTCTTTCTCTTTCTGTAGGCTTGTTTGTCCATAGTAGCTGTCATATTAATTGCCAGTGACCCAGGCTAGTGGACTTAGGACAGAAGAAAAACAAAACAAGACAAAACCAAAACCCCAGATAATTTCCCTTACGCAGAAATTTGGGGGGTGAGTGGAAGGATTGATTCTGAGCTCCTTTAATTCAAAGAGCATACAGTTAGCATTTGTAAGATGGCACTCCTGAGAGAGCTGGTTTTCACTCAGAAAGAGTAGTTGCAAAAGGGAAATGATCATTTGGGAGAGAGAGACTGTGGTTCTATTACTTCCTGGATAATCTTTTATTAAGTACAATGTGTGCCAGTTTAGTACAAACAATGACATTTTCCAGTTTGACTGTGAGAGAGCAGACAGTATTGAGAGAACTGAATGCTAGTGGCAGATTAGTAAAGCCAAGATTTAGCAGAAAATGTAGCCAAAGATACATATTTTTATAGAGGTGAGGCAGGTGGGAAAAAGGGAATAGGAAGCATGGTTGAATTTCTAGGATGATTGAGGCAGGTACAAGCTGTTAGAGCACAGGTCCCCAAACCGTCAGGAAGGAAACCCACAGTACTGTCATGCTGTGAGCCCCATCCTTTGCCCATCCCAGTCTAACTGAGAACAGTTCTTCTGACTCAGTAGCCATTGACCTGAATCCTTGTTTCATGCAACAGGAATTGAGCTCTCATTCTGGCACAGAGGGTGTCTGCTCTTGTTGTGAAACACTGTTCAACTTCAAATGTCAAATGATGAGGTAGTTCTCATTCATTATTTTACCTTTTTTTTTTTTTTTACCTTTGAAGTGAAGAGGGGGAGAGAGCATTTCAAAAAATCCTGTAAGAATCATCATATATGTAGCAGAAGGTTCATTGAAACCTTCTTTCCTAATGCCAAAGTTATTTTTTTTTCAACATTGTATGATCATTTCTAAAGAAAGTCAATTTTATGTCATTAAAATATTAATGTAATACATTATTTATTATGAACTCTAGGTATCTTCTATTAGGTACTTCATATTCACATTCATCATAAAACTTCTGCTACCAAGCAGTATAAAGATGTCAGTTTAAAACAGCCAGATGCTATGGGTTTCCTCTGGGAGACCAGACAGAAAACAAACAAACAAACAAACAAAAACAAAAACAAAAATTAAAAAATAAAAATAAAAAAAGGAGGATAACGCTTTTATGTAAGCACAGATTGCTTGCAATGAAAAATAGATATTGCATTCTAGATCTAACAGTACATTAGCTGAATGTTCTTTTTTTTTTTTTTTTTTTTTTTTTTTTGTCCACCAGAAAGCTTTCAGCCTCTCTTCCATGGCCCAGAGATTTTATTTTGTGAAATAATAAGTCCAAGATAGTAACCTGACATGACTTTATCAATGTTTTCAAAAGAACAAAAGAAATCAATTTTATTGAAAATTTTAGAAGCTGTGTAAAAGAGGATTGTGTTTGTTACCAAGACCAAGAAACCTATCAAATTCCCAGGAATTAAGAAAGGTCAAGAAAAAAAGGTGTGCACAGATAAATTAACTAGAATATAAATGTGAAATAGCTGTCTTCCCCAGCCTACACCAGGGACTGAACAGAGGATATCACAATTAAGATACAATGCTTGTAGCAGAGAAGATTTTTTACCAGGCTTGTCACAGACATCTATTCTCTGTAGGCCATATGAAGGTTGATGAACCTCTAAAACACTCATTGGTATACAAGTACATGAGCTAATAGATTATCCACAGGCTTGTGAAAGCATGTGAAGAGAGTGGAGAGGAAAACCTGAGTCTCGGGAACAAAGAGAGTGTTTGGGGACAAAGACAGCCCTCTTTTGTCATACTTTGAAACATGGATGCTGGCCTTGAAGGGACCCAGCAGTGTTTGTGTTCAAAATGTGAACACCATCTGACACAGCAAGACAAAATCCCTTTGCCCAAAGGGATCCCTTTGTCCTGATGAGGAGAGATGTAAACTAGAAACAAGAGGGAAGGGAGAGAATGACCCACAGCAGTGTAAACAAGTGTTGGACCTGTTGAAAAGCAGAGGGTGGAGGAGGAAGGGAACAAGAGAGATGTCAGGGATCACAGTGCAAGTGTTACATACTTCACATAAAAAACAAGGAGGAACTGTCAGGGGAGGTGATAATCAAAGACAGTTTTGACTGTAGTGACCTCAAAGTAGTCATAGTCAAGATCAAAAGTCGTGATCTTGCAGAGAAAGAGGAAGACAAGAAGCAGAGTACAGACCTAGGACTTCAGGTGAACAAGGCTGGGTTTATTCAGTGGGAGCAGGTATGTGGAATCCCTAGGAGGTAGCTCTAATAGGCAAAGTAGCTCAGGTAAGCTAGCAGGCCTTTAAGGACAGCATCTTCAAGCACAAGAACAGTCACTTTGATGCACTGGCCAACAAGCAGACTTGTTAGAAGATATACCTGACTAAGCAGGGAACTAATGGCAGAACTCCAGCCCAAAAACACAGCATACAGCAATGGGAAGAAGGCACAGGCCCAAAGAACCAGTTCAGAAATATTGCCTGGTCACCAAGGGATGATGTCAGCAAAGTCAGAGCTTAGCTGTACTTGAGGCTTGTAAGAGATATCATCAAGGACAACTACAGCTTCTGCTGTTGTATTGGTTCAAAATGGTAAGCAAGGAAAATGTGGGCCGATTGCTGAAAGAAATGGGTGATTTAGTGACAGAGGACACAGATAGAAGTGATGGCCTCTCAGATTTCTTAACTTCAGTCTTCACCTGCAAGTTCTCCCTGAACTTTGTGCTTAGCAAAAAGTTTCAGGAAAAAGGAGGGCCAGTGGTGGATGAAGGCTGTTTTGGGTATGGCTTGTAAGAACACAACCAAAATATCCATGGGACCCAATTTGGCTGTACTGAGCATGCTGAGAGCTGGCATGCCACTGTATTCTTTTAAAAGTTGATAAGTCTGATGGAGATCTCTAATGACTACAGGAAAGTAAATTTTATGCTAACTTCAAAAATGGGGAAAAGGATGACAGGAAACTTCAGACTAATCAGCCTCACTTTTGTACCTGGGAAAATCATGAAGCAAATCCTTTGGATCACATCTCTTCACACATAAAAGGTAAGGAAGTTGCTTGGAAGAGTCTGAATGGGTTAACCAAAGGTGAACTGTGTCTGGTCCAAGTGACTACCTTCTACAGTAAGCCTTGTTTTCAACCCAGAGTAAAATGTCCTTGGTATAGAAACCCAGAACATACCAGAAATGCAACTGACAAGTAAAGCTGGTAAAGATTAACAGGAATATCATTGTGTTTGTTTGTTTGTTTGTTTTTGTTTGTTTGTTTATTTGTTTTCCAACATAGTAACAACAACAACAACAATAATAATACATGTGCATACTTAACTCAGAGGTGTGGGTGTTCAAAAAACCACAGTATTAGATACATCACTCTTTGGAAAAAATTGATTGTTTAATGAAGAAATGGAGCTGATTTAACAAAGTATACTTCCTCTGGCAATATAATGCCCAATTATACACAACTATTTATTGTTTACCAGTCTCAAGTACTAGGTTTTAAAAAAGGAGGATTTCCATTATCTTCACTGTTACTTCACACAACAGTTCAGGTCATTTCTGGAAGTAACACAAACTGAATCACAGACAGCTCTTATATTTTGTGTATTACTGAAACTATAATGAGTTTCAGTAGGCCTACAGGGCCACTAAAAGCTGAGTAAGGTTTTCTGGGCAAAGCTGTCTCTTAAATTTGGCAGGGGCAGGCAAATCAAGCAAACCAGTTGTAGTCTTGACTTCAAATCAACCTACGTCGGGTTCTTCTGCAGAAATTTTGAGTTTGTAATTTGTGCATTCAGCATCCCTAATTAATCCCAGATATGTATAACAATTGACTGTGCTGAGGGGCTGTTGCTAAAGAACCAGAGCTAATAGAGTGCATAAATAAGCAGAGATGTGTTTTAATTTAAACTGCTATTGGATCCCTTCAAATCTCTCATTTTGCATTTCTATGAAACATCCTCCTTCCTATCCTCCTTCCAGCACCTCTAATACAATAAAAAGAGAAATAATAATTAAATGAAGCTCTTCCCTTGCCCATGAGCATCAGACTTTGGTTCTCTGATGGAAGTTTGTCTTTCTTCTGCCTTCCCTTTCCTACAGGGTCATCATACCATCATCATAGCATCAACACAGACATCAAAACATCCTTTGCTTTCAGTGGAACAGTGAACCATCATTTTACTTTTTTTTATATGTACAAGAAAATCAGGTGGATTCAGCACACAACTTTGGAACTGATGATGAAACATATTACAGGATAATTTTGAACTACCCATGTGGATTTTTTTTTCCAAATACGCATTTAGTTACCACATTGACACTGACCATTTTTAACCATATTTCTATACTTGGTGCTCACTTGAAAACTTGAGGGTCCATTTTTAAGGAGGTCGATCTTCACTTCAACTCAGAGAATGTTTTTATTTTCATGAGCACCTGTGATCTGTCCCAAGTTTTCTAATAATTATAACTAGAAAAAAAAAAAAAAAAAAAAAAAAAAAGTCAAAAGCCAGGCATTTTTGTCAACCTTCTTGTTATAACTCCATAATTGTTACCTGATGTATACTTATGAGATAGGCCAAATTCCTTTAAAATCCAAAAGTCAGGCTGTTAATCATTGTGAGGGACATGTGAATTAATCTATTTCTTCTTATACATTTGCAGAGAGCTGTCTATTCCTCTTCACAGACCCAGCTGGAAGGAGGATATCTTCAGGGATATCTTTATCTCCCTGCAATAATTCAAATTATTATTGGAACAATCACTGATACAAACAAGACTACTTCCAAGTAAGGTCATTAGCATAAGTCAGGACAGTTGCCATAACTGTAATCTTTCCAAAATCTACAGAACAAATATAGAAGCACACAACCATAATATGCTCTGGAATATCAGTGACAAACATGATATGTGAAAATGTATGGCTTTCATCCACTGTAGTAAAACTTCTGTGTGCACTGTGGAATAATATTTTCAAATTCACCTAATTTTCTTTTTTCTTAGATTTTGCAGCTCTAATCCCATTTCATGACTAAAGCCTAAGTTTTTGGGGCTATATCAGGGTAAATTTGGTATAACATTAGGATATAGTGAAAGCAGGATTCTAAATTACAATTTAAAAAAAAAATAAAGTCTTGTAAAGTTTGTTTGCTTTCCCCTTTTCCTTACTGTTTTGATTAATCTCTCTCCTCCTTTATGGTTGTTAATAGAATTGATTTTCAGACACTATTTAGCTGTTAAGAATACCTAATGAGAATGATTGAAACTCTTGAAACAAAACTTCATAAAATAAAATATTGCGTATTTAAAAAATCCTTTATTAGTGGCAGAGGTGTAAACACAGACATGTTCAAAATACCATGAATCAACACCAAAGAAAATTATGCACAGCAGGCAGAAAACAACATAGTGTTTTTTTGTTGTTGTTGTTGTTTGTTTGTTTATTTTATTTTATTTTTTTTTTTTTACTTACCAGGAATAACTATGACAGGAAACAAAATTGCATATGTGCATATCTACTGCATATATTTGAACAAACTTATATGAGAACTAGAAAAATATTGTCTGCATTATTTAAAAAGAAATTGTTTTCTCGAGGGGAGCTTTAGTGGACTTGTTTGCAGTGCTGAACTAGTATAAGATTATTGATTTTCCTTAAATACAATATTAAATTTAAGGTCCTTGTGGAAGTTCAGAACAGTTAATGTGTGGGCCGTGGTTATGCTAGTGTTCTTGCTTTTTAATGCAGAAAGCATGTACACTAAAAGATATGATAATACAGAACCACCAACTAGAAAATGTGGCTCTTTCAGAGCAGGATACCATGGCCATCTTGTTTTATATGATCTTCCTAATACACAGTTTAATCACATTTCATTACATGTTTGCAAAAGCAATGGACCAAGAACACTAACAGCAAAGACATTTTATGCTCATTTCTAAATGTCGAAGAGTGAAAAAAGGAAGGAACTATTATACTGTTATAATGGGCAACCCTGGGAAATCAGGATACATCCTAACAACTCCTTATGGGATATATTTCCCTTTGGTGTTTTCTGTTTGTTCGTTTGTTTCATTTTGTGTGTGTGTATTTTAAATAGCATGTGGCAACAAATGTCTTTTGGGAAAGGGAGTGTAAGATTTGGTTCATAAAATGACACAAGCATGCTGGAAAAATCTATTCATTACTTTTGAAAAGCGTCTCACAAAGACTATATCACTGAACAAGGTGGTGAACTGGCAGTTGCAGTGCAACTATCTGCATTAGGAGATCTATGAAATTACAAGTATATTGCTTTTTCTACTTCAAAATTATGATGTTTATAGAAAACTGTTCAGTACCTTAGTGATCCTTTTTTTTTTTGTGGGACCTGTGACAGCTCACGTATTGAGCTAATAAGTTTAATAGCAGAGGCAATGACATTATACAACATTTCTGAGTATGTTTGTGTAGCTGGACAAACAGGATGAAAATGCGCCCAGCCATGAGCTAGGTGGTACATTTTATCAGCAGGTCAAAGAACAGAAAGGATCACAGAGACATAAATGCAGTTACTGGTCGCAGGAAAAAATAAATAAATAAATAAATAAAATCTAAATGTTTTTCCAAGTAATATTCTTTTTCTTAATGGGGTAAAAACAGGTACAAAAGTTGGGGCAGCTTTAGTTCTATGTTTAAACACTTCCCAAATATTTTCAGTTTCTTTCCTATTACTTTTCAGTTTTGAAAATATGAAAGAGCAAAGTCTGGGTGTGCTTGAATTACAAGGTTAAGTGAGATCAAACCTCCTTTCAGCAATAGTTCACCGTGACTATATTTATTTCTTGCACTTGTCTGTGAATGATAGCATGGCTACATGAGGTATTCAAAATTTTCTTAACTTTAAATTGTCCCCCTCCCAGTCAGAGAATCATATAGAATCACAGAACGGTTTGGGTTGGAAGGGACCTTACTTAAAGATCATCTAATTCCAATCCCCCTGACATGGGCAGGGACACCTGCCACCAGACCAGGTTGCTCAAAGCCCCATCCAATCTGGCCTTGAACACTTCCAGGTATGGGGCAACCACACCTTCTCTGGGCAACCTTTCCAGTGCCTTGCCACGCTCTGAGTAAAGAATTTTTTTGTAATGTCTAATCTAAACATACTCTCTTTCAGTTGTCTTTTGATTTCTTCAGTTTACCTCTGTAGGTCTCCTGACAATCTTCCATCATCCTAACTGTATGTCCTGCTCACTGAAATTGGTTGGATTTCACCTAAATATATATTTTTAATTACCTAGATCTCCTGAAAGGGTTCTTTATCTGATAGTTCACAATTCTCATATTTGCAAAATATTTTTGAAGGTATGGACATGCCTTTTAGTGAACAGAGGATAAAAAAAAAAAAAAACAAAACAACACTGCCTGCTCCTGATAGTGTGGAACTTATTGTATGTTCACTCTAATTTAGGCAAGAAAAAGAAAAGGAAAACCAGCTATGAAGTGTGTAGCAGATAGTAATTTGATCCAGATCATACTAGCTCAAAAGGCAAGGCTCTTCAAGTTCTTAATGTTAGAGACAATGACAAAAGACAACATAATCACGCAAAGTAGGCTGCTAAAGGGCATCAGAATATCAGCGTTCTAAAACACAAAATTTTCATCACTTTGCAGCATTTTGAGAACTGGATAGAGGTTTCCATTTTCTAACAGGAGAAATAGGAGCCTTTTTCAAGACAAGCATGCAAATATATGTATGCATTTCCTCACACTTGCAACATTTTTTCTTCTTAAAGAACTTGCTGTCTGTTCAAAACTAACATGCCACCCATAACCTTTCCCCCCACCCCCCAAAACAAACAAACAAACAAAACAAACAAACAAACAAACAAACAAACAAAAAAACATCCACCAATACCACCAACATCTGGTGAAATCAGATGAATAAAACCTGAAGAACTGATAACACAAACTTTGATCACTCTTGTTACAAGGACTTAAAAACAAATCTGTCTCAAGACATAATAGAAAGTTAAGATAAGTGCAAACTCTCCATTCTAGTTATCAAGAGAGTGAAAGATTTGACTAGCAGAGTGCTTATTAAAAAAGCTGAATTCCAGCTACTGCATATTTCCACAGGTTTGTTGGGGGTAGGAATGTTGGTTGTTTTGTTTGGCTTTGCTTTGTTTCCCATTAATAAGTTTACAGGCATTTCCAAAGCATATTCCATGTACAGCAAAGAATGATCTATCGATTTTATCAGAATATTATTCCTTACTATTTATTTCTACTTTAAGGGATAGAAGACCAAGGAAGCAGGTCTTATTCAGCTGCAGTTCTGTGTCTCTGTTCACATGTGAGTGTACTTACTTTTGTCTACAAAATCCTCAGTAAATTTCCTCCCCTGTGCTGTAAACCATGAAATCCTTGATTTTGGTATGCAGATAATTGTGTGGCAACAAACCCATTCATCTAAGAAGGATGGCAGTGGGAAGGAGACAAGGTTTTAATATGGAGATAAAAGAACATAAGAGGAGAATAAATACTTGCAATAATCTCAATGTCTGTAGAAAAAAATAACTTCAGTGAAAAAAAAAAAAAAAATCAATGAATATGTGTATAAAAGAGCGTACACTTGTGTTAACTGCCCTCATTCTAATCCTAACATGTCTTTGGCCTTTATTTGGAAGACTTCCATATGTCAGATTTTTTTTGTTTGTTTGTTTTGTTTTGTTTTGCTGTTGTTGGTTTGTTTGTTGGTTGGTTGGTTGGTTGATTAAGAAGATAGTAACTTAACTCATTATTTGTTATAGTCTACTGATTAGGTGCTATTCTAAATGTTACATTTAAGAGAAGTTATGTAATATTTTTTCTGCTACTTGACGGGATAGATTTCTCTTTCATAAATCACATTTCCTAACAAACTTTATAAAAGTTTTCATGTTTTTCCCTTTCCTGGAGATGTGAAATATATTTCAGAAAATGTAGACTCTTCCTCAAGAAATCACTATGACCAAGTGCTCATTTTAAAATCAGTTAAATGACTTGTGCTTAAAGCTATGCACGTGGCCAAACACTTGATGAAGAGGTCAACATGGACTTTTCTGTGACATTAAAAAAATGAAAATACCAAAGAAAGCATGCAAACCAATTTGAAGTTCTTTCGATGACTTTGAGGGTGCAAAGTTATGCTGTGCTCCATGTCTCCATGATATTCTCAATTGGGATAAACCATACTCAGTGATCTTGAACACCTTGGCATTATTTGATATTTAATTCTATTTATGTAATGTGATGTCTACACAGCAGAAAAAGATGGCAAGGTTTTCCAGAGACTTCTCTGGCCCAAAATAAACTTTCCACTGAAAGCATTTTGTTCTTGCTTAATTCAATCAAGGATGTGCTTTATGAAAAGTTATCCTCTGATTCAAACTCACATTTCTGGGATAGATTCCAGAGGCCTAAAGTGGGCCAGGAAACAGTGCCTTTTGCTATAAGCTATAGCACCCCTTCCCACTCCATCCCTCTCCCTCTCCCCAGCCTCTCCCTTCCCTCCCCCCCCAAATAAATAAATAAATAAATAAATAAATAAATCTCTGAAATTGTTAACATATGAAAGATAAGATAACAAACCTGAGCCAAACCCTCAATCCAGTCCTTCCTTTATTAATTATAAGGAAACAGAAAAGCTGGCATAAATATCTTGGCTAAACATGCAAGCTGTAACTCCTATGATAGATGGTGTTCTTATACTAGCCAATACACTCATGTGGCTGTACCAGTGTATATATTCTATAGTTGTTTCCTTCCTGCTAGATCTGCCTTTCTGCAGTAAGCATGTCCTTTATCCAAACTGTATTGTTAACATAAAACATACTTTTATGATATCCACATGACCAAGAATAATTAACACTGTATCCCAAGGGGATAAATGCTAAAACTTAATTTATTTCTGTCTATTATATCACTACTTTTTTACAGATGTTTTGTCATTACCAAGTATAATTTGTTTCAAAATATTTAGGGATGTTCTGGAGGACTGTTGCAATCAATGCAAGGCAACATCATGGAAGCAAATTATTTGCCTGCTTTGAAGAAGGAGAAATTTAGCTTTTCCAGACTTGGGTTCTTCTGGGTTTTGATTTGTCTTTTTGTTTGTTTGTTTGTTTGTTTGTTTTTTCTTTTTTCCATAGACATCTTTGACCAGTACACATAAAAAACACAGCATTCACAGCATTCCTGAGAAATCCCTTCTGGATCATTGTTGTACTAGCATCTGGAGAAGTGGTCTTTCATGTTCTATGGTTGGAATCAGCCACAGGCGTGGTCTGGGGGTATGACAGTTTATAAGTATTTCTGAAATAGTGGGGTGCTGTAAAAATAAATAAAATCAAAAAAAGACGTACATGTTGAATTTTAGCATTGTAGGAAATAACACTAGAAGCTCTGTTTTGTGTTTTGTGCAGGAGTGTTTTTTTTAGAGCTCCCTAAACTGAGCTGTAGTTGATGAGATATAGGCAGCCTTCTTTGAATACCAGATGAGACAACAAACCATGCTTGCCTAGCTCCTTGTCTACATTGGAAAAAAAATAATATATATATATATATATATATATACGATTTTGAATATCAGTCAATCATTGACTTGTTTGGAAGTGAGGGAAGTAGAAATTAGCCAAGGCTCTTAAATATCTTTGCAAAATTTGTTTAAGCCTTCTTTGTGGTGGAGATTATGGTTCAGTGTGGAGGTTGGACAGCTTGCTATTCAGGGTAACTCAGGTTTTACAGTACTTATCCCATACATCTCTATTTTGTACACTGTTACAAAAACAAAGTAAAGAAAAAAAAAAAAAACTTTAAAAAATACCCCTAAGATATTCCATAAACTGAGCTATGTTGTTTTGTTTTTTTTTTTTCTTTTTTGAGCAGAGCTGACTTTTTACTATCCCCTACGTTCCTATGTGACACATTACAATTGCAAGCTACTAATGTAGTTGCACAAATTTCCATTGTTATACCCTGAATCTTGTGAACAAAATAAGGTTTGTTTTGTTGTTATGTTAGGGTTTGCCCTTAAGGATGCAGATGTTTTCACTGGGATCTCCTGTGAGCTTAAACTACTGGATCTAGTCAGCAGAGGAGCTGCTACTCAGTAAGCTCATCTGTTCATCCATGTGATTTGAGAAGGAATGTCAACTGTAGAGAAACGGGGAGTGTAGCTCCATATTTTTCCTTTCCTTTCCTTTCCTTTCCTTTCCTTTCCTTTCCTTTCCTTTCCTTTCCTTTCCTTTCCTTTCCTTTCCTTTCCTTTCCTTTCCTTTCCTTTCCTTTCCTTTCCTTTCCTTTCCTTTCCTTTCCTTTCCTTTCCTTTCCTTTCCTTTCCTTTCCTTTCCTTTCCTTTCCTTTCCTTTCCTTTCCTTTCCTTTCCTTCCCTTCCCTTCCCTTCCCTTCCCTTCCCTTCCCTTCCCTTCCCTTCCCTTCCCTTCCCTTCCCTTCCCTTCCCTTCCCTTCCCTTCCCTTCCCTTCCCTTCCCTTCCCTTCCCTTCCCTTCCCTTCCCTTCCCTTCCCTTCCCTTCCCTTCCCTTCCCTTCCCTTCCCTTCCCTTCCCTTCCCTTCCCTTCCCTTCCCTTCCCTTCCCTTCCCTTCCCTTCCCTTCCCTTCCCTTCCCTTCCCTTCCCTTCCCTTCCCTTCCCTTCCCTTCCCTTCCCTTCCCTTCCCTTCCCTTCCCTTCCCTTCCCTTCCCTTCCCTTCCCTTCCCTTCCCTTCCCTTCCCTTCCCTTCCCTTCCCTTCCCTTCCCTTCCCTTCCCTTCCCTTCCCTTCCCTTCCCTTCCCTTCCCTTCCCTTCCCTTCCCTTCCCTTCCCTTCCCTTCCCTTCCCTTCCCTTCCCTTCCCTTCCCTTCCCTTCCCTTCCCTTCCCTTCCCTTCCCTTCCCTTCCCTTCCCTTCCCTTCCCTTCCCTTCCCTTCCCTTCCCTTCCCTTCCCTTCCCTTCCCTTCCCTTCCCTTCCCTTCCCTTCCCTTCCCTTCCCTTCCCTTCCCTTCCCTTCCCTTCCCTTCCCTTCCCTTTCCTTCCCTTCCCTTCCCTTCCCTTCCCTTCCCTTCCCTTCCCTTCCCTTCCCTTCCCTTCCCTTCCCTTCCCTTCCCTTCCACCTCAGGCAGGATTTCTGCTTCCTTATACTTTATGCACAAGAGTAAAGAAAGTGGATGGTCCTTTTAAAAGCATAAAAAAAAAAAAAATTAAAAGCACGAAATACTTTTAACTCTATTACTTTCCCCAAGAGCAGTGATTCAGCTTGTGCGGTGTTTTGAAGATGAGGCTGCCATGCCCTCCTCATTATCTTTTTGCTTAAGATTGTTTTAATTTGGTTTGGTTTTCTGAAATTTAATAGCCTTTGCTTTACTCCAAGTTTTATGGCATTTTTTTTTTTTAGGACCCCTTCAAAAACATCTTGAATCAAATTTATATGTGTCCAAATTTCACATACAAGGTTATGTGTGACATGTCCCAGAGCAACCCTTCGATCCATGAATTTCAGTCCACATTTCTGTCCCAAATAATTCATATTCTATTTCAGAAAAGTTGAAAACTATCTGTGGGTGGGCTAGGCTCTATGCATTCAACCCATCTAAAAAAATAAAAGTTTAAGTTTCCACTAAGATAACTAGATGCTTAACTTCCTTCTCCTCTCCACAAAGCTGTGGATTTGGCCTTAATTCATATATGCATGTATGTCAGACAGTGAAAGAATACTCCCATGTCTCTTTTTGAAAATGGGTTCACACCTGTACTGAATAAAAAGAATGTGGCATACCTTGGAAATTTTTATTACTTAATGGGTAACTGGTTTAGATTCATAAGGGACACATTTCATGTTAAAAACAGATTGTGGAAAAAAAAATAGGAACAAGCTCTCTGTGTTAGCAAACAGCTGATGAATATATTCTGGCTTCATTTTACAATGCAGACACAAACGAATGGACACATACATGGAAGATGACAGAGATGCCTCTGGTATGGAAGGAAAAGCCATATGGAAAATAATTCTTTCTTCATTGCTTTGAACGAAACAACTTTATTTTTTGAAGCAATGGTAAATGCTTAGCAGGTTCTGAGGACATTTTGAGTGATGCTTACATTCATGCGTGGTGTTTTGAACTATATTAAATTGGCTGCAGAAAATTACGTGAAAACACAGCCCCTCTGGGTGTCACCAAGGCTGCCTACAGACATAAAAAAACAGTGTTCTAATAGGATAGGAAGACAGAAAGAATACACTAAATGTGGAGGTAGTCATCTTTCTGACTTTTAATAGTGGACCAGATTCAGACTGAAAACTACAGCCACATCCACTTTTTTTTTTTTTTTCTTTCTTTTGAAAGAATTACACCAATAATGCCATCAAAAATATTTACAGGACTAGGAAGCAGGGTATTAGCTGGCAAAGGACCTTTGTGGAAATCTTAAGGTTTAGTTTGTTCTTCTGTGCTTCTAATCTAGGATGAATTGAGTTGATTGAAACAACTGGAGTTGAGAAAGAAAGAAGTGTTGCATGCAGATAAGACAAAGACTATTTATGCCTGTTGTTGGGTGTAGTACAAAGTGCATTTGAAAGAACATTTGAAAGAAGAGTATTTGAAAGAAGAAAAAGAGTGAAAGGGCTCCAGAGGGAAATAGGACATGAAACAGTTACATGTTTAAATGAAAATTAATTGAGTTTTATTGGAGTCTTCCATTTGATTGCTGATTAGATTTTAAGGAAAAGCAGTGGACAGCTTCAGTTAGGAGAAAGTGGAGTTTGAAAGGAACTCAAGATCAGTAATATGAAGCTTCATCAGGTGTTTTACAGACATGCAGACTCCAGAGAGGTTGGGACATGGACCAACCAGAATTAAAGGTTAATAGACAGCAGACAAGCTGCCAAAATTATTTAAATGACAATCAAGAATGGTGCCAGATAAAGCTGAATATCAGGTGCTGTGGCAAGAGAGAGAGATCACAGTCTATTTTTGGCCCTTTTATGGGCATAGGTGTAATTAGGTTGATCACCCAGACTTACTGAGCTCTTCCTCAGAGTTTGTACACACTATCCATGTCAATTCATTTCTTCATTGAAACCCTATAATATGCTGCAATAAAGTGAGTAGAAACTTATAGTGCTCACACAGAGCTTCATTTATCACTGTGGTGATGATTAGTCTTAATAGGATACAAGCTCAGAATAACACCCATACAGAACTGTTGCATTTATACAGTTCTACAAGTGACTATGAAACCCATGAGGGAAGATATCCATTCAAGTTCCTCTTTGGATGTTCTGAAGCACATGTCTGCTGTTTCAAGACAGATTCCATTAATAAAAATTCATGGGGAGCTCTGCATGGAAAGAATCTACATTACAGAGTTACTACAGCTCTCCATGCTATAGGTTGGGTTGAATACACTGGCATTAATCAGGTGCTGATATGCAAAACTGTGAGGAAGTAGACCTGCTGTTTTCTTCCTTTTTCTTTCCTTTTGTTGTTTTCTTCCCTTTTAAAAACAAAACAAAATACTGCACCACCCCCATTGGCCTCCAAAAATAATAACAATATATAAAAACCCACAGAATATCTGCCATGGAAATTCTAATACAAGAACAGAAGTGATGGTAAGCATGTTTACTTCAATTTTTAGGCTTCTCCTTGTGTGTACTATCTCTTTAAATGAAGAGTTGAACCCACAGAGCAGTTCTGCCATCTCTTGCAAAGCAAGGCTTACAAATGTAGCAGTTAAAGAGTTAAATTAATTCTAACAACAGCAGAAGTCTGAAAATGAAATTACTTGCAAAGAAGTGGCACATACTTGAAACATCATGAAGATCTGACTGGCTGACATGCTGTATGGTGTCTTGTTAGGAAACCTCTGGAGTCTTAAGAAAAGGGCTCTGTTAGGTTAAGTCTGTGCTATTCATTTGAAATATTTTCTTTTAACAGAACACTAGAACACTAGTTCTGTAAACACATCCACGAACATCCAGCAGTTCAGGAAAGCCTGATGAAATAGTTCCAAATAAACATATTGAAGTCTCTTATTGGTATTAGGGTAGATGCTAAAGATCCCATTGCGTGTATGGTCCTTTCTGTTAAATCTACTACTTGCACACAGAATTATTTTCCTAACAGTGTTGTGGTCTTCAGAAACAAAATAGGGATGAAACAACAAATCTAGAAACCTTTCAGTGCTTACAAATGGTATCCCTGATATCTCTTAAAGATGGAAGGTAAAAGACTTATGAGCCTGAAAATTTTTCTTCCAGTTATGGAAGCTGTTTGGTCAAACATCTCCCATGTGGACTTCTTTCTTTTGTTATTGTTGTTGTTTTCCTATTTTAGAATGTCACAACTACAAAGAATAGCACAAATGTAATGTTCATAAGCATATCTAAGCATGCATGAAAATGCAAGGAATAATAGGAGAAAGAGAATTCATATCACATAACCAAGGCAATCCACTATGGCCCAGGGGCATACCAAACATGTCATCTTGTTCTTTTTAGTAATAGTATGTTATCTTACCACTCTGATAATGGGACTTCATGAAGTACTCCAAAGAACGCTAAATGTTGTTTCTGAAACAAATTACAGTATACCAGTACTGTTCTTGACAGAAATTAAAAGACCCAGGTGCTAGTGCTGAAGCTTCAGGAAAACTTAAATAAATACATGTAGAAATGTGTTTGAATGTCTTACCTTTCAGCAACAAAATACAGACTTGAGCCACAACAGGTTAGAAGTCATCTAACAACAGATCTAGCTTTTTTTTTTTTTTTTTAATAAATAAATAAATAAATAAATAATCCTACAGGATTCTAATTTCTGAAATGGCTAGAAGTTTTCATACAAGTCAGATGTTCCATAGACATGCATAACCAGCCACAAACAGAGACATCATAATCTACCTGAAACCATCCCTTCTAAGAGCAAAGAGTAAAGTCTAATCATGGTGATGCCATATTTTTCATCCTAGACAATCTATTTTGTCTTTCTGTCTCCTCTGAGTGCTTCCTTCAGATATTCGCTGTTCAAACAGCTAGCTATAACAGACTGCAATGGTGGTTTGTTATTCCAGGAGTTTCAGATAACACAGATCATTGCAGTGACCTGATCTCTGCTCTTTAAAAATGTCTCACGTAGATGTTTATGATTCCTCCAGCAATCCCTTTAACCTCTTTTTGGGTTGAAGCCCATCCTTTAGGCATATGTACAACACTCCCAAATTTCTTGATGACTCTAACTGGAGACAGAATTTTACCCTGAATAAATTAGGAGTTATCTAGCACAGGCAATTTTGTTCCAATGGTTAACTACCCTTTCTTAATAATGTAATTAATACTTCTTGTCTGAATCTGTCTAGCTTCACCTGTTGTATCTTGTTAAGCTTTTATCAACTAGATTAAAGAGCTATCTTACATTAGAAGTCATCTATTTCACGTAACTGTAGCTTAAATAATCTCTTAATCTTTTTATTGAACAGATTTTCTCCAGCTTTTCATGTTGGCTGATGCATATGCCACAACTGGAGCTCAGAGATGATATTGGTCTGGCAGTAAGATCTTTTCAAAATGTACACCGTCCAGACTGTTCTTCTCCAATTTTGCTTGTGATCTTTAGACACTCTGTTCTAATGATAATGAACAAAGCTAAGTGAATAGAGATACAACAATACTATTACTCAGACCCAGGGCTAACACCCCCAGGATGTATAGAGTAGATATGGCTGAATGAAATATTTGGCACAAGGATAAAATATATAGGGGTGACATAGCCCATCTTTGTTCAGTCAGAGAAAGTACAGATTGACATTTGTAAGCCTGTGTGGTGCATGTTATTCATCTTTTTGAATAGTGTCAAGCTATCCATTTGAGGAGTAATACATCAGATATGTACAGAGTATTTGTTATTGGCATGCACTCAGCTTCCTTTCAAAATACAGCATACAAATTGTTTCCTTGTTGGAAGCCCTGGATCACCTGGCAGTATTATTTATCTTCAAGAAATACCAGTGGTAAGTGGCCAAGCACTTCCTTTGGGCACTTTGATCTTCTAGCTTTAAACGAAGACTTTCAACAAATTTGTGTAAGACAGAGGAACTTGGAATTCTGGAGAAAGTCAGTAAATTGTCTCATGAAGCAAATATGGACAGAAGTATCCTGAATGTCTGTATGTGTGTTACATCATTCTACTTCCTAGTATATCTTTTTTGTTTGTTTGTTTGTTTTTGTTTGTTTGTTTGTTTGTTTGTTGTTGTTGTTTTGTTTTTTTGTTTGTTTCCATAGCTTGCAAGTAGAAAAAGGATTAGTAGAGGATTCCAGACAGTAGCAGATTTCATTTCTTGCACTACCTGCTGGTTCTGTGCAGCTTTAATGGATGAAAGCCTGTAATCCAGAGGTTAGACTAACGCCAAAGAAATGATGGTAGTTTGTTTAGATGCAGGAAATAACATCATTTCTTTGAAGTAAAGCTAAACACAAAACCCACTTTAAGTGGTGATTTTTGTTGTTGTTGTTGTTGCTCCTAAAATAAATTCTATAAATTGCAGTATCTTGTATACTTTCTCTTTCTAAATCCTGGATTCTCAGCAGCTATTGGAGGAGTAGCTAAGGCAGATTCTGTGATTTACATTTACAAGTTATTTACATCGATCTCAGAGCCTAAAAACTTCTTCTGTCCAGCCGAATCGAATTTTTGTAGATGTTTAGATATGTCTGTAGTCAGAGCTTAAAAAGAGAAAAAAAAGAGAGAGCAGTAGTGACTTAACATAAAGATGTAAGCATAGTTGTTTTCTCCATGAGAAAAGGAACAGTCTGAGATACTCTGCCTTCCTTTCTTTTTTTTCCCTTTCAAATGGTAAGAAGTACTTAACATGACTGGCATTGTACCAACTAGTTTATTACGTCTTATTTTGCAGCGTTTGGGCTGTAAAAAGCACCTGGCTGTAAAAAACAAGGAAATGTATACAGCTGCCAAGTATACAACTCCAAGCCATTGTCACTGGAGCAGTGCACTTTGTTCTATGGGGTTTAAATTAATCTCTAAGTAAGCAAAGCCAGTCATTCTTGTTTGTTTGTTTGTTTGTTTGTTTGTTGTTTTATTTTGTAGCCTTCTCTGTAATTGCTGTCTGTCATCAGCATTTCATCCAGAAACCAAAGGAAAAATTAGCATGTCCTGTGTCTGTCTCACTGTCTTGAACATCAGACTGCACTCTTCTCTTATGACTTTCAGGACCCATTGGCCAATTTCAAGCTCACTTCACACTCAGAGCAGGACGACTCGCAGAGTGTTTAAAAAATTATGAAGTTGAGCAGATGAGCAATCAAGTATGACAAATTCTTCATTCAAAGCTTAAGTATAAAGATGCACTTGAGTATGAAGCTGTCACAAAAGAAGATCATAGAACACAGTTTCCATACTTAACCCAAATGTAGGAAAGCCTTAGCAGGAGCATGCTTATTATTAGCCCTCAGAAAATCAACTGGGATTTGCTGGGACATCACCTCAGACTGAGATGAGTTATGTATCTTGTCTACAAAGGAGTCAAACTAGTCCACAGTTTTGGTGAGGATTTGGAAAATTCCATTTGCTTCTCTAAACAGGGAGTGGGGATGAGAGCATATCAGTTTCTTTGTTGAGTAAGTGGTCCTTAAATGAGTTTGTTTTATGAATTTTAGCGTTTAGTATCTAAAAAGTGAGTACATCACTGTTTGTCATTGTCACATGCTCTCAAAATTTGTTCCAGAATAGGCATAAATCAATGCAACCCTACCAAAGTCTGTGGGCACTTTCAAGGCACCTATTGCACCCTTGTTCATTCATGGCTGGTAAGTATACAAGTGACTTTTGTATTATGAAAGTAGTAGAGAAAGCTTGAGACAGACTGTCACAGGACAGGTAAATCTTCAGAACAATATGATTCTTGAATATCACATGACCCTGCTTTTTATGGCCTTTTACTTTCCTCCCACATGGAGGGGGGCCATGAAGATCAACAAGTCTGACTCCTGGACTAAATCAGACCATGGGTCGGAGAGCATTGCCCAAACACTTCTTGAACTCCAGAAGGCTCAGTGACATGACCACTGCCCTGGGGAGCCTGTCCCAGTGCCCAACCACCCTCTGGGTGCAGAACCTTTCCCTAAAGCCCATTCTGACCCTCCCCTATCCCAGCTCCATGTTGTTCCCTCGGGTCCTGTCGCTGTCCCCAGAGAGCAGAGCTCAGCGCCTGCCCCTCCGCTCCCCTCGTGAGGGAGCTGCAGGCCAGCGTGAGGCCTCACCTCAGCCTGCTCTGCTCTGGGCTGAACAAACCAAGGGACCTCAGCTGCTCCTTATATGTCTTCCCCTCTTGACCCTTCGTCATCTTTGTAGCTCTCCTTTGGACACCCTCTAATAGTTTTATGCCTCTAATAGTTTGATGAGGTAACAGTTCTGAGACTGCTGAAGTTCAAGAAATGTTTGGACAAAGCTCTTAGACATAAGAGCTGATTTTTGGGTGGTTCTTTGTGGAGCAAAGAGTTGGAATTAATGACCCTTGTGGGCTTCTTCCAGCTCAGAAATTTCTATGGTTCTGTGATCATGATAACTTTGATACTAAGCATGAAGAAGTCTAAAACACTTCACACAATCTCTTCTCTTTGTCTAACTCGCAACACATTTGCACTAACTACTAACTAGCAACAGGCTACTGCTTCTCTGATGAACTTTCTTTTTCTCTAACCTGCCAGAAAGAGAGATGCCTCATGGACTTCCACAAGCCAGCTGCAGTGTCTTGCTTATCCAGAGTGATAACTGGCAAGCTGCTGAGAGCTATGCTGTTGGTCCAAAGATTTGGTTTCTTTCAGTCCACTATGAAAGGGGTGACACCTAGGTCTGAGCACCGTGAACTGTGTTACAATATGATTTCCCTGTACCTGCAGCAGTGCTGCACCTCAGCTTTCTAGAAAAATTCCTTTTCCTTGTTTCCTGTTAAAGCTTGAGTAAGAGTGACAGAGCTGAGAAAGCAGTGAAGATGAAACAGTTCCTTGCTTTATAGACAGAATAACCAACAGATTAACTCTTGCCATCTTTCTGTTTATGAAGAACACACATTTCACAGAATCACAGAATCACAGAATTTCTAGGTTGGAAGAGACCTCAAGATCATCGAGTCCAACCTCTGACCTAACGCTAGCAGTCCCCACTAAACCATATCCCTAAGCTCTACATCTAAACGTCTTTTGAAGACTTCCAGGGATGGTGACTCCACCACTTCCCTGGGCAGCCTGTTCCAATGCCTCACAACCCTTTCAGTAAAGAAGTTCTTCCTAACATCTAACCTAAAACTCCCCTGGCTCAACTTAAGCCCATTCCCCCTTGTCCTGTCACCAGGCACATGGGAGAACAAACCAACCCCCACCTCGCTACAGCCTCCCTTGAGGTACCTATAGAGAGCGATAAGGTCGCCCTTGAGCCTCCTTTTCTCCAGGCTGAACAAGCCCAGCTCCCTCAGCCGCTCCTCGTAGGACTTGTTCTCCAGGCCCCTCACCAGCTTCGTTGCCCTTCTCTGCACCCGCTCAAGCACCTCCATGTCCTTCTCGTAGCGAGGGGCCCAAAACTGAACACAGTACTCGAGGTGCGGCCTCACCAGAGCTGAGTACAGGGGGACGATCACCTCCCTAGCCCTGCTGGTCACGCTGTTCCTGACACAAGCCAGGATGCCGTTGGCCTTCTTGGCCACCTGAGCACACTGCTGGCTCATATTCAGCCGACTATCCACCATCACTCCCAGGTCCTTCTCTGCCTGGCAGCTTTCCAACCATTCCTCTCCCAGCCTGTAGCTCTGCTTGGGGTTATTGCGCCCCAGGTGCAGGACCCGGCACTTGGCCTTGTTAAACTTCATGCAGTTGACCTCAGCCCATCGGTGCAGCCTATCCAGACAAAAAAAAAAACAAATTGTTATACCTCAGCATTCCATTAACAATGAAAAGAAAAGCATAGGCTAAAATTGCATCAAGATACATGAGAAAAGAAGGATCAAAAATACAGCTATAAGAAAAAAAAAAAAAAAAAAAAAAAAAAAAACCTGCTGAAACTCAGGTTAGTATTTTGCAGAAAACATGTACTCTATTATTTTGCAGAAAGTGTTCTTATGTGTTACAGTTCTGAAGAAATACCTTGGGAGTGGGAACAGAATACTGTAATAGCTTTGCTTAAAGTAACAGAGCCTTTGCTTATGTTGCTTTTAAGGTGAAGGACTTTAAAGAGATGCTTTCCAAGTAAAATCATTATTAAAATCAAGTTAAAGAAGCTGAAATCATTAGTGTAATTTGCAGTTAATTCCAAAGAGCCCCTTGAATGAAAAATAAACAGAGTCCACCTGTTACTCTATTAGCCAGAAAGTATAAACTGCACACTGTAATCTAAACCAGCTGAGTGATAATTTCTCAGTCACTCCATTAGCTGATACTCCTGCTGAGGAAGCAAAGATTTTTGACTGTTGTTACTTAACATTGCATTTTAATAGGGAACATTAGGTTTGAAAGACGGGTTTAGGCAACTTTCTTGTTGAATTCCAGGCTCTTCACTCACCTCTTGCTTTGTGCAGCACAGCCCTTTGTGTTTCCCTGGCAGCACACTTCCCAGATGACTATGTTGAAGAGCTCAGAGGCTGCAACATGCTGCTAGCAGATCTGGCTGTCAAGCCACGTTCCTGGCTAGGCAGCTCTACAATAATTAGCTTTGACAGATGCAATGGATGCATCTGACTCCTTTTGTATCGTTTGTCATACTTATGAAGTCTAGCAGAAGCAAATATTTAAATTAAAAACAACAACAACAACAAAAGTAAAATATACACTTTCTTAGACTCCCAAAGTACTTGATTACTTTTACTCAGGATAAGTACAGGTACTTTTGTGCCACTGCAGGTTGACAAAGCAACTGGTGGAAAAAAAATGTGGAAGTTGGAGAATGGATACCATCTAGTGGTACCATCAATAAAATAATGGATTTGGGGACTGCCTTATTTGCCCACAGCTGTCTTCCATCTGGGGCCCTGTTTTTTTGGTAGACCTCTTGTTCTCATTTGTATTTTTTACTATCTTTCTACAAAAGAGGCCTTTCTGTTGGCAACTGCTAGGGGCATACAAGACAGTGCTAGACTGAACCATCTAGTTCCAAAATTGCTGTTAGATTATCATCTCTCAGCATTTCTTTGGATAAGGTACACCTTGGTAGTGGACTGAAAAAATGTTTTGAGTAGTAGAGCCCCAAACTTTGGCACAGACTTTGTTTTCAGCTAGCAATGAAGTCTTCAGTGCCAAAGGTGTCATGTGTGTTATTTCAGCTGTCATGTCTCCATCTTTATTCCATCCCACATGCCTGTACAGGCCTTTACCCCTGACAGGGGACACAGTCTTGATCCACAGCTTGCTGAAGTCAGAGAGGGCTTTTTCTTTGGCTAAAAGGGATTCATCTTCAGATTGACCCGTGCAGGTTCTTCCAGTGAACCACCTGCTCACTGTCAGGAGCTCTGACTTCCACAGAAGAGTGCAGTGCTTTTGATAACAATGTTTTCACATGTCTGATGGGAGATTAGGCAACTTGACCCTACATTGGCAGGTTTAGGCAGTATTTTTCCTGTTGCCAGACATGGGATTGCAGAGCATGCAGATGTATTCAAATTAGCTTTTATCTTATTGATTAGACACTAACAGGTCATAAAACAACCTCGTGCCTCGTTCTCTTGGTGCCTGGATGTGTGGGATAGGAAGGGCTTTTATCCCCTCTGCCACCATGGCCATCTTCATCACTGCTTCTCACATCTCACTGCTACTGCATGTGCTCTAATTGTGGTCCCAAACTAATGGTCTGCCTAGCCACACGTTCCTTCCTTCCTTCCTTCCTTCCTTCCTTCCTTCCTTCCTTCCTTCCTTCCTTCCTTCCTTCCTTCCTTCCTTCCTTCCTTCCTTCCTTCCTTCCTTCCTTCCTTCCTTCCTTCCTTCCTTCCTTCCTTCCTTCCTTCTCTGCCTTCTTCCCTTTCTCCCTCCCTCCTTTCCTTTCCTTTCCTTTCCTTTCCTTTCCTTTCCTTTCCTTTCCTTTCCTTTCCTTTCCTTTCCTTTCCTTTCCTTTCCTTTCCTTTCCTTTCCTTTCCTTTCCTTTCCTTTCCTTTCCTTTCCTTTCCTTTCCTTTCCTTTCCTTTCCTTTCCTTTCCTTTCCTTTCCTTTCCTTTCCTTTCCTTTCCTTTCCTTTCCTTTCCTTTCCTTTCCTTTCCTTTCCTTTCCTTTCCTTTCCTTTCCCTCACTCTTTCTCCCTTTCGCTCTCTCTTTCTCTCTTTCTCTCTTTCTCTCTTTCTCTTCTCTCTTCCTTTCTCTCTTTCTTTCATAATTTTGATTCTAGTATTTTGTGCTAATTCCTTGCAATGTGTGGGGTCTCTGAGTTACTACAAGTGCTTATTGAATTGTTTTCCATAGACATTTTTAATTTTGTTAGAGATTTTGGTTTTCTTTTATCATCAAAAGTAAACAAACAAACAGGCAAACAAACTTTTTTAGTAATTTTATATTGGTTTGAAAACATTGCCCATCCCCACCCCACACAAACACTTTGAAAGATGTTATTCCAGTTTGATTGAAAAGGTTAAGTTTGTGCTTTTAAAAATTATAGCTTTTACTGGAAAACAAATATTTTCTTATGCTGATGATTTCAATAAAATAGATTTTTTTTACTTCAATTAAATAGGCTAAAATTAATTGTCATGATACTCCGTAGTAAAACTTTTCATACTCTGTTTTTCTAATTATACTTCTAGGAACTACCTTTTTTGTTTGTTTGTTTGTGGCTCTGCTCTTAAGAGCTGTCTGCCACTCTAGCAGTCAGTGTGTTAACCTGGTATCTCTGAAGTCTGTGCAGACATATATTCAATGCATATATTCCTTGTTCTTTATTCCACCATCAGTAAAATCAGTTGGAAAATTCTGTCCCAGATCAGGAATTTATGCTTTTATGTTAGAAGAGTTGAAAGAAAGACACGTTCATCACAGGATGAGTCCTGTGACTGGGGTGTTACGATAGATGGTTACAGGCTCTTCAGGAGGGACAGGCAGGGTAGGCGAGGTGGTGGGGTGGCGATGTATGTGAAGCAGGGGCTGGACTGTGTGGAACTTCAGATCAGCAATGGCAAAGTTGAGAGCCTCTGGGTAAGGATCAAGGGACGAACGAATAAAGGGGATGTCGTTGTGGGAGTCTATTACAGACCGCCTGGCCAGGACAATAGCGCCGATAAATTATTCTTTACAGAACTAAGAGAGGCCTCGAGATTAACTCCCCTTGTCCTTATGGGGGACTTCAACTTGCCAGACGTTAACTGGGAGTGCCACACGGCTGACACGAGCAAGTCCAGGAGGTTCATGAAGCACCTAGATGATAACTTCTTGGTGCAGGTGCTAACGGAGCCAACTAGGAAAGGTGCCCTCCTAGACCTGTTGCTAGAAAACAGAGAGGGTCTGGTGGGAGACGTGGTGATTGGTGGCCGCCTCGGTCGTAGCGACCATGAAGTGGTTGAGTTCAAAATTTACGGTGACAGAAGGAAAAGTGCCACCAAAACCTCATCCCTAGATATGGGGAAAGCGGACTTCAGGCTGCTCAGGGAACTAGTCAGCAAGGTCCCCTGGGAAACTGCTCTTGAAGGCCTCGATGTCCACCAGTGCTGGTCATTCTTTAAGCGATGCCTCCTAGAAGCACAAGATCAGGCAATTCCTAAATATCACTAGTCAGGCAGGCGGGGCAGGAGGCTGGCGTGGCTGACCAGGAACATTCTAATGGAGATTAGGCAGAAACAGAGAGTGTTTCGCTACTGGAAGGAGGGCCAGGTGTCATGGAAAGAATACAGGGATGCTGTTCGTGTTTGTAGGGAGAAAGTTCGTGTGGCCAAAGCACACCTAGAGTTGAAGCTGGCTGTGTCTGTGAGAGAAAATAAAAAGGGTTTTTTTAGATATGTGAATGGAAAAAGGAGAACTAAAGAATACATAGGGCCGCTCCTTGATAGGGAAGGTCTTCTCACAGACAATGACATAGGCAAAGCAGAGACGCTTAACGCCTTCTTTGCCTCTGTCTTCAATGCCGATGATGGGCTTTGGGACCCAGGGTGCCCTGAGCTGGAGGACCGGGACGGTGGGGATGACAGACTCCCAACCGCCCCTGAACGTGTGTGGGATTTGCTACTCCACCTGGATCCCTACAAGTTCATGGGTCCGGATGGGATTCATCCCTGGGTGCTGAAAGAGCTGGCGGACGTCATCGCGGAACCTCTCTCAATTATTTTTCAACGATCCTGGGAATTTGGAGAGGTCCCGGTAGACTGGAAGCTGGCAAATGTTGTGCCGATTTTCAAGAAGGGTCAGAAAGAAGACCCTAGCAATTACAGGCCTGTCAGTCTCACGTCAGTGCCTGGTAAAATCATGGAGAAGATGGTTCTTGAACTTATTGAGGTGCACCTGGGGGACAAAGCAGTCATTGGTCCCAGCCAGCATGGGTTTGTGAAGGGTAGGTCCTGCCTAACTAACCTGATTTCCTTTTATGATAAGATCACCCGTATGGTGGACCAAGGGAAACCAGCTGATGTGATTTTTTTGGACTTCAGCAAGGCTTTTGACACGGTTTCCCATAGGATCCTACTGGACAAAATGTCCACCATACAGCTAAATAAAAACATCATATGATGGGTGAGCAATTGGCTAACGGGCAGGGCCCAAAGGGTTATGGTAAATGGGGCTGCGTCAGGCTGGCGGGCGGTCACCAGTGGGGTCCCTCAAGGCTCCATTTTAGGGCCGGTACTTTTCAATATTTTTATAAACGATCTGGATGTAGGAATAGAGGGTATTTTGAGCAAGTTTGCTGATGACACCAAACTTGGAGGAGTTGTGGACTCGAATGAGGGTGTAAAGGCCTTACAGAGCAATCTGGATAGGTTGGAGAGCTGGGCGATCACCAACCGCATGAAGTTCAATAAGAGCAAGTGCCGGGTCCTGCACCTGGGACGGGGAAACCCTGACTGCACGTACAGACTGGGCGATGAGACGCTGGAGAGCAGCCTAGAAGAGAGGGATCTGGGGGTCGTGGTAGACAGCAAGTTGAATATGAGCCAGCAGTGTGCCCTGGCAGCCAGGAGGGCCAACCGTGTCCTGGGGTGCATCAAGCACGGCATCGCTAGTAGGTCAAGGGAGGTGATTGTCCCGCTCTACTCTGCGCTGGTGCGGCCTCACCTCGAGTACTGTGTGCAGTTCTGGGCACCACAGTATAAAAAGGACATGAAACTGTTGGAGAGTGTCCAGAGGAGGGCTACGAAGATGGTGAAAGGCCTGGAGGGGAAGACGTACGAAGAACGGCTGAGGTCACTGGGCCTGTTCAGCCTGGAGAAGAGGAGGCTGAGGGGAGACCTCATCACAGTCTACAACTTCCTCGTAAGGGGGTGTCGAGAGGCAGGAGACCTTTTCTCCATTAACACCAGTGACAGGACCCGCGGGAACGGGGTTAAGCTGAGGCAGGGGAAATTTAGGCTTGACATCAGGAGAGGGTTCTTCACAGAGAGGGTGGTTGCACACTGGAACAGGCTCCCCAGGGAAGTGGTCACTGCACCGAGCCTGTCTGAATTTAAGAAGAGATTGGACTGTGCACTTAGGCACATGGTCTGAACTTTTGGGTAGACCTGTGCGGTGTCAAGAGTTGGACTTGATGATCCTTAAGGGTCCCTTCCAACTCAGGATATTCTATGATTCTATGATTCTATGATTCTAGAAGTCAAAACTGCTTATAATGCTAAATGAGGATTTTGTTTCCAGTTTAGCCTGCAGCTGAGCTTGAACGTGTCTTCTCATTCATTCAAGGCTGACCCACACTTCTTAGCCAAACCCTCAAAAGTTTTATTCCTTCAAAAGGCTTTTAAGCTTTAATAACCATTTGTCCTTCTAAAGCTCTTTTAAGTAAGAAATCTACTGTTACAGTTTAATTAGAAAATCTCTTTGGTAAAAATAATGTTCAAAGACACTAAAATGAGAGTTTTATCCAAGTAAACTTGTACCTGTAGATAATTTTCATCATGACTTCAAGGCTTTATGGACAGAATTAAAATCTCATTTTTACCTACACAGTGGTTACTCCCTAGTGTGTCCCTGCAGTTTGTTAAAGATGTGGACATTTTTCTGCTGCTCTCCTTGTCTCACCTTTAGCCACATCAGCTGCATCGAGTATCACTTGCATCGAGTATAATTATGTTTTTATTTGGCAGTTTGCCAGTCTTAGATGTTTCTACCAACCCCACTGATAATCAGAATAGGAAAATTATGATTATGATTAGAATAGGAAAATTATGATTACTTTGTCTTCAAGAACTGTGTCATTTGATGCTCCTATACAGTACTGTAGAATCTATTGATGGAGCATCTCTGTCACCTCTCTTCTACAGCCTCCTAAATACTGATCCTATGCAGAGATGACCTACTGCTCTGTCCCACTCTGAAATTTTTCCTTCTACTGACAGGATTCAACCCAATTCTGCAAAAAAGGGGAAGACTGCACCAGTGATTGCTCCTATAATCTATTTTGGTGGGCCAGGTAGTCAGAGATGCGATACTGTTTGGAACCTCTCCAGAAGTCGGCCTAAAACAGAGCTTAAGAATAAAATCTTTACAAAATTCATATATGTCATCACAGTTGCAAAACCTGGATGCAAAAAGACTGGAACCTGGTGCAAAAACTCACCAATGGAAGACAAGCAAGTTATTAAAGACAAAGAAGGGATTCCTCAAACTCTCAGAGTGCATCATATATTCAGCAGAGCACAGGGGAGAAAAAAAATAACAGGATTGGGAGAACAGATCAGAAATATGTTCATAATAATTTTCTGAAAATAAATTGAATATTTTAATTGAAAATAAGGAATAGGAAATATTATTTCAAGAAAGAGACAACTTTTTAATGGGAACAGGGAAAGAAAAAGATTACGAGAATAGAAGAAAATAAAATTCATATAGAAATACTTTACTAGCTATAACAAAAACTAGATAAATAGCTACTCAGAACTATACTAACCTGATACAAGATTCACCATGCCCTGTGTACATAATGGGAACAGATCACAGTGTTGTTGTCTGAAGATACTATTCCATGAGACAAAAAAACAGAATTGACCATATTTTTTCAAACTTCCGCTAAATTTGTTGATACAAAAGATAGATGATAAGTAAAATTATCAACTGAGATATACTCAGCTGCTGCATATCGAGAATCTCACTGTACCTGTCTTCACTGGCAACCATTTAGACTAAAGAAGAAAGAGAATTCTAGAAATAGACCTGAAGTCTGAAAGTTTTTGAAAAGGATGTGGTATTTAGACATTTTAACAAGTATTGTTCTAAGTTTGCCTTGTACAATGCATTTTTTCTAGACATTACATTAAAGAGCAAACAAGTGATTAAGACTGTTTATATTCAATAAAGCTTTTCATTTTTCTTAGATGAAAAATCTAAGATATATAATTATCAAGCCACTGAGAATGCTATGTTACTGAGACCATCTAAAGAACCTGAATGTGAACAAATCCATAGGACCTCATGATATGCATTTGAGTGTCCTGAGAGCACTGGCAGATGAAGTTGCTAAGCCACTACCCATATCTGAGAAGTTGTGGCAGTCTGGTAAAGTTCTCAGTGACTGGAAAAGGGAAAATAAAACTCCAGTTTTTATAAAGAGGAAAAAGGAAGACCTAGGAAACTACAGGTCAGTCAGCCTTACCTTTGTGCCCAGCAAAATTATGGAATAGTTCCTCCTGAGTAGACAGTCAACATGGCTTCCCTAAAACCAAATTGTGCCTGACAAATGTGGTGGCCTACTATGACAAGTTTACAGCAATGGTGGATAAGGGAAGAGCAACTGATGTCATTTACCTCTCTTGTGCCAAGCATTTGGCACAGTCCCACACAATATTCTTGTCTCTAAATGGGAATTTCATCGATTTGACTGATGGGCTACTTGGTAGATAAGGAATTGGCTGGATGGTAGCATTCAGAGCTCAACAACTTGGTATCCAAGTAGAGATCAGTAAAGGTTTGTGTTCCTCAGGGGTTGGTATTGGGACTGGTAATATTTAATTGTCCGTCAGATGGATGGTGTGACTGAGTGCATCCTCAGGTTGCCCAGAGAAGCTGTGGATGCCCCATCCTTGAAAGTGTTCAAGGCCAGTCCAGATGGAGCTTTGGGCAACCTGGTCTACTGGAAGGTGTTCTTGTCCATGGCAGGTGGGTTGGAACTACTTGATCTTCGAAGTCCCTTCCAAACCATTTTATGATTCTTTATATTCTGTGAATATAAAGAGCTACTCTGAGACACAAAGGTGAAAGCATCAGTCATACCAGCTGCTTACCAACATTTTCAAATGTCTCCGTCCCTTTTTACATTATCACTATGACATTACATGTCACAAGATCAATGACTTTCTATAAAGCTCACTGGAATTAATGTGAGGCTTTTCTTTGAACTCAGTGGAAATCCAGTCCAGCAGATCTCAATTTCCAAATTTTTTTTGTTGGCATCTTTTAGAAGGTCATATTTCACATTAAAGTTTCACAAGGAAAGAATTGTTTATTTGTTTATCTTTCTTTTACCTTTAGCCTTAACTCTTTGGTTTTGGGGATTCTGTGGTTTCAATTTGGGTCTCCAAATATATGTTTTGTTTTTTTGTTTGTATGTTTGTTTATGCTACATATTTCTGGCATGGCATGCAGTTAAATTACATTTTCAGATGAAAGGGAATCTTTATTTAAAATTACACTCTGAAACAGGGATGTAGTAAAAATACACTGAGAATGTATTTTTTCTCTTCAAAAACAAGTTCAGAAGATTATTCTGGAATGTAGTGTCTCTAATTATCAAATTTGTGTACTTTTTAAAACTTTACATATACCAACAAGACTTGAGATAGCTAGAACATCAGTATGTGCAAATTTAGATTAAATGCAAGGATTTCAATATTTAGCTTGGATAAAGTGAAGAAAAGCTGGTTTATTTCATCCTCATGAAGAACGATTTTTCAAGCATCTTGGAAGAATAAAGACAAATATTTAGGCAACATTGTAATCCAAATAAAAAGGAATTTTTTCTCATCTATATGGAGAGGTGACTAGAGCATATACAGTTCTATCTATAGGGCTGCAGAATGTATATGAAAGCAGAAGATAGTATATATTGGACTAACGGTCAACTAGACCTACCTAACAGGCAGGCAATTTATGCCTAACTCTGTATTTGATTACCTATGAACAGTGGAAAAGTAGCAATACTAAAGTTTCTCCTCCTTACTTATATTGAATAGATGTTCCTGGAATATAGACTCCATATGAGAAAAAATATTGAGAATAGAGAATTGATTTTTGTTTTGCCAAATTTAGAAGTGTCAAGTGAAGACTGAATTTTCTTTATAAGTCCAATATTTCCCCCTTACAACACATTTAAACAATAAACGATATTAACATTAAATTTTGGCCTACTGTAATTTTGAGTAGAAAATCACTTTTTGAGTTGTCTCAGTGGAAAACTAGAGAAATTATTAGAAAATTACTAGAAAATGTAGACTAGAGAAACCTTAAAATAAATAAATAAATAATGTGTGTTTATATTGCAATAATATGTAAAACTGTTTTCAAATAAAATTGTGAAAACATTTCAGTTTTGCTAAAATTTCGCTGTAGTATACATGTGGTAAGTTTACCTGTTTTGAGTTTCAAAGGTTATGTGTATTTTTTTTAATTCTGAAATTACTTTTTAA
The DNA here is from genome assembly GCF_964211825.1 of Aythya ferina. Classification (NCBI taxonomy): domain Eukaryota; kingdom Metazoa; phylum Chordata; class Aves; order Anseriformes; family Anatidae; genus Aythya; species Aythya ferina. The sequence goes on along the minus strand of NC_140299.1, from coordinate 51,022,190 downwards.
AATCATATTTGTCTACTGTACTATGGATTATGAACACTTTTGATGGAAAAGGTTCTTGACAACAGAATAAATTATTGACAGAATAAATTATTCTTTTTCACTCCAAAATACTCCAATATATTTCTGTTTCCCACTTCCAAGCCTTTGAATTCTTTTTTTTTTTTTTTCTTGTTTCTTCTCTGATTTTTAAATGCAACTCTGAAATTCTGCTAACATATAACAAGCATAAGAAAAGGGGGGATGAGGTACATGTGAAGCCTATAAACTGACAGTGGCACTTTCTAAAAGCTGTCATTTTCCAGGTGAATATTTGTGGTTTAGCAACTCCTAATTTATAAGTAGACGTGTTTATTTTTCCAAAGCAAAAATTTGGTGTCAACTGTCCAATTTTTTTGTATTCAAAATTGTATAAGCAGGTTTGTTAAGTAACAAAAATCAGTTAATTATCGACAGCGGAATTTATTTAGAAATACAGCAGCTACAGAACAACAGGCAAGAATCTGAGCACAGATGAGGTTTGAATACTGAATATCTGGAAGAAAACAGAACATTCCTTCATAGAAAATGCTGTTTTTAATGCAAAATTGCAAAACAATCTTTCTTCCTCACTTACCTTTCTCCAATGTCTGCCATAGCCAGTTTTCATTCTGTGGGGGAGCTTATAGACTTGTGCAGAGTCTGCAAAACAACTTACCATCCTTTGTTAATGATGTGCTTAAGAAAGACGGTGCCACATTTTCTTCTTTTGAGTTTTCATCCCATCATTTCCTAAATGATTTTATCTTCCCAATGGAAAAATTATCCATCCTCCAAGGAGAATACAAAGTTTTATTCTTACTGGGGAAGAATAGTGAAATGACAGATACGTAATCCTTTGTACTAGAACATACATGTCGCTCATAAAGTTATCATCCAGCCTTTGGAAATGGAACAAATTAAGCTTTGGAAAGCCTATGTTGTCAATGAAAACTGCTCACAAGACAGAGGTGTACTCACATAAATTAAATGCAGACTTTCTGAAATCTGAATTAATAAAGAATTAATAAATAGTTGTAATATGAAGTAATATAATTCTCTACTTCCTTTTCAATAGGAAAAAGATTTATTCCTCTTACTTTTCTTTGTCCATTTACATTGGCTGTTTCATTTTAATTAAAACCTTTTTTTTGGTAATGATTTAAGCCAGATATAGTACATCACTTACTATAGTAAGTCACTTCAGAATATATCCCAAATGGCCATGGCTTTAAAATGGAACACTGTCTCACAGAGTCAATAATAATAATAATAATAATAATAATAATAATAATAATAATAATAATAATAATAATAAAGAAACTTAGCTGATGTTCACCTCGTCAGTTAAATAATTCCTTTATCTTCTGCTTGATGATATTTTAGGTTAATGGTTTTCAAAATTAAAAAAAAAAAATAAGACAAAAATAAACAAATTCTCACATAGTAAATTACAGGAAGCTTTGTCAGACCTCTTTTCAGCCCAGTGAATTGGTCATCTCCTTTTAAACAAAGATGTTATTCACCATTATCAGAAAAGCCTAGCAAGCTTTTAAGTTACTTCTGTCACTCCAAGAAAATGATCAAATTACAGTATGTCCACTTGACACATTGGAGGCACGGGGAGTGGAGGGTTGGCTTTCTTTTGTATATACTGATCTTCCAGAGGAGACAAATAAAAAGAAGTCAGGAAGTTCTAAACCTTAATGGTCATATTAGGTCCTCTAGTTTAACTAACAGTGTAATTAAATTGCAAATCTCTACAGAGGATGTTGACCATTTCCCCGACATGAAATATAGTTTCACCTAATTTACCCTGTGGATTTGGGAAGCAAGATTACCCAAGTTTTGCTGCATTTGCAGTTCCTTTCTTATTTGTTCTTCATAGCTCCAACCCCACATCAGTAGCATCATATATAAGTGCCCAAACACAAGGCCTATCATGTTGCTAAAACAAACAAACAGAAGAAGGTCTTACAGCCAGCTGCTTTCTCTTTACATTACATAAGTAGACCATAGTTTTGCAAAAACAACCTAAAGCATACCACCACAGGATTACCTCTCTACAAAACAAAGTTAAGTTGCCTGCAACAACTGGACAGACCAGGACTGCTCAGTACTAGGAAGAGACAGGTGGAAAGGGGGAAATATTAGATACAGAAATAAATGCCTCTAGGGCTGCAGGAAAGGATGCTTAAGGCTGGTTGTACAGCTCAGAGAAGTCCTTAGGGCAAGGCTGATATATTTCTTCTTTTCTGTTACAACCATAATGCTAGTGTTGTACTTCACTCCAAATATGGAACCAGTTATTTCCGAGTTGCAAAGTTTCATATTAGGACTGGAAATAGAGCTTAGCTAAAAGGCTTCTTTTGCTTTAACAGCAATGATCATGCATAGCTATCTCTCAGTTTGCTTTTAATTATCATACACTCTTCTATTATTTATACTTGGGGTAAAACTAACCCACATAAAAGTTCTGCACATGTAGAGCTGACCTAAATATTTCTGACTTCTCACTCAGTGCAAACATGATGCTGTACAAGTGTAATGACTTATAGAAGCTATTGTTTTTATCTCCATGTTACATTTGTGTGGGCTTGCTGAGGGGCTCTGCCTTCTGCCATGCAGCATGTTGCTTTCAATAAGGAAATCTTGTGCTTTCACCTTGAGCTGCAAGCTGACTTGAATGAGGCATGATGCTCAGGGTTTTACAGAAGATGCACTTTTGCCTGCTAACTTACTGCTCATGTAAAAGGAGAAGGAAGTGCATCAGGCATACAAATGGTGTGAAGGCAGGGAGACTGAAATGGGAAGACTACAATGTAATATTAAAATTATTCAAGTGTTTTGTAAACTTGTGCAAATGGCACTTTTCAATGTTGTGAATATAAATGTGGATCAGGTGGATTTTTTCAAAAAATGTTATGAAGTCTCCAAATCTTGAAACATTTCAAATCCTTTTCTGCAACACCTAATATACAAAAATATCACTTCATCCCCCATTAATTTGGGACTAAAAGGTATATTAAAATCTTAGACATTCTAGGGGAATCTGTTCAATTTGTACAAGAAATTTTACACTGAAAATGCCTGATGGAAAGACTGAATTTTACTTAGTGTTACTGCAAAAGTTTCTGTACACATATATGAAAAATGGTATCTCTAGAAGGTAGTGTGATTATTGTCTTAGAAACACCACAAAAAGATATATATATATATTTATGTAAGACAATCACCCCTCTCACAAAATATGTCAAGTTAGGTTTCTGGTCATTATTCCTTAAGAGGAGAGGTTAATGGTCTTCAATCTGTGCACTGTCTTTTGTCCTGTTCCTGTATGCTTGAGGTGAGAGATGGTACACAAGCCCAATCTTCTCATCAGACACCTAGAATGGAACAGTAACACTGACTTACATGGGAAATGTCCAGAAATCTTTTTATGGGAAAATAGATTAATAAGAACTTCTCTGATCTTCTTGCACAATGTAACATTTTCTCCCATCACAATAAAAACTTCTGTGTTGAAGTTGGCCATCAGTGTTATGCTCTGTCTAATCCATTTCCTTTAAAATGAAACAATATTGGTGTGTGAATCCCTCAATAATTTTAAATGAAGAAATATATTAACATGGCTCAGATTTTTAAAGGAAAGTTAATTAAGAATTCTCAGAAGTACAATAGGGACTCGCATTGAATCTCCTAATATTTGATATTATAGATAAATCACAATATAAACTTCACATATTAGGGGCTGATATTCAGAGTGAGCTTTTTGGAAATCTTTATGGGAGATATTTTGAAGAAGAGGGATGACAATATTCATTTCAGAGTGACAGGTGTGTGGTGAGGGGCCTGTCAGTCCAGGAGACCCTAGACTTACAGATTTTTTTGGATAAGAGCTTTGGTCTTAAAATTTCTCACTAATGGGGGTTCCCAGAACCACCTAATTCTTAGAGGAGGAAGCCTAACATCTCTGTTATGGCTGTATTTATTTTCCAGATTTGCAACAAAGCCCTGACATGCTCCAGCACTGTAAACAAAAAGTTCTGAGGTATGATGAATTCAGATAAGTCTGCTGTTGAATATATTCATTCGTCATTTAGTTTGCTGTTGCTGAGGGCTTTTTTCTCCAAGATCTGCATTAAGACAAGCAGATTTGGAAGGAATTTAACTTTCTACCTACAACTCAACAATATCACATGTCAAATAATAATAATAATAATAATAATAATAATAATAATAATAACAATAATAATAATAATAATAATAATAATAAATCTTTTCTGAGCTGAGAAGAGACTTCTTGTCTTTGACTTTGAAATCAACCATATGGCTGGGAAGTACTTATTCAAATTCTAATCTCATCAGGTAAGGAGCTCCTGTGTTTCCACCCCAGGTTTTCAGGTTTTCTGTTTGATTTATTAAATCATGGGTTTACACAGTTACACTGAAGACAGTGTAGTTGTAATGGAAATGTGATTTGGCATTGTGAATTTCAGTGTCACAGACACAACAGCAAGCAGCAAATATTCTTGTTATGTCCCCATGGTCAAACGAGCTGTAATACATGAAGCTGACAGCAAGAATCTGTGTTCTTTGGCACCTGTGATTTTTTCAGTCCAGATGGATGCATGTCAGGCATGTCAAATATTTCTAAGAGACTAAATCAGTAAGTATTTGAAGGAGAAAAATATAACCATGCAGTTTTCTCTGACTAAATTTTAATGCCTAGATCAGGTTATTCATTTTATAGAATACTTCCACAAGTGCAGTACAAAGAAACATGTGGGCAGATGGTAAAAGGCAGAGAAAAACACAAATGTTTTTCAGCTGAACTCTGGCATTTCTATAGCAATATGCTGGATCATATCAAAACCTTTTCTGAACAATTGAGACTGATGGCATGGATATTGTAACATATTTTATACATATTTTAGAATGTATTTATTGAAGAAAAAAATCAATCTAAGCTAGTGAGTGTAGCATTAGAGAATGACTTGGCCAAACTGGCTGAAAATTTAATATTGTGTAATGATTTTTTTTTCCTTAAGTGATGGCATAAAATATCATTTGCTGATACTTCGGTTAAAATAGTTTTTAGCTATATCCATCCTTTGTGATTGGCTTGGCAGTGTTCAACCTAACTAGATTAATTTCAAAATCTTACTGCAGATATTATTCCTCAAGCATAATAATTCACCTTGACAAGCTTTTGGCAGGGAGACAGCCAAGCCATACACAGCAATTAGGCAGCAAGTATTATTACACATGATCCTAGTGATGCTGACAGATTTTGTCCACAAATAATGAAGATTTTCCAACTTGGTCCTATTGATCTGATTTTTAAAAGTTTCATAAAGATGAAAATGGGTTATATGGTTTAATCCTAATATCCTTGGTCTTACAGCAATCATTAGCATGCCCCAACGGAAGAATACAAAGCAGAAAGATCATGCTTCCCAGAACAGCTGAACTCCTTGAAATAGAAATTCACGGCCCTCCCTGAGCCAGACGGAGTTTATCTGAATTCAGTAGTTCTTAAAATATTTTTGTCCCATTATTTTCATGATCCTCCTTTTAAATCTGTGCAATCTGTTGTCATTACTAATATTCTGTAACAAGTTTCATGGCTTACCTGAGTGTTTCAGTTTAAGCATGTTTTCCCTGTTTCTAAGACTAATGTATGTGGGCTACATTTAGTGTACTCCAGTTTTACGTAAAAAGAAGCTGTAGTCATTGCTGCTCAGAATGGATTTTGTAGGCCTCTCTTATCCTATCCAGTGCCTATCATCTTTTTTTTTTTTTTTTTTTTTCCTATTCTGATGAATTCTACAGTACAAGGCTGCTGCTTTTATGACAAGAAAAGTTGCCTCCTACATCTAATGTTTTAAATAGGAAGTGGACCAGGTCTGGGGAGTTCTGCAGTACAAAGTTTGCATTTCTTCATGTGATGTTTCACAATGAGAGAAGTCAGACAGAGCAAAGCAATGTTTCCTTCAGTATGGAATGAGACAGCTACCTCAAGTGAGCAAGTCAGGAGTCATGTCTGCAGTGAGGAACAGCCACTGGTGTGCATCTGAATTTCCAGAGATGTTGTAAGGGATCTTGACATAAGTGAGTGTTACATACCTATAAATTAAAGTAGGAGGTGCTTGTTTTGAAATATGTCTTGGAATACAGTACAGCCTAACTGAAGAGCTTTGTGCTCACTGCCATTAGTGACTACCTCTGATAACATATGTACCTTAGTACTCAGATAATGGGAATAAACCTGTTTTCTCTGTCCAAGAGTCATTTTCAGTGAAAGTTGACAGTGTATGAAGTTATCACTTGAAGAAAGAATTAGTAGGTGTTAACATGCAGTGTTACCCAAAAAGCTGCAATAAGTGATAGTAATGGTCCTTTCACACCTTAAAGCTCATGAAATCAGACAACTCCTTTTTCTTACTTGGATAAGCTCATGAAATCAGACAACTCCTTTTTCTTACTTGGATTTATTCTGTTCAAGGTGATAAATTCACCTGTTTAACAACAATACAACTTTTTGAAAAGCAATTATGTTACTCAGAAATGGGTATCTCAAAACATTTCCAATGGATCATCTACTTTTTAGTCCAGGAAATTAGTGATATGCATGGAAGTGAGCCTGTGTGGATCCCAGAAGCATAATGATGCCCTTTTTTTTTATGAAGAATGTATTGACATACATTTGAGAAGATTATATTTTAGGTGCATGAAGTAATTACCTCATTAAGTATTGTTTATCACATCACAACATTAAACATATTGCATTAAAATTGTTCATAAAGATCAAGAGATATTTGCATATCTCCCCTCCCCTCCCCTCCCCTCCCCTCCCCTCCCCTCCCCTCCCCTCCCCTCCCCTCCCCTCCCCTCCCCTCCCCTCCCCTCCCCTCCCCTCCCCTCCCCTCCCCTCCCCTCCCTCCCTTCCTCTCCTCTTCTTCTTTCTTCTTTCATTTTTTTGTTGGTGGCAATGGTGTCTTTTACTGCTTTTGGATTGCAAAACCAGTAAAAATTAAAAGAAAAGGACCAGTAAAAAAAAAAAAAAAAAACAAGACTGCAAATGTAGACTCTAACTTTAAATGGCCACTTCCATGATGGAATTTATACCTCAGAGTTAGATTAGTGCTGTGTTAGTCTCTTCGTAAGAAGATCTGGGGAACCAAGAATAAACAAAATAAAAAATAAAAAATAAAAAATAAAAAAACTGGAGACAGCTAAAATCCAACCAAAATGTGAAGAAAGATTTGAGATACCTCATACAGATTTTATTAACCTACTTAAGGTGGGTCAAGGTGAAGCCAAGATTAATTTGGTTCAAGCAGTAGTTGGAGAAAGCTGAACCTATGCTTCCCATCTTCTGATTGAATCTCTAACTTGAAATCATAGAGAGATATGTTAGTGTCAGTGGATTCAGGGCCTTGCACTCTGAAAAGTCAACACAACACAAAGACATTGAGCAAGCACAACAGCATGGTCCTGCAAGCAGGAGAAGTGAAGTGCTTTTCAACAGTCAACGTCAATGAAGTCTAGGTAGCACACAAAATCTCAGTGGATCTATACACAGACCAATCTTCAGCTACATATGCATAGTGTAAGATTGGATAATTATATACTTAAAAATGTATGGGAGCTTTTCTGCCTTCTGCCTTCTGATTTGCCCCATGTATCAACTTTAATACATTTTTGAATATGATGTCTTAAGAGTGCACGAAGAGTGTTCACAAGAATGCAGCTTTTTACAATATAAATTGTCTTCTTAAACCAGTCAAGTGTGTAATATAGGGAATAGTAATGTAAACAGATGTGTTTTTAGTGATGGCAAAAGGAATAGTGGTTACACATCTCTAAAGTTACCCTTTTCTGTTTTGTGGATAAGAATTCAAGAACAGTTTTTCTTCTAGAAAAAGAATCAGGGATCACATATGAGTATCACATTTATGAAGGAATATTACCGGTTTGCCAATATGGAGGCCTATTCAATATTTTTTTTTCCTCCTACATATTTCCATTTGGTTTCATTTTTTTATAGGACTTATATGTTCCTGATGTGGTGATATACAGCAGGGGAGAGTAAATACAGGGCTTCAGATATGAACACTAGATATATCCACCACTTTTGTTTTTTAACTTTAATAATATATTTACGTGGTTACTAAGCAAGACTCTTAAGCTCTTGTTTTTGGCAAGTGTTGAACTTTACTTTTCAGAAACACAGCAGTATAGCACACATACTCACATTAACACAGAATAAGACTAACAAATATCTGGTGAAAACATGCATGAAAAAAAAAATGAGTCTAAAAAGATCTCTGCAGACAGAAAATGGTAGAAAACTGAAAACAAATGTCCATGAACGTGTTATATCAACATAGAGGAGGATATGTCAAGTATCAGTGTGAACAGTCAAACTGTCAAATGAGAATTTCCAGCTGAATGGTGTTTAAAACTACCTGAAAAGCACTGGGGAGAATTTTACAAGTTCTTTTGAATCTCTTGTTGTTCACCAAAACATAAATAATAGAGATACTTACCCAGGTCTTCTGTGCCTCCTTGTGTTTCCCCTGAATCAATGTTAATTCCAGCCAGGATGGTGTCTTCAAGGAAAGCAAAGTACAGTGCCACTTCTTCAAGTGTGTGTTTGTTTGAGGTCCTGATCAATGATGTATTTTTGCAGTTACTTGAAAACCAGCTGTGGATTTGGCAGCTGGAGGAGGAACAAGGCTGTGTTGCCTTGTGACAGGAAGGCAGGCAGAGGAGTTGGCTATAAACATCAAATCCTGAAAGATGGAGTTATGCTGTTCATTTTTTTCATTTTACAGGTTTCTCAGAGCTAAGAATCTGACACTTTTAAGTAATAAGTAATAACTAATTAATACTTATAACACTTATAAGCATTAATAAATACTTATTGATAGTAATATTTTAAGTAACAGTTTTCTAAAGGATGTAACAGTGCTACTACAAATACTTAATGCCATTGCATTCTTTTTACTTAATGATCTTTGTGCAGAGTACCATGAAATCACAGAGGCAGTGACTGGCTTTTCCAATACTCATATATAAGAAAAGTTCTGAACATTTTTCAGAAAAACAGGTCTGCTGGCAAAACAACAGATGGTTAGCAAGTGGAAGTCAGCAGAGCTGACTGATTTCAATGTTGTTGTAACTGTCGTAAATGGAAATGCTACCTTGGAACTTCTTGACTAAAGCTATACTGTTTCATTCAAATAATTTCTTTTTAGAAAACAAGTATCAACTATAAAACATTTTCTTTTGTAAGCATTTTATATTTTCTAATCCTCTTTTGTTATGATTCATACATATACTATTCACTTAATTATTGCCTTTTTGCAATGTGAAATTTCTCGTAAAGTTTATTGAAAATGGAGTGAGTCTAGAGATTCAAAGGAACTGGTTATGAAATAATTTACAATAAAGTCACCATTCCAACATGACTCTTTCTAGTTAATGTCTTTCGTTAAGACATAAAGGAAATAAAATACAGCATATTTTATAGTATTGTTATACTAAAGTTTTGTTGCCATGGAGACAAATACTCTGTAGATGAAGTCATTTAATTCTCCAAAAGGTGCTAATAACTCAGTAGTGCTTAATAACTTGTTGAAAAAGTCCAAATCCATTTACAATTTCAAAGGGAATAGCAATAAGCCATGAAAAAAATACCAAAATACAGAGCTCACTTTAATCATCGCTAAAGTTTAGCTTACTAAAATTTATTTTCTTTTTTGTCTTGTTCCATGCATTCTTTGGTACCATAGTTGTGTTATACATACATTACCCAGGTCTTGGGCTGAAAGTGGTTATCTTTACTCATGGTAGTCGCAGCCTCTCCATGAAGTTACAGATACTACAGTATAGGATATTTCTGCTTGCTGATACTAACATAGAGGATATTTCTGCGTGTTAAGTATACTCACTGGAAGGCAAGTGTACCAACTAATGAAGAGGGTATTGTGTCGGTAATTGTACCTCAGCCCAGTAACAAAAGAGCTATTTGTATGTTTTAGGTCTGCCTGACAGAAGTGTTAGTGCTGGGTTTCTTTCTGGAAACTGAAATCAGTAGAAATTAGAAAAGGGTCTGAAGAAACTTTTAATATTTGCCCCAAACACAAGATGTCCGATAGGACGAACTATTTTTTGAATGTAATAATTTATGGTTTTTGTTCCATTCACTTTCATTTTTTGTGGCATGTCCTTAACAGAAAAGCAGATGTCCACATGCTACCTGGCTGGATAGGGCCAGAACGCATCTGAAATCTAACAAACTGCTTCCTGAGACTTCTGCCACATCTACTCACACCATATAGTTCTGGTCCTGTTAAGTCCAATTGGTCTTCTGCAATGAAATTCTCAGTGGCCTATATTTCTTCTTGTTGAAACAAAATCTAAAGTGGCTTCTTCCCCTGAGTTCTCTGAGTACTGACTTCCCTGTTCAAGTCAATGGAGTTATATTATTTTTTGCTGGCTGAGACCTTTGTGATCAGCGAGGGTGAATTATTGCTGCTTTAAAAAAAAATAAAAAATAAAAAAATCTTATGAGGACTGATTGTGTCTTGCCAGGTTCATGAATCAGAAGGACATCCACATATTTGTTGTCCTTGTCATTCCAGGTGGGTTGTCCTGTTTTACAGCACTGGTCTACAACAGTCCACAGCACATTAAAAAAATAAAAGAAGAAAAAAAAGAAAAAAAAAAAAAAAGAGAAAAAGAAAAAAAGAAAAAAGAAAAAAAAAAAAAAGAAAAAAAAAAGTGTCTGGAAGTAAAACTAAGGGCATGTGCTGTTTTTACTGCCTATGTTTTTAAGAGTGCATTAAAGAAGATAACTAAGTCATCTGTCTCCCATCTAATATCTAACATGGTGTGAAAAGTATGTGTTGACTTCTTGTGAGCTGTGGGAGTGTTCTGTTTTCAGTTTTGAACAGAATGGTTCAGCACAACTCCTTAAAATTCATGGTCTGATTTTAATAACTGTTTTCTCTTCTCTTGTTATTCCTTTTTTCTTTCCAGACATTAGTGTGTACTGCTTCTTTGTTTTCCAGAAGAAAATACACAGATGGGTTTCAAACGCTAGTTCAGACTACAAACCTCCTGAAGGAAGAGGTAGCTGTCATTTAAGCTTAGTCTGATAGTTTTACCTTGAAATATGAGTAGCCTACATGCAGAATATTTATGCATGCAGTTTCTGTGTTCAGATGCATGAATAAAATTCAGAGTGTACAAAGGAAGATGGTACTGCTGATGCGTGATGAGTGAGACTACTGCCAGCTGGAGCGTTAATGATGGAGGAAGCTCTGAAGAAGGCTCTAGATATGCACTGCCATCATTGTCTGGATCTTAGTGAAGATTTCAGAAACATTTCCAGTACTTTTGAAGTCCAGTAACGAGGCTGTGACCTCCTGGGTCCTGGCTGTTGTCTTTTTCTTTCCAGTTTTCCATTATTGGATCATCAACATTCGTGAAACTACTCAATCCCAGAGAAACCCTGAAGTGTCATTGGGCTCCATGCAGAAGTTATTGCAGGTATCACAGTAAACACACCAACTCAAGGCAAGGGGACCTTGGGTGGTTTCACTGTGGTGCCTGTCAGTTACTTTGTTCTTTGGTGTATCTTGGTGAAGGACAAGCAGCACAAGACGCATGCCTGAAGCAGGAATTTGAGCAAGTGGAGATGCAGCTCTTGAACAGACTTGGCTGCTGAAGAAGCTGTCCCAGTAAATATGTCACAGTTATTCACATTAGCACCATTTTTATGTGACCAATAAAAAAATGTCTGTGTTTTACACTCACAAACTTCTATATGATTCTACTATATAAGGAGAAGCTGAGAGATCTGGGACCATTCAGCCAGGAGAAAGGAGAGTTGAGCATGAATCTCACTGGGGACAGTAACAGTGACAGAGCAAGACTCTTCTCAGTGGTGGCAAGTGAAAGGACAAGAGGTCACGGGCATAAGTTGAAATACGGGAAATTTGACTTAGATATAAATAATCCATTTTTACTGTGAGGTTAGTCAAACACTAGAGTAGGTTACTCAGATCCAAACTGGACAAAGTCCTGAACAATATGGTTTAGCTGACCCTACTCCAAGTAGTGTGTGCTGAGGAAAGTGGACTAAATGGTCTCAAGTGGAACCTTCAAACTTCAACCATTCTGTGATTCTCAGTGCTGGGGACAATAATGTTTAACATCTTCATTAATAACCTAGATGGTGGAACAGGGTGCACCTTCTGTCAGTATGCTGCTGATGCAAATCTGAGAGAAGTGGCAGAAACATCAGAAGGGTGTGCTTTCATTCAGAGTGACCCCAAAATCCTGGAGAATTGGACACAGATGAATGTTCAACACATTCATCATGTTCAACAATGAGAAAGGCCTGCCCTGGGAAGAAATAAACCCATGTACCTACCCAGAATGGGGGCTGTCTGATTGGAAAGCATCATGTCAGAGAAGGATCTTAGCATCCTGGTGGACAAGAAGCTGACCAGGAGCCAGAGGTGTGCTCATGTGGTAAAAGCCAACATCTTCAATGCCATTTCAGGAGAAGCATTGCCAGCGGCTCAAGAGAGGTGATTCTTCCCCTTTTCCCAGTGGAGAGATGTCTAGAGTGCTGTGTCTACTGCTGGACTTCAGAGAACAAAAAGGATCATTAAGGAATGAAACAAATTACTTTATTATATTATATTTGATAATACTTGATTACTTGATACATTTTATTATGCTTAATTATAAATATTGGGGGGGGGGGGACCTATCATACAGTTATTTCTCTTATTCCTACCTAATAGGGAAGGAGAAAATTGAGGGTGTGTCGGGGGGGGGGGGGGGGGGGGGGGAATGACATCAGCATGTAAAGAAAATCAGATGTAGCCTTTGACTCTGACTGACATTTTGACAGAGGCCAGTAGGTGACAAAGATTGCCTTCCTTCAAGATTCCTGGCCAAGACATTCACAGAACATTTTAAACTTAATTTAGGAAGCCTGTAGCTCTCAGCTGAGATGTTAGCTAAAAATACAAAGAAGGTCAGAAAAAACAAAACAAAACAAAAAAAGATATTTTTAGTACACATAAAGAAAATTCATTACAAACCTCAGGCCAGACCTTACTGAAATACATTGAAAAGTCCTCCAGCTATGCCTCACTGACAATAGATCATGATTCTTACTGTTTCCTGTTCTGCCTTTTCTCCTCAACAGATTTTCTTTAGGAAATAAATAACAAGCTCTACAAAAGCCACCCTAAGCAACGGCCAACTTCAAGTGAAAGACAGCCTAAGTGAAACTGGGAAGAATTAGATCAAAATTTCAAACCAGAGAACATTTTATATGCATACAAAAATTATTTACTTATTTTTAATTTACAAAAGGAAAATGAGGATTTGGAGATTGCACTAAGGAGACAACATAATCTTGCATCAAAAGAGAACACAAATATTCCCTTACTTATGGAGATTCTGAGATTCAGGTAAAAGATGGCTGCTTTTTAACATGCAGTGTTCAGGCTTGGCAACTTCATGTTGAGGAAAGTCTCAGTTTGGCAGCTTCTGGGTGAGTTAATAAAACATTAAGTGGAGTTTTTAGTCATTAAGCATAGTCATTATGGAAGCTAACTTGTCAGGATTTGAAAGCTGAAGTATCATCCTCAGCTCTTATCTGCACTTTCCATGATTATGTAATAGCTACTGAAAGCAGCTGAAGATTCATGGAACATTGCTGTTATCAGGATGCTTATATTGGTTTATTTTAAACTATATTCATTTATTAGGCAAAGGTTTTGAAAAGACAAGGTTAACTGTCTTAATGTAAATGGTTATTTATTGTCAGCAGATGACTGTCTTTGGAAGAGCATTCACACAAAAGTGTGAGGTGATCTGAACCCTTGCTTAGATGGGTACACTGCAAATTTCTACCTCTGAATAATTACCTGCCTCCTTCCTAATCAGTTGGCAGCAACAGAATTTCTTTTATATGATTCCACTAACTTCAGACATCTGTTTTAATCTATTTCAACTTGTTGCACAGAAGCCCACATTTCTTTCCACTGAAGAGAGTTTAGGTCACTAAGAGACATAAAAATGCAATTGTTAATTTTGTGAGCTAGGATCAACCTTGAAAAAAAAAAAAAAAGATGACAGTTTTGAAAAGACTCAAAATTTTTATCACAGATTTCATAAAATTCAATCTACTTCTGAAAGGTCAGACTTGGAGGATATAGATAGTATACAAACTTTCAGTTTTCACTTAAACCAGTGAGCTGTTTTGTTTGTTTGTTTGTTTTCAAAATATCATTATGGAAACAATCTTGAAAATGACCATAAGAAATTTGGAAAATGGGTATGCCGAATCATCTATTTTGCATGTAATGAGAGTTTAGACTCATGATTTTTGAAATCTTGAAGTTGATGTAATTAAATACAAAGCGTAACTAAACTTCCAGTAAAGGCAAATTTCTGAAAAACAAAACAAAACAAAACAAAAACACAGCAGGGTATGTGAAGCTGTTTCTCTCCCTCACTTTTGTCAATTTCTAGGAGAAAAAAACATTTTATATGTTTTCTGATTCATAAAATTCTCTTCTTTCTCTTCTGTTTCCTTCAATATGGAGAAGGAAATGCTTATTATTATTACTTGCAGGGAAGTGTACTCAGGCAGAGAAATACTTTTACCTACAGAAAAGTAAAACTGCAATTTTTTCTCTAAAAAAGAAAAAAAAAAAAAAAAGGTTTCCTAAATGTTTTGGTTGTTGTGGATGCGTTTGGTAGGAGACTGAATATAAAAGATGCTTGAAAGAAAATGAGTTATTATCTGAGCTTCTGAGCTGCTCTGTATACATGTACACACGGGTATCAGGAAATCTGTCTGTGACAGTCCCTGCAACCATCAAATTTTTTTTCTGTACAGCTGATATGGAGGACATCCAGCCTTCTTCTTCTCTGTTTGCCTTGGCCCTGTGGTGGTTTTACCGTGCTGGGCAGCTAAACCCCACAACCGCTCTCTCACTCCCCCTCCTTTAGATAAGGAGGGGGAGAAGTAAAGCAAAGAACAACTCACGGGTTGAGATAAGGATAATTTAATTAAAGGGAAATAATTATAATAATTAAATAAAGACTACCATGAACTAAACAATTTAACTAAGGGGAAATAAAAGGGAAAGGGGAAAAAGGGAGGAAAACAAACAAACAAAATAAATGAAAGCTATATGGAAGTGCAGAGGAAAGAAATTACTCTCTACTTCCCACAAATGAGCGATGATTGACCACGTCCTTGAAGCAAGGCCTCAACGCACGCAGCCGGTGTTCGAGAGGAGGACCGACGTCTTCTCAACGAGAGCCCACCCCTCCCCTCTTCTTCCTGTTTCCACCTTTTATTGCTGAGTGTGACACCACATGGTATGGAATATCCCTTTGATTGGTTTAGGTCAGCTGCCCTAGTGATGTTTCTCTCCTCACTTTTTGCCCACCCCCTAGGAGGGTTAGAGAAAGGCCCAATGCTGTGCCACTGCTGCTCAGCAGTAGACACAACACTGGTGTGATAACACTGCTGTTCCAGGTACAAGTACAGAGTACGGCACTGAATGGGCTGCTGCCGGGAAAGTTAACATTCCAGCCAGACCCAGTACAGGCCCAATCCCCTATGATGGTATTTGCCAGAGCTTTGTGGATGCAGCTTTCTGCTTCAACAGCAGGTAGTGGCTTCTGGTGAACTGACTAAACACTTGCTGAGGTTAATCACCCTCCTCTGGCCACTGTAACATGGAATATAGGTAACAGCATAGTCTTTTTACTACAATTAAAGTGACCTATTAACAATATTCCTGTAACAGAAATAGTGAGGTTTAAGAGGGCACAAAGGACAACTGATTGAAAGTAATATATTCATCTGTATGTATACATGCATGTATGTATATTTACATGTATATTCAGCATATAAATAGCTAAAGTTAAGACATGTATTGCGTCATCCCTACATTGCATAGTCCAATGGTGATATGTATATTATCATCAGTAGGTTAAGTTTTCTAGTAGTGTTTGTAGTGCAAAATTGAGTCAGGTCAAGAGCATATCCTGGGGTCTTACCCAATTTATTTTGATTTTTTTCTTCTCATTTTTGAGATGAGGAAATAATAGTGTCCATCCTATCTGCTTAGCTGTAACTACACACTTACTGGAATTTCCAGCTGATCTGTTTCCTTTTTCTTCCTAATGCTTGTCTACAAAAGTGATTTACAAGTAAATAGGCCTGCTTTTGTTATTCAAAAACACCAATCCCTTTGAGCTCTACATTACTCCTGCTTCTCTATCACCAGCAAGCCAGAGGTCAGGTATTTTTAGCTGAGGCATGTGACTAGTATCATCACAGATCTACTAGCCATGCATTTGTATTTATAGTCCCATTGCTCATCTGAAGATGAGATTTCTCTCTGTGGTTGCAGCTGTCTTGGATGACATCTGCATCTCCACAAGGCACAGCACATTACTGTGTGGCATCTGGTGACAGTGTGGGTGGCACTGCTGCCAACAGGAGTGTTCCCAGAATCCTGAAGGGACTGAATTAGTCTCGTTTCATGCTCTCTGTATCTCCCAGAAAATGACATATCTTGCCAGGGCTGGCAACATGTCTGATTCCTGCTGCTCAGCAGAAACAAGGGTTCCAATTAAAGGCCCTTTGTTTGCAATTTTCCAACAAGTGCCACAGTGCTCTCCTGTTTCACCAAAAGTCCTTCATTGAAGTTAGGATTGACATTTCATTTTGTGTGGTCCTTCCATCCTTCACAGTCCCTCTGGCTCTAGACAGGCGGCATCTGAGGCTGGGTACCATTTCAAGATGGGGGCTGGGATTATTTTGGTGCCTGCTCAATTTGAGATACACCCCCCATCCCACCCCCCACCCCAGTAAGGAGCATGCCCCATGCAGGATGAGCACATGTTGCTTGTAGGGATTTCTGCATATCTCTGCACCCTTCCCTGCAGAGCTGAGAGAAACTAAAGAGGAAAGCATTTTCCCCTCTTCATCCCCCTTCAAAACCAAATCTCAAGGAAATATTTTTCAAAAACATACTTTTATGTCCAACTGTTACAGATTGGTGGGGGTGTTTTAACACACAGGATACCCAAGTAAACAGCCAGCTGGGGAGAGGGCAGCCTTTAGTTTCTTCTTTTTGTTTAAATAACTGTCTTGTGAAACATGTATTGTAAAAGTTTTATCACGTTCTTTTCTGAAAATTATGAAATAAATAAATAACTTTAATTTGGTAATGTATACAATTATCAGAGGGAGCCATTAATTAAAGTTTTCAGCAGAATAATGGACAATTGTCTTTTTTTTTTTTTTTTCAGAAATGAGTGCACCACAGCTTTTTAGATTTTCCTTCTCAGACCAAGGAGATGTCTTTCAGACTGTGCAGAATCCAGGAAGGAAAGTAGAGGGAGATATTCAGTTTTTGTATGCTCTCAGTAAGAGTATCTAATCTTGCACAAGAGAAATTGTGGATGTAGCCCATTGTGATATTATCTCTTACCAGTCTCCCCAAGTCTTCCATGCAGACAGTTAACTTTCTATAAAGGTTTATACTTTTCAGTATAACTAGGATGTCTTCGTAGCTATTGAATTCACAGTCCTTCTGAAAACTGGTCTCTTCAAAGAAGTACACATGCACTCTGGTTGACTTGCCTGTACAGATGTACTGGTGTCAGTCTAATGGAAAAGCAGCTGTCTCTTTGTTGTGATATTGGTAACAGGAAAACAGAGGCTAAAATGTATGCGAGACCTTACTTTTCTGTTATTAGTACTAAATATGTGAAAATACAAGTTCTCATGGGAAAAACAGCACTTTTAAAACCCTCAGTTGACTTTTTTTTTTTTTTTTGCTAAAGCTTATTTTATTAAAAATAATGATACTACAATTAGAAGAATAATTGTCAAACTAAGCTGTTTTTCTTTATGAAAAATAATACAATTTAAAGGATAAATGTTGGTAACAATTACATTATCATGAAACGTGATAGTATTCATCAAGCCAGCCCTGCTTTGTTTTTGAATTCAGCAAAAGCACTAGTATCAATTAAAATAGGACTTTGCTAAAATACAAAACAAGTTTTGGACTGGAAAATATGGAGAACACAGGCAAAGGCACTGGTGCCTTTGCAACGGTAGGTAATACCACAATATCCAGCAGAGGAATCTGCCTTGAGAGTATCTGGGATATAGTTGCAATGCAAGCTTGTATGAGGAAACCTATCCTTCTGGATCAGACCCAAGGCACACCTTTTCCAGAAACCTGTTTCTAACAGAGGCCAATAATACTTGTCTCAGAGGGATGTGGAATTCCCTTCCTCCTTCCTCCCACCCTCTAAATCTTCAGAAACAGTGAGAGGAAAGCTTTTTCCTTGCCAATAGTGGATGAAAGCTGGCATATACTCTACTGCAAGAGCATAGTCTAGCCCACTGAGAGGGAGATCTGTAGTAA
Source organism: Aythya ferina (assembly GCF_964211825.1). NCBI lineage: Eukaryota > Metazoa > Chordata > Aves > Anseriformes > Anatidae > Aythya > Aythya ferina. The sequence goes on along the minus strand of NC_140299.1, from coordinate 51,003,666 downwards.
TGTTTTGTTTTGCTTTGTTTTGTTTTTTAAGTTTATTTTTCTTTCATATTTCTGGTCATTCTATGTTCTTCATAAAGTCATCTTGCCCTGTTTTGGGTTCTGCTAAAGTCATTCATGCAGTGAAATAGTGAAATCTAGGGTCAATGAGACCTATCAGCTAATTGTGAATTGTTATAATTTTCCTTTTACACACCAAATAAAATTTAATTACATTGTCACATTTTTATTTCTTCCAGATTATATCTTATTTTTTATATTATTTATCACAGTTTATTTTTATCCCTGCCTTCCTTTCTGAAGCTTTTCTGAAGGCTTATTTTGCATATTTTACATATTACCTGGAACTGGATTGAATGAAATTGGAACACTCAATTGGAACTCCTCAGTGTCTTCTTAGCTGCTCGACAAAATCCTGTCTCACCTTACCTGCCCTTCCAAAGAACTTATTCAAAGTATCAAGACAAAGAATAAACTTACTTTTTGTTGTTGTTTCTGTTTTGTTTTCTTTCGTACATTTCTATTGTGCCATGAAAAAACATCTGCCCTTAGGGACGGATGGAGACAAAAACAAAACGTAGCTCTGTTCTCAGTGTAACATTAGATGAAATGCCAAAAGACCAAGTGTTGGTTTTGAATACCATTCTATGGTTTCAGTAGAGCCTTCTGCTACAAAAAGCTGCTGCAAGGCATGACCCTTGCAGTTGCAATTTAAGACAGAGACCACACCTTCTTACAGAGAAGCATGTTTCCAAGGAATGAAGAATTAAGAATGAACAGGAAGAGATTCTAGCTCCACTGGAAAATTCTTGAATTCTTGTCAACCCGGTTCCACTAACAATGTTATTTCAGGGCTAACTCAGGCTGAATTCAAAAGAAAAAAAAATAAAATAAAAGGAGTACACCAAGAATGGCATTGCCAGCCAGTCAAGAGGAATGATCATTCCACTCTCAGTCCTCAGTGCTGGTGTGGCCTCATTGAGTACTGTGTAAAGTTTGGGGCACCACAGTATAAGAAAGATATAAAAATTTTAGAGCATTTCCAAAGGAGGGCAACAAAGATTCTAAAGGGTCTAGAGGGGAAGACATATGAAGAGCAGCTGAGATTCCTTGGCCTGGATCCCTTGTTCAGCCTGGAGAAGAGGAGGCTGAGGGGAGACCTCATCGCAGTCTACAGCTTCCTCACGATGGGGAGTGAAGGGGCAAGTGCTGAGCTTTTCTCTCTGGTCACCAGCAATAGGACCTGAGAGAATGGAGTCAAGATGTGACGGGAGGTTCAGGTTGGACATCAGGACATAAGGAAAAGGTTCTTCACCAACAGAGTGCTTAGGCACTGGGATAGACTCCCCAGGGCAGTGGTCACAACACCGAGCCTGCTGGAGTTCAAGAAGCACTAGGACAATGCTCTCAGACACATGGTCCGATTTTTATTATTTTATTTTTTTTGGGGGGTGGTCCTTTTGGGAACCAAGAGTTGGACTCAATGATAGCAATTACAGGCCTGTCAGTCTCACGTCAGTGCCTGGTAAAATCATGGAGAAGATGGTTCTCGAACTTATTGAGGTGCACCTGGGGGACAAAGCAGTCATTGGTCCCAGCCAGCATGGGTTTGTGAAGGGTAGGTCCTGCCTAACTAACCTGATTTCCTTTTATGATAAGATCACCCGTATGGTGGACCAAGGGAAACCAGCTGATGTGATTTTTTTGGACTTCAGCAAGGCTTTTGACACGGTTTCCCATAGGATCCTACTGGACAAAATGTCCACCATACAGCTAAATAAAAACATCATATGATGGGTGAGCAATTGGCTAACGGGCAGGGCCCAAAGGGTTATGGTAAATGGGGCTGCGTCAGGCTGGTGGGCGGTCACCAGTGGGGTCCCTCAAGGCTCCATTTTAGGGCCGGTACTTTTTAATATTTTTATAAACGATCTGGATGTAGGAATAGAGGGTATTTTGAGCAAGTTTGCTGATGACACCAAACTTGGAGGAGTTGTGGACTCGAATGAGGGCGTAAAGGCCTTACAGAGGGATCTGGATAGGTTGGAGAGCTGGGCGATCACCAACCGCATGAAGTTCAATAAGAGCAAGTGCCGGGTCCTGCACCTGGGACGGGGAAACCCTGGCTGCACGTACAGACTGGGCGATGAGATGCTGGAGAGCAGCCTAGAAGAGAGGGATCTGGGGGTCATGGTAGACAGCAAGTTGAATATGAACCAGCAGTGTGCCCTGGCAGCCAGGAGGGCCAACCGTGTCCTGGGGTGCATCAAGCACGGCATCGCTAGTAGGTCAAGGGAAGTGATTGTCCCGCTCTACTCTGCGCTGGTGCGGCCTCACCTCGAGTACTGTGTGCAGTTCTGGGCACCACAGTATAAAAAGGACATGAAACTGTTGGAAAGTGTCCAGAGGAGGGCTACGAAGATGGTGAAAGGCCTGGAGGGGAAGACGTACGAAGAACGGCTGAGGTCACTGGGCCTGTTCAGCCTGGAGAAGAGGAGGCTGAGGGGAGACCTCATCACAGTCTACAACTTCCTCGTAAGGGGGTGTCGAGAGGCAGGAGACCTTTTCTCCATTAACACTAGTGACAGGACCCACGGGAACAGGGTTAAGCTGAGGCAGGGGAAATTCAGGCTGGATGTCAGGAGGGGGTTCTTCACAGAGAGGGTGGTTGCACACTGGAACAGGCTCCCCAGGGAAGTGGTCACTGCACCGAGCCTGTCTGAATTTAAGAAGAGATTGGACTGTGCACTTAGTCACATGGTCTGAACTTTTGGGTCGACCTGTGCGGTGTCAAGAGTTGGACTTGATGATCCTTAAGGGTCCCTTCCAACTCAGGATATTCTATGATTCTATGATTCTATGATCCTTGTGGGTCCCTTCCAACTCGGATATTGTATGATATAAACAGCTGGAGGTCACTCTCTTCTTTTAGGCTCACTGTAGCACACTATTTTTTTCTTAAGGCAACAACAATTAAACCCTGAATACCTATCTGCCCCCAAAAATCCCATGGAGAAGGGCCACGCAATCCAATACGTAATTTTATTCTTTACCTGTTTTTAGATCACATAGCATCATTGGTCATTCCCATGCACCCTGTTTCATGCTCTGTGCCCTGCTCATAGTTCCCCCAACTGTTCCTTGCTCAGACCCCTTAGGCTTGTTCCTTGCACCAGCTCCCAGAACTGCCCTCAGCCCCCATCACTACTTCCAGTCTCTGTCAGCCTGGGCTCCAACCATGGGTGTTTCCCTTTCTAGCCACTGTATGGCCAACACAGGCACTGTGCAACAGTTGATTCTCTATGATCCTTTGCCCTGTGATGACTTTCAGTGTAAGGGGGAATTTTAGGCATTACAATTCACAGTCTTGGCAACAAGAATGTAACGAGATTATGAGTTGGAAAAGAAAACAAACCTTGCTGACAAGTGATGGCATTTATTTGGAAACATAAATAAGCAGCAAATCCTTTTGTATTCACCATGTGTTTAGCAACATTTTATTATCTGTTTTTACAGATGATAATCTCAGGTTTTTAGGGGAGGATGTTCTTCAACCAAATACTAGATGGTCAGAGTGAAAGAGTCAAAGGCTTTTCACAGTTACATAGACACATGGTAAGTGGTACCAGGACACATGAAGCAAGCTTGGGTCTGGGCAGAGGTAGAGAAGGTGTTTAAAGCAAGCAGTCTTATGCAAAGAGCAGTTCAGTTTCTACAATGCAAATACAAAATGTTTTTTCCTTTTACATTTTAACCCAAGCTTTTCATTGCAAAGTCATTTGAAAGTAACATTTGGCAGGTTTTGATATAAAGGCTTTTTTCTCTCTCTCTTTTTTTTTAATCTCCTTATTCTTTCCATGAATTTGCTTTTTCTTACATCAGTCTCAGGTGTGTCTGCACCCTTGGAAGATAAGGAGGCTATTCAAAAGGCATTTCCATGTCCTAATCCTTCTGAGTACAAATCAAATATTGATCCATTTAGTAAACTAACATAGAGTAGTCAGGATTGTAAAAGAGCATTTACTCAGGAGACAGACCTCCTGACAGCTGCTCAATGGTGGGATTCTGATGTCACAGTAGTAAATACCCTATAAACAGTGGATACAGGGGGAAATAAAACATGAAAGGGAACTTTGATGCCTGTTACCAAGCAACAAAAAACATGTAACTGAGACGTAAGAAGCATGTACATGTATGTCTTCTAGCAAGATTCACAGATGTCTTTATAGAAAATCTCAGTTTCAGTTTCAATTTCATTGTTTTCTCCTTTTTTTCTTCTTTTTTTTTTTTTTTTCTGTCCTTGAAAAGTGGGAGTGATTGTTTTGAGAGAAAAAAGGAAAACAGATTGTTAGATTATAAACTACCATTAGATTGTTATTTTATATGAATATTCTTTCAGAGCAAATGTTTTCTCTGTATATTATGAAGTTAAACTTTATTCCCTGTGTGTATTCAGCATGTTTTTCACCCTTAAGATGATCTGCATTGTGTTTTCATCAAGACATGAATTTTACAACAAGTCATGAATATGGCTGTGAAATCCTGCCTCTTCTAAACAGCAGCTTATGAAAGAAAATGTCTTGCTCTTTTTGGGCCAGGATTTTGCCCTTTCTTTTCTCCAGAGAAGGACAGAAGACTTGGGAAGCTTCCTAACTGTAAGTGGATGGAGTTCTGTGCTCAAGTCTCTACTTATGTGTAGGGCATGTTCTCAACCTGAGTAAAGCTGACTGTGCATTTCTTGCATGCACGAGAAATGAAATGCTGTCTAAAATTAGACCACACAAGTGATCATAATGGTGATCTTCACTACAAGTCTTACAGAAAAGGCCAAGAAAGGTTTCTGTTTTTCCTCCCACACCACATTTTTCATTTAGATACACATGTATGAGTTACTCCACCACAAGAGAGAACAAAGCATTTTTTCTCAAGTTAAGTGGAGCTCCGTCGTTTCTCTTGCCTTATCAAGAACATTGATTTTTTTTCTTCTCTGTGAAGAAAGCATTTTTTTCACTGTGAGCTGACATTTGAAGAAATGTAGTACTTGAACCACTCAGTGAGAAGGGGAAGGCATTTTTCCATAGGTGCATAGAGAAGATAAACTCTCTCATAGTTTGATAGACAGAACATCCATGGATGTTTGTCCCTTTGTGCACTAGAAAGACTGCAAAATATTTTCTTTTGAAATAAAAGAGGAAAAAGAGATTTTTCTCTTTCACTTAATTTCTGGAAAAGGCTAATTTGATGTTCCTGAAATGTAGAGAGATATATGGAAATATTACTTTCTCCTTCAAGAGAGTGAAAGAACGAACATTGTTGGTTGTTGTTTCTTTGTTTGTTTGGATGGTTTGTTTTTGTTTTTCCTTCTGTAATTGCTTTTTCAATCAAAATGCATGTGTGATACCATCCTTTTAGTTAAATCTGTTCCATTTCAAGAAGGAGAGTAGAAGAGAGGTGATTTTTTAAAGAAAAAGAAAAAGAAAAAGAAAAAGAAAAAGAAAACGTTTCCATAATATATATATATTTTTTTACTAGTTCATTTTAAAGAGTAAAATATGATAAAGGAAGGGGAAAATTTACAAATGTAGCTTTCCACTTCAGCAAGGTATGCAAGCGTTTTTCCTAGCCTTCCCTAGTAAACATAAAAGTTCAAAGAAACTACAAATGAGAACTCTTGGTATTTACTTTATCTAGGAGTAACCAAGAATTAAAAATTGAATGTCTTTCACAACAGCAGTATATACTATCTGGAAGAAGAATGCAGTGCACAAACCAAGTGAGGGATGGGTTTGTTATCAGAAAAGAACTAGCAATTCACAAGAAAACACTGTAACTGTTGTGAAAGCTGTAATACATAAGAGTGTGGTTACCTGAGCCACACATGAGAATCCCTTGGCAAAAATCACACAATACAAACAAACAGTGTAGCAACTTTTACTTTCATTATATGATGGTGGTCAACAGCTTCCAAGGTAACAGTTGGGGATTTCAGAATATATTAGAATACAAATACCTCAGATAACTCAGGAGAAGCTCCTGACACAAGATGATTAGTTCTTTTAGTCAGTGTGGTGATGGGGGAAAGCATCACACACCCATTGCTTGCTAGTAGCTCTGTGGAAAGGAAGAGAACCTGTCCCTTCACTTTTCACAGCCTCACTGTTCTCACCTTCAAGTCCTCCTTCATTTCTTTCTCTCATTGCCTGTAGGTGCAACAAACTCCAGATGTCTTCTTCATGTACTGCAAACCTGATTGTTCTTCACCATTGCTTCTGAAGAGCAGAGGCACACATATAATGAAGACTGAAGTCTTCTCAGAGATGGAAGAACTGCACTTAAATCTAGCCTGAGTTAGGACTTTTGAGCCTTTGAACCACACAACCTGTGTATGCTAGAGTGGGGCAAAGGAGATCTGCCTGGCATTTGTTTTAACCCGTGCTACCAGTTGTCATACTGTTGTTCTTCTGAAGTCCATGGACTATCAGGAATTCTTAATAATGGTGAACTACAAATTACATGTGACAACATGATATACAGTTTTCTTTTCACACAAATGAACTCATTCATTTTGAACAGCACAAGATTTAACACCAAAGTGGAAAACCACTTCAGCCATGGAATTTCATTCTAGACTCAGAGTTCTCACCTCATAAAAGCACAGAGGTAATTGTCAGGTAGTTGATATGACAGCTAACATTGTTACTAGTAATTATGATTTCATGGAAAATAAATTGCAAGGGCAGGTATCTATAAATAAACACCCACAAAACAAGCCAAATAACATTTCACAATACCTCCAGCGAAGAAAGCCAGAAAACTGTGCTGACTAGAGCACAATGAACTCTCTGCAAAGAAGCCTTCTTTTTGCTCTAAAGCATTTAAAACCAAATATGAAACATGTGCTTGCATTTGGCTCTGTACTTCCCACAGAGGCTGGATTTAGATTAGACTAGGTGGGAAACAGACTGTCCCTGAGCATCTGCCATGGGGTGGATCTTTCTGTCCTGTGGTTGACAAAGGTCCCCTAAAATGGTTGTGTTACTCTGAATACTGAAAGACTTTGTGAGACATCCTTAACTCCAGAGTTTTCATCTGGCTGGCTTTTACACTTCAACAGTTGAGAAGCCATCTATCGAGCAGCGCTGCCCAAAATCTGTGTCTTCCTGCCTCCCATGTGAGATATCTTAGATGAAGCCAGAGATCCTTTAAGTCATGAATACTCTGATTGGCTCCTAGCATTTCCAAACGGACAGTCTGTAAAAGTAGATGGAAATAAACACAATGATGCAATTGGGGGGTTAGAATATCCTTCCTGTGTTCTATGAAACATTTGTCAAAAGCAAACCTTTGAAAATGTAGCAAAAGCTTTCTCTGTGAATGATGCTGGCAGCTCTCATAATACTGCTGCAGCATATGGGAAGCTCCATCACACACCAGGCTCCATCGTGCTAGAACAGTATAAAATACACAAAAAGAACTCCAAAAAATATTAAATATTTACCTTAAATGTTTTCAAATAAAGGGATTGGAAAACACCCATAAAATTTTGGTTAAATATATTCTTCTCATTTTTATTAATAAAAGGAATTATTTTTTATTTTTGTTGTTATTGTTATTTGACATACAAAGTGGGTATTCTCTGGGTCTTGATATACCACCAGGTATTCTGGTTAGTGTTCATGATAGAAGAACACTTCTCTTTTAAATACTGTAATGCAAGCAAACTTTTAGTGTATGACCCTTCATGCTCTCAAAAATAATAAAAAATAAAAATAAATAGTTTATTTTTCAATTTAGAGTCTTTTTTTTTTTCATGGCATTTTTTGGTGGACGTTCTTATTGTTTTGTGTTTTTTTTTTTTTCATTATAATGTTACCAGATATGAAAACAAGAATCTGGTATAAAGAAACCATCTTCCCCAGGTAGAAACAAAAAAGGCTGTCACCATGGCATAATCTGCAATCTGGTTACGTTAAAACCACAATGTCATGAAATACAAAAGTCCATACATTGTTTGGAATACATGTACTATATTCTATGGAATGTGTGGACTGTGGAAGATCCTTCATGCTATAGGAATTTGGGTTTGGCAAGTTACCTTATTGAGAAGGTGCTGAAGGAAACTTTAGACAGCTTTTAAGATGCATTATAGATTTTCCCACAACATTTTTCATATTTACCAAGGACCAAATGATCAGTGATTAGTATCATTAATATCAACAACTAGCAATGTAGATGGGGACTTCATCTGGGCTTATACAAAATACAAGAATTTTGCTTTTCAAATCCTTTACCATCCATAATGAAAGCCCTGTGCTGATTTCATTAAAGGCAAGAAGACACTTCTTATCACTTCCACTGAAGGAACAAGAAAGAAAGAACACAAGGCAAAAACATTGTTTTGTATTCTGCACAATAAACCATGACCAGCTCCACAGATTCTTATTCACTGACATTTCAGCAGATGCAGTTTGGGAAAACTCCATCTAGTTCAGTGGCACTTACCCAATTTAGACTTATGTAGGGTCTGGCCTATTTGTATGTGATTATGTTTATTAGTAAATTAAACTCTTTTAATAAGAATATTGAATTAGGAGTCAAAAGAAACACACCTGAGGAGAGAAGGTAATGTCCTTTCTGTAATAACATTTAATAGTTTCTTTTGTCATAACAGGTCTATGGAGTTAATGTAAATATACCAAAAGAGTTCCTGTTGTCTGGCTCCTCTGCAGTACAAGCACAGGAGTATCTGGAATTGTCCTAATCTGGGTCATGATGAGATGTATTTCACAGTAAATTATAACAGCTCTTGGCTTCTTTTGGTGCTCTATGGAAATGGAAAGATTTGTGACAAGCACCTTTTTCAGAGACACAGCAAGGCTAGAGATGGTTTCTTTTGTAAATAGTATTAATTCACTGCAGGAGGGCAGAGCTGCATATAAAACACCAGGAATATTTTCACTTTTAGTTTCTTTTGTTCGACTGTTTGCAGACTGTGCCCATGTCAGACAGAGACAGAAGCCCAATCTATTCTATGTTACCCTTCTAGGAAGTCAGCTGAACCTATCACATTGGAGAAAAATCTACTCTCCCTGCACACTTGACCCCATGTGTGTGAGAGGTTCTTCAAATGAGTTCAGATGCCCAAATGGTATGTAAATACTACCCAGAACTGAAGAGAGAAAGGGAAGAACCTTTCTGAGAAAAGTTCCCTTTCTTTTTGCTACTGAAGCTAAAGGAGTCCTACCTGTTGTCTACAGTCCCTAAAAGTCAAAGAGTTGTGTCACAAGGCAAATAAGGTGATTCAGGAAGAGGGGACTAAGTGAGTGTGTGCACATGAGAGATTTTTTATGTTTGTGGAGGTCTAACTTCTTCACAATATTGTATGCCAGGATGTGTTCCTAGCAGTTTAATGTGACCTAAAGGTGGTCTTCTCCTCTTCTGTGTCTCTCCTGGCATCAAATAACTGACTGACAGATGCATATGAAACCCTGCAGAGAAGAGATGCCTCTGTAGTATTGCAAAAGAGTAAGGTTAAGGACATGACTGCAGCAGAAGTGTGAAGTACTAGACAGACATAGTTGCTTTTAGTTCAGTTGAGGCTCTAGGTCAGTAACAGACAGTGGGAAACAAAATCCTGTGATTTAGACAACACACAGTCCAAACTGCACAGCTGATTTCATTTCAGTAGCAAGATTGATCCCACCCACTGAAAATCTGACACTTTTGATACCAAGCCTGTTCCTTAAAGAGTCAGGCCTCAGCAGTCACTGTAGCATAGAAAACACAGTGGCTGCCATCTTTGTATTTTACTTTCTTAGACTAGGGAAAAAGCTGGTCTTTGAAACAGAAAAAAATGTAGGGTGAACTTTCCAATGCTATAAGACAGATGGCATCTTCTCTCTTGTTTACCTTTTCTTTCCCACTTCCATCTATTCCATCATCTCCCAATATATCCTTTCCAACATCTCTGAACTGTTCTGGTTGAATGTATCAGGATCTAGAAAAGCTCTCAAGTAATGATCATTCTTCTCATTAAAATGACATTAGCTTTATCATCCGTACAGACCTACAGACTGAATGTTATTTAAACATTATGCTATTTTCAGAGTTAGCTTATGTTCCAGACAACAATAGGTGCCCCAAAAGGCTTGGTCCAGAATTTCATATGGTGCAGGCAGTCCGTATCTGGCTGATGGGTTGTACAATATCCCTTAAAAGAGAAGTACACTGTGTACAAATGCATATTATAAGCCTAAGTGAGCTACAGAGAGAGGCATACACATTGACATGTTGCAACTTTGTGAATATGTCCTGTGCTCTTGTTGAGTCTCTGCTCCCTCCTTCATGAAAGCCAGTGAGCAGACTGTAGAACCTTGATGAAGATGCATGACCAAGCCAGAGGTGACTCCAGTCAGGTGTCTTTGCACACCAAACATAACTAATCCACCATCTGCCCAAAGTTTTTACAAAGCTGTCTGGATGAACAGATATTTCCAAATATGCAGTTTGTTCTGATGTTCCTTTCAGCTGTCTTTCTTGCATTCAGCTTTATGGAAACTGTCTTTCAATACAGCTGTGCCACATATAACGTTACCAAATTCTATTGCAATATGGGTTTGTGTGTGATGAACAAGAAGCAAATCAGTTATATAATTATGTACACTTATATTTAATAAATTTATAATGTACTCCAAAAGATATGTTCTAGAACTTATAAATTAGCACACTACAATCTTCCAGTAAGATCTATGGTTGGTCACCAGGAAGCAAACCAATTTTGCCAATATTTTGGTCCCAATGAAAATGCCCAGTTGAAAGTGCAGTCCCAAGTACAAAACACTGCAATAATTGATACATCGGCCTTGATTGAAGAGAAATCCCAGTCTGGACTTTTTTTTGAAATTCAGTCTAGGAATTTGTATGCCAGCAAAAATGTTTCTACGGTATAATAATCCCTAAATAGTTATGAAATAAAGTGCTAGCAGAGATCACATGGCAAGTCCAGATCAGTCTCTTATTTCACTTAAGATAAAGTGTGCTATGGGTTGATGAATGCTTCAATACTTTAATATGTAAGCCAAAATGTTCAGTGAAGTGAATTATTTTACCATCACAGAAAAGGCAGTTTGCTCACCTTTCTCACTTAAGCTTGTAGCATCTGGTAAAGTCTGCTGGTGGAGCAAGTGGGTTTTTTCGAAAGTGCTTGAGAACATGTAGCAGCCACAAAAACTAGAAAAGGTACTTATTTTGGGAACCTGCTGTTCTCTCAGAGCAGCTGTGAATTCTTCAGTGATGCTTTATTGTCTGCTACAAGCATACTGCTTATGATTTTTATTGAAGACACTTAAATATGCAAGCGAGTAAGTCAATTCTGTTGTTGCAGCAACTGAAACAGGTTCTGTGTAGATTTGAGAAGTATATTTTTTTAATTATTCATTTGTATAGTATATACCCCCCAAAAAAGTGTGATACTATGGAATTTCTGTGGTTTTGTTCTATTTTTATTTTTGCCTCCTCTATATTCATTATTTTTGTCTCAAAAGCATTGGAACCTTAAAAATGGCATTTAAAAACTTGTTTAGGCCTTGTCTGTGACAACTTAATACAAAACCAACCTACAGCCATGGATGCTATTGAAGAGCTGATGTCTGAGGTGCTTGGCAGCCATTAGAGTTCTCCATTGTGCTGTCCCAGCACTTACCCATGCTATTAACATTTACACAGGAGCAGACTTGTGTCCTTAAAGGTCACAAAGGAGGTGGCCTGACACACTCGTGAACCTCAGTCTTACTGGGATGTGTACACATAATTCCTTTTACATGTAGATCCTTTCTCTCTGGAAATGTCACTTATTCCCTGCTTCTTTGCACCAAAACAAAGAGAAAAGAGATGTTTTTTTTGATAAGGACTAGCATACCTATTCGATAAGGCATAAACAAAGACTAAATGTGCAGAAACTTTAGGTTACCTCTGTACTGTAACTCATTGAAATGGTTAAAGCTTTTTATTTATTAGTCTTTTCCTTCATCTGAATTATTTCCACTCTGTTATATAGGGACTACATGTATATAAACAAGCCTCACACGATACAACCCATATGTTGTATACATGATCCTTTTCACTGACGTAAATTTATTCATTGGAACTGGTACCATATTTCTTAAATCACTATGTTTAGATTTAAGCTTAGTTAATATCCAAGGCAAGTGATTTCATAAAAAATACATAGGGATGAGAATAACAATACACTTTGGAAATTGCACAAGCTTTGCATATATTTATCTTCTTTTTCTTTAGGTTAGTAATTACAGAAGCATTCTTTTCTTTGACCAGTTCAGAGGGTGCAATTAAGATCTACAAGAGAGACAGAGAGTCCTTGTATGTTGATTTTAAACTATCCAGAACTCTTCTGTCTCCTGAACTAGAAATATCTATACCTTCATACACAGATTTATCATCTCTCCTATCCCCCGAAAAAAAAAAATAATAATTAAAAAAAAAAAAAAATTAAAAAAAAGAATCAAAGAGAGAAAGAAAAAAAAAAAAAAAAAAAAAAAAAGGAAGGAAAAAAATAAAAACAACTTGCTAAATAAGGCTCATTTCTTACTCAGCTCCACTACCATTATTCTATCAAATATCTCACTGTCTGAGAGCAGAATTTGATATTCTCACGGCTATTTTCTTCCCAATGAAATCAGTGAAGGAATTTTTACTGGTAGCAGAAGTGATCAATAAATATGAGCCAGATAAAAATGTTCCAATTCAATTTCTTCGTTACCAGACTTTCTGCTTCATGGATGAAAACAGCAAGTTCTTTCTGGCCTAGTTTAAGGTTGAAAAATCTTTCCAAATATAGCTCATTGCAACGGTGAACTTTGTTCACAGAATCAGGATTTAATGGTTTTACCTTTTCCCCCAGGTTTCACAGAGGAAAATTAATTTCTACTGACGAAGCTACTAAGAAAATAACATCAAAAATAAACTTCACATTAATTCAAATGAGAAATAACTCATTGTTTTCCTTCCTCTGTTCACAGAGAATCATTTGTGGACAAATGTCGCAGGTCTGAATGAGCCAACTGTAAAGAAAACCACTTCTAATGAAAATAAATCTTTGCCAGTAGCAACTATTCTTCTCAGTAAATACTAACAGGCATCACACTGTTCCCTTCGTTGTCATGTTCAGATTGTTGTATTTTATAGAGACGTAGTATTCTATAGCTATATGTTTCAAGTGCAGCCCAAACAGTATCTAGGAAAAACATTTTAGCAGCTACTTCAGAAAACAAGTAGTAGAAATAAAAATGCACCAACATAAAGAATAAATGGATGACCTCTGTAATAATTCACAATTTTTTTTTTTTTTCTGATGCAGGTGTCCCTACAGACCTTGGCTCCAACCAGTAGGAGTAGTTCTTTCCATCATTTATCCTGTCTGATCATTTTACTTTCTTTGTGAAGAGGGATGATGCTGATACAGGTGATTTTGTAATAAGTGGGGCAAGCACACACCTCTTTTCCAATATGCCAGTTATAGGAGTATAAGGCAGGGATGTGAAAAAAAAAATAAAAAATGAATGTATTAGCTGAAATTCAGTAGAGGAAGAGAAGATGATTTTAGATTCTTAGTCATGTAGTTTAATATACTTTTCCATAAGAGGCTGGATGAAAGAAAAGGAGATCATTCACACATTCCTCTGTGTATTAAGGCTAGAACAGTCTGTCAAACCATAAAAGGAAAAAAAAAAAAAAATAAGCAATAAGAAATTTGGGTTGTTCACAAAAACTGTATTTTTCACACCACATGTGGCCCATATTTAGCAAAAGAATATTGTTGACAGAGCCTTTGTTCCTATGTTGTAAGCATTTATTCCCATTTTAAAAGTTTTAAAATGATCTTTGTGAACTAGATAGAAATTTCAGTGCTTCTACAGGCAGAATAAATTATAGGTGATAAATGAAAAATCTCTATCCTTTTGGTACTTGGTGCTTGGTAGGAGCATCTCACTGCATCATGGGGGAAGGCTCTTTTCTTACTACTTGATCTGCAGTCACAGATGCACTTGAATAGAAAAGTGAATAGAAACCTCAGTTAGAGGTCATCAAAAAGCTGTTGTGGAAGGAAAGTGATCTGATTGCTTCATTACTTCATTGTTGCCTTTGGGAAGATTTGAGCCTTACATCTTTCCTTGTTCGTGTTTGTTCTTGGAAATTCATCTCAATCTTCAAGGCACTGTTAAGGCTGCACAGTGTTCCTTCACTGGTAAAGGATGATTATCACAGAATGATTGAGGTTGGAAGGGCCTATGGAGGTCATCTGATCCAATGACCCTTCTCAAGCAGGGACACAGTGCAGGTTGCCCAGGACCATGTCCAGGCAGCTTTTGAAGATCTCCAAGGAGGGCAACTCCACAACCTCTCTGGGCAACCTGTTCCAGTGCTCCACCCTCCACAAAGTAAAATTCTTCCTGATATTCGGGAAGAAAAGAGAAGACTGAGGGTGGACCTCATTAATTAACTTTAGACCATTCCCTCTCATCCGTTCTCCCACGTGCCTGGTGACAGGACAAGGGGGAATGGGCTAAAGTTGAGCCAGGGGAAGTTTAGGTTGGATATTAGGGAGAACTTCTTTACTGAAAGGGTTGTTAGGCTTATTGGAATAAGTTTCCCAGGGAAGTGCTTGAGTCACCATCCCTGGAGGTCTTTAAAAGATGTTTAGATTTACAGCTTAGTGATATGGTTTAGTGGAGGACTTGTTAGTGTTAGGTCAGAGGTTGGACTCAGTGATCTTGGAGGTCTCTTCCAACCCAGTGATTCTGTGATCCTATAATGTATATAAGTATCTGAGGGGAGGGTGTCAAGGGGATGGAGCCAGTCTCTTTTCAGTTGTACACTGAGACGGGACGAGAGGCAATGGGTACAAACTGAAGCACGGGAGGTTCCAGCTGAATATGAGGGGGCACTTTACCATGAGGGTGACAGAGCACTGGCACAGGTTGCCCAGAGAGGTTGTGGAATCTCCTTCTCTGGAGATAATCAAAGCCCACCAGGGTGTCATCTTTTGCAATGTGCTCTAGAAGATTCTGCTTGGCAGGTGAGCTGGGCTAGATCTTCAGAGGTCCCTGCCAACCTCAGTCATTCTGTGATTTTGTGAGAACATTCTGTGTTCTAGTATGTGTCCATTGACTCTTGTCCTGGCACTGGGGCACAACTTAAAAGAGCCCAGCTCCATTTTCATCACACATTCCCTTCAGGTATTTACGTATGTGGATAAGGTCCTCCCTGAATCTTTCCTTCTCCAGGATGAACAGTCCAAGCTCTCTCAGCCTCTCCTCACAGAAGTGTTCCAGTCCCTTCAACATCTTGGCAGCCCTCTGTTGGATTCTAGCTCTCTCTTGCACTGGGGAGCCCACAACTGGTCACAACATTCCAGGTGTGGCCTCACCAATACTGAGCAGAAGGGAAGAATCACCTCTCTTGATCTGCTGGTTATTATCCTAAGTGGAAACCACCCATGCCCTATTACCAGAAGACGCAAAGCATCGCGTTGCTCACTTTTGTTTTTCTCTCTTTTTGCAGTGTATAGGAGGGATTAAACAAGTTGATTTAATAAGATTAATTTGTGGAAGATCCAAAGGTTCTGCAGACATCTGAGAAAGGATTATTTAATGCATTTATAAAAATGTTCTCCATTGCTAAAGTGTATAATTAAATTTAATCCTTGTTTTAGCTTTTGAATTTCAGTTACAGTGTTGTGAAGTTTTTTTTTATTTTGTATGTGTATTTGTTTTTTTATCACACTGCTTTCAGTTGGCCTGACTAAAAGCTAAGGGGTCTTTGTTCAGGATGTTACAAGTGAAATGTTTTTTACCTCTACAGAAAAATGACACTGGTATCGAAAATTTTAAGTACTGGAAATGTTTTCTTTCTTTGTAGAAATTGAAAAAAAAAAAAAAAAAAAAAAAATGCTGTTTGTAAATAAGACTGATCTTTGATTTTGTGTTTCGGAGGTGGAGGTGTCAAACATCACACAGCTGGGACTGGCTTCACAGAGTGTAATGTGACAGAGAAGTGGGCTCCTTAGGTCACCTCTGCAAAAGATAACAAGTCACAGGCCAAATTTCAAGAGTGGTCTGCTCCCACACACAAGCAGCCCAATGAAGGACCTTGTGTTTAGAAGAGCTCAGCATGCTAAAGCTCATGAATCTTGAAGGAATTCCTGATTCTTCAACATGAATTAAGAAACTAAAAATTCTGAGGCAGAGAAAAGGGGTAGCTGGGGAAAGAGCACATACTATCAAAACTGTCCAGAAGAGAAGGCTTTCCCACAGAAGAGCTTTTATTTACAACATACTAAAAAATTGTCAGAAATCATGTTTTTAAAATCTCCACAGCTGAAAAACTGAAAACTTAAAGCAACAAAACTAAAACAATTAAAGCTTGACTTGGGGCTCAAAAATGCCTGGACTATTTTTTCACCCCTAATCGAAAATTGCAGAGACTTTCCCTTGAAAATGTATGTTTAGTAAAATACTAATTTTCAATCAGAGGAGAAAGTTCTGTGGAAAACTTTTAATTTTATTGCTTACAACCCTGACACCGAGCTTCGATTTTCCCCATTCACTGACTTTCAGATGGGATATCTGTTGCTGTGTGGTCCCATTGACCTGCATGTTTGGGACAGGCAGGTATTTCCACAGGAGCACTGTGGCTTCATTCAATGTTTTGTAGGCTTGTTAAACAATGTGGTCTTACCCCATTCCTATGGGGGAAAAAAAAAAAAAAAAAAAAAAAAAAAAAAAAAAAAAACAACTGCAGAGTAAGATGTGGCTTGTTTTACAGAAAAACTGAACAATTCTCTAAAGAATTTGGACATGAATCCTCTCATTAGAAGTAACCAGAACAATCTTTTGAAATGTATTGAAATTTGAACACATAATCTCATTTTTAAATCTATACATTGCTCAAGAGAAAATTGTTGCCAGTAAAATTATTGAGAGGTTAGAGCAACTTGACTTAAAGTAAATAAATAAATAAACAGCAAGATAGAAGAAGATTTGCTTAAATGTGGTATTTTCAATAAATGAAGAGCATTTATTTTCCACAGTTTTAAGCAGAAACTCAGGAAAAATTGCTAATGTAAGTTCAAGGTACTTAAAAAGAGAAGTGATAGACAGTTCATTCATCTTTTAAAAAAGTAATGGATATTACCTCTCCTATTTATTTATTTATTTAAAAATAATATTTGTTTGTTTGTTTGTTTGTTTACTTTAACAGCACATTTGCTTGAATGTATGTAATAAATGTGATAAATGGAGCAAATGTGAGGGTGGAGATCAAAGATACAATGTAGAGGAGATGTAATCAACAAGAAGTGCTTCATGTCCCTTCCTTTGCACCTACACTCCTCCACACCCCAAAAAAAAATAAAAATAAAAATAAATAAAAATAATAAAAAAAAATCTTAGAGGAATAACAAAGATATATACAATTCTTGTAGTGCTTGTTTTAAAATAGAGTAGTGAACATTAAATCCTAGTTTTCAGAACGGATGCATAGGGGATGTCTAATCATTGGAGATGAATAGGCTGCTTTCTTTGTGATCTGACTACCTGTCATAACCCTCTGCCCACTTTTTTTGCTTGTGTTGGAGGACAGTCCTAGCAGCCAAAGTGTGAGAGGAGGAACTGAAACAGACAGACTACTTATGTCACCTGGTACTGTGTAAATCGAGGACTCGCTGGACATTTAGATTTGTCTTCCTCAGTTCCCAAGTGAAGAATGATCAGTAGGCCTATATCACTTATCTAGCTTTGACAAAATGCTGGAAGAAGGAGAGCTCAACAAGATTCATCAGAGCACTCTAAACCTCATAGAAGGAAAGCAAAGATGTGAAGCCAACTTCTTGAAACCACTGTGACCAGAAAAGAAAGAAAAGGAAAACATTTTGAAACAAAAACCTTAGAACTGGCCTTAGGCAGATAGACAACTATGTATAAGCAACTCAGCTCTTCCAGAGGAATGTCTTGCTGCTATTAAAGTGGAGCTGAAAAGGGATTGCAACATGTTCTTTAACAAAGATGCAGCTGTGTCAGGTACATTAATTGAAGCATTGTGCAACAGTAAAAACAAAACTCAGATTTAGATACTGACAGATAGTGTAAATAGAAGCTCTCCTGACAGTACACAGTGATACTGAATACTACAGTCTTTAAATTAGAGCATGGTATAAGAGACAAGAAAGATAATAAAAGTCAGGAGGTAATAGTGGAAGCATACCAGGTTCTTTCTGTGTTGACAAGGTAACAGATGAGACTACTAGAGTGCTCAGATACTGCTGTTCCCACAGAAAATACTTGTGGAGACCTGTAAGGAGATAATATTAATGTCCATTCATTCCACATGAAGGAGAAAAACAAAACAAAGCAAAAACAAAAATGGAAAAAAAAAATTACATTTTGCATTCCTGGCCAGACACAAACACATGAAATACCTTTCTAGACTCTTATCCTCTACTGTTAACAAAAATGGCACAGTCTTGAACTGTGATTAAATTGGTCATGTCATTAGAATCTAAGATTTAATTCCAAAGTAAATAGATTAAAATGGTCCCTCTAGGCAGAGGCTTCCACTGGCTACAAAGCACTGATGATTTTTCTATAGTCCCCCAGCCTGGAGCTGGGTTGAGACCCTTTGCCAGGACACTTGTTTTTTCCCTGATGTTCAGAAATTACACTATCTTGAAGGAAAAATGAGCCAGTTCTGTAGAGGCAGAAACCTCCTCACTTGCTGTTTGGTTCAGAAATGGAAAAGCCTTATTGTGCTGAAATCAGGAGCAGGCAATCAGTATTGCGTAGCAGTGTGGTATTACTGACTTAACAGCACAATAATTTAGGACCTTTTTTGTATGCTATCAGCTCTTTTTCTGCTTTTATTCACAATTACCATTCTGTCCCATATCCTAGGTGGCAGCCTCATGGAACTAAGACAACATTAAGAAAGATGCTTTTAGGTGGCAGGGTAGAAACTGAGAAAAAGTAAAGGCAGAGTAGTGTGAGCTCTTAGCACAAGATATCCACAAGACACCAACTGCAAGCTTCAGCCTCTGCCAAATGTCTGTGGTGCCAGGAGCTTCCTGTGGTTGGCATACTATTAAATTCTTGGCTTTATAGCTTGTGATTCTGTCCCTCTGGGAACAGTGAGTCCTCTTCTGCTGGGGGTTGTAGTTGGATGTGCTCCACTCCACCACTCTGACTAGTACTTGCTGACCTTCAGACTGACCACTGCCAGAAAACTTGCACCCCCAAAGCAAGGCATCTTCAAGAAAATGGCTATCAGTTTTATTTTGCAAGGTCTTGATATTCTGTAGAAATATAATCATTTAATTTCAGTACTAAACAATTTCTCTGTGGTATCTGTTCACCTCTATTTGTGTTCTTACCTTGCTCTTAAATGTTTACCTTAACTCTCTTTCTACCTAATCTTATTGAAGGCTCTTTTTTGAGTGGAGCCAACATATTTTCTATAGGGAAATGACAGATTTTAATTTAATGATTTTCACTTGTTCTATGTTTTGATTCATTTGCTGAACAGCATTTTTCATTTTTTTCAAAGTTCCCAATAGAGAGAAATATTATTTATATGGGCACTTACAGCAACAGGGTACCTGCCAAGGAGAACATCTCCACAAAACTCTCATAAGAGAATTGAAATGTTGCCCAAAGGGAGAAGCCTCTGCAGAATTTTCTTTTTATCTTTGACTAACAGGGTCATAGGTCTTTGTTCTAATACCTCCCTTGAACAAACCCTGGCCTAAAGAACATACAAACCCTTAGAAACAATTTATAAATAACAGAAAGTCCAAAAATGTATTTTGTGTAATAACTTAAACTGGAAAGACACAAATTGGCATAAACCCCTGTTCGTATCTTGGATTGCCTATTATTATGTTATCAAGAATGACAAGTAAAAACAAACAAAATAAGAGGTCTCAAGAAAAGATGAAATACCACAGAAGGAGCCAGCTCTCCCATTCGCCCTACCCATCTTAGAGAGGATCTCCTTACTGTAAAAGTTGCTTTGCTGGTGTGTCAGGGTTGTCAGCAGTGTCACCAAATAGCAGATACAGCAGAACTAAATTTTGCTTAAAATCCAGGTTGTGCAATTTGTCCCTAAATCACAGTTATTTTACTGAAGCATCATGTATGTGATTAATTAACATTTTGTTGAGCTGCTCATTGTACTTCTGAGTCAGACAAAAAGATGGGTTGTCAACTTTGAGGTATGCATATCCTGTCAGATCTGGGTTTTGCACACAAATACCTGAGCTGCCTGTCAAAACTATTAGGTCAGGTACTGCAGTCAGCACCATGTGGCAATAGGACACTCTGCATGGAAAAATACCTCTTTCACTTGATGTCAATCCTGTGCCATCACTGTATAGGGTACTGTGAGAAGAGCACTCCAAATTGACTTGTGTGCCTCTCCCTGTTCATCCGCAACACACAGGTATGTCACATCTCAGATAGAGAGTGAAGAACATACTCTACAGCACACCTACAGTATTTTTCCACACTAAGTTTAGATTGAAAGATCTTTCTCTCTACAGAAACTCTTCCCCTCTGAAAGATAAAAAAGCCCAGAAAAGCCAAAAAACAAAAGTAATAAGGAAAACCTACCTAACTATTGTTGATTTTGAAATGTTGTCAGGGTACCTTAGAATTTTTAGTCCTCTTTTTAATTGCCCAGATCTTCCTAAGGGAAAAAAAAAAAAAAAAAAAAAAAAAAAAAAAAAAAAAACCAGATCTGATTTGATTTTGATATTGATTTTATTTAAAAAAAATAAAAAATAAAAAAATTTCCAACTCTTTGTCACAATATTCTCTCACAGAGTGGAGCTATTCACCACCTCCACAGATGCCTTGCTCAAAACAGGACACTTCATCCCCTGCTATATTTTCTCTGAGTGTCTCTGGTATTTTCTGAGAAAGAAACAAATCCATTGAATAAGATCGAGTATCAATAATTGTTTGTTGTGTTTTTTTTGTTTGTTTGTTTGTTTGTTTGTTTGTTTAAAAAAAAGAGCCTCAACCAAAAGAAACAGGGTTGGTTGTTGTAAAAAAGAGAGAAATACATGTGGCTGAATTGAGGAGAATGGAGATGACAATGATGTCAGTGTCAGAGAAGTCCATCTCAAATAAATTGTTAATATTTCAAAGTTCATTGCTTTTTCCTACAGCCTGTGAAACTTTTCTTTTTCTTCCACTGAGGGAACATGTATTTCTTAAGCCTGTATCAAAAACTTGCTGAAAAAACTGCTGTTTGCAGGTGACTGCCACCTATAGTAGGAATGTGATCCAGGCAATTTCCTTTTACCACCAATTTGAGCTTAAATGTGTCTTGTAATTAACTGAACTGAAAATTTCACACAGGATATTGGAAAAATCAGGTTCTAAGCTTCATCAGAATCTAAGTAACAAGGTAATTGTCAGAAATGAATGTCCTTTACCTCCTCCTTCCCCTGTGTCTCTTTCTCTTGTCTAATGGCATGCAAATACTTTACAAGCGTGTGTATGTGTGTGTTCTTTTTTCTCTTTTTTTCTATGAAACTTGTGAGGAAGAAATAACCTGTCAGAAATGTTCGTAGTTTTCCTGACAAAAGACAGGAAACAAAACAAACAAACAAACAAATGAAAAAAACATTTTCAGAGATGAGGTAGAGCTGTTTTTGCCAAATTTAATTAAAGTGCCTGTTGATTTATAAACATTTATCTTCATATTGACTGTGAAAGCAGGGATTTGGTAGATTTTCCCAATTCACAACTAGATAATCATAAAAGAAAAAATAAGTAAAATCTTACCTGGAGTGGTAGGAAAGAGATAGAATAGCTTAGTGCAGAAAGTGCAAAGCCCTGCATTTAATTACAAATAATATTGGATGCCAAAGAAGGAAGGAGATCCGTGCTACATGTCAGAAATAAGACTGGTTTGAACTGCTTAACTCATGCAAGTGTAGACAAAACTGACATGACTCCAGCTAGGATACAAGGAGTGAAATATTAACACAAAAGTGGGTTGTTAATACCCTTACAGAAGGCACAGGTCCTGGATCTTGAAGAGTCCTTGCCTTATGTCCTTTGAGAAAGTTACTGAGCTCAAAGTGCAGTAAATGTCAGGCAAAGTTAACTTGGATGACTACAGAAGCACAGTATCTGTGTTAAAGAACAAATTAGAAAGTGTGGCTTTGTGTAGTCTGCTAAATTAGGGCAATAAAGAATCTTTTTATAAATATGTTCAAGTTGGCTACACATCAAGAGAGGGGAAAAATTATCTTAAAATAATACTGGCACCACATTAAATAGCTGTAAATTGGTCATGAATAAGTTTAGACTGGAATTTAAGAGAAATCTTCTAACCGCCCAAATAGTGAAGATCTGGAAAGGTCTTCAAAACAGGGCAGGGACTACAAGTGGTTGTAAGATGAAACTTGATAAGAAGAATTCTTGGAAGGAGGAATTATGCTGGTGGCATGAACACTTGAGTTTCTAAGGGGGTATAAAAGGAAACTGGGTCACTCTTTATTTATAGAATATTTGTAGCATAGCATTCCAGGAAGGACTTACACCTTTAAGCAAAATTTAGCTCCACCCTCCCACCCATAATTTTTCTTTTCATTTTTTTCCCCTGCCTCTCACTGAGGTACTAGAGAATACAAGCAGATTGATTTGTATTCCCAGCAGCAACAGGTCTTTGGGAGATGTAGGCTGCATGTACCCTTCTCACACACTCAAATGACAGATGGATCGGATGCCAGGTCCCTCAGGTTAGGGACTGTGGATTAGTCATAGTGCAGATACAAAGGCACATACATACAAACGGCTACTGTCCCAGCCATACTGGCAAGGGCTGCTAGGTTGGAGTGTAGTTTTGCACTAAGTAGCAGAAACCACTTTCAAGGATCATTACTGAGTTAAATTTCTTGAGGCTGCATTACAAAGGATATTTGGAATATAAATGGTGTCCTGGTTGTTCCTTCTCTCTCTCTCCCTCTCTCACTCTCTCTCACTCTCTAACTCTCTCTCTCTTTCTCTCTCTTCTTCACTGCAACTTTACAGTAGTGACTTTTCCCTTCCCTTCCCTTCCCTTCCCTTCCCTTCCCTTCCCTTCCCTTCCCTTCCCTTCCCTTCCCTTCCCTTCCCTTCCCTTCCCTTCCCTTCCCTTCCCTTCCCTTCCCTTCCCTTCCCTTCCCTTCCCTTCCCTTCCCTTCCCTTCCCTTCCATCCTCTCCTCTCCTCTCCTCTCCTCTCCTCTCCTCTCCTCTCCTCTCCTCTCCTCTCCTCTCCTCTCCTCTCCTCTCCTCTCCTCTCCTCTCCTCTCCTCTCCTCTCCTCTCCTCTCCTCTCCTCTCCTCTCCTCTCCTCTCCTCTCCTCTCCTCTCCTCTCCTCTCCTCGAGTCTCCTCTCCTCGAGTCTCCTCTCCTCTCCTCTCCTCTCCTCGAGTCTCCTCTCCTCGAGTCTCCTCTCCTCGAGTCTCCTCTCCTCTCCTCTCCTCTCCTCTCCTCTCCTCTCCTCTCCTCTCCTCTCCTCTCCTCTCCTCGAGTCTCCTCTCCTCGAGTCTCCTCTCCTCGAGTCTCCTCTCCTCTCCTCTCCTCTCCTCTCCTCTCCTCTCCTCTCCTCTCCTCTCCTCTCCTCTCCTCTCCTCGAGTCTCCTCTCCTCGAGTCTCCTCTCCTCGAGTCTCCTCTCCTCGAGTCTCCTCTCCTCTCCTCGCTTTCCCTTTCTTCTGATACAGATATAACATTGCTTATGATAGGATAAAAACTGCGGTGTTCTTCCACAGCTACCATTGAGTGCAATAACTGCAATGTGTTTGCTCTGAGACTCTGTAATCTAGGCTTTAAAACTCGGAAAAATCAGCAAAATAACATACAACCATTCAGGTGGTAGCAGATTCCAGACTAAAGCCCAGTACAGTGTTTTTTTGTTTGTTTGTTTGTTTGTTTGTTTGTTTTTATCTGAAAATTGATGAAGTAGTGCAGACTTGTGCCTTTACAGAATACAAACTGAATTATTATTTCACAAATAGCCTTAGAGCTTGCTTAGGAAAATATTTTTATTATAGCTATTGTTAGATTTTTGTCATAATATCCTCATTTAGAAAAAACAAAATAAAATTTAAGGCAAATTGAAAACTTTTTAATCTAATGATAAAAATCACCTACTGAGTTTGAATGTATGCCTTATCCGTACAAGTGAGGGCCATGTACAAGTAAAAATTCACACTGATTTTTATCCCACTGTGTTTTTGTGTTTGATTGTTTGTTTTTGTTTTTAAGTGAGTATGATGCTATACTCATTTGAAACTTTCTCTTGGGTGCTTAGCCCCAGGTTGTTTTAGTTTTTACTTGCCTATCAGAGTGAGCAGAAATGTATGTACTGACTCAATTAACTATGTTCCCAAAGAGTTTAGTGTTAATCTGAGTTTGACCACAGCTCTTTCATATGATGGATTACCAGACAAGCAGACCTTGTTCATGCAAAGACTGTGAATCACAAATGACAGGTACTTGTTAAAGGCTTTAGCCCTTGATTAGGATGAGAAAACCTAGGCAAAGTATAACCTAAGTTTTTTACCTTAAAATGCATATTCACTGCTTAAAACAAAATATGCAGGTGAATGATAAATATACAGAAATTTAATTTAAACATCATACTGCAATTGCAAAGAACTGCTATAAAAATACACTACTACTTCCCTTATATAACCATGACACTCTTCAAAAGACAACTTAAAGCTTTTCCACTCCTCCACCTGCTATGTTTTACTGCTTCAGGGCTCTGAGGCACTCAGTGATTAAGTAACCTGCTGAAGGCCTTTATTTCTGTGGCAGATCTGGGATAGGCTCCAAATCTCAGCTCACGGCCAGTTTTGTAATTGTGGGATTCTTTCATTTACCTCCTTCCACAAGGCAGTGGAGGTGTATTTACTCTAAGACCTTCCTTCTCATTCAGTGATATCTGACAAAGAAAACACAGCCCTATCTCTTTTCCCCTCAGAACAGCCAAGGAACAACAGAGAGCACCTCTCGTATTTTAGAGCATCTTTATTTCTTTTTGGTGTAGCTATGTTAGCACTGTTTGCAGCAGGGCAAACATTACTGGCATAAATCAGGACTACACCCTTGCATTTACATTTGTGGCTATAGTCCTAGGTTACTGAAGGCTTCAGGACAGAGAAATGAGACAGAAAATACATCAGTGCTTTAGGCAGGCACTAGGTGTAGAAGTGACTCCTCCTGGAGCTAAGCCAGAGCTCCAGGCTGCAAAGGCACATGGTTCCTAATTGACCACGAATGCTTTAACATCTTCTCCTGTGGTAGGTCTGGCTGTGAGATGCCTGACAGCTCTGTCACTGATTCACGGGGAAGCCAGCCTCCCACTGCTGCTGAGTCACTGCCACCACTTCCTGTAGCACCTGATTTCACTTGGAAACTGCCCAGGAAAGTGACTGTGGCCTGTCAGGATTGCTGAACTAATGGAAGACAGTGCCTGCGAGCAGTCTCTAGCACCCCTATGTTCTTCAACTTAGTTTCTCCAGCCCTGCACAAGACTTATGTTCTTCCTTTCCCAAAGTCCTGCAAAGGTTTTCTGCCGACAGCTGTCTTCCTCCTTGTGCCTGTGCAACGGCAACAGTGCTGTGGACCCAGATTCTTTAGTCTGCAAGGTCAGCCTGGCAGATGGATGTTGTCAGTCTCCCGGGCATTGAGCCCTGAAGGAGGAAGCAGGCTTTGTCACTGCCCTGTAGCTATAGCAGGGTTAGGGATGTCCTGCACAGCCTCCTGCTCCCTCCTGGGCAGTACACAGTAAAAGAAAAAATGTAGCTGCAAGAGCAGACAGAGGTGTCCTGTCTGTCAGTGCAGAGTGGTGCTCTCTTGCATGGAGAAAACTGGACATGACAACTGTTTGGCATCTGTTTGGTGAGCACCAACACAAATTAGACTTCCAAGTCCTCTGGTTTTATTT
The DNA here is from genome assembly GCF_964211825.1 of Aythya ferina. Taxonomy (NCBI): domain Eukaryota; kingdom Metazoa; phylum Chordata; class Aves; order Anseriformes; family Anatidae; genus Aythya; species Aythya ferina. Next base: position 50,977,652 of record NC_140299.1, on the reverse strand, counting down.
GCACTCATTCAAATGTTCTTTGGAAAGATTTTTGAGGGAAAAAAAAAATAAAAAAATAAAAAATTAAAACATCTGGGGAAGCTGCAGAACAACTTTGGACCAAGACCTTACTGTTGTTTGCCAGTGTGAAAATACAGTAAGCTTTGCACATTTTAGGGGGCTTTCTCTTATTTTTTGACTGTCTGATGTTCTGGGGACCTACCACAGGGCTGAACTCTTATTTTTCATGTTTATAGGGGTCTTGTTTGTTGTGTCACTTTTTCTTTCTTAGCAATTAATAACTTCCACATTTTTTCAGTCCTCAGATTAGGAAGGTGTTTTCTCAAGGCCATGTTACTTTTCTAACCTATAGTTATCTAAGACAAAGCTACTAAATTTCATTCAATTTCATGCTATTACATTCCATGGATTAGGCCTTTCCAATTATAAATCCGCATACTACTAACCTTTCCTTTAGCACAGCTGAATGAATGATCTTAGATACTTCATATTATAATCCAGTATTGTTATTTGGCTATTTTCTTTTTCTCTGAAATTTATATATTTTATTAAATAATTTATACATCTGTCTCCATATAAAATTTATACTTATATTTTATATTTAAATATTTAGTCTCCCTTAATACAAATGTTATTTTTTGCAGGCTAGCCCATTTTTAAATGACAGTAATTTTGCTTCTATATTCACTTGTTCATTTGCAAAGAAAATGTATAACCAGGTAATTTAGGGAAATGTGTGTATGTATAAATAGTTTTGTCTATATAATCAAAATTGTCTGCATATAAATTCATTTACAAATTGCCAGATTAAATATATGGACACAGCTATACTGGAGAGGTATTTTTGTCTTTTCAGTGTGATCAAATACAAATGGTTGTTAAGTACAAATAGAAAAGTCATCTTTACTTCTAGCAGATTCTTTTTCAAGTACTTTAGTGCTATAGAAAAAATCACAATAAATGAGATACCACAAAAAAAAAAAAAAAAAAAAAAAAAAAAAAAAAAGACTCCAGATGGATGGCAATATCAAGAGAATCAAAATCTCCTGGCTCTTACAAATTTCAGTGCAAATTTTGTCTTTGATTTAATTTGTTGTAAGTTTTGTGTGTTGTTTGTTGGGTGGTGTTTTTGTTGTATTTTTTTCTGTAGAAAAGCAACTCTCATTCTAAACTGAGAATAAACCACTCCTATAACAAAATGGCACAGACATTTCATCTACATTGAAGAAACATTTTTTATGGTGTTTTAATCTAGCCAGATACCCAGAGAGAATACTTCAGTGTTTAAGGTTACTTGAGGAAACAGGTCTCCCGCTAAATATATGTGCCATTCAAGCTGAGGTCTGATATCAGATTTCCCAGGAGACAAATAGGCATCCACGTAGCGCTTCCTGTTTGGGAACCTCAAAGGAAAATACTTGGTGGTGGTGACTCAGGGAGATGGCTCTCTTCCCTCTGAGTCAGGACTGAATCAGCACCCTGGCACAATGCACAAGACACACAGCACTGCTGAAGATGCTGTGCTTTGGGTGAGTCATTAAAACCATGCCCTTCATCTCGTGTGGCCATTGCAGATCCCAGAACACTCTGTGCATCCATCCAAGCATTCTCCTTGCTCTCTTTGCCAAGACTAAGGCTGGGTAATTCTGCACAAATAAATCCCCACTCCAGTTGCATTAGCTGTTATGCTTTCTTCAGTTCCCACAGTCAGCTACCCTGCATTCTTTCTTCTGAGGGACTGCAATGTTGTTTCCCAGTATTCAGATTTTACTGGGACTGATGCAGTAACTAATGCATAAGGGTCTGATCCTCAGTCTTGCTGAGTTAAAGCTCCCAGTTTAACTTATCAATATTTTTTGTCTATTCCAACAAGATTTCAGGACTGATCATGTACAAGGTTTTTTAAGAGGTTCTTTATGCCCTTAGTTCCCAGTAAAACTTGAGTATTGGACACTGTTGAGTTTTATCTCCTAATGGTGCGAGATGCCACCCACTCTGATGGCATCAGCTACCAGTGACAATACAGTTGCTGCGGTAGGAGCCCCAACTCTGTTAGCCACAGCTAGCACATCTCCTGAAGCCCTGACTGACATGGACTACAGAGCTAGAAAGCAAAAGAGGGATTTTCATTGTAGAACTATTCCCTGCAGAGAAATGAATTCTACCATTCCCAAGTTCAACAATAACAGTTTTAATCATAAAACTTTTTTTGTTTGTTTGTTTTTTGTTTTAATGCTTTGTATCCTGTCTTGGTTCAACAAAAAGTAGCACTTGCTTTGATTCTATGTGGAAAAAAATAGCAGCACGTACTGATTCTTAGGCACCTAAAACCCTATGACATCCACCCTCATTTTTAGGCCTAAATTACTCAGAGAAATTTGGTAGACATCATTTATTTTAAGAAACTAGGTTGAGAGAAACTGATTTTTTTTCCATCAAAATGAAAACAAAACCAACCAACCAACCAAACAAATAAATTATTTGAAACAGTTATCATGCATTGTCTTCACAGATGTGTGACTTTCGTAGTGGAAACTGCACTATTGGATCCATGGGTTGGGGTCTCTGAGAAATACAGGTTGTAACAACTTATAGTCTGAAACTGAATAAGTTCATTAGTATTTAACACTGATCCGACATTCTGTGCGTGGCTCCTGGTATATCTGTCATTGTGTTATCTAAGTAAGAGTACTGTAATGCCTAAGTCTTAAAAATAGTGTTTTCTTAAAGCTGTAGTTACAGATGCATGAACTGACTGCAAATGCATCCAAACATTTCCATGTCAGGTAACAGCTCACTTCAAAGCACTCATGGTTCAAACAGATGAGAAGAAGAGGTGATTTGATAGGGAATGGAGGCAACATAATGAGGACAGTCATCCAGAGCATGATCCCAATATACTGACAGATCCAGAAATGGAGTCTAGAGCTCTGGACTCCCTTGACATGTATTTTACAAAAGCATGTGGGTTATTAACTATGAGGTATTTACACTTATTTAAAATACTTTTTAATGACATCTTAATGGAGTGAGATGATGTGAGAATCTCCAGAAATACGTGGATGTACTGGCAACAAAGCCTGTGGGCTGTCAACAGTAGAAATACACCATGTGTGCAACAGGCATGTTATCATGAGTTACAGGCAATTGCATGTGGCTGTGGATGCATCCTTTTCTCCCTAGTGGATGTCATCAACAGCCACACAAGCAACAAAATGTGTTTCTTGTTTCTTTTTTCTTTTTTTTTTTTTTTCTTTTTTTTTTTTTTAATTTTCTTGAACTCCTTTAAAGTGTTATCTTAGAGTACAGGCAGCTGTTGATCTAGCTTGCCTAGAGATGCCTGCTCAGCTGGCTTATCTAAAGAGTGATGATCCCAGAGACCAGGGAACGTCTTGAAGGCTGCCGGCTTGGGGCCATCTGATGCATGCTGCTGTTTGCAGCAGATACTCAGAGCTGCCAGGCAGCACCAGGTGGCTTCCTGAAACCTTGACTGAAAGCCGAAGAGAAACAGCCTTTACATAATGGAGCCAAAGCATCTGACAATATGCTTCTGTTGCAGGTTTGCTTCAGTGCTGGACTTCAGGTAGTACTTTCATGGAGGGTATCTGGCCTTGGGCTGAAAGGTAGCTGCATTCGTTAATTAGTGGAGGAAATGTCTGAGAAACAAGAGGTGAAGCAAATGGTTACCTTGACTATTATTTCAAGTATATAAAACCTGATATTTACAGTGCCTAGAAAATGAAGACAATATTAATTGTTATGGTTGGAAAATCAGTGGAAAGCCAATGCTCATTGAAACTGGAAATGATGTTTACAAAAGCATGAATGATGCTAAAAGCAGATGAATTTAAGTAGCAGTTTAGCTTATCATGATGCAAAATGCCTTCTCTGGTATCGTCAGAAAACAGCTTTTTAAAATAAATAAATAAATGAAATGAAATGAAATGAAATGAAATGAAATGAAATGAAATGAAATGAAATGAAATAAAACTTTAAGAAACTTTTTCCCAGAAGTATAATTAGGCAAATATAGTTACCTTTTCCACTATATTTACCTTGTGGATTTTTTGTTGTTGTTGTTGTTTGCTTTGTTTTGTTTGTGTGTGTTTGTCTCTGTGTGTGTGTGTGTGTGTGTGTGTGCTAGGGCTGCCCTTTGAGTCACTGTAGGTCTTTCTCTGAGTCATACAAGGAAAGCACAATGGCACTTTGTTCATGTGAACTATGATTTGTGTTTAATACATGTACTATGTACTAGAGTACTATGAAGTACTCTATCATGTACTTCAGAGGCATGCTGACTTTGGCCTGTATAGTCTACTTTTGTTCCATGTTAGCTAATGGAAATCTTGTCTTTGACTTCAGCAGGTGGAAGTTCAGGTCTGAAGTTAGTGTAGTTATTCATTTGCAACAAACTTGCTCTTTACGTAGCGAGCAACTTCATTGCAATGTTTTCTACTTCCAGTTTTATGATTTTTCTGCTTCCATTTGGATTGAGAAGAACTTCTTTTACCACCCATCTCATTTGATATTGTCTGGATGCAGTGCAATCCAAAAGCTATGGTGTTAAAATTTGACTCAGAAGACATGTATTTCTAACTAGATATGTACCTTGGAATGAAGAATTTATTTTCCTTCCTGTCCTCCACTTTTTCCCTTGCGAATCTCACTTCAACAGTTATGGCTATGACTGTCTCTGTCAGCCCACATGCTCTACAGCTAGTGCCATAGACCTGGCTGTCTCCATGGCTGTTACAAACTCCTGTGGTGTACACAGCCTGGAAGGGATCTGCCTGTATTTCTGCTTTGACTTCCTAAGCAGAAAATAAAAAACAGGACACACATGGTTTGAATTTTTATTTTATTTTATTTTATTTTATTTTATTTTATTTTATTTTATTTTATTTTATTTTATTTTATTTTATTTTATTTTATTTTATTTTTGATAAAACAGCTTGGTCCTGTGCATTTGTACCTTGGAATTCTTTTCACGTTTTTTGTTCCCAAGAGCCTGCTAGAAACATATGTCTTCAAATCATTGTACAGTAATCTTGATATTTCCTTTTTTTTTTATTTCCCACACCAAGCTTTTTGTTGCTGTTGTTGTTGTTGTTGTTGTTGTTGTTGTTGTTGTTGAGGGTTAACCCTTCAGAGCTGTGGATGTCCTGCTTCATAGTCATCAAAACAGGGATGTGGTTCATCCTGGCTGAGAAAGTATTGGAGGACACAAACAAGAATAAAATAAAAAGACATAAAAAGAAATAAATAGAATAAATAAATAAATAGAAAGAAAACAAAAAAATACCGACTGCAGGTGAAATAGAGCTTGAAATAAAGCAAGGAATTAGGTGAAATACATTTGGTTTGTTTAATGCTTCTCTAATACTACAATACATATATAGAGTTAGAGATTGCATTTTTCAGACATTTTAAGAATACGTTTGTTTAAATATCAAATTCTGTGCAGCGTGTATACACTTTTATTTGCATATATATCCAGAGAGTATGAAAAAAAATCCTTCTACTTATGTACATATCCAACTGTAATTTTACTGGTAACATGGCCTGTGGATTGATTTTGAATATGAATTTTCAGAGCTATTTTTTGCTTAAACTTCCAAATGGTTTCAATATATTTTTCCATTACTGAGGTACAGGAATAAATATATCATTTACATCTCATTTATGTTTTTGTTTTCTTTCTCCTCATTTTCATATGTATATATATATATACATATATATATATATGAAATATATATAAGTATATATATATATGAAATATATATATAGAAGTATATATATATATAAATATATAGAAGTATATATATATACACATATATATATACATACTATATGTATAGTATGTATATATACTATACTATATATATCTATATATATAGTATGTATATATATTTATTTATTTTATTTTATAAAAAATTATTTTATTTTATATTTATTTGTTTATTTATTTATATATACTTCTATATATTTCTATATATATAGAAATATATATATTTCCTATATATGTATAGGAAAAAAAAAATCCAAGGGAAGTTTCTCTAAAAATTAATTTTAAACAAATTTAAGAACATTTACATCCTACCTACACCATCTGATATAACCAAAGGTGTTTTTGTTGTTGTTTTTTTCCTCTTTCTGAGTATGCATACCTGATTCATGTGGATATCTTTATGGCATTACGATTACTATCCATGTAGAAGAGGCACAACTGAGAAAAATAGATCTCCCATACATTCACTGTAGGAATTCTGCATTCTTCATTCTCTTCTGTGATGTTTTTGTATCTTGATAGCCATAGGCACTTTCTGAAGGCCACAGAGGAAAACGATGTAATTTGTTCATTTTTGTTCACCAGCATTTGTTCAAATTTGTTCACCAGCAATTGTCAGATGAAATTTCAAGACCCTTATTTTTCAAAAAACTGTTTCTTACTTTTTATCGCCCATGTACTAGAATCTTTTTTGTTCTTTTCTTTTTGTTTTGCATTGCATTTAGAATTTCATTAAAGTGTACTGACAACCAGAAAACAGGAATTGGAAACTCTACTTCTAAGTATTTTGGCATGCAGAAAAATACCATGAACAAGAAATGATATGTAATCGTAATTCATTGCTGATGACCTTTTGGTCATCATCTCTTAAAACAAAAACAAAACAAAACAAAACAAAAATTAATTTCCACAGGGAAGAATAGATAGCCATACAAGCCAGAAGAGGTCTCAGTGTAGAAGTATTCTGTCCCTGTGCACTGAAAGAAACATTACAATTATCTGTTACTTGTCGTGTATATTATTTACACTTAAGGAATGACTTCCACGATGTATTCTTACAGCAAATTCTTTGTTTCCTAGACATAACTCCTTGGCTTTCTGGGAAAATGGACTAACCATTATGTGGTTCTTTAAAATAAATTAAATGAAAGGAAAATATAAAGCAATGTGAATTGTGTATCAGATTTATGATTCACTGTGTAGGAAATAATCTAGCTGTATTCCACATATTCAATTATAAAAACAACAGGATAGATCTGAATGGTATCATCGCTAAGTACACTGAACAATGACGAATACTTATAAATTATGATAATAATTTAAAGTATAGTTAGGTAGTGATTTTCTCCCTCTGTCTAAAAATATAAAACTTAGCAAAACTAGCAAAATGTTTCAAATTAAAAATAAATAAATAAATAAGATACTTAAAATGTGCTACTGGAAATTGACAGGACTTAACTTTCAGTCTCTTCTTCATTCTTTCGATCTCTTTAAAGTAAAAATAATAAAGTGACTTTTCTTGTATCTTGCTTTTCTTAAGATGAAAATCAATATTTTGATTAAAACATTGCTTTAAATAAAAGTATCCCTTAGATTCAAAAAAATAAAAAGTTGTTGTTTGTTGTTGTGTTGATTGTTTATTTGTTTTTTTCTTGTTGTTGTTTTGTTTGTTTGTTTTGTGTTTTTTTTAAGCCTACAGTTACCTTTGGATCAAAACTGCTAGTCAACATCTGATTGTGAGGTTTTCTGAAGAAAATCTACATTGTGCCCATATTTCAAACTGTAATAAACTCTTCTGAGGTAAAACTCTAAAACAATTCTACAGCTGTTGTTGTAGAATTGCAACAGCTTTCCAAAAATTACTGTTCATTAGTGTTTTATTAAATGATATGTATGATATTATTTTCTCTCTTGGACATGTATAATTTCTAGTAACATTTTCTGCTGTATCTATGCAACTGAAAATGTTATTCAGGTTTTATTTCACAACGACTTGCCCATTCTGGAGGAAACTTCAGCCATATAATTGGTTTAAATACTTGGCACAGAGAACCTGCAATAAATCAACTGGCAAAACAATCCATTTCAATTACATTGAAACAATCAGCAGAATTCTCTTGTCTTTCCTGTTGTTGCTGTGCAAAAAAGACTGTCACATGAACTACAAAATTTTGGTGAATGATCACCAGCATCTAAGAATGCCCTTGCTGGTGAGCTTTCAGTCACTTCTGTTTCAAATTCCATATTTTTCAACTGAGCATGGATGTTTTCATGAGACTCAGAGTGGAGCTTCATGCTTCCATAACACCTTGTAGAAATTGGCATCTTCACATTTCAGTAAGGGAAAAGCTGACTTGTGGTAGTCCAATGTTAATTTAAATATACAGTTCAGGAATATTTATTCTTATCTTTGTCAGGAAGTCCTGGCATAAGCTTTGTCCTTGGCATTGTGAATATTCCTGTCTTTGATTAAAAGAAAGGACAGACTCTGAAAAAGCAGTTTTCCTTCTGTTAGTAGTAGCTACTGCTGGAAGGAACCACAATCTTCACCCTCTCCAAGGGAGCCTTGTGAGAATAGTTAAGAAGAGAAAGCAGCCCCTGTAACTGAATCCATCTGCTAGTGGGTACAATCAACGTAAAAAATGTCATAGGGAAAGCCACATCTAGTCTTGAAGATTTGAGACTTCCCTTGAAATGCTGAGAATAGACAGGACAGGATTACTCTTATTACTTTACAGGCCCTCCTGCTCTGCCTTGCTCTTTTTATCATCTTCCAGTACTGTATATAACAAAGCAATCTGTGAATTCTCAAGGTATTTCATCTGTGTTTACCTACAATACAGAAGACTTCATTTTCAGTGTCTGATACATGGATTCTACAACACTAGGTGAGACAGTCCTGGTCATAGGGATCTTCTGCACCTAAGCAGGTGCAGAAGAAATAAGATGACAAATTAATCTCTGAATGCCATATAAGTAGCACATGGTGAATCTGAGATATGAATCCATGTAAAATTCCCAGAACATTATCTGATTCAGTATAATAAAATTTTAATCTCTGTACAGTGCCTAAAATCATAGGACCATATAGAATCATAAAATCATAAGTTTTTCTCAAGATTACCTTATGTAAAAGTGATCTTAGAGGAGGAAAACTGTTGTAGTTCCTCTTAGCAAATTGTCCAAAAAATGTCTATGCTTTTCATGAGCAGATCCATGAAACAAGTTTCCTCCACTAAGAAACACATAACAAACCAGGCGTTAAGACCAGATTGCCCTTTTCACTGAGATGAACCAGAAATGTGCCCTGGCAGCCAAAAGGGCAAACTGTATTATGGGGTGCATTAAACACAGCAAAGCCAGACAGCCAAAAGAGGTGATTCTCCCACTGTGTTTAGTGTTAGTATGGCCTCACATTAATTATTGTGTGCAGTTCTGGGCTTCATAATATAAGAAGAGTGTTAAGGTACTTCAAAGCATCCAGAGGAGGGCAACTAAGCTAGTAAAAGGGCTGGAAGGCATGTCCTGTGAGGAGAGACTGAGGACATTTGTGTTGTCAAGTCTAGAGAAGAGGAGGCCAACCTCATGGTTCTCTGCAACTCCCTGAGGAGAGTAAAGGCAGAGGGAGGTGCTGGCCTTTGCTTCCTGGGAACCGACAACAGGGCATGTGGGAATGGGAGAAAGCTGCACCAGGAGAGGTTCAGACTGGACATTAGGACAGATTTCTTTACTGTGAGGGTGGTGAAACACTGGAATAGGCTTCCTAGTGAGATGGTCGATGCCCCATGCCTGGTAATGTTCAAGAGGCATTTGGGCAATGTCCTCACTAACATGCTTTAACTTTGGGTTAGTCTTGAAATGGTCAGGCAGTTGGACTTGATGATCTTTCAAGGTTCCTTTCAACTGAACTACTCCACTGTATTTTACATAGTGTGCTATCAGCTCCAGTGGAAATTCTGAATGCAGACACGTCTACTGGAAAAGAATCTACAAAGCAAAATACAAGAACAATGCATCAGCCATTTCTTGGGTGTTTCAAACAAAGTAGCTTATTCAATGTTTTATATCTTTCTTTTCCTTGAAATTTCAGCATTTATGAGTATCTTATATTTTAAATGGAACAAGCATTAAGAAACACATCCTAAATATCTTTTAGCTTTTTTTTTTTTTTTTTCTTCAGGAGATATTTGATTTTTTTTACAAAGAAGGGGTGATTAATTCAAGCCTAAACTATCACCAGTGAAAATACTTTTTAGATAGAGAAGAATAATTTTGTCAGGATTAACTAGAAACAAGTGAACAAAATGGGATTTGAACCCATTTTTCCTACATGACAGTTTAATGTTATGAACACCTAGCCAGTTTGCTTCAATAAAAATTACGGAGAAATAAAGGGAGTGATCAAATTTCATATTGCTCTGGGAAACTGTATACATGTATATATATATGTAAATCCTTGTGCATATTGTACTTTTGAAAAATATGCCCTTGTGGAAGTGATTTTGTTGTGAATGTGGTATCTTTACCAGAGACTGCAACCTCAGAACATTGCACTCAAATCCAGCCCCTTCCACTGGCCTTACGATGAGCAATTCCCCCTCCCTAAGTCTTAATTTTCCCTCCTTCAAAGAGAAGATAATGCAACTGTCCTCCTTTATAAAGTACTTTGAGATTTACTGATGAAAAATATTGAAGGCCAAGAAAATTTAATTATTTGATGTAATTAAGAACTTAATGAAACAATATGTTGGCATGACATTTGCATTTTCATTGGGTTCTTCAGTGCTTTCTTTCTAGCTTGGTGAACTTGTGGATAAGGGATGAAGAAATAAACAGTTGAGAACAAATAAAGAAATAGATTTCTGCCTTTCAGAGATTAATAGCCATGTTAAATGTTATAGCCTGAAGTCACAATTCTGTAACCATTAGAGCCAAACTTTCACTTTCAGCATCTCTTGACTAATCTGTGAAATTCCAGGCAGGAGACTTGTGGAAATCCATGTTAACAAAAAATGTAGCTGCAAAACTGAATGCAAGCCTTGTCATTTTATACATAGGCAGCACTGGAGAGACTGGAAACAAGGTCAGGGACCTGGGCTCCTCAAAAGACTTAGCCCTCCTTGTTGCTACCCAGAGAGCCTTTGTGGTGGTGGCTCTTCCCATCAGCTCTGAGGACTACATCTGCTTCCTGCAGTGCTCCTTAAACCAGTAGCTGGGGTCTGAGGGAGAATAAACAAATCTGCAGAGACCTGTGATAAAATCACAAAAGTTGAAACTGCTGCTTTAAGACTAGTTCTCAAAGGGACTCATGAGATCCATTCTCTGCACAAATAAAATTAACCATGTAACTAAGATACCCCAAGAAAAAAAAATAAGCTACCCATTACTAAAGCTTGTGCTCTTGCCTCTAGGCTGCCAATTTGAGGTGAGTTAATACACTGAAAGTTTTTTCTTATTTAGAGTCATGTGAAAACAGCCACTGCCATACAGGGATACTGTGAGAGAAAGACAGGATGTAGTAACAGAACTCATCAGAAGATGCTTATTGTAATTTAGTGATTTTATATTATTTGCAAGCTCTCATTGGACTTTCCCAGTTGGTTCCTTAGCAACTCCAGGCTTGCCTGTAAAAGAATCACTTAATTTCGGGTTGGGTAACTGTTCACTGCTATACTGCCTATGTGACACAAAATCTTTATTTTCTCTTTCTGACTTTCTGCTGAGGTTGAGTTGAAGTCTATCTGCACCGTGTATTTCCATAGCATAGGAGGATGGGATTACCTGAATTTGCATTCTGCCTAGTTGCAAGGCTCGATGAAGCTCAGTGTGGGCAAATTTACCTTCATGCTGGATATTAGATCCAGCTCTATGGGGTGTCAGAGTGGTACCTCAGCTAAATTCTTAGCTCATTAGTCCTCAGCTTGGAATTTCATAGAATCATAGAATGGTTTAGGTTGGAAGGAACCTTCAAGATCACCTACCTCCAAACCCCTGCCATGGGCAGGGAAACATCCTACCAGACCAGGTTGCCCAAAGCCCCATCCAGCCTGGCCTTGAACAATTCCAGAGATGGGGCACCCACAGTTTCTCTTGGTAACACATTCTAGTGCCTTACGACCCTCAGAGTAAAGATTTTCTTCCTTACCTCTAATATAAATCTATCCTCTTTTAGGTTAAAACCATTACCCTTTGTCCTATCACTACACCCCCTGACAATGAGCCCCTCCCCAGCTTTCCCATAGGCCTCCTTTGGAAGCCTAATGGAAGGCTGCTATAAGGTCTGCCTAGAGCCTTCTCTTCTCCAGGCTGAACAACCCCAATTCCTTCAGCCTGTCTTCATAGGAGAGCTGCTCCAGACCCTTCATCATCCTTTGTAGCCCTCCTCTGGTATTGGGTTTATGTGGCGAGGTTTTAGTAGCGAGTAGCCACAGGGGTGGCCTCGTGAGAAGAATCCAGCAGCTGCCCCATGTTAGGTAAGGGCCAGTTTCAGCCGGCTCAAAAGGGACCCACCCCTGCCCAGGGCCAAGCCAGTAAGCGAAGTTGTTTGCACCTCTGTGAGAGCAGATTTAAGAAATAAATAAAAAAAATAAATAATAAAAATTAAATAAAATAAATAAATAAAATAAATAGATAAAATAAATAATAATAATAATAATAATAATAGCAATTACTGTGCAAAAGCAGCTGGGAGAGTGAGGAGTGAGAAGCAGCCCTGCAGCCCCCAAGTGAGTGCCGCAGGAGGGCAGGAGGTGCTGCAGGCAGGCAGCAGCAGTTCCCCTGCGGGCTGTGCAGGGAGAGGCCCCTGGTGGAGCAGGCTGTCCCCCTGCAGCCCATGGGTCCCACATGGAGCAGATCTCCACGCTGCAGCCCCCCCATGGGTGGAGGAGCCCCCGGTGGAGCAGGTGGATGTGGCCTGGAGGAGGCTGCGGCCCATGGAGAGCCCCCGCAGGAGCAGGCCCCGGGCCGGAGCTGCAGCCTGTGGAGAGGAGCCCACGCAGGAGCAAGGGGTCTGGGGGGAGCTGCTGCCCACCCGTGGGGGACCCGTGCTGGAGCAGTTTGCTCCTGGGGGATGGATGGACGGACCCCATGGGACAGAGCCGTGTGGGAGCAGTGCTTGAAGAGCTGCTGCCTGTGGGCAGCCCGCGCAGGCTCAGTTTGGGAAGGATGGCATCCCTGGGAGGGACCCCATGTGGAGCAGGGGCAGGGAGGGACTCGGAAGGAGCAGTGGAGATGAAGCATCAGGAACTGACCGCAGCCTCTTTTCACCATTCCACTGCACTGCTCAGGGGGAGGACTTAGAAGAGAGTGGATACAGGGAAGGTGTTTTCAGTTTGCTTTGTTTCTTACTGCTTTAGTCTGTTAGTATAGGCAATAAATATCATTAATCTGTCTATGCTGAGTCTGTTTTGCCTGTGACAATAATTGTTGAGTGATTTCCCTGTCCTCGTCTCAACACAGGAGCCTTTTTTCGTCATCTTTTCTCCTCTTCTTCCTCTGAGGAGGGGTAGTCAGAGAACAGTGTGGTGGAGTTTATCTGCCTGTCTGTGAAACTGACACACATTCAGAAGACATTCTTGGAAGGAGATTCTGCCTGTGGCTGGAGTGCAAATCTTTAGGGTGCTGGGAGAAACCCTGGGTGACACCAGCACCCAGGCATACAATGTTTCTGCACAGAGAGGTATCCAACATGTTGCCTTATTTCCACAGTCCTTACTATTTTCTCCCTTGCCTTCATCCTGTTCTGTGAAGCATTTCTTCCAAAGATCCCCAGAGATACAAAACATGAAAATTGGACTGGTCTTTTCTCAGTTCATTGACATATATTTTCAGATTTGATACTTGGATACTTGAAATGCCAGATAGCATCATTCACTCAGAACACAAGGACGTCTATTTTTTAAAACACTACAGTGACCGATTTGTGACTCTGATTTTGTTTCCTTTCAAAGTAAAAATCCCCAAGAGGCTACATTTTGGTGGTACACAGTACACAGCTCATTTTTTCCTCAGAAACTAGGAGAGACTGTCTGCATGGCTGACAGAAACATCCCTCAGGCGCACGTCCCACTAGAGGTTGGAAATGCTTCTGGACTCCCACCATGTAGCAGAGAGCACAGCCCGACAGCCCAGACAGCTCACCAGTTTGGTGTCTATTCTGAGTCTCAAAGGCCTAAAAATAAGCAGGAAAACACCACTGCTTATAACAGAGAGTACAGTGCTAGTCCTGGCATGGCAAAAAGGATCGTTGCTCAATGGGTACATTCCTGAAAAGTCAGTGACCATTTTTTGAAATGTCATCGGACATCCATACATTATTAATTTTTCCTCCCCACTTGGACTAAGAAAACAATGTGTTCCTGACCTATTTGAGCTGACCCAAGAGGGGTTTATTCACCAACAGACACCTTTGTAGAAGGCTCAGATGTTGTCCCTCAGAATAAATTTAACACCTCAGGTATTCCTTTTTTCCTTTCCCACTTACAGGCTTGGAAGACCAGCCATTTCCAGCACCATTGCTCCCTGTAGCTCTTGTATTAACTTCACTGGTTAAGTGACCCTGCCACATCCCCATGGGACCACTGTCCTTCTGCCCTGCTCAGAAGAGAAAGCCTACAAGACCATCTTATGACATAGAGAAACAGACCTAAATCTCCTTTTTTTTTTTTTTTTTGGTACATTGATTTTTGCCACTATTCAGCTAGGTGACACACACAAATGCACGGTCACTGCAGACAGCACCATTCTTACCACATACAGCGCACTGTGAGGTGAAATGGCCCCAACTACCTCCCTGTGCTGGTAGGCAAAACAATAGTTAATGAAATCAAGGAAATGAAGGTGAAGGAGCAGATTTGCAGCTGCACTGGGCACAGGTGTGGAGCTATGGCCAGTGGGGCCATGTGGCTTTATGGACCAGGGGCTGTCCTGGACTGGTCATGGCCCATTACAGCAAGCTCCAGCAGGCCGCCTGGAGTAGGACACCATTGAGCCCTTCATCTGGCCTGCCCCCGTATAGCATCTTTAAGAAAGGGTCAAAAAACTGTGGGCAGGCAGTGGAGGAGTGAGCATGGGTGAGAAACAAAAGAGGGAACACCAGAGTGGGAGCTGGAGGTGATGGTGGCACACCATGGCGCCAGAGCTGTCTGTCATTGACTGAAGCGAGTGAGCAGCATGCACTGGAGCTGCCTTTCCCAACAGGAGCTGACAGCCCTGGGAGCCCATGACAAAGGAGAGGGAAAAAAAGTGTGAGAGGGTTGGAGCAGCAGAGAGAAACTGTTTGGCAATGAACATACCTGGTCCCCTTATGGGGTGAGACCTGGTGAGGTGCTTGTCAGGGGGTGGAGGAGTCTGACATGAAGAAGTGATGCTGGGGTGTTGTTTGAGTGTTTGTCTTTATTGCTCACTACCCATATCTGTCTTAACAGGCAATAAAAATAAATTGATTTTCCCCAGCTGGAATCTGGCTTGCCTTCAACAGTAATTGTTAAGTAATATTCCTGCCTTTATGTTGACCCATGAACTTTCTTGTCCATCTTTCTTCCTCTGTCCTGCTGAGGACAGGGATTGAGTGAGGTTCTGGGTAGGATTTTGGATGTTTGCCAAAGCAAACCCAACATACCTATACTACCCCACACTTGCATTGTTGGTTAGAGCAGCTTATGGATGACTGTAATCACCAATGCTTCCTCCCTTTTCCTGGGTTATGATGGAGTTACTTAATACCTCTTCTAATATCAACCCCATGGGAGACATACTTCTTTGTGAAAAGATAGGATTTTTGCTTCCCTTGAGCTAAGCTGTTTGTTAGCTTCTAAGTTTCTTGACCTAGTGACTCAAGATTTTCTTTTTATATGGAAAATTAGACTTTGCTAAAGTATGTTAAGAGTTTGAGGGGGGGGGGGGGGTATGTTGGCTGCTTTTTTTTTTTTCTTTTTTTCTTTTTTTTTACCTTTGTAGTATGTTTGGAATAATTGTGACTCCTCCAATTACTTTTAGTATTCTTTATTTTGTTTGATTTCAGCTTTCTTGTTCCATAACAATGAATAACTGCTACCTGGAGGTGTTGCTTAATGTTCAGGTAGCAATTATATCCTATGTAAGTGATGGACATATCTTTTAAGCACAGGCAGTGCTTCTGGCACAGGGTGTTAGCCATGTGTTTGGCCCTGTTCTAACACCCTCTACTCGGCACTCCCCTCTTCAGTGGCAGGCAGTAGAACAGATAGGCCCTTGGTTCCATCTGATACAATTAATCTGAGGGTTTTCTTGTGGCCTTCAGAAAAGGTGTTAAATCAATCTTCACTTGTTGACTGGTGATTTCAGGAAGCTGAAACTTCTCTAGCTTTACAAACATTGCTGAAAGACATGTCACCAGCTTCCTCTTTCACAAGGTGATACAAAAGACATGCAGAGATCACATGCTTGTAATGTGGCTGCTAATACTACATTTAAATGTAGTATGACCATTTAAATGTAGAGGGTCAATGTTTTCTCAGCACTAGAATTCTGTTCATAGGTACACATTCTGGTGTATGATTCTTGTTAAGGGTTTGTCTACAATTTTTGTTCTTTACAGCACAAACTAAATCATGTTTAACCCCAAATATAGATCATATATGACCAAAAAGGTATGGGAGCTTGAAAGAAGATGTCGGTGGAAACTAGGATCCATTAAAATAAGTGCAGTCTCAAAGATGTGCTGTAACAGTACTTGAGTCAATGCAAGTAAATCTCAAGAAAGGAGACTGTTTAGCAATACTTTGTATGTACTTAGTGAAAAGTGAGATGAGAACACATTTCAGGGACATCTTCGCACTAAAAAGGCATGGTCAGAGAAAACAGTAATAGCACTACCTAGTACAAAATGAAAAGTGAATATATATCCCATAGAAGAAACCTACCTTCCTTCAGGTGGTAAAGCAAAAAGAAAGAAAAATTAGACTATGCTGGCTGTATTTTACAGCTTCTACTTTTGCTTTTACAAAGTGTGTACCAGCCAGAAGTGTCCTGAGAGGAGAAAAAAGTCTGCTGCCGGACCTAGTTACAGGGTAGCTTTTGGAGGAGTTTGTAGTGATGAAACAAGTAACCACCTGTGAGCTACAGGATGTCTCCCTGGTCCAATGGCTGTGAGGTTACACAGCACTTTCATAAATTCAAATTAACTCTATGGCTTGCCCACAGGGGACTGTGAGCTCACTGTGGAGCTTTAGCAGTGTTCCTGAGATGAGTATGCAACCATTATCTCTTTGCCCATTATCTATGCTCTTTATCTCCACTTTGCAATTGCATTTGGTGGCAATACGCGGCTAGTGATGCAGGCAGCAAGGCTGGCAACAGACAGCTAGAAAACTTTTATTTCAGTTGTAGTTCTGGCATGTAAATGAGCTGTCCATACAGAAGTAGAGCAATGTTTAGTTATGTTTTGTTTTGTTTTGTTTGTTTGTTTGTTTGTTTTTGTTGTTGTTGTTGTGTTTTTTTTTCATGGATATGAGGCTCCAAGATCCTTGTTCATTTACTCCATGACCTATGATCAATGTTTTCCTGCTTTTACTAGCTGTCTTTTACTTCTGTCCAGGCCAAGCAGCCACTTATTGCAGCTGTGGCACTCTCATAGTAGTAAGTTCTGAATTCATTTGATGCTTTGGTTCAGCTTACACAGTGCTAATCTTTCAAAGACACCATTCTTATTTGCATTGCCATTGCTGCAGGGCTTGTTCCAAAAGGTGTTTGAATATAAGAATAATTGAGAAAAAAATGACCTTTTAAGAGTCATGGGTTAGACATGCTCTCCCACTCAGGTTTCTTAATACTGCCATTTTTTGGGGATATTTGTGAAGTTTAATTCAATCTCTAAGGTAACTAGATCTGGTTAGTGGCATGGTGTTTCAGTTACCACTTAGCAGAAAGAACAGAATTTTCCAAGATTTCGTACAGTGGACAGACTATTTTGGAAAAATAAAATAAAAAAAAATAAAAAAAAAATAAAAAAAAAAAAAAGAGGGGTGGGGAAGGTATCAAATTTAAATTGGGGGGAATAAAAGCCCTCTTTGAAGAAGTTTGAGAATTTTTACTTTTGGGGGGAGGGTGGGAGGGGCAGCAGTGGTGGGGGAAGTGATTAATAATCAAGTTTCAGAGAAGGAACCCAGACAGGTGCACAAGGCTCAAGCTCACAATCTGCTCATGCCTGGAACTTCTATTGAGCACCACAACACACAGAAGATTTCCAGATTCGGTTGGATAAGTGAGACAGATTTTCTTGCCAGCAGACGACTTGTCCCCTGTTGTTTCTGCCCTGCACTGCTTGAGTAATGTCTGAAGGGGACTGTGTAACAGTGATGGAAAATATGGGTTTTCAACTTTTGCTATTGCTAGTCTGTTCCTGGAAGAGGGAAGGAGCACTCAAGACTTGCAGCCTTTAATTCCTTCAGAGATCTTAGACCTCCCAAGTAGGGTTTGGTGTAAAGTGAAATTTAAAAAAGGAAATGAGATGTGCTGGAATGATGGGGGAGAACTAAAAGCTGGAATGGATAAATCAATAGGACATATGAAAAGACAGGAGAGATTTTATTAGATTAGAAAAATAAATAACAAATTAAATGCAAATAGGTTACAATCATATTACCATGCACATTAATTTCTGCAAAAATGTGATTCCCAGTTTCAGTCTTCTTTCCTCAAGCCCATTCTCTCTGTAGCTGGTGCCATTCATAGTCTGCGGTGTCAGGATCTGAGCCACTGGAGCTAGTTTCAATTCCAAATCCAAACATAAGCAGTGGCTTGTAAGCTTTCAATTCCTTTGAGGCTCACCCAACTCCAATTTTACTGTATCCCTTCAGGGGAAGCATTTTCTCTTTGAAGCTACAGACCAACCCATTGCTTTGCAGGATATAGGTTTAGGTTCTCCTTTAGGCTAGCCCATTCTGGAACATTTTATGCACTGTCCCCTCATATGATACTGATAGGGGTAAGAGAGCTCTGACGTGTTGAAACTGCAAGTGATGAGGTGATGTGAGGAGTTTGGAAGGCTGGAAAATGTTCACTTCAAGTCTCTCTGTCTAAATTAACATTTAAAATAAAAATCATTGTGAATTTAATTAGTTCAGATGTTTGAAGGTGCAATATTAATGTTAATTTATCTTCTCTTTTTTTTTTCTTTTTTTTTTTTTTTTCTTTTTTCTACATAATCTTGGAATTATCATGAGAAAGATGGTTACCAGAGGGTTATTACATGTACTGTTTTCTTGTTGTGATATGCCACAGGCAAGAACAACACTTTGAAGAGAATTGTCTCTTTCTGAGAACAAAGATAAACTACTGTAAACTAATTGCAAAGTTGCAGCACACTAAGTAAAGTAATGGAAAAGTACAACATTAATAAGTTGTATGAAGACATTCAGTCTGGAAAATGAGCCTGCTCTAAAAGCATTGATGGCTAATTGCAAATATTTTTCATAAAGCTGTACATGTGGATCCCACTGTGTTTGATGTTATATAAATGCAAAAGGTTATGCCAACGCCAACTGTCCTGACTCCTAAATAAATAATAAAAATAATAAAAATAATAAAATTACTAATTCTTGTTACTGTTACAAAGAAGTAGAACTAAACAGGTAAATCTGAAAAGATAGGACAGATGTAAAACTAAACGTGCTGGGCACAAAATGAATCTTAACTCTATCCTCAACAGTACAATATCCCTGAGATTTAATAAAGATACAAACCTCCAAGAGTCTTTGTGACCACAGTACCTTAGTGTTCATATGGAGGTAATAATCCTTGACAAGTGTCTGACTGGGTGAATAGTATTGTTTCTGAATTAGTAAGAAGTTGTAATTGCAGGAAGAGAGAGCTTATGACTCTTTTCTGTATTATTCCTCTTTTGATGAAACAAGAAATCAGCTGTGTTTTACGTACAGGAAGGTGAATTGTTGGAGTAGACAGTCAGAAGAGAATAGTTTCAGTTGGAAGGGAACTACAAAGATCATGAAGTCCAGGTGTCTGAATACTTCAGGTCTGACCCAAAATTAAAGGATACAATTAAAAGCATTATCCAAACAAATTCCTCTTACACACAGGCAGGCACAGATCTTCAACCACCTTTCTAGGAATTGTATTCCAGTGTCTAACTATCCTCTCAGTAAAGAATTTTTACTTGCTGTATAGTGTGAATGTTCCCTGACACAGCTTTGAGCCATTGATGTGTCCTGCTACTAGGTACCAGGGAGAAAAGATGAGCACCACTATCTTCACTTCTGCTTCTCAGGAAATTGTAAAGAGCAATGAGGTCATCCCTCAATCTCCTTTTCACCAAGTTTAACAAAACCATTTCCTGGAGCTGTTCCTCACAGGACATGCCTTCCAGCCCTTTAACAAGCTTTGTTGCTTTTCTCTGGATGCATTCAATCTCTTAACATCCTTTTTAAATTGTGGGGTGCAGAACTACACACCGGGATAATCACCTCTTTTGACCACCTGGTCCAATTTAAAATTTTATTTAAATACAATTTACTTTTTTATGCTTTTAATCTATGAATTTTCTGAAATATTCAGAACAAACTTTATGGATTTGAAAGTTTCTGTTCTCATCATCATCAGTGTTCAAACTAAGGGTGGATGTGAACCAAGTGTTTCTTTCCAGTGTTTTGCATTCTCTAGTTACATTCTCTCTTTTGTAATCATTTTATCAAGACACATATGCAGACAGTCTTGTCTCAGTTAAAGTTAAGTGAGAAAATTCTCTCAAAGATACACAAGTACACCACAATTCACAAAGGACAATATCTTCAGAACTAAGTAAATTTTTAGGGGCATGATTTTTAAAAGGCAAGTGCTAAATTCCCTAGGAAAAAACTACCTTTTCTTCAGTCTTATTTTGGAATCCTATCCGCAAGTATGAATTTCATGCATCTTCTCCCAGTGGATCTTAGTCCATTGAAATTACTCTACTTCATGAAACAATGGACTACTTTGGAAGAAGTGAAACATTTTTTCAGGTCAACTTTCATTACTCAAATCAAAATTTTCATTTTTAGGAGTTTTAAAAGTGTGATAAAAAGCAAAGCAACACACCTTTCCATCTGACCACCAGTAGAGGCTATAATAGCAGCCTGAGACTCCTTAGAACAGAGCCTCTTACTGGTTGTTCAGTCACTTCACAGAGCATGTGGGGATTCTGTGAAATCATGTTGTTTTTGTGTCATGGAATCCCCACTGGATTATGTGCTGAGGGCAGGGGGTCATTCCATGATCTGTTGATATCTTTAGCAACATACTGCTACTCATTAAGTTCTACCAGGACTGGGCTTTATCCCAGTCATAACTCAACAGTTTTGTGAACTATTAAGCAAACTGTTTTTAACAGTAGCATTTCTATATGCCACTTTTCATCCAAAGAAATCAAATAAATTAAACTTTTGCAATTCTTGCTGGCTGCTCTCCTGTAAGATATGTCCTGCAGTAATTAAGGTAACATTTGATGAACTATGATCCTTCAGTTTTATATAAGCAGCTGTGGGGCCCAGATAGTTCCACTAGTCTTTTGGCAAAGTCCTTCATTAGAATGATGGAAGATTTTGCCTTAATATTCTCTCTTTCCTCCCCCATAATATGATATTTTATGTAGTGTGCTACTTTATGCCACTTCTAGAACAAGCAATAAACGAAAACTACCACCCTTGTTGCCTTTGGATGTGGCAATATATCGCCCTCTGAGCTTACCCAACCACACAATTATCCCTAAATTAAAAAAATGAGAGGGAGAGCAAAGAAAAGCAAGAATGCAGGGTGGGTGGGAATTGGCTGATAGGAAAGCAGCTGGCATATTAAAAACAGACAACTGAAGATGGAATGAAGTACGGGTGCTGCCTTGCCAAATCCCTACAGGGAGGAAAATGCCAACTAGATTTCAATGAATAAGCAATTAACATTATATTAGATTACTGCAAATAAACACTGATTTGGTAAGAAGCCAGGCAAATCACTTAATATGGAGAACAGGGGGACCCAGATGGGATAATTTACAAAAGCTAAAACCAGAGCCTTTTTGTCTTGACTGTCAGTTTCAGAAAATCAGTATCAGGGTCAGTCAGTATCTGAATGCTGTTGACCTAAATCCATTTGGCCAGATGCTCTGTAGAGGAGAATTTCAGATCCTTTCAGTTAAATTAGTGCAATGAGGGTGATTTTCACTGGCTGATCTGTCTCTAGAGGTTCAGCATGCCTTTCCTGGTTAAATATCACTGCTATTTAAACTTTACCATTTGTCAAAGTATAGCAAGAAAACAGAAAGTGAAGGAAACATGGAAGCGACAGAAAAGTGTGTATGGGTGGTCAACCTGGAGAACAAGATCACAGAGACAGAAACGATGTATAGAGTCAGCCTTTGTCCTAACACGGCAGCTGTGCTTCATTTTGGCAGACGAGAGAATGTGAACTGAGGTGAATTGGGAATTTAATGCTAAAGTTTCAGGTTGAATGTATTACTTTCTCACCTCTCATCAACAATTGTCTCTCTCCAAATCTTTTTGTTCACCAGGGTGTGCAGGAAATTTTGGTTTTAATTCTACCAGATATCTGAATTTGGAAGGTGATCAAGTGACTCCAGGAGCTGGTCAGTGGGTCACCCATCTATTTATTGCTGTCCCCATGCCTTGATCCAGCCCTGGGTGAAGAAAAATATATGACAGAGAGGTGCTAAATCAGGCTGAGGCAGCCTTTCCCTGGCAGGGGGAAGGGAGGAACAGGATGTATGAGATGGAGCAGAGAAACAATTTCCGTCAATTTTCTGTGACTAAGTATGTTGGCCAGGGAAGTGGCAAAAATAGGTAAGCCCATATTTTGGCCTGGAATTCTGTAGTATCTTGAGATATATACTTATTGTCTGTAAATGGATCTTGAAGGTTTTGTGATACAGATTGTATGCATACATGAGCACTTCAGGAGAACTTTTTTTTTTTTTTTGAGCATATATATTGAGTTTTGAAGCAAGTTCCAAGTCTATCCTTTGATTTTAAGCTCTTTCATGTTGAGAAGTAATGACACTGATAAAACAGGCTTTTTATGCTAGCAAACACATCTGTGTTCAACTCCAACAGGGACTCCATTGTACGATGTACTTTACACGGGGAATGTCCCTGCCTCTGAGTTTGTGACTAACAGTGGAACCTGTGCTGTAGAACTTAGGCTAAATAATACTGCAGTAAGATGTCCGTTGATTTTGTTTGGCTCCTTTTGAAACTGTACATACTAGTACATACTACTTCAGCAGGAAAAGCATTGCATGAATGTACATGGAACAGCATTGTTCCAGCCTATGTCGGCCTTCAAGCCACAAGTTAATTTTGCTTTGGTATTTATTTGTTTGGGTTATTTCACTTTATACTCCTGTCATCTTCAGAACTGAGGCTGACTAGAATTGTGGACAAGAAGGTTTTATTACCTTAACAAAATTCCTGTGATAAAGTGGTACAATTGCTTAGTCTTGCGTAGGCAAGACTCAAATGTGTCATGCCAGAAATTGGCAAAGAGGAGCTGCAAGAAAAGAAACAGTAAAAGTTTCAGATGCTTTTCTGAACATTTGCTGCAGTTATTCTAGAATTAATTTTGGTTAGAATGTTCACAGCTTATTAGATAGTTTGTCTCCTTCTCCTTCCTATCTTTTCCAATTCACAGAAAAAATAAAAAAATATATAAAAAAATGTGTGTGTGTTACTGTAATACCTAGAAGCATGATGTTGGATCTACCAGGTTATAGCTGAATATGTAACCAAAAGACACCTCCTGTTTCAAAACTTTTTTTTCTGAACAACTTCTAGTATAGAAGTAGAATTCTATGCACTGCCAGAAGTACACTGTTTGGTTACAAAACATAAAATTATTTAGGTTGAAAAGACCTTCAAGATCATCAAGTCCAACAATCAACCTGACCTGTGGAGTTCCATCATTAAATAATGTCCCTTAATGCCATGTCCATACATTGCCTGAATATGTCCAGGGATGGTGACTCCACCACTTCCCTGGGCAGCCTCTTCCAATGCTTGAGCACTCTCTCCATGAAGAAATTCTACTGAATATCCACTCCAAGCCTCACCTGGTGCAATTTGAGACTTTCCTCATGTCCTATAAGTTGTTACCTGTGAAAAGACACCAACACTCTCCTCACTGCAACCTCCTTTCAGGTAGTTGTAGAGACTGATGAGGTCTCCCCTCAGACCCCTTTTCTCCAGACTAAACAGTCTCAGTTCCAATTATTCCTCCTATTCCTCATAAGCTTTTCTTTTTTTTTTTTTTTTTTTTTTTGGTCTTGTCGTTCTACCAGTGACATTACTATTCTCTGAACATTCTCAAGCAACTCAGTATCCTTATTGTAGTGAGGGGCGCAAAGCTGAACACAGTAGTCACAGTGTGGTCTCACCATTGCCATGTACAAAGGAACAATCTCTTCCTGCTGGCCATAGTATTTCTGATGCAGCCAAGGATGCCACTGGCCTTCTTAGCCACTCTCCAGGTAGCCAGAACTGCTGGTAAATTACTGAAAGTGTCCCGGTAAGCACTTTGACCAGCTCCTTCTGTTCCCTTGAACGAATCCCGTCTGGCCCCATAGACTTATGAATGTCAAGTGTCCTGCCAAATGATATAATAGGGCACTTAAAGTTTCCCACTGTATTATATGAGCTTGAGTCTGCTCCCTGTCACTCTCTTCCATCTTGTGGGGCTGTGTACCCTGAGAACAGTTGGCCTTACTAATAAAGACTGAGGAAAAAAAGGCCTTAGTACCTTAGTACCTTAGCCTTTTCCTCATCTTTAATCACATTGCTGCTCACATCCAGTAAAGGATGTGGATGCCCCTTCCCTGGAGGTGTTCAAGACCAGGCCGGATGAGGCCCTGGGCAACCTGATCTAGTGGGTGGTATCCTGCCTATGGCAGGGGTGTTGGAACTAGATGAGCTTTAAGGTCCCTTCCAACGCAAGCTGTTCTATGATTCAATGATGTTGTGGAGATTGTCCTTAATCCTTTTGTTGCTGTTGATATGTTTATAAAAGTGTTTTTTATTGTCTTTTACTACTGTAGCCAAACTGAGTTCTAGTTGGGCTTTGGCCCTTCTAATTTTCTCCCTGCACAACAGCTCTGTAGTCCTCCTGAGATGCCTGCCCTTTTTTTCAAAAACTTTTTTTCTTCCTGAGTTCCAGTGTTCCTCTCTGTTCAGCCAGGTTGATCTTCCCTGACCAGTTCAGTTTTTGACGCAGCCTGCTCCTGCACCTTTAAGATTTCATGCTTGAAGAGTGTCCAGCCTTCCTGGACTCCACTGCCTTGCAGAACTGCCTCCTAAGGGACTCTGTCAACCAGGTCTCCAAATAAGCTAAAGTCTTCCCTCTGGAAGGCCAATGGAGCAGTTCTTCTATCCACCTTCCTTCTCTAAAAATCAAAAACTCTAGGAGTTGGACTCGATGATCCTTGTGGGTCCCTTCCAACTTGGGATATGCTATGATTCTATGGTTCTATCATTTCATGGTCTTTATACCCAAGGCAGTCTGCAACCATCACATCATTCACAAGTCTTTCACTGTTTATAAACAAGTCTAGTGGAGCATCTTCTCTGGTTAGTTAATTCACCAGGGACATCAGGAAGTTATCCTTCACACACTCCAGGAATCTCCTAAAATGTTTCTCCCCTCCTGTTTTGTATTTCCAGCAGACATCTGGTAAGCTGAAGTCCCCCACGAGAACAAAGGTTAGTGCTCATGAGACTTCTCCTATTTTATAGAATATTTCATCTTCTTCATCCTGTTTGGGTGGTCTATAACAGACTCCCACTATAATATCTGCCTCACTAACCTTTCCCCTGACTCTTACGTAGACATTCTCAAACATGAAAGGTCATATTTTTTGCTAGGAAACATCTGCCTATAGGAAACTGAAGGTTCATCAGAGCCATAGTTTTTTTCATAAAACTGATTTAAATTTACATTTAATTTCTAAAAATTGGAGTACCTCTTGAAATTGTCTGAAAACACAATGACATTGTCTTGACATTGTCTGAAAACATAATGTATTTTTGTTAAGAACTGTACTCATGTTTTGCAACTAATTAAACTGAAATTTTACTAGTATAATATTTGAATTAACAGAAAACATTTTTTAAAAATTACAGAAGCAAGCCTTCTGTCCTAAGGATGGGACAAAACATTTCAGATCAGAGCAGTGCACTAGAAAAACATTTTTTGAATTACTGTAATACCTTAGCAATTAACAAAACTTTGTCCTAACTGTGACCATATATGAATGTTATTGAGACACAGAAGAAAGCAAAAGCAAAAACTTTTGGGCAGACAAGAAAAAAGGGTTTATTTGCTTAAAAGCCTCTGATTTTATGCCAGCTATATCGATTAGTTTAAGATATGACTCCTCATAAGCCATGTACCACGATATACAAAGACGGTTTTGGTTGTGCTTACTCCCCACCTTTCACAGGTTAACTTATCAAAAATAACTTTTTTAAAAAATATTAGAAAGTGTAAAATGTACAAAGCATATAAAAAGTTCAAATGTGCTTGTTGTTTTCTTAACACACATTAAAAACTGGCTAGAGTTTCAGATATTATACTAGGATTGTGTCTAAACATGACAAATTCACAGTGTTACGTAGATTTAGAAATGAGTTAGTTCATCATCTGGAAAGCCAAGGAGTGATCAGCAAGACTCATTCACCTTTTAATAGTCCTATATGGCCAGTGCGAAGGTCTAGTGGTGAGTGAAGGCTAATGGGGGACTATCGGGGCCTGAATGAAGTCATACCACCACTGAGTGCTGCAGTGCCAGACGTGCTAGAACTCTAGTATGACCTAGAGTAAAAGGCAGCCAAGTGGTATGCTACAATCGATATCACTAATGCATTTTTCTCCATCCCTCTGGCAGCAGCATGCAGGCCACAGTTTGCTTTCACTTGGAGGGACATTCAGTATACTTGGAATTGACTGCCCCAGGGGTGGAAACACAGCCCTACCATTTGCCACGGACTGATCCAGACAACACTGGAGAAGGGGAACACTCCTGAACACCTGCAGTACAGCGATTATGGGATTACATATGGGGTAACACAGCAGAACTTTTTGAGAAAGGGAAGAAAATAATTCAAATTATCCTGAAAGCTAGCTTTGCTATTAAACTGTCAAGGGACCTGCATAGGACATCCAGTTCTTGGGGGTAAAAAGGCAGGATGGACGTCGCCATATTCCAACGGATGTGATCAACAAAATAAGGTTATGTCTCCACCAACTACCAAAAAAATAAACACAAGCTTTCCTAGGCCTTGTGGGATTTTGGAGAATGCATGTGCCAGGCTATAGTCAGCTTGTGAGTCCTCTATATTGAGTGGATATAGAGCAACTCTTTCGAGTGGGGCCCCAAGCAACAACAGGCCTTTGAAAAACTCAAACAAGAAATAGCTCATGCAGTAGCCCTTGGACCTGTCCATACTGGACCAGCTGTGCAAAACATACTTTATACTGCATCTGGGGAGCATGGGCTCACCTGCAGCCTCTTGCAGAAGACCCAGGAGAAACTCGAGGCCAGCCTCTGGGTTTCTAGAGCCAGGGCTATTGAGGATCAGAAGCCAATTACACCCCAACTGAAAATGAAATATTAACAACATGTGAAGGGATTCAAGCCACTTCAGAAATTCTTGGTACAGAAGCACAACTCCTCTTGGCCCCACGGCTACCTGTGTTACATTGGATGTTCAAAGGAAATATCCCCACTACACATCATGCAACTGATGCTACGTGGAGTAAATGGGTAGCGTTAATTACACAGCGGGCTCAAATGGGGAAACCCAACCACCCGGGAATCCTGGAAGAGATTATGGACTGGCCAGAGGGCAGGGATTTCGGAGCACCGACAGAAGAAGTAACTCAGGCTGAAGAGGCACCACCATACAATGAGTTGCCAGAAGACAGAAAGCAGCATGTGTTGTTCACTGACAGATCCTGGCGTGTGGTAGGGAGCCATCAGAAGTGGAAAGCTGCTGTGTGGAGTCCCACACAACAAGTTGTGGAGGCCATGGAAGGGGAAGGTGAGTTGAGTCAGTATGCAGAAGTGAAAGCTATACATCTGGCCCTAGAAATTGCTGAAAGAGAAAAATGGCCGGTATAGTATCTCTACACTGACTCATGGATGGTGGCAAATGCGCAGTGGGGGTGGCTGCAACAATGGAAACAGAACAACTGGCAGTGCATAGGTAAACCTATCTGGGCTGCTACCCTATGGCAAGATATTGCTGCCCGAGTAGAAAACCTGGCTGTAAAGGTACGTCATGTAGATGCCCATATGCCTAAGAATCGTGTCACCGAAGAATATCAGAACAACGAAGAAGTAGATCGAGCTTCAAAAATTGAAATAGCTCAGGTGGACCTGGACTGGGGACGTAAGGGTGAGCTGTTTGTAGCTTGATGGGCCCATGAAACATCAGGATATCTAGGGAGGGATGCCACATACAGATGGGCTCGTGATCGAGGGGTGGACCTGACCATTGAGACCATTACACAGGTTACCCATCAGTGTGAGACCTGTGCCGCAATCAAATGAGCCATGAGGGTAAAGTCTCCCTGGAGATGGCTTGGATTTCGATTTGGTGAAGCCTGGCAGATTGACTACATCAGACCACTTCCACAAACCCACCAAGGTAAATGTTACATACTCACCATGGTAGAAGCAACTACAGGGTGGCTGAAAACATATCCAGTAAACCATGCCATGGCCCAAAATACTATCTTGGGCCTGGAAAGACAAGTGCTGTGGTGACATGGTACACCAGAGAGAATTGAGTCCGACAATGGGAGTCACTTCTGAAACAATTTGATCACTTCCTGGGCCAAGAGACATGGCATTGAATGGGTGTATCACGTCCCTTATCACCCACAAGCCTCTGGGAAGGCTGAGAGGTACAATGGACTGTTAAAAACTATGCTGCGAGCATTGGGTGCTGGGACATGGAAACATTGGGATATAAATCTACCAGAGGCCACTTGGCTAGTTAACAACAGGGGGTCTGACAGCCATCCTGATCCTGCTGAAACAAAACCCCTGCACACTGTGGGAGAAGCTAAAGTCCCTGTAGTGCATGTGGGAAAGTGGATGGGGAAGGCGGTGTGGGTGGCCCTGCCATGGGAAAAGGCAAACCCACTCGTGGGATTGTCTTCACCCAAGGACCATGGTATACCTGGTGGGTAATGCAGAAAGATGGGAATATCAAGTGTGTGCCTCAAGGAGATTTAACCTTGGGAGAAAATTAATCTGTAATCCAAGTTATGTGTTGTAGGAGGATATTGCAGAACCAACATCATGTCAACTTTGTAAGGAATTGGGCAAATGCGACAGTGATGTGAGCTAAACTGGTGCTCATGTCAAGAAAATCAACTTTGCCTGCCCTGAGTGACCACTTTGACAGATGAATCTGAAACCATCAACAGTTTTAAGAACATTTTGGGGAAAGACCTATAGAATGAAAAAAAATACAGACGTATAAATACTTCAATGGACAGAGAACAATGGTGATGAGAATATCTATATTCTAAACTGTGTGTGACACAAATATTATGGAATAAGGGGTGGAAGTTGTGTTGGGCCTGTCTGGGATGGAGTCACCTTTCCCTGCAGCAGCCCACGCAGTGCTATGCTCTGCACTCATAGCTGGAACAGCACTGATATCACTCCAGTGTTGTGTCTATTGCTGCAGCATCAGGACTCCTTCCAAGCCCCCAAGAGCCAGCAGACTGGGGATGGGCAAGAGATGGGGAGGGCACATCGCCAGGGCAGCTGACCTAAACCAACCAAAGGGATATTCCATAACACCTGATGTCACACTCAGCAATAAAAAGGAGAGCTCTCATGTGGGAGGAGGCTGTCCTCTTGAACAAGGAGGTGTTTTGAGGCTACGTGTTTTGAGGCCCTGCTTCCCAGGACATGGCTGAAAATTGCTCATTGATGGGAAGTAGAGAATAATATTTTTTTCCTTCCCTCTGTGCTTCTGCACAGTCTTATTGTTTCTTTTATTTTTTTCTCCCCATTCCTTTTCCCATTAATTAAACCATTCTCATCTGAAACCTCAAGCTCTTTGTGTTATATTTTCTTCCCCTTCGTCTGTGAGGAGTGGGGGAGTGAGAGAGTGGTTGTGGTGGAGCTTGACTACCCACCCAAGTAAAACCACCACACCACACAGGCCAAGGGCATCCTGGCTTATATCAGAAACAGTGTAGCAAGCAGGACCATGGAGGTGATTTTCCCCTTGTATTCTGCTCTGGTGAGGCTACACCTTGAGTATCGTGTTCAGTTTTGGGCTCCTCAGTACAAGGACATCAAGGCCCTGGGGTGTGTCCAGAGAAGGGCTACAAAGCTGGGTGGGTTGGGTTGAGTTGTGTTGTGTTGGGTTGGGTTGGGTTGCTTTGGGTTGGGATGGAAGTAACCATAAAGATCATCTAGTTCTACCACCCCTGCCATAGGTACAGACACCTTCCACTAAACCAGTTTACTCAAATCCCCATCCAACCTAACCCTGAACGCTTTCAGGGATGGGGTACCCACAACTTCTCTGGGCAAGCTATGAATGGTTATGGCTGTGTTGGTCAAATGAGTTTTGCCTGTTTTTTCACTCACAGCCATGAGCAATGACGGGGCACCAGCCTGTTAGACAATTGTTTTGGACTGTTAGAAGTGTCCTTTCTCATAGGTGGTAAATTGATGCCTTCCTCTACATCAAAATGATTGCTAGCTTCCTGTTTGGAAAGAAGCTTTCTCTAGAAGTTGATATGGACCTTGAGGATTTGGCTCATCAGGGGGTGCTAGCTTCTAACCTTTAGAACTGGTAGTACCTTTGCCTGTCCACAGACCTCCTGGAGGCTGATGCTCACTATCATGGCTGTAACTAATGCACACCAGTAGGGAGGTGTGTATGAAGTGTGGTAGCCCGTGATCAGGAGGAATTCAGACAAGACCACCTTAAATCCTTAATCCTACTGAATTAATCCTTAATCCTATGAAATAAAGAGGGTCAGGTAGACACACACTTCCTTTGCTTTGAGGAATTAAAACATGCAAATGCTACCTCATTACCTTTACTACATTAAATCACAATCAGTAATACTCTAATACTCTTCTGGGAAGAAAGTGTCCGTATTTGTCTACAGAATAAGACTGTGTGTACACACACACACACACAACATCTGCCTTCTAATTACTATTGGAGCAATGTGTACTATAAAAATATCGTCCTGTATGCACATTGAAAAAAAAATAAAAATAGTTTTTCAACACAAAGTTACCCTTAACCATAAGAACTCAATTACAGTGCTTTGCTAACATATCAGTTTCACAAGTTGTTTTAAAGTCATATTGATTTTAAAAACTCATACACATTTTTCCTTTTGATCACATAGTTGATTTTGCTTTTGGTCCTGAGAAATTACAGTTAATTTTCACATTTTATTGTATCATCCTGGATACTTCATCAAAATAAAATATGTTCTCATGTACACAACAATGTGAGAAAGACAACGAAATAATCATTTGCATAGCTCAGAATCAAAGCACAGTCAGATTTCTTCACACAAAAAGGTTCAGAGAATCTGGAAAAAAAGCAAGGGAGCACATTTTAAAATCATACTAGCTTGAGAATTTTAGTGATTCTTCGGTCATTGAGGTGTAAAATTAAACTTGGTTATCACTACGTGCATGCTGTCATGCATATTGGGCTACTTGTATCAGAGACAATATCAGGAAAAATGACTGCTTTGTATTTGCTTTTGGTGGCACTCTTCTCCCATGACTTTGGTGAAACTTTGGAAAGGGCAAGAAACATTAAGTGCTATGATGTTGCCCAGAGAAGCTGTGAGTGCTCCATCCCTGGAAGTGTTCGAGGCCAGGTTAGGTGGGCTTTGAGCAACCTGGTCTGGTGGTAGTTGTCCCTGCCCGTTGCAGGGGGCTTGGAATTAGATGGTTTTTAGGGTCTCTTCCAATCCAAATCATTCTATGACTGTGCTTTTTAAGTGTTCAGGTTACTAGAAAGAACACAGCAATATGAAGGTCAAGGTTTGCCAAAGGAAGAGATGAGAGCAGACTCCAAATGAGCAGCTTAGAGGACATTTCTCTTTGGCAGAGAGCAGAGATTTAAGCTGATTCCACCTATGGTAATACCAGAATCCAATGTACTGCAGGACCATCTTGTGAAATCTGTAGATCCTCTTGTCCTTGCCTCATTTCTGTTTATCCGAAGCCATTTTTCCAGGTAACTATCAGTTTCAAGCCAGTATGTGTCCGTGGTGGACCTACTTGTGATAAGGATTCAAACTCTCTTCTCCTCTAAGCCCAGCTACAGGTTTCTGTGCTCCCATGCCGTGCAGTGTACTCAGGGTGGCATAACCCCCCCCACACAGGTAACAGCCATGCCTCTTCCCCATTAGACATATATGGGCTGATGGAAGAGGATAGATAGGCACAGCTCCTATAAAACCTTAGGTTAGACAGGGGCAGAAACTGGGAATTCATCAAGCCTTGCTTTGCCCAGAAGAAAGAAAGAAATAGGAGACCCTACATATGACAGACTTTTCCCTATCTTTGGGCATGAATACCTTCTTACTGTTATTTTCATACTGCTAGCTTTATGTGGTCTGACTTAGAAGTTTCTTTATGCATATGCCTTTCTAAACTTCTTGTATGTTTATTTACCTGGAACAAAAGAATATTGGAAGCAGTTCTAGAAACAACTCATGATTAGACAGGAATGCTAATTTAAATGGCCATACATATAGGTAGGGAATTTACAGCTCATGTAAATTATCCTTATTTGTTAACAATAGTGTAAATATACTAAAACCATCTACACAGAAACAAAGGTGGTTAAAGAGTTTTTTTTTTTATTTATTTATTCTGTTTATCCTGGGATTGCAGTGAAACCTTGGGAACAGCTTTGCTGCTACTTCAGTATGTAGCGATCTAATTCCAACCCAGAAACAGCACCATCTAGTGATCTGCACTGTTTTGTACTCATGGGAAATCAACCACTAGTTGACGCTAAAAAAAGTGCTGCACTTAGACATTATGGCAAATTAGTTAATCTAGAGGTAATATGGTTTTGCTCAGTAAAATTAAGACATCCCTTCTGAGGATCTGTCACCCTCTGTACTAATAATTATTAAATGTGAAATGAAATTCAAAAAACAAGCAGATGCTTCATTGCAGCAAACACAAGAACGTCTCTGAAGCAACTGGAGTCAGAACATGAAC
Organism: Aythya ferina; assembly: GCF_964211825.1. Taxonomy (NCBI): domain Eukaryota; kingdom Metazoa; phylum Chordata; class Aves; order Anseriformes; family Anatidae; genus Aythya; species Aythya ferina. The sequence goes on along the minus strand of NC_140299.1, from coordinate 50,944,590 downwards.
AGTAATCTGTCATAAGCAAAGGTGATGTGTACAGACCTGGTGGGACTGAAGTGTTGGATTATACATTAGATTAATAAAGATACTAAATTACACTTACTGTTTGTTGTGTTAAACAGTGAATTAATCTTTTTTGCACAGAGATGGGAAAACTTTTATTCAAATTTAAGCCAGTTTATAAAGGTGGAAGTGATTTGAAAGCTTAATTGGAAATCTCTTTTGATGAGATTTAGGTTCATATGTCCCTGTAGGACTTTAAATTTAACCCTTAGGAGTCAGATCATCTGATTTCATTATAGCTTTTCTGTAGTTATTGCTTTTTCTGTCTTAACCTTTTTTTTTTTTTTTTTCCAATTTCTTTAAATATGAAGTGCAGAGACAGTCCAGGTGGTCTGATTTAGTGTTCCAGACCATCAGATTGCCTTTTTCATTGTTTAAAATGGGTATTTGCCCCTGAGGAAGACAAAAAAAAAAAAAAAAAGTTTTAGCAAACACAAACATGATTTACAAGTCTCTGAAAGACAGTTTTTCTAATACGTCTTACCACTTTCTTAGTTTCTGTTCCTTCTACACAGAGGAGTTACTCCACTCTGACTGTTAACCATAGATCAACATCTACTACAGTAGGAAAGCTTCAGCGTCTGAGGACAATAACTCAGGAGCATTAGAGACAGGAAAGATGAAAATCCTTGACAAAAGCCAAGAGAAAACTCAAATTCAGTGGATGTCTACGTGGTTTACTTCTACCAAAATAATTTTGAGAAGCTACCATTTGATTTCCCTTGACAAAGTTTTCAGTGCAATTACTCTAAAACCTACTAAAGTAATGCAGTCTATGAGACTTTTAGAAATAAAACACATATTTCGTACTACTATGTTGATGATTTTAAGGAACTCAGTAGCCTAAGATATTCCTTTCTACATTCTTTTCCACAGACAGTTGTCTGCACACTTTTTTTTCCCTTGAGTGTGATAGGGAGGATTTACTGAGTTTTCTGAGAAATTTCACCACCACAAACTTAAAAAATGCTGTCCTATTCTAATATCAGGAACCAAGTAGAACACAGCCTGAGACAACAAAAGCCCCAAAACAAAAACAAGTCCCTTATGCACAGCAAATTTATTTTTTTCATCATGAAAAAAATTGAGAGGGCCAAAATATGGGAGAAGTTAAAAAGATACCAAACCAGTTCTTTCTTATGATTCTTTCTTTTAATTTTCTCACCATTTCTACTAAGAAAACTTTATGTTATTGATTCCTGTTTTTATAGTCAGTTTTCTTTTTGGCTCCCTCTCCTTATCAGCTGGTATGTATTAGCTGAAACCCAAATGTTTCACAATAAGAGCTCAGTTTCGGCCATATTTATTTTTCCCAAGGAAGAATTTTAAACTCAGTGAATATAATCAATTTGTTTCCAACTGGGTTGTCTTTTGGGGGGTCAAGATAATAAAAAGAAAATTTGAATTAATGTGTGTTTCTTGTTTGATCAACTATAGTTCTTATCCCTGCAATTCAACAACAGTCAGTTATTGTAAAAGTGATTGTGTAAGTAAAGAAAAGGCTTTGTGATACTCCATTTCTATGGCACTGCCTTGCTGGGGAGATTTTATAAAATTATGTAGTCTTTTTCAGTCTGTGTGTTTGCATCCATTGAATGCAGAAAAGTTATTTACCTCACATTGTGATTTGGCAATTAATATGTGTATTACAACTAATGTGTGGAAAACACCTTCCAAACACCAGTAAGTTACCATAGCTCCAAATGTGTTACTAACCCTATAATTTCACTGCTTTGCTACATGAAAACTTCCACTCAGTTCTTGCATCACAAACTCATATTACACAGTAAGGTTAGGAGGTAGCTACTCAGATATTCCTCAGGCAACTTCAGGGCAGAAGACAAACGCTGTTGTCCCCTGCATCTTGGGTTTGGAAGTCTCCACTGTAAACACGTGCCTTAAACTCACAGTCTCTGCACCTCGGGGGCAGCTACTCTGCTCTGGGGAGAGTACAGGACCATGTCAATGGGGCTTTGCAGACTACACTGGGGGCTCATCTGTTCTCCCTGGTGTGGGGTGAAACCCCAGTGAGGCAGGCAGGGGCCCTGGAAGGTGCCCTGATACCCTCTCTCAGAGCTTGGCACAAGCTGCAATGCACATCTCAGTATTGTATTGCAGCCGTGCCAGGGAAAAGTCAGGTAAGGACAGGCGACTCCAAGTCTCTCACCCCTCAAGCAGACACAAGGTCTGTTGGCAGAGTGCAGAAACTCACTTCTACTTCTTCTAGGTCTTTTCAGCTTCCACTTGGAGGAGTCCTCTGCCCTAGTAAGTTGAGCCATTGAATGGGACACTACTGTTCCAGAACAGTGGCAAGGCTACTGTGTGCTCCTGCAGTGCATGGTCTGGGGGCAGTGTGCCTGGACAGCTCGGGGAGTTGTGCCAGTTTCCATTCCAAGAAGTGTAAGTGAAGTTTTGCCTTGATTTCTTGTCAGAGAAGCTCCAGATCTGTAGCATTCATTTTGCAAAGCCCTAATTTCATAAAACTTCAGAATTTTCCCTGAGCCTTGTGACTTTAATCAACCTCTACTGCTCTTTCTTTTTCACCCTGTCATCTGACTGTCAACTTTAATTCCTCCACTGAAGTTCTTGCCTTTTCTAATATAGGAGAACAATTTTGGCTCTTGTCCTTTTAACTGAACAAGTAAACACACTGTTGAATGTAGTTAATTGAACCGTGAACATGCCTCCCTGTTTGAAGACTAAACTGGAATGGATGAAAATAAAGAAAACAATGAGTGTGGTCTCAGCAGATCCATTTAATGGTTTAAGGAAAGGACAAATTTATAATTAGATGATTTTTTATTTATTTATTTTTTTCACACTCTCCTTGCTGGCTTTCTAAATTACATTTTGGTTTCATTGAAAATAGATGTAGCTGTCAAAGCACAAGAACACGCCCTGCACATTCCATACCTGGACTGAACACACACCCATACAGGATCACAGTTTTCTTACTGAATCTCTAAAGCTTTCTGCCAAACTGTATTCTCACACACTACAGTTATAAAACCAGAATGAGCTGTAATCCTCATCATGCAATCTTGCAGGAAACAGACATGATATTGAATGTGACTGCAGGAAACTGTACAATTAACACTCAGGCTGACAGGGCAAACAAAGCACCAAGTTCCATACCTTGTTATTTACTGCCACAAGGTGGGTTGTACCTCCGTGGCAGCCAATACATAATACAGGTTAAATCTGGGGCAACAGTTATGTTTCAATATTCTGAATGAAAGCCCACTGAGGTTTTTCATTGTCACTTCATGCTCAGTAGTCTGAAGGATGTGTTCAAAGTCCAGAAGGAATGACACTGCCAAAATCTTAGTTGCTTAGTGTTGTTTGACTGGGGATTCAGCTTTTGATTCTTTGTCATTTACTGTAAAACACTGTATTCATCACAAAATTATTAGTGGTTGAAAACTGGATTCTCATATGTAGCAATATGTAACAATCATCAGCATCAGGACTTATGTATACTAGCAGTAGTAATGATTCTAGATTTTCCTCTGCTACAGAAATTCTTGCTGTGCTTATTTCCCATTTTTCACCTCAGTCCTTACCATCTGTGCAATTGTTTACCCTGGCCTTCACTAGCCACCTTTTCTGTCTCTGTCTCAAGAAATAAACATTCTTTCATAAAGGAAAATCATCACAAGAAAAAATGCACAATGGTGGTACCAAACATTTATGTGCTTAATTTTGGCAAGTGCTGGTATTGTTTACTGAAATCCAGACCAGATTTAGAATGGAAAAATGCAAAGATGGAATGTGCCCTTCAGCAGAATAAAATGGTGGAGTGCAAAACGAGCTAAAGATTTTTAAAGGGAGTCAGTATGCTCCATTCTCTGAGACACAGAACATACGGTGTCAGAATGGGGTGTAGTTTCATGTATTTCAATAATAGAACACAGTAGAAGTTTTTTATACTAATAATTTAGACGATATGTACACATTTTTGTAAGCACATTCTCTGCTGGAAAAGTGGTGCAGAAACAGGATGAACAGGAAAACACTGGGGAAATTTCAACTAATAAAAAAGAAAAAGAAGAAAGACTTTTTCTCCTAGGCAATTTGTGTCACCTCTTTGTCTCAATATTTAAACTGGGGAAACAGCACTTCCCTGCTTTGTAAAACAAACATAAAAGACTGAACTTTTTTTCAGATGCTGCAGTGACAGTGTCCACCACAGCTTGCATCACATCAGCTCTGACAAACCAAGCATGGGATCTTCCCCTCTGCAGCATTGCTTGAGCAAACAGTGAAGTGAGATTGATTCTTGTTTTTTTGCTATGGTCAGTCACTGATTTTCATTTCAGTCCTCAAAGATCTAGGCAAGCTATTTTTCAATAGTTCTGTGTCCCTGACATGTCTGTTCATCAAAACCTGTTTATCATATCATGATAAACACCCCTGACACAATGGGCCCTGAAGCTTGAATAAGCTTTTAGTGAGAATTTAAATTTGTGCTAAGTGAATTAAAATTAATTGTAACATATTTGTCCTTTTTATTGTTTTTTTTTTTTTTTTTTTTTTTTTTTTTTTAATGTGACACATTCCTACTGGATATGAGAATTAATTTTTAACATCTCTGATGTGGCCAGCAACCAGTCTGCAGAATTCCTTTAAACATGCTGCTGCTTTCAGTCCCTCCACTCTGAATACAGCATGTGGTAGAAGAGACTCTCTATGGCTTAGAAAAGGACAAGAACACAAATCTAGCAGTTAAAAAAAAAAAAAAAAAAAAAAAAAAAAACTATTTATTTGACTCTAAATGTCCAAGGGAGATTCTGTGAGATTAAAAATACTTCTGATACTAAGCCAAATTGTACAACAGGATTACCTAAAAATGTGTTACAATTTCTAAATTGCTCTGCAAGTGTTATTTCCTGGATAAATTACAAGAAGAAAAGTGATTAGTAGATTTTTCTGAAATTCCAGTAGTGTCATATAAAATAGGATTTCTGTTATACACAAATGCTGGATGTGCCAAGGTTTGAACTATTCTTTTAAATGTCTGCAAAGTTAACCAATGGTTTGGAACCAAAGAAGGAGATAGTAAGCCAGAACTTTGGATGGGGTAAGTGCAAAGTCTTAAATTTCTGTGGATTGTGTCTTAAAGATCCAAGTCCAAAAAGATAGTGAAACAAGGCACAGGGTATATACTTTGGCAGAAAGTTCCTTTTTTTTTTTTTTTTTTTTTTTGTGTTAAGGGTAAACTGTGAAGGACATGTGAAAGCTTTCAGTTTGTTTCTAAACTGAGCATATGGGGAGGTGTGTAACATAACATCACAGATATTGTCTGAAAATTAGAGTCTTTTCCAGTCTTGGAGAAGCAAGAGAGAAGGTCACAGTGCCACAAAAAAAAAAAAAAAAAAAAAAAAAAAAAAGTGTTTTTCTTTTCTAAGAACTTCTTGCTTTTGCAATCCAAAATACTAAATCCTCTGTTATGATTGAAATTTTCAATAGTGTCTTTAATAAATGTTTTGCTTTTTAATATTTACTGTGTAGAAAATAATATCTGGTGTGTAACTTCTGCAATGTTAGACATTTGGACTGCTACCACTGTACTCTGAAGTGGGGTGACGTTAGTCCTCTGTTTGCAACTTCAGACCCTCAGCCGTACTTTCATGCAGGAGAAGCATGGCTATCTTGCTTGGGGTTGTAAAGTGAAAGTGATTCTCACTAGACCAGATATTACTACTCCATAGTCCACTGGGAGCTAGAGACACACATTGAGAGATTTTCCTTTTTTTTAAAAAAAAAAAAAAAATATATATATATATATATATATTTATTGGAGGTTAAAGGACAGGATGATTTGATTACAGTAGTCAATACACACTTTGATGACTTCATTTTATAAATGGAGATGCAAAAAAGTTTGAGTTTGCTAACCTTATGGTAGAAAATCTCTTGCCAGACTTCCTGTTTAACAATCTTCTGTAGTACACAGAGGCCATCTGTGAGAAGCTTAGTGTATTGGCCTCATTACCTCTGAGTGAGATTTAAAAGTAACTGATGTCCTCTGGAAAGCCTCTGGGAAACATGCTTTTAGCAAGTTTGGTTAGTTTGTTTCCTGCTGGACATAGGTTTTGCTGCAAAATGTCTAGCAAATAAATGTGTGTGCTGAAATGATGGCTGATGGCAAAGCTGGACAAATTTTGTAGCTGCAGCCAAGGGAGGAAAAATGACTTTTTGCAAGCAGTTTGTCACTACATTCAGTTTTCATTAACTTGTGCAACTAGATTTGTAGGCACACAAACCGAATGATGAATCAATTCACTAAATCTTATACATGTAGCTTACACATAAATAATAACAACCAGGTTGTTTGAAGTTTCCACCCTGCCTCTCCTTGTCATAAAGGATTCTGAGAAAATTCTGCTGAAGTCTCTTCCTTCATGAGCATCTGAAATGGGTGCTAACTAGTGCATGACATCATGTATTTGGCATCGTTCTTTTTGATATTGAGTATACTTGTGACTCTGCAATCTGGCTATACAACAGCAAGTGTTTTTACCCATTAGCCTTACAATTTATTGCCCAGAAAATAAATAAATAAATAGATAAATAAATAAATAAATAATCTGGATCATGAGGTTCATGAATATTTGTGTTTTATAAGTTTTAGAAGAGCACCAGAAAATGAAGAACACCAGATCCTTCATTAATGCACCTTTTTAACAGAATTGTGCATCCACTGAATGCTCAATGGATTATACTGCAAGGTATGCTGCCTTCACTGAATAATATTTTTGAGAATTTACTTTAAATACTAAAAATTAATACAGACACATACATAAATATTCTGTGTAAAGCACAGCTGAATGCTTTAGGAGGGAATAAAAAGGAACGATCAATAGATTGAAATACATTAAACAAAGTTGAAAATTGAAATTTGTCCTGTAAATAATGAACTACACCTTGAAAGTACTCCTTAGCCCTTCATATTTACAAAGCTCCCAATGTCGGTGAAATTACTTGCAAAACTACTTACGTACTTGTTTATCTTCACCATTGAGATGCCTAGAAAAGCTCTAAAAAAGGTCATGTTTGTAGTCAAAGTACATAGAATAAGTCTGGATGTATGGTTCTTTGTTTTTCATTGTGGTTGGTTGGTTGGTTTGTTTTGGTTTGTTTTTTAGGAGTGTTACCAACATTGAATGACCATAGTGGGAAGAACATGGACATGGATATACTGATTATTCACTATTTTGGGGGAACTTTGATTCATTTGCTTCATGTTCCCTCCTTTTCTGAGCAGTTCTGGATTAGGTCTATGCACCAGAGACTTTCACATGCCTCTTGGTCTGCTGGCTGAGGGGGACATTGCACTCCTCCCTGGAAGCAGAAAGAGCAGCATTTCTCTTCCAAGCTTGCTGTGCAACTTCCACAGTCTTTCAGATCAGCTGTCTGGTCCAAGTAATGTATCTAAGAATAGATAGGTGAAGAGAGGTGAGCTCCATCTCTCTTCATATATGAAGATATCAACTGCTGATGCACTCTGAGTGCTTCCAAACTTCACAGAAATTTGTATTTTCACTGATTTCTTTATTATTTGTGGCTGGTCAGATAACTTCAGTTGAAGTGTACTGATTCATAAGAGTAACCCACAGGGTAAGAAGTGGGAGGCGTTGTGACTGGAGAGGCAAACTAGATTCATTTGGGACTCTTGAGAGGCTAAGTAGGTCTGTTTCTATCAGTTAGAAACATCAAGAACAAAGTACTTGGCTTGTTTCTTTCTATGAAAGAGCAAGCCCGATACACAAAAAAATAAACAGGGCCAACCACCATTGTTAAGACAGGTTACCTTGGGAAGCTAACACCTATAAAGAAGCAAGTAGGACAGAGCTCACCAGAATATGGCATTTCTGTAGTGTCTTTGTGAGAAACAATCTGTAGCCAACAACACAGGCTCGAGCAAGGATCTCAGTGAAGTAGTGTTATTATTTGTGATTGTGATGGCTGGAGTCCTGTAAGGAGGAGCACCTAGCAAAAGTATATCATAATCCTATATTCCTTATTACCCTATGCTTGATTCCTCCCCTGTTTCCTCACTGTCTCAGTACTACAGGTTCACAAACTATTTGATATTTATTACTGTACCATATATGTACAATTCTATATGACCAACCATTAATTTCTCCTTTTCCTTTTTTTTTTTTTTTTTTTTCCATCTTCTTTCATGAATAGAGGGCTTGTGATTTTTTGTTTTTACTGATTTTGCACTGCTCATCTTGTTTTTCTTAGCTATCCACCTTATTTTGGGACAGTGGCACCTTTCCCTTATCTGCTTAACGTTCTCCACACTGTTATGTCACTCTTTTGCTTGCACAATCACTTTTGAATACACAAGGCTAATAGAATTTTCCACTGCAAAAGCACAACTTTATTTCTCACATCTTCCACTTGTTTTCATTTGGTGAACTCAATCTGATGATACTGAGAATCTTCCCTTAGTGCAGGCACTCATGTCCCACCCACTGGTGCTCAGGTATAGGAAGACCAATCTTATCTCTTCAGCCTTAACCCCTATCAGTTTATAAGGTACTTTATTGAAGTAGGTGAATGTTTGGAAACACATGGAGGGTTTGCATAGAGGTTTGTTACTCATTCTTTTGTTCATAAGAAATGGAAATGGTTTAGAGAAGAATGAAAACAGTAAGGTGAGTTTTCTCCCTCCTTTATCATCTTCAAAGTGTAGACAGCCGAAGAAAGGGAAACTAAAAGTATCTCTCTGTCCATTTCTACTGCCTGGTCACCTTCTGTCAACTTGCTAAGTACAGATATCAGCTGATTATCTTGCTAAGACAGTCTCCTTTTCTTCTTACATGTATGGTTTTTATTGTTTTTGTTTTTGATTTTCCATTAGTTGTCAGGGTCACTGTCTTTCAAATCATTGGCATGTACACCATCTGATGATGTATTGGTGTGACAGAACAGTGGTAGCTTAGGTCTTCATCCAGAGGAAAAATGACTGCTTCTTCAGAATGGGGTGGGAAGGGCATTTTGGTGAAGATGGACACAGAATTTGTAACCTCAAACAAAGGAAATTTGTGTTGTAATGTGTTGTAAATATTTTGTCCATTGTCACACTCAATGAAAGTGAGACTTCTAGGAATAACCAGAGATGACGTGTTAAGGGTGGTTTTGACCTCAAACCCTGCATGTGCATATAAAGCACAAATGTGTAGAAATTATAGTCAACAATAAGCTCCTCCTTTATTTTGCAATGTATTGAGAAATTTGTCTAACTCTGAGTACCCATATGGTATGTGTAAAAAACTGCTGTGTCCATATCATGAGATTTTCCTCCATGGTACTCACAATTTTACATGCCTCTATAATACCGTTCACATTTGTCTCTTCTTCAAGAATTTCTTAGTGTCTTATGTTCTCCTTTTTATGAAAGCTATTTCACATTTTTTTAGCCTTTTCTGTATATTTATGCTCTTGATAGTTCTTCTATGACGTGTCTCATCTGCATAGTAGATGGTAACCATTTTAGTGCAGGGATTCCTTTATATAATTACTACATGTTGTGCCATGAATCTTGAACTTTGGGATTTTAGTTACCTACCATAATAGAGGTGCATGACAGTGTTGCACTGATGCCTTGCCATGATACTAAAACCACTAAGGAATGTGAAGATGTAGCTGATACCTCTGGTAGTGTTTTGTGGTAGGTTTTCCATAGCACACCCGTGCATTAAAAGAAGTGAAATAGGTGATTAAGGATTTCCATCAACCCCCTCAGCCTGGGTGTAATTTAGCCACAATTTCCAGGCATTCCCACATGCTTCATATGTTAATGAAAGTGATGGCCAAAGGGTGAGGCAGTGCTGTGGTACGTAAAGAGACTGTTTATTTTAATTTGCCCAGCGTACATGGAAATTAGTAGTATTATATAATTATTTAATAAGTGCTTCACAAGTCTCACTTATCTTGACTAATGAGCAAGTTACACTTCATCTTTATCTGCTTATAGGTAGATTTCCCTGTTGTTTAAAGACATGCCATGGCTTTCCATAGTATGTTTTCATACTATGATGTTTTGGGGAGAAAGTGTTGTTGTAGTAGAATCTAGGCCTGGAGCAGCCCCTAAAAGATAATGGATAGATATTCTGACTGAGCCAGTGCTTTAACGCTAGGTTCAACTGAAGATACCACATGACAAAGAACATAATGGATGCTATTATTATGAACTCCTGTGGTTGGGTTTTCTCATTTGTAACACCATGTCTTGATTCAGGTTGAACTGTGTCAGTTACTGGTTTCACCTACATTCAGTGAACTTGCTTCACAGTTTTAGGGACTTCTCTGTGTCATGCTGAAACTAAAGTGTTGATCTCTTTAATAGTCTAGTGTATTCATTGTTATTCCATTTTCTAGTGTTAGTATGTGTCTAACACCTACTTTCTATTGTCATTCACAAGTACATTTGTGCATACAGGACAGCTGCTAAAGGAAAGTTTGAATTTACATAAATGCTGAAATCATACATTCTCTGCGTTGTTTCAGGTATCACCTGCCAAAGTGACCCATCTTTCTCTAATCCCATTTGGAAAATGAAGCTTGGCAAGAAACCTGATACTACACTTTTGTGTTACAAACAACATCCCATTCCCTCTCTTGGTCTCTTGGGTCTTCTCTTGGTTTAAGCTCCTTTTTGCTGTCACTGTTTGAGCTGCTGACAACCTGAATCTCTTCTACTAATGCATGACAGTGATACTTCTAAATGTATTCAAGGCCAGAATTTCTTCTTAGAATGCTATAAAATTAGAGGCTTTGCTGAGGTCAATGACAATTGAGCCATAAGTATTTGTAAAAACTTCAAACTGAGAATACGTCACTAGAGGAACTAGAAACAGATTTCCTTGTTGAGCTGTTAGCAGTTTTATTTGGGAGAATTCCAGTTCATACATGATGGGAAAGGAGAGTGTCAAAACATCAGAGGGGATCAGAAACACTTTTGTTAAGAACCAATAGTGCCAATCAAATGTTTCAAGCTCACTGAAATATTAATATATATACTGGCATTTTAAAATATTTTTTTTTCTCTTAAAGTTATCAAAACCTAGAATTTCACTATTAAAAAAAAAAAAAAAAAAAAAAAAAAAAAAGTAACACATTCCAGAAGGTTAACGCATGCTCACAAAACTATTAATTATCTATTTTAAACAATTTTGCACCTCATGTTTTGAGATCTCAGTAAATTCGTGTATGTTCACCAATGTAAAGGTTTTAACCAACAACAGTGAAAATAAAAACGAACAAGTTCAGACAAGAAACAACTCCCTGTAACTTAGGAGTCCATTTGCAGGAGTTTAATACTGGCTGGCCCTTTTTCTTGAATGTTGGTTTAGTAGAGCTGTTGCTTATCTTGATGTTAGAAAGTAGGAAGTAGATAACTCCGGAAAGGATAAATCAATAACTCTTTGTTTCATTGTCATATTCTTGACCTTCACTGACTTCAGTGGGAGCTTTGACTCAAAAGCTTAAACACCTGTTACCGCATACAAATAACCTCTAATGGTATTAATTTTAAGTAATGTAGAATGATTAAATTTTTTAATTCAAAATGGTGAGACCACAGCCACAAGCCCAAGTCTTGAAGTCATATGCCCTCTACTGGCCATGAACTGATTCTCTTACCGTTCAAATAAGCATTCAACATTCAGGAGAGTTTCTTCTAAACAAAACTCATATTTATCTGCAATGCTTTTTAACTATCATCTTGCAAAGCAGGTCGTATTTTTCATGGTTGCTTTAGTTGCTACTGTGATTCAACAGGTGGTTGCTTGTTGTTGTTTTTTTTGTTGTTGATTGTTTTGTTTTTTATTTTTTCCAAATATTTTTTATACTGTATATCCTCAGGTAAAAAAATAAATAAATTACTAGATTGAGAAAGAAAGCAGAAAATAGTGTTTTGGCAGAAAATATTGTCATTTTTATTACAGTGTAGCTTGATGCCTGTGGTAAAATCAGGGCCAAATCATGAAGAAGCTATCCAATGTCCTTGAAAGAACGTGTCCTGAAAATGTTATGACCATGACAAAAAAAAAAAAAAAAAAAAAAAAAAAAGTGAAAAGAAAAAAGAAAAAAAAAAAAAAAGAGAGAGAGAGAAAATATGGGACATGGCCAAGGTCATAACAAACCAAAAATCTATGATATGGCCAAGATGACGACCCAGACTTTATGAGTTTTCATTACCTGTACTGAATGAGACAACACCAGTCTCGAAGGCACTTGAGTTCAGTTAGGGGAAGAACAGGGAGAGTGGAAACATGTTTATTTATGTGAACTATGAATACACAAGGACATTCCCCCTCCTGGAGCATGGTAACAGCCTTATCAGAAAGCATGGATTGGGAGGTGAAAAACAGGTTTGAGTCCTCCAGGGTTATGGTTTTAGAGTCACAGCAGTTTAACAGGCCTTAGACCCCAAGCAACTAGGCAGCTCATCAAATAAGCCTTTCAGCTTCCAGAAACCGATAAAATTACAGCTCAGGTTTCTGTGAGTACTCTGTGGGAGATAGCTGATGAAACCTCAGATGATTTTTTTAAACTCTCATTATTATTGTTCTCTCCAGAATGGGATTCGGGTACTTGCTTTTCTTAGGCCCTGCAACAATTGCATGTATGATGTTGATGTCCACTAAATGATAGCAAAGCTCCACATGGTGCTGGAAATGATCAGGATGTACAAATTAGTCCTCCAGGGGCTCCTGCCCAGAGTTCTGATGGCAACCCTGAGGTCCTTGTGTCCTGAAGAAGATGACTGACCCTAGCGAGGGTACAGCAAGGACCCTCTGTGTCCAGAAAACATTGATGAGGTTTTACCACTCCCTGCCACTTGTGCGAAGCTGAAGCTGTTCTGGAGAGTGCCTACACAGACTGTACAGCTGTTTTCAGCTGCAAGGGCTGAGCTCACCAGATGTCAGCCATCTCTGATCTGAGAGCTGTTTAATAACTGTAAGGGATGCTGCACTTACAGTAGTCTAAGAAGCATTTACAAAGCAAATGAAGAGTGCTGTAGCCTCTTCATGATGGTAGCACAGCCTGTTGTAGCCTTGTAAAATGTGAGATAATGCTTCAGGGGAGATGCTACACAGTCTTTCCTGACAGGAGCTTTGGTATCCTGCCACATTCATATAACCAGCATCCTAGATTCCTATACCCCCTTGTTTCCCTTCTTTGGTATGTTTTGATCTGGTGTTTTTTTCCTCTTTATGTGTGAAATTTCCCTTTTTTGGATGTGAAAGAGCATAAGGATGGACCAACAGCCTGTCTTGGACTTCAGTAATGCTCTTGAGTGCCTGGCAGTGGGATGATCCTGTTCCCTCTGTACTAACCAAGCAGTCATCGTAGCATAAAAATTTCCTGGTGCAGAAACTGTGTTTAAGTGTGTGTTGTTTTTCTCATGGATTAAATCTGTTCTTTAATTGTGACTTCTGAAAACAAGAATGTGGGTTGTTGTTTTTTGTTGGTGTTTTTTGTTGTTGTTGTTGTTTTCTTTTCTTTTCTTTCTTTTTTTTTCTTTTTTTTTTTTTTTTTTTTTTTTTTTCAACCCTAAAAGCTTGTCTCTGGAATAACAGGTTATACTGTATTGTTTTCATGGAAAGCACAGACATGTAACAACAAATGCTATAAAACAGAATGTATAGAGCAGCAGAGAAGGGAGGTGCTTGAATGTTGTATTTGAGATTTTTCTTTTAGTAGAAACTCTTACAGAACAGTGCAGGGCAGGAAAGCAAACTCCAGAAAGTTGCCATGAACGGGTACTGTGTTACAGAATCAGCACATTTTCTTTCTCCAGAGAGAAGCCCCAGCACTACTTCTACTATTGGACGTTGCATTCAGATTTGTACACCCACATGAAGCATCCACTGGTTTTGCTGGGGCCTTCTGAACAAGCAGTGTCTGTTTTTGCTGAGGTCCTCTGAGATGCAGGTGACCTGCCCAGCTCAGGCTTCAGGGTCACAGCCTCACCTTGGACACAGGGCATATGAGGCTGGTGGTTTGCAGTCATCTCTGTAGAATAAACTTTCTGTGGATCTAGGACCATACTTTCACTGCTATTTCACTGCTAGATGCCACAGATATGTCATTTCAGCTTCTAACTTCTCCCCACCCCCAAAAAAAACAAACAAACAAAAAAAAAAAAAAAAAAAAAAAAAAAACACTTTTTAAGTTTCATAGTTGTCTCACCTTCGTTATCATGCTTCATTGTCATGCACTGTCACCACACTGTCATGCTTTTTCTAGGAGATGCGATCTTGTTATCACTTCATCATGATATTTCCTTCTTCCTGAATGGTAGTGTCTCATAACAAATATAAGCATATCCTTATTTTATAGCTTCTGCTGTTTGAGTCTGTGGTAAAACACAGAAAAAAAAATCATCTGGACAAATGGCTTTAAAAGATTTCTCAATATAGCTGCACAATACTTTCACCAACAGAAGAAATACAGAGCAGGTTGAACTAACATGACATTTACATGTTTTTTGCTGTACCTGCTTCCTGTTCACATTCTTTTTGGGGGCTCATATCATGATATTCTGAATTTAGAGTATCTGAAGATGGTTTCTCTGGTGAAGTTCAGTGTCTTTCTCCTGTGTGGAGACACCTATTTGTTAAACTGGAGCCCTCAATTATGAAAGCTTTTTCTCTGCTCCCTTTCATGCTCATGTTTACATTTTAAATTCCTCTTAATCCTCCCTGCACTCTCCCTGCTGAGGACCTCAGATTGTTTTTAAGCCTTGCTGAGAGTATCTATCTGTTTCTCGGTTTAAGGATTTTATTTATTTATTTTATTTTCTCTCTCCAGATTCCCATCATAGAAGAAAACTTGGAAGGACTATATTTCTAAATGAATCCTGCGGCTGCTCTGAAAGTAGGTAATTCTCACTATGTACAATGGATTTTGTATTTAGCAAGGCTTCCTATGATACATCACTGCCTGAACTGAGCCTGAAATGAGTGCACATAAACATAACCTGCAAGTCAACATGAAAGAAGTAGAAAGCATTCTGATGACAACCCTTGATCACAGTTAAAAAAGAGAGATTTGAACTTTGCTTGGAAAGAAGCAGAGGCATGCTCCAAGAGCAGCAGCGTGCGTGGAGAGTTATATTCAGAGGAAAAAGGAAGAAGAAAGCAAGTATAGAGGCTGTGGATGTAAATCTTTAGACTAAAACTTGGGACACCTTCAAGAGAAATGGACAGCTACAGTTAGGTTTACCAGAATCAATTCTTGAAGGATCAGTGACTCCACTTGAACTCTGCCAGTTAACACCTGTTGATGGTCTAAGCCAGTTTCAGGTGTGTTTATGTTATCACAACAAGTGGGCACATGACTACCTGTGATCTGGAGAGGGCTTGACACAGATTAGTGAGGCTAAATACAGACCAGGCTACAACAACATCCCCCCAGCCCTGTCTGATGAAGTGTCTAGTGCCTGTATGTGTACTTACTGAAGTGCTAGAAACTATTTTAACATCCTAATTCCTCCCTGCCCCCCTTTCTTTTTTTTTTTTTTTTTTTTTTTTTTTTCCATGTAGGGTTTGTATTAATTCAACATGATCATTTCTGTAAATTTGAAGGCAGATACTGCAAAGGCTTAATTTAATCCACAATGGGTTAAACGCACATTGTGTGACATTTTACAGCACAGAAAGGAGCAGAGTTAAACAGACTCTGCTGTAGGCATATAATAGGTATATCTTTGAGGCAATAAGAGTACTTTAAGCTTTTGGAATAAAGCCATACTTTAGTCATTCTTTCCTTAGGCTAATAGAGTGGAGGTAGGCAACTGCTAGTCCTAGTTCTGTTTTTATTTATTAAGCTGAAAGTAATAGCGCACAGAATCTCCTCAAGAGTAGGGAAGAGAAGGCATAAGGCAGCAACAGCAAATTAGAATGCAGAACCTAAACAAATGAATGTTTTGGTAAAAAAAAAAAAAAAAAGGCATCTCTCTGATCTGAAGATTAACTGTGCTGTTTTCTCTTAAAATGTCAGTTTGCTGCCTTTCCTTTGTTTGGGTTGGTGACTAAGAGCTTCACCCATTAGTGGGAAAATCAGTTCTCTCTGGCACATTCTTGATCTGGAGAGGAATAACCTGTGCAAACAGGGGCTGTGGCACCCAGTATTGGAGCAGAGTGGGACTGTGTCCAGACAAGGAGTGTTGTGGCAGTGTGAAGCAGGCACCAGCCTGGGAACGAGCATCCAAGCCACGTGCCAGCAGGGCGAGGTCCAGAGTAAGTAATTTCTCATCAGCGTGCTCCTTGTACTTGGGAGACAAGTTCTGCCAAACCCCACAAGGAAGTATTACAAGTTATCACCTTCCTTTCCCCACTTGGATTCCTTGCAGAGGTTGGCTCCCTCAAATTGATTCTGGACAAATAGGGAAGCCATGCATACATGTATCTGTTTCACAGGAAAATGGGTGGCTTCCTTCTGCCTCATGGCAGTGGGCAATCCTGCATGGGCACCAGAAAGCTGTCAGCCCAGCCAGCTGGGAGCATTTTCTTTGGTGAGAAAGGCACCCAGAGATCAGTAAGGCCAAGGATGCTGTGTGGGCAGGGATGCAGGGACTTGGGAGGCAGTGATTCTTAGAGGGACATGTTCTGCCCTGTTTTGCCATGTACTGTTTTAAAATTTATTTATTTATTTATTTATTTATTTATTTTAGGTCTGGTTTATTGTGAGGTGGGAAATACACAAGACTTTAAGGGAAGAGGCTTCTAAGGTTATTTCTTCAAAGTTGGCCCTAAGACACTACATACATTGTGCAGTTATTGGTAAGCACTATCTATCCCAAACATGAACTGCAAGGCTGTTACCAAAATGAGACACTGAAATAGAATCCTGGAATAACTGGGAAGAGAGCATAGTTCTGCATTTATCCTTATATGTTAACATCTGTTAAAATAATCAGCAGCAAAAAATTACTATCACTGAATTCCTAAGTTGGTTAATCATTGGCAGCATATGGCATATAATCATTTAATTATGTTATTCAAACACTATGGTTATAATAGGATGTGTTCAGTGGAATCACTGTAAATCATTGCTGGAACATTACCTATTACATGTGTCTGACTGCTCCAGTGGAATGCAAGGTCTTTTCTAAACACAGGTGAAAACAGGGGACAAAGTCTCTACTTGGTTACATCAGTGAACACCACAGGCATGTTGTAGCCTCACACCAGGCTTTGAAGAAATGATCTGCAACAGCTCTGAGATTGAAAAATATTTTAGTAAAAAAAAAAAAAAAAAAAAAAAAAAAAAAAAAAAAAAGGCATTTAGATAGCTTGCTTTTTACCTTCATCTTAGAAGTGTCTTTTTGGTGGCTTGTGCTTTTATTTTTCTGGCACTGCATAGCCCCGTAATGAGAGGTGAATGTAAGAACACTGGAGATTGACTAGATCCATCTAATCATCACTTGTGGCACTGGCAACATGCCCAGGGACTCATAATCAAAGTGTTCAGAGCTTACAAACTTTAGGGCGTTGTGCAGGCAACATCAAACAAAGTGCTTGGCACCAGAGAGTTCACCCTAAGCCTTTTCATGAATGTAGACTCTTACAGTGAAAACAGGATGATGCTCTTGACTGACATTTTAGAAAACCTGGATGATATATTGTATTCCTTCAGCATAAAAATGTAGTTAGCCACTTAAATCTCTGGCAATCACTTATTCATGAGAAAATATCTTTATAAAAGATCATCAAAACATGGAAGTAATAAATAAATAATACACTGAACACACATTTTAAGGGAACAAATGAACATTATTTAAACAAACACTGGAATAGTTTTCCAAGGAAGAGAAACAAGTCATCAACACTTAAAATAATTTTTAGGGGAGGTTGGAGACAGCTTGTACAGGAAAAATTGTTGTGTATGAGTTAGCACTTATTGGGTACTTGTGATGGTCCCTTCTACATTTAAAATTAAGGACTTAACAATTCCCTCCCTTTCCTTACTCTCTATTGTAGGCATGGGAAGAATAGAGATCTATAATTACACCTGAGACAGAAAAGGCATTTTTCTCTAAGATTATTTCAGATTTAACTTGTTGGTTTTTTTGTTTGGTTGTTTTGGTTTGTGTTTGTTGTTGTTGTTGTTTTGTTTTGTTTTGTTTTTCATTATATTCAACTCAAAACAGTTTGTGTTTAAACTAGGGAGACTGATGAGACAGTCAGTCAGTGGCCAACAGAAGACAGGTAACTACATACTAACTGTGTGTCTAAGACAACTTATGTTCCAGTAGGTTTAAATAACTAACATTAATGCAGCCCAAGCAAAAACAAAAAATGTGGTTAGTAGAAATATGGATTTGCCCAAGGCTCAGCTTCCACCACGTCTCCTGTTGAAGCTCTTCTGAAAATGCATACTAAGCAAGCCAGAGAATAAGCAAAGCAAGGTAATTCTTTATTCTTACCTTTATTCAAGGTAACTGTTTATTAGGATAGGGCACTTAATGGATTGCAGGAGACCTAGGCTCAGCTCCTATTGTACTGTTTGGCCATCTGAGTTATAGAATCTTCCTCCCTCCGATTTTTGACAAAAGTCCAAGCAGGCTTAACTCACGCCACTTTCTGCTCAGTTGTTAAGGCAGCAGTGCAGAGAAATTTCAGATGCTTACTCAGTTGGATGGCTGTAGTCTGGATAAATCTTCGGGGATTTAATTTCCTTTCCTTTCCCTTGAAACCTTTCAGTCAGCTATATGTAGAAGGTTCATGTGAACCTTTCAGTCAGCCCTTTGCTGTCAGTTCCTGCTTGTCGAGCTGTGTATTTCTGTCAGAAATAGAGGAAAGCTGGGCCCAGGAGGGCCTTTTGCCGAGGATTCAGCACAAAAACAGCACTGACATTCTTCTCTGTTATCTGTGTTTTTGGAAATTGTGTGGCTGCTTTCACATGGAGTGGATCCAGAACTAATAAACCTTGCTGGAACCACACTGACTCAACACAGAACTACAGGTGGTACAGAGAGTGGTACAAAACCATCCGAGAATTTATTTGTGGAAGTAGCTCAACAGCACGCAAGCCAGAAGGAAAAACACAAGGACAGACCAGCCAGGGTCAAATCTTGGTATATTTCAGTACAGGTGCCTGTAGAGTGATAATGGTTCGAAACACAGAATAAGCCAGTAGCACTCTGCCTCCCATGCAGGAAAGACCACCATGAGTGCTGGCAAAAAGGGAGAAGAGTTTTTTATGCACCTAGTTTGCCAGAAACTCCATTCTGACTCTGCAGCTCAGGTCCAGCTGAGCTTATTAACTCCAACACAGACCTTAACAGATTCTATTTGTATGCTTGGCCCCAAGGTCCTGTAAATTTCTTAGGAAGCTTATTTGGCATAGGTCAGAGTGTTTGTGTGTGCCTATCTCCAATAATATACTACACTTGAGGTCATAAATCTCCTCTGGGAAATACGTGCAAAATCACCTCTGGCTGAACTGGTGCTGATATACACGACAGGACCAAAACAGCATAAAAGCAGACAGGAGAAGTTTGTCCTGGACCAAACAGGGAAATATCTCCATTATTCTGGGTAAAGAAAAACCTTAGTGTCTCTAGAACACCTTTCTTACCTCAAGTAATGAAGTGCTGATAAGAGATCTGTATTTCATCTCATGACTATATGAGTTAAGCTGTATTGTTTTACACAGTGTGCACCTCACCATAATGCTTGAATTTAACACAAAAGTGTGTGTGGTTTTGGTTTTTACCTCTGTAGTATGAGTATGCATTTTGTGACAGCAACAAGCCTGTATATTTAAATAAACTTGAAGATGCATGATCTCTACTGCATCACTGTCACACATGGAACTTTTCAATGTACTAGTCATAGAAGGAGTCTAATTCAAGATCTCCTCAAGGTTCTGTAATATAAGTGGATAATGTTCTTAAATGTTTACACAAAAAAAATCCTGGAATTCTTGGAGTCAGAACTGTCACATTCATCTCAATTTGGTTGAAAACTTTTGGCTTTTCCACTTACTTTTGACATAACAACAAGTATTTGTTTCATGCAACATTGATTGTGTGATGTGTTTTAGAATAAAACAAGAACAATAAATAAAGAACAAGCCATTTTCCTTCTGTTTTATTCTGCTTTCCAGGGCAACAGAGAAAGTGATTAAATAAAATGAATAAAAAGAGAGAGAGGAGACAACACTCAGGGGGCAGAGGAGATGTTTCCAGTGGGAAGCAGGAACCCAAAATATGTGAGAATGAGTTTTCACCAGTTTTGTTTTTATTATTATCATTGTTATTACTTTGCATTGGGCTTGGCTTAGATTTTTGAGTGAAAACTGGACAGTTCTGTAAAGATGCTTGCCTTCCTTTCCGTGAATGAGACGTAACATAAAAGAGGGATTATCGGGTAGGAATACAAAACCACAAAACCCTAGCAGTTTTCTGCACAGTTTTTAATATCATGCATCTTTCAAGAAAGGTTAACCTACTGTAGTTTTTACTGTAGCTTATATATTGATCAAGCTGTGAGAAACTACAAAAACCATGGAGCATCAAACTGGTTGCCAGGAATTCCTGATCAGTCATAATAAAGCACCTCTGCCCTATGTTAGTAGCTTAAGTTCAGAAGAATACACATCTCTGTGAGAACTGTTTTTATCCACTGTTTAGAGAATGTTTTGACCTTATAACAGGAATTTTTACTGCCAAAACCTGTAAGTTGAGTCTATTAACTGTAAAACAATTCAGTGACATAATACAGTTTCTGGACTGGACCTGGTTTTTATGCCCAGGCAACAAGGAAGGCAGGCAGAATGAACTCAGCTCTGTCAGCACTTACTTAAAGAGACACATCCATGCTAATATCAAGCCAAGCAATGATTCAGCTATTATAATGGTTGTTACATCTCTGTCAGGCAAGTGCAACAGTGCAGAACAAAAACCAAGTTCATTGGAGACTTACTCTGCATGTGACAAGAATGGGCAAGGAATGGTCAATACAAAGGAAGGAAAAGTCAACCTAATTTTCCTATTCATGTAATAGCAAGAACCGAGTTAACCAGTTCATAAAAGGATCTGGGCATTTACGTGCTCAGACCTTAGTTGGCTGTTACTGGCATATTCAGCTGTAACCAAAATGAAAGTGATTTAGTATTGCAAGAGACTCTTCTTGTGGAATTTTAGGTTCAGTTTCACAAGCCTAGGGATTTGCAAAACTCAGATGAGGATAAACTATGGTAAATTTTCTTCTAGCCAACAAGAATCACAGTATGCAGGTGAAGTCATATCTAGATGAATATTAGGGTTATCTAAATGCTGTGTTCATTTTTTCACTAATGAAAATCTTAATGACAATAATCTCCAAGACCATAAACTTTTATGAACATGACTAATTCTGTCTTTAAATTCATTCTTTAATATGAATTTTAAACTGTCCTCTACTCCTCTTCATTGCATAATTTCCTACAAACAGTAGATTCATTCACAGGGAAAAATTCATTGATGCCCATAAAATACAAAAGCAGTGTCTGGTTGAGAAAGCCCTGGAGAGACCAATAAATGGTGCTTGGCAGAAAACTTTTAAGAGAAATTACCCTATCCTTAACCAGTTCACCACATATTAGCTGTTTGTCATTGTCAGAAGTAAAACCCCAAGTTTAGATGAGTCTTAGGAATGACTGACTTTGAATATTATATTCTTTCAACTGACACAAGTCCATATGAAGTCAAAGGAAATGAACACAATAAGCAGTTAGTATACAACTATGAAGAAACAGCAAAACTATAGGTGGTACATGCTATACATAATTACATCTGAACACAGGAAAAAATAGAAACAGGCAATTAGTGATAGATATTCTAAATAAAGAGGTTTACTCTAAATCTCAGTGAACATTTTTAACAAAGCTGTACATGCAGGTAAACAATTATTTCAAACTCTATTTTATTCCTTAATTGTTTACATATAAAGAGAAAGAACATTACAATATGTATAATTAAACTAACTAGCATTATTTTTATTCAAGGTGGTTCAGATATTTCTGTCCACCTAGGAACACACAGAGAAATACACAGCATTTCTGATGATGTTAGAACTTAATAAATAAAATGACTTTGCGGTCAGACCCCTTATTATCCTCCCAAATTATGCTGTGGTATGATAATTACATCTTTGGAAACACTCTTTCATAACCAGATTCCTACACTGAAAAAAAAAAAAAAAAAAAAAAAACAGAGAACACTCCAGAAAGCAAGCTTATCTATTACTAAGTATACATATATATCACAAATACTGACATGCTTTTTCTTTTTAAGTTTAAACCTTAAAGCAGTTGTAATGGATATATATGTATTTTCTCATAACTTCTACCAAAACTTTGTATTCACAATACATTAATTATATTTTAAAATTATGCAGAATTTATAGCATGTATTTTTTTCATTGTGAACTGTAATTTATCTAGGTTAAGCTTAATTTCTGCTCTTTTTCAAGCTGTATGTACCTAATCTGTTTAGCATAGAAAAACCTCTTTAATCCAGAATCACTTTTAGCCTCAGCTAAGATTTCCACAGCTGAAACACGTTTCTGCAAAACACAAATTCCTAAATTCCTAACCCAAAAAAAAAAAAAAAACTTCAGATGATAGACAAAGCCTTTCGACATGAATTAATTATAGCCAAAATAAATCAAGCTTCCAAGTGCTCCAAACCCATAGCAAGCCTCCTTACTCTGTTGCTTTTTCCTCTCTTTCAAGCATCACAGCCCTTAGGCTAACCTGGCTCAGGAGGCTTCTCCAGCACTCCAGAGTTAAACCAGTTTACCAGTTTACACTCCAGAGGATGACACATATAACATGGTCCTGTGTGCTCCCTTGCAGGCTTAGGAATATTATTACTGGTGCAATAGAACATAAATATGTCCATCATTTGGACTGTATCTGTTGGCCAGGTTTTGCATGATTTTTTAAATTTTATTTTTTAATTTAGGAAATATATATATATGTATGTGTATATATATACACATACATATAAGTATACAGAACTGGAGAACATGTTTAGGCATCATTACCACAGAGCTAGTTTGAAGGAAGAGTAGTCTTCAGCATAGGCTTGCACTATGTCTCATTTGGAGACAATTCTTCTTCTTAGTAGTTACAATTTGATAAGATGTTTCCTTTTTAACTCTATCATGGATACAGTTTGCAACTTCATACAAGTGCTTAGTATTTTATTTCCACAAGCTGTAAGGCAATATTTTAACCAAATTATTGGGACTGGGAGG
The DNA here is from genome assembly GCF_964211825.1 of Aythya ferina. Taxonomy (NCBI): domain Eukaryota; kingdom Metazoa; phylum Chordata; class Aves; order Anseriformes; family Anatidae; genus Aythya; species Aythya ferina. Next base: position 50,921,257 of record NC_140299.1, on the reverse strand, counting down.
TGTTATGGTCTCATAAGGATCTTCACTTTTCGAGTACCATCAGAAGATCTATGAAGTTTAAAGAGCATTTTAGAGCACAGATTTTAACATTCTTTGCAACAAAAGGAATAAAGTCCTTTTCTATCCTGTAGGTGAGATTTTCTGTAATCTGTTCCACTGTTTGTGTGCTTTCTCTAAGGATCCCATTTCATTTAGTTCAATGTGTTCACATCCATTTTGCCAGAATAATATCAGTTAAATCTCCATTCACTGATACCAGTCCCAGTACAGCAAGTACATTTGAACATGCTAACCTATGGAGCATTATTTCAAACTTCACTGTTCCCTGAGTTTTTGTCTGTCAGGTTTAAAGTTTATCACAGTTGTAATGGCCTGGAAACAGAAGGAGAAAGGCAGTGAAATTCCTAGCGGAATGCTGACAATGTAGGTTCATGCCATAGTGCAGTTGTTTTTTTCACAGATGACGTTTCCATTCTACACATTGCACCACAGTAAAGCCTTTACTAAAGCCTTAGTATTTTTCCACTTGCTTTGAACCCATTTTTGTATAGCCACTTCCATTCACAATTTGCCTTGGTCCATATCATTAGAAATTTAAAAATAAAAACAAATCCATCTCTGCTTGCAGGACTACAAGCAAAAATATAATTCAAATATGTTGACAAATAGTTTGTTCGAAATTGAAAGAAACAGTGTCTCCATTCATGTTTAGCCTTAGTCCAGTCCACTATTGTTTGCTTGTTAAGTATCAGTTACAGTGAGTTAACACAGGAAAACAGCACCACTAGTTTATAGTTGTCTATACAATTGGCTTTGTTCAGTTGCAGACACAGAGCATGAACTTAAAACAAGCATTGTAATGTAAGGTGAACTTCCTGAGGGTCTGTTGTCAATAAAACAAAGAAAAAGAGAAATAAAAATGAAATAGAAAAATAAAAGATTAGAAGAGTGGGTTTGTTTTTTTGGTTGGTCGGTTGGTTGGTTTGGTTTGGTTTGCTACAGTTACAAGGATATTCTTGTCTTCCATGAATCTCCAGAAGGACAGAGATATTGAGCTGCCAGTACATAAACATATTAAGCAAAATAATATATACATTGAATCATGGTCAAGTGTAAATGCTTAGGATGGAAGATGTGTCAGCATTTATTTGCCTGAAAAATTGGACATTGTTAGCCAATTGTTAGTCATTGTTAGCCAAATTAATAATAATTTGGTAATCTTCAAACTGAGGTGCAAGTACTTTCTGCCAGCATCTGATTGCCTACTTACTCTTGGAGACTGTGAAACACCTCTATGAAAAAATACTTATTTTCTTCCATCAGGACAATATTTTATGTATATATGAATTGGAGGTAGAGATAGAAGGAAGAAAACTGAGTCTTTCCTGAAGAAAGATCACAAAAATCATGATGCTTGTCACTAACAGCTTGGAAAAAGTGGGAGCATTGTTTGATTATGTTGCATTTTCATTGTTTGTCTTTCTCAACTGTGTCAAACTTATTCATCAGTTACTTTGACACTGGTCTTTGGTATCATTTAGTCCTTACGAAAAAAGGGAAGTTAATTATTTTCTATCTTATACTTTATTGTGAGCTCTGTAAAAACTCAGTACTGTTTAATAGATAGACACAGCTCGTATAATTGTCTCCTTTCTTATTAAAATGCATGTGAAATAGATATTTGTAATTCCTGGGGATTTGAGGGCATTTCCTACTGTAAGGGTCTTACCTTTCTGTTGTCACCTGCACTTCTCAAGAACACTATCACCAAATTTTTAACAATACATGAATCACTTTCCTGTTTTCTACATATACACTGTTGCTTCTAGCTATCCCAGTTTTAGTCCTTGCTCAATATACAGCATCTTTTCAGTTAGCATTCTGATTGCTGGTTTTAGAGGCTGACTCACAATTTCAGTAACCAGTACAAGATGGTGCACCCTTTTAACAAATTACACTTAGGGAAGAACTGGGGCCTGGATGGACCCCAGGTAGTGTATAAGAGGAAGGCTAGGGGTGACAGTAACCACACTGTGAACAGGATTTTTGTGGAAGGAGGAGGTGCAGTAATTAATCCACAGGTCTGATGTTCAGCACAAGCATTCAGTGTGTTGCTATCATACTAGCACCAACCAGTCAGAAATAGAAGAACTATTCAGATTTTAATATTATGCCTCACAAAGTTCCAGAGCTCTGTATCACACTAAAATATTGTTTTGTTTGCTGGTAGTCTGTTGGAGCTGTCTTTATGGATGGAAGGTGTGAATGTCAGTGGAGCAACATATTTTGTTTATCACTGATTTTCTGAAATAATACTTTGGACTGCTGCTCTTCCACAAGAACTAGATTATTTTCCTCTTTTAGGCATGAGAACTACCTCCTACATCACATTAGTACTGAAGATAATGTGGGCTACCTTCAAGTCACTGGTGTTCTGGGAAAAAAAGAAAAAAAGAAAAAAAAAAAAGAAAAAAAAAAGGTAAAAGGTTTCTAAGTGTATTTGATGCTTTTGGCACACTTGGATGTGCAGAAATAAAAAAATAGAGTAGAAACTGTGATATTAGCATCCATCACTGTTTTTGACGTGGTAGGCCATGGAAATTAGTGAGTGGAAGCATATGGGTGTTCACTGTATCTTAGAAACACATCCAAAATGTACAGGTTCTGTAAATGTGTATGTGGGATTATGTGGGATTATCAGTTGTCTGTCCTTCCTGTGAAGTCTGTGCTTGAGTTAGGAAACATTATCATCTATGAGGTGTGAAAAAATAAATAAATCTAAAATTGATTTTCCTCCCACCATCACAACCACAACAAATCAAAAGGGCAGGACCTGCTTCCATTCTGGCAGCCAGCTGTAGTATTTGATAGTGCTGTGACATGCTGATTTCACAGAGCATCTCTACCTATAAGCAGTTCCATGAACAACCAGAGTGCAATCCCCAAACTAGCTCAACAAGCCTAACCAGCCTTTCTTTTCCCTCCCCCACAGACTAATGCCAATGTAACATGTTCCTGCTCTACAAAAATTAATGTGTGTGCTTTTTTTTTTTTTTTTTCCATTCATGATTTGCAAACACATAACAAAATTGATTCAAAATGGGTGTTTGGACAAAAATGGCCTCGTGACATTGGCTGCACCAAATTGTGCCCAGTTTAGATTTTAGATCCTCAGTGTTAGATTCTGAGTCCACCCCCACTTTCTACGGGAAGAAGGAGATTGGTTATATTTGTTGTGTTGCTCTTTTCTTTCATTTCTTTTTATTATTATTATTATTATTTTAATTTTTCCAATGGGAGGAAGAGACAGAAATTAATCTGGAAGGATGCAAAGGAGACTCTGAATATTTTGCTTAAGTTCATGGGTTTCACAGTTTTTCTCACTGATTTTCCATCCAACCAATTCTAATAAAGAATTTAGGAAGGCTTATTTTTCCAAAATCTGTACCATGTGTGGTGAATATATGTGTATATTTTCTAGAAATGGAGTTGAGTATTGTGAAGCTTCTGGTTTCTTTGGATGCTTGAGTAGGATTAAATTTAATTTTTGAAGATCTGTTTGAAAAATGTATCAGCTTTTTTTTTTTTTTTTTTTTTTTTTGGATGTATATGAATGTATTCACTCAGGAGGAAAGTGCTGCTTGTCTTCATTTCTGTCTCACATTCAGGAAAGGGCTATTTTGTCAATTTGATGCAGGAAAAAAATGAATAGGCTAATTATAATCAATACATTCTTATAGATCTATTAAAAAAAAAAAAAGAAAGAAAAAAAAAGAAAGAAGAAGAAGAAGAAGAAGAAGAAGAAGAAGAGGAAGAAGAAGAAAACAGAATGTTAGAAAGAAGAAACAAAAATTAAAGCAACATCATGGACTGCAAAGCTGCCTTCAGCTTCTTGTCACTTGGTCATACTCTTTGGATCATTTCTCTTCTTTGCCCTGCCATCAAAATATAAGGTATTAATTATTTCCTTCTCTGCTAGGAGTTTCCATTGACCAATGATTATTTACTGGTCTATGCACTATGTTGTCCAGAGCACAGGTGATTCATATAGTGTTGAATTAGGCATCTCACACGTATGTGCCCACAGAAGGTTCAAAGCATATTTATGTAGAAGATGATTAAGAAACTCTTTGCAAGGAATTTACCACAGCATTTTCATAGGATTTATTAAGTCCTGGCTCACAAGCAGACAACATGGATTAGATTATCTGTCTGACAGTACACTATGTTATTGTGTTGTAACCACAAGAAGAGTCTGTTCCAGAGCTTGCTCCTGAAGAAATGTTGTGAGGAAACTCAAAAGGATTTTGTCTCAGAAGCTGGCCGTCTCTCTGCCATAACTGTGTACTGCACTTCAAAGTTTTCCCAACCTTTTACAGCTGGAAGGTTTTGCTCTTCCCTTCAGCTCAGTCAAAGATGATGTAGTAGAGCAAACAGAGCTGTAGTCTGACATGGGTAACCATAGTTCACATTTTGGTGTGGTAAAGACAGTGAGAGTTCCTTCACTCAGATAAGTCAGATTTCACCTTACCTACCAGGGAAAACAAAGCTTCTGTCTTTGTGCTATTTGTTGTAGGCCTGGAGAACATGAGAAGAAAACACACGAAAGTTGAGAAAATGTTAACAGATTGTCTACCTTTAAAACCCTCACACCATGTCCCCTATGTTTTATAGGGGCCATATATACGTGTATATATTTATATATATATATTAGACAATTCCAAAATGTCAGAAGTCAAACAGGTGGGGCAAAATGTCGCTTTGGCAGAGCAGAGGTCTTCTTCTAGAGCTTAGGTGGAAAAAAAAAAAAACCTGTATGGACACTAGAAGCAAGGTCAGGTGACAAGGGAGGATTACAGAGATGTTGTTCAACATTATAAGGACAAAATTCATGACTAAACCTCAGTTAGAGTTAAAGACAACACAGCCATTTGCCAAGAAAAGTTTATGAGGGGAAGGTCCTGCTTAACAAACTTAATTTCCTTTTATGAAAAAGTCACCCATTTAGTTGACCAAGGGAAACCTGTTGAAATCATTTTGGCTTTCAGTAAAAGTGTCAATACTGTTTTTTGCAGTATTCTTCCGGATAAAGCATCCAGCATACAGTTAGATAAAAACATAATAGAATGAGTGAACAATTGGCTGGCAGGTCAGGCCCAAAGGGTTATCATAAATGGGATTGCATCAGACTGGCAGACAGTCTTTAGTGGGGTTGCCCAGGGCTCTGTTTTAAGGTTAGTTTTCTTTAATGTTTTCATGAGTGACTTGGATGCAGGACTTGAAGGTATACTAAGTTTGTGGACAACACCTAATTGGGAGGAGCTGTTGACACTGTCAGGGTGGAGAGGCCTTACAGAGAGATCTTGACAAATTAGAGGGCTGGGCAGTCTCCAACCACATGAAGCTTAACAAGAGCAAGCACCAGATTCTGAATCTGGTATGAGGCAACCCTGCCTGTACATACAGACTGGCAGATGAGAGGCTGGAGAGCAGCCCAGCAGAAAGCTGTCTGGGGGCTCTGTTTGATGGCAAGTTGAACATGAGCCAGCAGTGTGCCCTGGAAGACAGAAAGGCCAATCATATCCGGGGGAGCGTCAGGCACAGCACTGCCAGCTGGTTGAGGGAAGAGATTGTCCATCTCTGCTCTGCACTGGTGAACACTGAACACTGAACACCTCACATTGAACACTGAATGCTTTGGGTGCCACAGTATAAAAAAGACATAAAACTGTTACAGAGTGTCCAAAGGAGGTCAACAAAAATGGTGAAGGGTGTACAGGGCAAGACGTATGAGGAGCAGCTGAGGTCTATTGGTTTGTCCAGCCCCGAGCAGAGTAGGCTGAGGGGAGGCCTCATGGCGGCCTGCAGCTCCCTCAGGAGGGGAGCGGAGGGGCAGGCGCTGAGCTCTGCTCTCTGGGGACAGCAACAGGACCCGAGGGAACAGCATGGAGCTGGGACAGGGGAGTGTCAGGCTGGGGGCTAGGGAAAGGTCAGTGCCTGACCAGAGGGTGGTCAGGCACTGGGACAGGCTCCCCAGGGCAGTGGTCATGGCACTGAGTCTGCCAGAGTTCAAGAAGCATTTAGACAATGCTCTCAGACATGTGGTCTGAATGTTTTGGGGTTCTTTGTGGAGTCAGGAGTTAGACTCAATGATCCATGTGAGTCCCTTCCAACGCAGGATGTTCTGTGATTGTATGTATCAGAATGGTTCAGCTCCTAGAAAAAAAAAAAAAATTAGGAAACATTTAAAAAGTTTAGAAAAACTTTTTTTCACACAGTATTTATCAGCTGAGCAAGTCTTCTAGGCATAAAACATAGAAAGAGCAGAATCTGATCTATTACTTATGTTGTCATTTCTTTGGAAATATAAAGTGCATCTTCTGGACTGAAGAGAGCATCAGAAGCACAAGGCATAGCCAGCTGTCTTACCATGAACAAGCCTTAAAAGAAGTAGAGGAGAGACAGAAGAGATGTGTTCAGAGTCACCCAGCAACAGGGTGCAAAGCTTCAGATAATATTCCAAAGCTATAAAACAAATGAGATGGGCATATAAAAAAATAAAAAATATTAATAATATGAATATAATGATGATTGTGATGATGATGATGATGATGATGATGATGATGATGAGAAGAAGAAGAAGAAGAATAGGAAATTGTGAATTTGCTAGTTCAGCAGAGCACCTATAGGTCGATATGCAATAGCACCTTTTCCTGCAAACAGAGATCAGATGAAGAGGGAAGACGTGTAACAGATGGCCAAGGGGAAGGAAATGGGATTTTGGTCTTTGGCATTTCTCTGGAGACTGTTATGAGAGTCCATGCTCTCAGCGCTCTGACTTCCTAACAATTAGCAAGTGTTTGTAGGCCTCAATAGCAAACTAAATTATAACAAGACAGTGAGGAAGACTAAGGGAGTAGCAAATACCTTAGAAAAGCAACTTCTTATGCTCTTATATATATGGCACTGGGGTTCTCCTAGCACATATGGGTTTACAGACCACACCAAGGTCACTTGTATTGTCAGAGAATGGTTACACAGTGAAGCTGTATTGTTGAACTGCCATTACATGTATTCTGTATTATGATGGGTTGAACCCCATCAGCAACCAAGCACCCAAAACCCATTCTCTCACTACATCCCTTCAGTGGGGACAGGGGAAAGAATTGGAAGACCAAAAGCAAGAAAACTCATGGGTCAAAATAAAGACAGTTGAATAATTGAGGCAAAGTTCCACATGCAAGCAAAGCAAAAATTTTCTGCTCTTCTGGTCACTCAAACAGTTCGATAAGGTACTACCAGCATAAAAATTATGCTGCAGTAGGATATCCTACAGTGATTACCACAAAATGAAAAGGTCAGATTTTGAAAGAGCATCAAATTCTATTCTTTAAAACAATGCTATATATTTTTTGTTTGTGCACTAATAACTTCTCCAGGGCTCTTAAGCATCATTTATTTTCCTAATTATTACATTAATTTCCATGTGAAAACTAAAACAAATACCATGGTCATGTTACTGTGAAAAAAGGGGAAGATGAAATCTTAGGAAGAGTTTCACTTTTTCTTTCTTCTGTAGCCTTTATTTGAAGCAGGAAATAAAACAAAAATAAACTAGAATTACTTTTTGTTAAATGTTATAGTAATAAGTTTTTGGAGCTTTTCTGCTTGTTAATTTTTAGTTTTATAACTCATTAGTCACAAGAAACAAAGCTTTTCTGATTTTCAGTTTGCAATAACATTTAAAGGAGACGGCTTTAATAGTTAAAGGACAAGGAGAAACATCAGAAACAGAAATCTATCTGTACGCTGATGGCAGTACACTAAGAATTTGAGCTTTTAAAGAGAATACTTCTTTCTTTGCTGAACATATTTTCCTTGCTAAACTAACATAAAAGAATTATGATAATTTCTTTCATTGTGTTTTGTTTTATAAAGGACAGTGAGAGACTGCAATATGTTTTCTTTAAATTAATTCTAAAGGATAATGAGGTTTAGTTCATCTAAACACAGTGCTGTCATTTGGGCAACTGTGCAAGCAGACATTTTAAGTGCTGATTATAAACTGCATTATTGCATACAAAGGGATGGCTTTAAAAGGGCAAGATAGTTATCTACAGACATAAGGGATATGGTGCCCCAAATAAATAAATACAAAAACAAACAAATAAATAAATAAATAACCAATTAATTGTTTTATAATTCCTTCAATAAAAATACTCCAAAATACATTTAATATCCTTTTAAAAGTATTTGACTTTTTCTTGGCTTGTAAAAGTCTGTGTTTAGAACTGTGCTTGCTAAAGTGAGAGAAGCTTGAATATGACTTGATTACAATCTGAAACAGCATACGTAGGATCTGATAGACAAAGTTCCCTGACTCTGAAGCAAAGAGTGTAAAGACTGCCTGGCAGTTGGAGATAGACAAATTCAATTAAGATGCAAATTTTAAATGAGGATAATTAACCACTGAAACATCCTACAAAGGGATTTTTTTCTTTTCTTCAGAGAGATTTATTTTATACAGAAAACAATAATTTAATGGAAAGTTTATCTTGTAAAAATGTTCATTCTTATTCCTCACCTTTGTATATTTCTCAAGGATAGATCTAGTGTTGTTCTTATTTTCTCACAAAATGTTCTTTCAGATAAAATTTGGTGCTTAACAAATCCTCCCCCCCCACCAGTCCCCCAGAAAAATACTGTTGTATTTAAGACTACTTCAAAGAGCTTGCTTTCTACTAACTTCAAACTTTGAATTTGCAATCTCAGCTGAAAAAAATCTGAGTTCAGATATTCCATTTGAAATTTATCATAAGGGAAAAATCATAAAATCATAGAATCATATAATGGTTTAGGTTGGAAGGGACCTTACAGACCATCTAATTCCAAACCCGCTCCCATGGGCAGAGATGTCAACCACTACACCGGGTTGTCCAAGGCCCCATCCAATCTCACCTCCAGGGATGGGGCAGAAAATCTTTCTTCCAATCATCTGTAATCTTCATCATTTGGAATCACTACCTCAGGACTGGATCTCTTTTCAAAACACAGAATGATGTTCAACTGAAAACTTTGGGGCTTGAAATGGGAACAACAAGATGAAATTTTATGATTTGATTATCATGCTGGAAGAATTAATGTTTACTGTGAATCTGAAAAAGAAAAATCTCTGAGCTGTATTATTCTGTTTTTAGAACAATGTAGCACAGCTGAGACCAGCTGATAATCTAGCACATTTTTTCACTTTAAAAGTGATTATAAGAGTAATTTCTCTTGGTCAAAATGAACATGTGTGCTGTAGCCTACTTAAATCTTCATGGAAATTTCATTTTCAGAAATTGAGATATTTAGCATAGGTGCATCTATTTTTAATATAGATGTTTTGGGATATAGACCACCTTCTATAAAAAGAAAAATCTACGAAGATTTTAATCTTCCAAATTTTAGTCCTGTCTGAATATAGACACACAAGAAATATAGCCAAATACATCAGCTTGCAACAGATTTTTCTGTCTGTTATCCTTTTTGCTTTTTCTCTCCTCTTGGTGTTTCTGTGGCCCAAATGTTGTTTCTCTTTGGAGGCAAGATACAAAGACCTTGAAAAAATCACATTCCTATTCTGTTTGAATTAAAATATTATATCTAGGGTATTAATCATTCAGCAGGTATATGAGAGAAACACAAATATGTCAAAATGACAGGAATAGGTCACAGCTGTAATTGTTGAAAAAACAATGGGGTGGGGGAAAGACTACAATTTATCTGTCTTTCCAAAAACAACACAAAACCTGACAGTATGTTCTTGAGGAAGGAGGGAAAATTACAGCTCAGTTTCCATTCTGCTTTCGGCCTACCCTGCTGCACCAGACTGCCAAACATTAGCAAAATGAGAGCAAAAATAAGGAACCATTAGCAGACCGGAGAGAAATTCTGAGGAGTAAATATTTGCCTGTTTGAGCTCTAATGAATTTCTTGTGAAGTAGGACGTGGTTCACCCTCACATGACTCCATAGGGAAGGACATTGTCCTGCAACATTACTCCATGGTTGTGACCATAGCATTTGCCTACCCAAAGCTGAGTTCAATTTAGTTCAATTGGCTTCCTATGAAGGCCATGTTGCCCACAAGAATGCTTGGAAATCCTACCATTAATGACAGCAAAAAGTCTACAGCAAATTACCATGTTTTGAGCATCTTCCCTGCCTACATCTCCAGTTAATGGATATGTAAGAAAGGACATATCTAAGCTGTCTGGCACTCTTTACAGCCATCTAGTTTGCTTTTCACTGACAGGAATATGTGTTCTGCTGTACTGTGAGTATCTGGCCACTTAAGTGAGTAGTGAGTTCTTTGACCTTGGAAGAATTAAAAAGACATTAAGAAAATAAGAGGAACCAAGTAAGGTAGAAATCTGCCTTCTTTGCTTAAAAAAAAAAAAAAAAAAAAAAAAGCCTGATCTGTATGGATTCTTTTGAAAACCAAATAGCAAATTATACCTTTCACAAATAATCTGAACTAATTAAGGTGAAGATTAAAGCTAATGTAGAGCAGGTAGTACCTGTAGGAAGTGATTTGCACCACATAGGCACAGTATCTTTCACATATAAGGGCTGGAAAATTTGACCCCATTAACCCAAGTTTGGTTTGGTCTCAGGAAAGGTTCTTTATCTTTTCCACTATGTTTTGTTGTGCTCCCTGAGCAGCCTGTGCTTCTTTAATATATTTAAAATTTTCCACCAAAAGGTTTGATCAATCAATGTTTGAGGGACTTACTTAATATTTAAACTGCATCAAAGACTTTAATGTTGATTCACCTTAATTCAGTTTTCTCCTCCTGTTAAATTGCATTGATTTTAAGCCAGATCTTACCTAATCTGCTGGAATGTTTGTGTGTACATCAAAGTATGAATACCATGAAGGGAACAATATGAATGGAAAAAATGACTAGAAGAACAATTGTTTGATCCTATTTCTCTGCTTAACTTTACTCAATGCTATGTTAATAAACATTTTTGCAAACTATTTTTAACTGATCATATACTGTTGTATTCTGTTCTGTATCTGTTACATCTTACAACAATAACCCACCCTCTTTTATGACACTGTGAATAAGTTTAAGTCATGAGCACTTTAAGTCTTTACAGTAAAATCTTCATTGAATAAGAGAATAAAATTAAAGTCAGCTTTCACTTGGAAGAATGCAAAGCTTTGGTGTTTGGTTCTTGATACAAAGATTGATAATGTATTGAAATGTTTCATATAAAAGGTGTTAACCTTCACTGTAGAGAGAATTGAAACCAGAAATCTACACTTGTCCAGTGGGTCCCTGATCTTTAGACCAGTGTTTTTTGGGCCCAACCTTTGGATCCAGTAATGAAAATAGGGGTATTAAGGGATCTCATCCTTTTCTGGGGTTTCCCATAACTGACTCACTAGTTCAATTTTTCAGAAATGTCTGTAGAACATTTTTCAAAGTATAGAAATCTCAAGGAATATTCAAAAGTGCCTCTTCTGTGCAAAAGCTAAAGTATTTACATGTCTTTATATATTATTTTTATATGTCCAGTTCCCTTTAAAAGTCTGACCTAAAGAATCTAGAGTCATTTCTATTCAGAATACCACAGTCCAAAGTCTCTTAAGTTCCTTTTAGAGCATGTTTCTGTCACTGACATCTTCCCTGTCAGGCTTTCTAATGGTAAGACAGAGTTATATGCATTAGTAATAATAGCTACTGTAATTTGACTTTGGTTAGTTTACACTTTGATTAGACAATTATCTGCGTTAATACCTGTACTTAGCTCCTCATGGGCAACTGCTTTCTATTAAATGGCAAGTAGCAGATAAATTTTAGATAAATGTTTGATTTGCTGACACTGTGCAAAAATATTTTTAGAGGTTCAAGATCTCCTTCTTGGAGTGAAACACAGACAGAAAAGAGGAAAGAGAATAAAATTTTCTCTTCTGGGGAAATTCTATATTCTAAAATTCTATAGGTTTTGTCAAAGTGAGGAGAGCTTAGAGAATCACCTTACAAGTGAAACTTTTTTACCCCGTCTAGGGTTGGCAATACTGTCATATATTCCCATTCTGAAAAGGAACTAGCATCTACCAGGATTAGGTCATTATACATAGGGAGAGGAGGGAAAAGTTTCAGACTAGGACAATCTGAATTAATCTGTGGACAAGGTGCAATAAAAAGGAATTAACATGATATGTAAGAGGAGGCTGCAGATAGATCCAAAGTGAAAAGGAAAGGAGCTTCAAAAAATGGCAAGTCTGAACATTACTTGCTTTGGAAATGAGATTAGGGGGACACAAACAGGTTTGCATTTTTGCTTCATTAAAATATCTTTTTCTTTTTTTTTTTTTTTTCAAAAAGTTGTTGTGGTTTTTTGTTTTGTTTGTTTGTTTTTAATTCTTGAGTTTATATCACACAAAGGGTAAATAAAGCTGTATGCCCCTGATGAGAAGTGAAAATACTAAACCATGCATGGGGTACTGTGTGCCCTGCATGTGAGATGGTATTTAGAGTGGGCTGTGGCTGGAACTGTATAGGAGAGGAAATCCCCAACTGAGTTGAAAGTCCTTCTAATCAAACTCTTCACTCATCCTCTTGCATTGTAACTCCATCCACTTCAGTGCTAATAACAATGGTCTTAATCTCTTTTTCATTTTTTTCTTTATCCTTATTTTTAGGCATACTCTTGAGCCCAACTTAAACATTGAATTTGTAGCTTTTTTTTTTTTTTTTTTTTTTTTGCCTAAGTGCCTATGCCTCCATGCAGTCTCTGTTAAATACAAGTAAAAGGTACCATAAAACCAAGTCATCACTGTGCTTCAGCTGTAGCATATAAGTCTGATTATAGATGCCAACCATCTAAAATTACATTTTTTATTTTTTTTCTTTAGAATGATTACAAAACCCCACTAGTATCCTTATGGACTTCTGGTAAAGTGCTTAGCTTTTTTAAAGTGTAATGTTAATAAAACATGTGGATGAATAAAATGTATATTTAAGTTACTCTTCTATCATTTTACTAATACTCATATTCATACTGTTCTGCTAAAGATGTAATTTATTTTGCAGCTATTACACATCCAAATCTATTTTAATCATGAGGCATAAACTATAGAATACAGTTCTATCTTTTTGATTAATTGTTTGTAAACTTTGAGAGGGCAACTCTGTCTTGGGACGCAGAGGATGTCTGCCTAGTTAAGGGTTTTAAAGGCCTTTGTATTTCAAAACAAAAATTGCAGATAAAGAAATGTAAACTGTATTTTAAACAGTAAAAAGTGCAGTTGAATAACAAGCAGGACTTCTCAGCTGGTATAAACCATTGTAGTTCTGCTTAGTCCTGAACCCATTGAGTAACAGGTTGTTCATGTTTCTTTCTAATGCTACTTAATTAATTCCTCTAAAGGTACAAATGTGAGTTGCGTGCCATCTGAAATAAGAGCTTAGAAATGCCAGCAAGGACATCAGCATTCACCATGTCACTCACATTCCAGGTGATTTGGGGATAATGCTCTGTAAAGGCCTTGGCAAACATATTTCTAGAGTTCTTTGATCTCATTACAGAAGGCAAGGTGTGTCTACAGATTCTTCTGTGGGGAAGATTAAGTTAATTGCTCTTGCACAATTTCTGGTTTGTCCTCTGCATGGCAAATAGTATTTCCACACCTGGTACAGCAAAGGACACATGTCACCTGTCATGCTTCTAGTTTTTGAAATTGTTACTAGATACTGTGTTCATGGGAATCATTAAACTTCAACTTTTTGATATAAGAGAATTCATGTCTTAGAACAATGAACTACAATTCTATGTTGCCTTAAGATAATGAGAAATGGTGTCTTACAGTCAATGTTTTCTTTGCACTGTCTGTAGCAACTGACAAGATGAAGCTTACTGTGCTCTTTGGGTTACGTGCTGTTCTCAGTCACTTAAAAAAAAAAAAAAAAAAAAAAAAAAACACTCTTTTAACACACAGACCTCAAGATAGACTCATTGGTTATGACTCACACAGGAATCTCACTTCGACTACATTATTTCTGGTGAAGTGAATTTTTCGTAAGAAAATCATGAAAGCCGAAGCTACTATGTTGGTTTGCTTTTGTTTTTGTTTTGTTGGTGGTGTTTTTTTGTTGGTGGTGTTGTTGTTTGTTTTGTTGTGTTTTTGTTTAATTTTGGTTTTGGTTTGGTTTTATGGCAAAGTCATAACTTTAACTTCTCCAGAATCAGAAGTACGAATGCAATTCCCAAGAGAAAGTGATGCGTTTCAGTGAGCCACAAAAGAGGAATAGCTGAAACTGTCAAGATAACATCCTTCTTGCACTAACCACTAGCAAATGTGGTAGCTAAGGATATCAGAATGAGAAGAAGCACTCAAAAATCCTGCAAACATTCTGTTCTTCCATTTTTTTTTAAGGTCAGTGGAATAGGAATTTCCTAAGCTGAATGTCTCATCTTGCTGATCATATTTAATAACCAGACGTGCCTTATCTTTAGTGAGTTTCCCCAGTTCCTTTCTGAAATGTCTCTCATCAGATGATAGTGTTTGACACCATGCTGTAGTAATCATGATGCTCAGCTGTTGTCTTAACACTGTAAACTCAATCGTTGTTTGTAAAGTTTTTTGTAATCACTGGAATGTATAAAAATGAAGGAATATGTATCAAAGCTACTCAAAGTATGAACTCCTTCCTGACTGATCACAGAATAACATGACCAAAATGAATTCTAATGAATGTCTCTGAAAATCTGTAATAATTGAGTAGATATTGACTGTAACTCCCATGTGTAGTAGCATTATTTAAGACTTTGTAACATGCCACACTTCTTTTTCTGGGGATTAGAAATCACATAAGTTTTTGGCACTAAAGACAGTCAAAGGTAGACCAGATCTGAAGTTTGTCCAGAAACAAGTAGTTTCTGTGCTGCAAATACGGGCCTGGAAGTGGGGAAGTGTGTTTTGGCATCATGAGCTCATCTTATGCACTAACATGCCTGATCTGTGACAATTGTTAGGACAGAAGGTTGATCTTAGCAAAGAAAGCCCAAAGTTTGTGTGCACTTAATAATGAACATTAAAAATATATTAGGCACATTGTCTTTCTGGCAGGTGAATATGAATGTAAATTGTTAAAACATATCAGATTTCTAATGGTGAAGAGTCTTTCAGCATAACAATAAAGTGACAAAAATCTCTTTGATAACAATGTTAAGAGATAAAATGCTGATTTTTTTTTTATTGTCTTCTTAAGGAAGGAAGTAGTTCAGAG
Source organism: Aythya ferina (assembly GCF_964211825.1). NCBI lineage: Eukaryota > Metazoa > Chordata > Aves > Anseriformes > Anatidae > Aythya > Aythya ferina. Next base: position 50,905,971 of record NC_140299.1, on the reverse strand, counting down.
AGCATTGCACCTGGGATTTAGAAAGTCAGACACAGTTCCAGATCTGCCCACTAATAAGTGGTGACCATTTTTGTTTGAAAGTGGATCTACAGGTGAGCTCTGATGTGATTTAATTTCTGAGGAGAATGATGCAATCTCTCTGTCCACATTTTCAAACTGAACATCTATTGGAGTGCAAAATTTAAATTCTGAACATTGACATAAAGAAATAGAAGGTCCAGTAATTTCACAGATAACTCTTTTGAACTGAATAATGCAAAAGCTCTTCAGAAAACCAAGATCTTATTTTCTTGTCCTAGTCCAAATTGTTATAAGCTAAAAGTGCTGTGAAGGGTTACAGGAGTAGCACCTCTGACTTTTCCATGTTGATGGAGTCCAATTCTGCTAGTACAACTTGCAATAGATCTTTGAACAAAGATTTCATCTGTGGAAGAGTCACTGATAATGCCAGAAACCATAGGGTGGCAGGAAGGTAGGAGCTTAGTTCCCACATAAATTAATTACTGTTCATAATTAATTTAGATCTAGTGTTTAGCAATCTTTACCTATATACAGTGAAAATGTAATTGAATATACAAAGCTGATGATGTAATGTTTGTTTGTTTACAAGAGTAACAAACCAAATGAAGTCTTCCTGTTGTGTTTTGGAGCACAGAGAAGAATCACAGAGATTTCAGCCTCCACTTCTTTTCAGAAATTCACATATTAAGTATGATATGCTGATGCACATAAACATTTTTCTCTATCATCCAGATGATGTGTTTTTTTGTTTGTTTTTGGTTTGGTTTGGTTTTCTAGAAAAGATAAATAAATGAAAGTTCTTGTTATAGATATTTAGATATATAGATAGATATTTAGATAGATATATAGATATTTAAGAATACAGTTTCCAAACCACTAGACTACCGCAGTCTTAGAGATGTTGCTCAGGCTCAAATACTACTGGGAAGGGAGGAAGGAAGGGAGGAAGAAAGGAAGGCAGGTTGAGAGAAAGAGCATGAGAGTAAGCAAGCAAAAAGTAAGAGAGCAAGCAAGAAAACGTAAGAAAGCAAGCAAGCAAGCAAGACAAAACGAACGAACCAACTATGGAGGGCCAAATTAGCTTCTTGTGTTCTGCTTTCAATGGAATTTCTCCAGAAAGTCATTTAGCCCAAAGGGTAATAGCAGTTGATTCCCACAATGTCTAGATGAATTGGTGTGAATGACTCATATCTTGATTTTTTCCAGTATGTTTCGTAAGTTTAACACTGGGCAATCCCAGAATTAACTTTGAAGTGGACCCTAGTTTTCCCAATGTCTGAATGGGCTTCTGGCAGTGACATATTCTTAAAGCAGAAAAATTGGTTTCATTTTTACATTTTTCAGCAAGACAAAACTGGAATCTTTGTGCTTTGTAAGTTAGTCATCAGCTATTTAAGCTGTGTTTGAATTATATGTAAACAGCTCCATCCACCAAACACTGCTTTGTTCCTCGGCTGAGAACTTGGGGCACATATTCTTAAGTGAAATAAAGCTGCTATTGTGTAATGTCAGCCCATTAGGGAATGAGTTTGAAGATCTGTCCTCCCCAGCTCCAAACGCATGAATTGCAATGTTGAATTGAATTTAGGAAAGAAAAAGTCTGTGCATTGTAGTGAACTCCTATGCTCTATGGATGGAGCACAATTGGAAGAAGTATGGTACATGCTCCATTGTACATTTGGCACAGGAAAGAGAGATTTTGTGTTCTAAAATAATCTCTATGCTTACCCTATTAGTGCTCTGTATGTGAAATGATCCAAAGAATTGTCTGGCCATGAACAGTACATTACCACTTTTCCATCTGTGAGTGTCTCAGTGTCAGGTATAGCAGATTTGATTGTGACACTCAGAGCTGTACCTAGTGTCTCGTGGTGAGTCAAATCCATCCTGTGGCATTTAGCTCTGTATATGTTCTTAAGTTCCATAATTTTGTATCTTTTGTTTCATGGTGCAAATGTATGTATTGAAGTCCTAACATCTCACCAAAAAAAAAAAAAAAAAAAGTTCACTTTTCATGCTGTTCTCCAGGAAGATCTGCCTGATCCTTCCAGGGAAGGCAGAATTTGAATATCTGTTTGCTTTACTAATATGCAACATGCCATTGGGAAGGCAGAATTTGAATATCTGTTTGCTTTACTAACATGCAACCTGCCATTCCAAGTCAGTTATATAGTGACTGTAAAGCTAAAACAAAAAGGCTTCTTGATGACACATCCCTGATTCAGTTGGTCTTGAAAAAGCAAGAGTTTTCTTTGCCTAAACCTGCCGGTGGAAATCTGACACTGTTTGGTGGTTAGCAGTGGAACGCTTTATTAAACTTCAATCATTCTTTGAAACTGAATGGTTTCGATTGCCACACAAAATGAAACTGCAGTCGTTTGCTCAATGGTAGGATGTTGGCTAGACAATTCATTGAAAAGTATGTTGTAGCAATAGTAAACATACAGCATTGTATTTCTAATCAGTTGTATGGTAGGAGCATGATTTCCACCTTGTACAAGAACTTGCCTGCCTGTCCTTCTGTTTCTTGCATTCAACCAGAACATGAAAATTCCAAAATATTATACCGAGTTAATTCTGTTGGCTTTTCTAATTATAAAATAGAAGGATCATATATGGTAATAATCTCTTTTGATTACCCCCACCCCCACCCCTCTTTTTCCAGTGAAAGACAGGCAGAATCTTCTTTGCTCATATATTAACATTTCTCTTGAAAAGCCTACAGAGAAGTGCAAAGCTTCCCTTCCATGGAACACTACTTGCCTGTGAACAAGCTCTAATCTTGTAAGCACAGTAAGAAGACAGTTGATAATCCCTCACTCTGAAAATGTTGATCAGTGGATCAGTGTGTAAAGGCATCATTAAATAAAAGGCTTTTGCAAGTATATCTGAAGGGTCATCAAACAGAAAGCACAGAAAAAGGTAGATGGCTAAAATAAGTACAAGTTCAAAAGGAGGCAGGACCTTGTCAAGAATTTCAGAGCTGCGCATGATCATGAATTTGTTAATGGTGTCTGTGCAACAGGTATGTTGCATCCAGATGCCTTGGCAGATACTTTCTGAAGTTCTAGCAACAAGGGATGCTGAACATCTGAGTATCTGGGCAGGAAAAAGTAAGATTCAATTGTGATCATGTGATACCAGCAAATCCTAAAACATATGGATGCTCTGCTGAGCCTGGTGTGCACTGTTGTATATTCTGAGAGGCCTGATGCTGGGCAAGATCATTTGGGCAGCTTTGTATTTTCCATTGCCTATACGAATTGAAGTTTGCTTTTCTGCAAGGAGGTGTGACTGTGACATGAGCTTTCTTCCAAGCCCATGAGACAAGTGCACAATTTTACAGACACTCATTGCTCTTTGTCTATGATTTGACACTGACTGCAGCTTTCTGTCTTATTTTCTGCTTCTTGGATAGTTTTTTAATTACAGCATTGTCTTGTGTTTTATCTTTCTATTACTCTGTTTTCTCATTATTCTCTTGAAGGGAACAGTGCTGAGGGCTGGATTGATTCTGATGCTGTTGAGTCCTTCTTTCAGCTGTAGGAGAACACTAAAGGACGGAAAGGGAGTGAAAATCCTCCAAGGGAAACCATGCTGATTTGTTCCTGGCATACTGTAGTCATATGAATTTGAAAATTCCAAACTGACAGGACATTTTGGGTTACATGTACTAAAGTAAATGTTTGAAAGACATTATTTGCTGTGAGGCAACAAAACAAGGGAGGGATAGTCCACAATAGAGCATTGTCTTTGTATCATCTCCAATAGCTGGTGTATCAAAGTCTGTGAAGTTTTGTTTTGAAATTACCTTGTAAATCTTTCTTTGCAGATTTTAGTCCAGATAGAGAACAACCTTAAGAAACCAATATCTTTCAGAAGTTTTTGCCACATAGAGACAGCAAGAATGTATTCTTACATTATGGCATCTCTCTGAAACTGACCTAGCAATATTTCAGGAAGAAAACAAAAGAACAAATAAGTATGAACTGGAGATTAGTTTCCTAGTCTTTTCTTCTCAAAAGAGTTCTAACAGTAAACTTTCTTTACAGAAAATATTCCAGTAAACACTGAAACGCTCACTTAAATTCAACACATCCAGCTCACTTGTGTTCCCTCACTCTGTGCCTTTAAGAAAAGTTTGATTGAATTACAAATTGGAAAAGGTTAATAATTTCAGAATTAGCGGGGGGGGGAAGCAGAAGACAGGATCACTCTGGATTGCAAACTGCTGTGCCCCCTGCATCTCCAGTTCTAGAACTGGACTTGCCAGGAATCCCTGCTCTGTCACATTGGAGCCATTCCTTGGATTTGGTGGAGGATTTTCAAGCCCAAATATTTCCAGTGAAACCCTTTCGGCTCAGCAACCTGCTTTTTACAATGAAATGTTGTTTCATCAGTTCAGTCCCAATCTGCTGCAATAAACAACGTGATCAGATTTGGGGAGAGATAGAATGACTGCGAGGGAACAAAAGATCTACTTATATTTTCAAAATAGTTACATTAACAAATGTTAGTGGAATACTTTTAGAAGGAAATATTTCATGGTGGACACAAAACCCTGCCTGCAACTGAAAGAGGATCATTGGACTAAACAGAGTTTCATTCTCTGTTCTTGGCAGGATGTGTGCTGATGGCTATAATTTGTAACTCTGGAGCCAAATCAAGGCAACTCATCATGATACATCTGCTGAGTTTTGAATATGCATGGGGTGAGCATGTGTGCTTTCCTGAAAGCTTTTCCTAGAAGCAAAACGCATTGCAAAGATTTATACATCTATTGTGTCATCTTTTGACATGGCTGATGATAATCAAGACATAATCCCATGCAGGAGTTTGGTTGGGGGGTGGAAGCAAAGAGAAAAATTTGAAAATAAAACTTTCATAATAATTATTAACCAGTATTTGGCAGACATTAATTTCCAGTTCCAAGCATATTTATTTAAAAAACGGCTTGTGAATGGTTCTTCTTCTCTGGTTATTGACTAATTGCATCCTGTATCCTGTGCATAAAAGCAATAAGGAAAATAATGGATGACTTTAGTTCTGAGGTCTTGAATCTTCTCATGTGGACCCACAGAGCTAATATTCAAGTGTTTCCACGTACTTCATTTTGTTGTGTGTTTCTTTTATTATTTATGGCAATAGTAGCACTTAAGAGCCTTAGACAACACCCAAAGAATAACATTAGCCTATCATCACCTGCTGATTGCCTTTTCTCCAGAGCAAGGAAACCCAGTTAAACATCAGCTGTATGCTATGTTCAAAGGATTTAGGAGTAGTAATTGGGCCTGGCCTTGTGTTTTCAGATTAAATAATTTTGTATTTGATAATGCAGAATCAGAAAGCAGTAGAATGGAAACCTTCTCTTAAAACATGCAACATTTTTCATGACCATGAAATGATTTTTTTTACAGAAGTCCAATTATAATACCCAGGGAGAAGTAATCCTTTCTGGTTATAGAGGAAGACTGTATACCTGTTGAATATCTAATCTCCTGCAAGATAACATTGCAGTATGCATTGTGACTTTCTGAGCCACAGCATAATTATTTATTGTGCACTTGGAAACTGACCTTGGCTTTGATGGAGAATGCATCTTCTGAGATGTTAGCTGAACAAATGACCAGGGTAAGTAAAGACATCAAATGCCAGTCACCTTTGCCAGAGACAAGGTAAGGGATTTAGCAAAAAATGGATGATTTGGAATCATATAGAATCCTTCTATCCTCCACATGGTGTTAAGGGGGTGACACTTGTAACACAGCACATAGCACAATACACTTCTGTGGCTATGACAGTAAAAATTAAATCAGTTTCTCATTCATATTCCCTCAGCTGAAGAACAGCCAAAGTCTTAGTGGCAGAGAAATTCCTCAGGTAGCTGTGTTAGGACATTTCCCTCCTTTGTCTGTATATACCAACCACTGTTAAGCCACCTTGCTGACTATTAACATTTTCAGCACAAAATGGAAAACCACCAGGTAGCCTGAAACAGATCTTTGCATGTTAGAGATTCACAGTGCAAGTGGAGGAATCTACAAGGGTTAAACTTATCTGGAGACTTACTTTTTTTTCCCCTCATGGCATTTCCTAAACAACAGTAAGACTAAAAAGTATTTATCTGACAAGGTAAAAATGTCTGTGGCCTTAAGCAGCTAGCATTACTTTTCCCAGCACTGGTTTGATTACTTCAGCTAATTTCTCCAGCCAAAACATAATAACAAAATGAATGTGCGTATATTTCTATAAACAAATACACACATGCATAAATCTGTTCATATTAGCCATTGTGTAGGAATGCATTTCTCTCAATTAGCCTTTAAATATGCTGTGGATGAAGTGATGGATCTGACAGGAGTCTGTTGTGCATGCTTTTGTGCTGACTGTTCCTCTTGTTTTGGAATATCTCCAGAGTAAACACTGCCAGTGAAATGATTGCTTTGTATCCTCCTTAAGAAAAGAGTGGAGGGAAGGTGTCTGTTACTTGTTAAATAGCAAGCAGCCAGAAACCACCATTTCTGTTTTCTTTTTTCTCCTCCCAACTCCATTCTAATTGAGCAAAGGAAACCCACCTTCACTGGGTCCTTCAGTCTTCCAGTCACTAGGTCATATTGTACTGGGTTCTTCGGTGTTAATCTCAAAGCTTTAATAGCAGGGTTTGTTTCAGGGTTAGGCAGTGGCTTCTGCCCATACAGATAATTTCTCATGTAGTGCCTTTTAATATTTTTTTCCCATGTCACACATTTCTTTGCATCTGAAGGAAGGAGTGTTTTTGACCCTGCCTTCAGAGAAAGAAGTCTTTGACTACCAGAAATGAAAAATACTGAGGCTACCCTCTTGTTAGATTGCTGTCACAATTCAGAGGAACAAAGCTGAGGTTTGTTCAGTGCCATTTGGACACTATGTAGAAATTAGAGTCCCCAGTTCTGCCTTCAGAAAATGCAAGCAGGCACCAGGGAACCTATTCACATTCCATTTATTGTTGTTTGAAAAATTTTACAGGAGGCCTCAGACAGCACCTCATGAAGCCCAAGTAGCGTGTTTCTTCACATGGACACAACAGGAAAGCCAGTTTCATGTGAGAAGCAGTGATCAGAAAGTGGCAATTCCCCCTACAGTTCTGAGCTCCTCCTTGACAGTGTCCTTTGCTGTGTCACAGGTAGCTGATACCCACTCCCTGAAGATTCATTGTACCAGCATTTCCCAAACAAGTCTGCTCTCCCCAGACTCTGTGCACTCTACTGTAGAGAAAAGAGGGCAACAGTTCCCGGGCAAGGCCTGAATCAATCTCCAGTCTCTGCAAACTTGAAGAAAATAATTCAGAGGGCCAGGGTAAGGCAAAAGATGGAATTCCTACACAGATTTCGTAGTCTACAGCTCCCAGAGACTATTTGCTGCTATAAAATGAAGGGGTAGAGGAAAGACACAATTTTTCAGATCTTTAGATCAGTATGTATTCAGCTATTCTCATATTCTTACTGGTCAGCCTTACAGAACAGGTATATTTTTATGCAGAATTGACTATTATGTAGAAATAACTAAGTATTTCAGCCCCTGGAAAGTGAAAACAATTTAGCTACATTAGCACATTACTTTGTCCTGTATAATTAACTCTATCAAGCAGACACTAAAGATCAGTCATTTTAAAGGAAGTCAACACTTCTGTTTGCAAAGAACTTGTTCCTTTCAGCTCTGCCTTGAAATACAGTACGTCAGTGTGGATTTTCTTCAATTCTGAACACGTCCATTCCGTAGAAGGAAGATGAGTTTTGATTTAGTGGCGATCTTATCACCCAGTTGCAGGCTTTTTATGGTGCCCTGCAGTATCTTGCAATCCATAAAATGTTGCCACTGTTGGTGCCCACTGTATTGTATCAAACTACATTTTTATTAGCACAGGAATGCTAGCAGTTAACCATCACATTTCAGAAAGTGGACAGTACAGATTTCACTAGCATTATCTCTTTGCTGTTGCAAAGCAAGTTTGGGCCAGATTGAATTTACAAAAAGAACTGAAGCTGGCTGCAGAAAATGTGTTTCCAAAGAAATTTCTGTAAATTGTCTCTTGGTTCAATTGCTCATGCAGTACTGCCATCTCGTGGTCGTCCGTACTACAGCTTGTGGGAAAGGGAAATGCCAGAGGGAGTACTCTGTTCTAGGCAGAAATAATTAGTGCTGTTGAATTATGATCCTGCCAAATGTCTACCTGAGTCCATAAGCAGACTGTGCTTAGCTCATCTGCCAAAGCCTATAAGAAGATGCTTTAGAGCAGGAAAGGATCCTGATCCTGCAAACACAGAGGCAAGTGTATGGAAAGGAATTTTCAAAGAGAAGGAGCAAAGGCAACAGCCCAGATATAACTGCAGACAGAAAACCAATACTAACATTAAGTTTTCTATCTTCACCCAAAAAAAAAAAAAAAAAAAAAAAAAAAAAAAAAAAAAAGCAATTGAAGATGACTGGTTGAATTAGGAAAGGGGACAATATTGGATGTTCAAGACCAAATAAAGAACTGCTGAATCGTGATTAACATGAAGTGGCTGATTTTTCAGTGTAATATTCTCCCCCTTGCCCAAAGCCCTATAGCTGTAAATGCATACTTCCCCAGGATTTAATTGTTAATTATTTTAAAAACATAAAATACTCAAAGCAAACTAATAGAGACTGTAATGGAATTTAAACTGTAAGAAATCGTCCTCAGACAAAGAAATTAAAAGAGAAAGACTAAGGTGATGATTCAATAGATTTATGAATCACCTATTGAAATCAATGGGACAACACACTTGCTCAAGATTATACATGTGCTTACGTACTTTTCTGAGTCAAGGCTTTACAACGAGGAATAAATTAGCTTGCAAATCAATTGATGTATCAAGAAAGATGTATGTTTAAGATTGAGACATCTTGATTGCTTCATGTTAAGATACTGAAGATGCTGTTGAATGATACACAAGCAGTGCATTGAAAGTCTGTTCCTCTTTCAAGCTGGTCTTCTAGTGGTTGACATAAGAATATTCCTGTGTAAATATCACTGAAGACTAAAATATTAAATATACTAACAGTTAGAGTGGGTAAGCACGTGCCTGTGCCTGACTGCCCCAGAAAACATTCCACAAGAGCTTGTATTAGGGTCATTCGTCTGAATTTTGTAGTTAGTGCTAAAGAATGGAGTCTTCATGAATACTTTGCAATACTTCCTCCAAAAGTAAACACTGATTATTTAATACGCATTCACATTCCTCTGTTGAAACATAGGTGATTTTTGTTAATAGGTGGTATACAACTTACCATTTTCAATCTATGGAGATTTTAAAACAGATTTTTCAATCTATGGAGACCATAAAAAAAAAAAAAAAAAAAAAAGTCTTTCTGACTTCTGCTTTGAAAATTAATGACAATGCAATCGTAGAAGAAAAAAAAAAAAAAAAGAAAAAAAGAAAAAAAAAAAAAAGCCTGAACTTTGGGTTTAAGAGAGTATTTATATTGATCTTAGGGTGCTTTTTTCCTTTTTACTTATTCATAAACAGACCAATTTATAGGACTGTACCAGGTCTGTCTGGATGGAGTTAACTTTCCTTGCAGCAGCCCATGCAGTGCTGTGCTCTGCACTTGTAGTTAGAACTGCACTGGTATCACACCAATATTCTGTCTATTGCTGCACTGCACTGGCAAAATACCAGGATTCCCTCCAACCCCCAGACCAGCAGGTTGTGGGTGGGCAAGATGTGGGGAGGGAACATCACCACGGCAGCTGACCTAAACCGACCAAAGGGTTATTCCATACCATATGGTGTCACACTCAGCAATAAAAGGTGGGAAATGGGAAGGAGAGGGGGGGCTCTCGCTATGAAAATGTCTGTCCTCCCAAACAACCACTGCACCTGCTGAGGCCCTGCTTCCTGATATGTGGCCAAGCATCGCTCATTGATGGGGAGCAGAGAGTAATTTATTTTCTCTCTCTCCGTGTTTTCGCATGGCGTTTACTAGTGTTTTTGTTTTTGTGTGTTTTTTTTTTCTCTTTCCTCTTCCTTTTCTCTTTAATTAAATTATCCACATCTCAACCTGTGAGTTGTTTTGTTTTGTTTTTTCTTTCCAGCATACTTTCTTCTTCGAAGCGGGGGAGTGAGAAAGCAGTTGTGGTAGAGTTCAGCTGCCCAGCGAGGTAAAACCACCACAAGGACTCATGTACTTAGCAAAGCTCCCTTCTGAACCTGCTAGCCTTCACTGCAATTAATACCTTTTTCTACAGGTATGAAGTAGAACTTCTAAGTAGAAGTAGAATCTAACTACTTAGATTCTACTTAGAATCTAAGAACTAAGTATTTAGAATATTATAGCAAACACACTCTGAGTTTACCACTTCTTCTTTGCTCTCATGTGGAGTGGCTGGGGAGTTTCCCTTCCCTTCAAAAGTAGCCTGGACATGGTCCTGGGCAATCAGCTCTAGGTGACCCTGGCTGAGAAGGGGGGTTGGACCGGGTGACCTCCAGAGATCCCTTCCATCCTCAACCACTGTGTGATTCCATGATTTTGTGACTTCTCTGGAGTAGGCATGTCCCTCTTTTCTGTCCTTTATCAACCTTACAGAGTTAGTTTTTCAGAAACTAGGTGTATCCCCAGAAGTAGAGTGGACTTTTCAGCTCTGTGGGAACACACTATGATTCCATTTTGGACCAGAGCTGAAACACCTGAAGACTTTATGAAACATGTCTTCCAGCTAGGAGTCAAATGTCAGATACAATGAAGAGGAAATACTCATCCTGAGAACAGTAACAATGCAGAATCACATAATTATTTATTAGGTTGTTCTCGTTTATAAGGTGTATAGTTTCAAACAAAGAACTGAATCCACATGTGCTGAGTTTCAAAAGAGTATCAGAATGTAGTGGTCACTGCAGAAAGTGTATACATGAACATAAAGGCTAGGGGTTTGCCAACTCCACAGAAACATGGAGTGATATCCCATAATTTATGGCTGCTTTTGTAGCAACTTAAGCTGACCCTGCAAAAACTGCAGCCTTACCAACTTTTGTGCCCATAATGTTCTTCAGAGTGCATCTTCCCTGAGTCTTTTTGATGGAGATGTTTTCCAACAATAAACAGTGACCAGATATGGGAGTTAGGTGGAGCACAAACATCTTCAGTGTGTATGAATGGCACCCATCAGAACCTCTGGATGGATGTATTGAGAATATTTCAGTTTGACAAAATTGTTGCATCAGAGCTTAAGCAGTAGAAGCCTTGTGAATGGATGTGGCATTTTCCTCTTGAAGCTGTTAATCATTTTAGTCCCTTCCCTTGGCAGGCAGATGATGCCATATTGTTAAAGAGGTGTACACCTTCAAATTGCAAAAGAGCCCACTCGTATAAAAACACACCCAGGGAGTGGCTGGGGAATAAGTGAAATGAATCATGGACCACAACAAAGCACTTTGTGTCATTCAAGATTCACTTGCCAACTGTTGGAGATAAAAAATCAAGGGGGAGACAAAAAAAAATTGTCATAAGGAAAAGAAAATATTGATCATTGCAAGCAATCTTGTTTAAAGTTGTGCAAATAAGGGTTAAATACAATGAGAATAATTGCTACTAACATTTATGATGGCTGGAATTTAGAGTGAAATGGCATTGGGACATACTTGAATGAAATTAATAGCGATAGTTGTTTTCCATATCATGTGTTGGAAAGAGAATGCTTTGTTCTCACCAACTTTTTGTATGTTCTATAGTTCTTGCCCTGTGCTTTGCTTGGGGAGATGAAGGGATTGATTTACAAGATATTACTTGCCAACATTTACAGAGACAAAAGAAACTGAGCTAATTATAAGAGTTTTGAAGAGAATTCAAATAATTCATCAGACCTTATGCTGGGATACTGTGGAGTAATGGCAAGCTGGAAACATACAGCAAAATCCTGAGGCTGTTAGAAATTTGATACCACAATTTGAATTCTACTAGTGGCTTCAGCTGAAGATAATTGTGAGCATCAATTATATGCTCCAGACTTCACCAGTCCTCATACAGTTCCTGAAGTAAATATGGAAATCCAACTATCGTGTTTTGAATCCATCTGCAATCCAGTCTTTCATATGAGCACTGCAATTCTTCCTTTTTCAGCTCCAGCAAATGTTATCATTATGCAATGGATTTATCTGATCAAACCTGTTGAATGCTTGCTTTTGACGTACTTACATAGGAAGGTGCCAGATGATCTCACTGTATTCCACGTACTTTGGGATTAAACACCCTGACTCATGTCTTCTACGTGACATTTTTCCTAAGTTCAGCTCACTAGGAGTTACATCCTCTTGGCTTCGTTTAGCCAATGTTTGTCAAGTGTAGCTACTGTAAGTTGATCTGTCTTAGTGGAAGTGGTGTGACTTCAGAGAGTATTGCACAGATCCAGACTAGACTGAAGTTCATAAGAGGACCCCACGTTCAGTTCTTCTGAAGACTGGACCTGTCTTTTCAGAACAGGGTAGAAAATGCTGGTCTAGTCAGTTAAAATGAGCATGGAAAAAAACCCGCAGGATACATATAAAAAGATTAATTGGAGTCTGTTTTATGGAAAACCTGACAATAAATATCTTTCACCATAAAGGAGGAAAGTGCATGTGCTCTATAGTTCTAAAAATTGGGAAAACATTTGGCTCACAATTGATGCATATTTTATGTCTTTTGAAAGACCCAGCAAACAATAAAAACTGTTTAAATTATGAGATATGTATATATATCTATATATGTATGTATATACATGTAGATACATGTAGATGCTTGGTAACACTAGTATCATCATCTCATTTTTGACTGGCTGCATCTCTGAAATGGTTACTGTAAAATGATGAAATACCATCATATCTGATATGGAGATCTTCAGCTATCTAAATTGTGGTATAGATTTGAAGAATGAGTCAGTTCAGTATGGATAGATTATTAGATATGACTGTACTTTGTCCACCTTTATAGTGTTACAACAAGTAAATTGCTCAATGTGGGACATAGGGATGTGTTGATAAATAATAATAATAATAATAATAATAATAATAATAATAATAATAATAATAATAATAATAATAATAATTAGAGCTGCAGGGAGATATAAAAGTAATTCCAGAAATAGTCCTTCACTTTTTATGTTGATCAGAAAGGGTAAAAGATACTACTTAGAAAAGATGTCCATTTCCTTTAAGAAAAAAAAAAAAAAAAAGAAGTTTTCCTTTAAAATAAGATTCTAAAGAAAACAAACAGCATAGATGCTTCATAGAAGCCATTCTTCCTGAAATAAGAAAGTGATTCTGAAATGGCTTTTTTTTTCAGACAGTACATCTCTTTAATATAATTCAACTTTTGTCTTAATATTTATTATAGTATTGTGGTAGTGTTCTCTGGTCAACCAAGCAATTATATTAGAAATATTTTCTGTTGCTTTGTTAACCTTAAAGTTTAATTTATATTAATTCAAACAAACGTGTGAATACAAGTAATGAAGTAAAGTTAGTAAAGCTTAAGTTTGTAAATTAGATTGTATTATTTCTGCCTTTCTGAATTTTCTACAGTTCAATAGCCACAGCTTCATAGAATCATAGAATCATTAAGGCTGGAAAAGACCTCCAAGATTATCTGGTCCAACCATCCCCCTACTACCAATGTCACCCACTAAACCATGTCCCTAAATGCTACGTCCAACCTTTCCTTAAACACCCCCAGGGATGGTGACTCCACCTGGACAACCTGCTCCAATGCCTGACCGCTCTTTCTGAGAAGAGATATCTCCTAATTTCCAATCTAAACCTCCCCTGGCACAACTTGAGCCCATTTCCTGTAGTCCTATCATTAGTTATCTGAGAGAAGAGGCTGATCCCAAGCTCCCCACACCTTCCTTTCAGGGAGTTTTGGAGAGCAATAAGGTCTCTCTCCCCTGAGCCTCCTCTTTCCCAGACTAAACAACTCCAGTTCCCTTAGCTGTTCCTCATAAGAAGTGTGTTCAACTTCAATAATGTCAGTATCAAGGAATAGGTTATTTTGGAGGTAACCTCTGGAGGCCATCTTGTCAACCCCCTCTTCTCAAGTAGGGATACCCAGAGATTCTTGAAGAACCATGTCCAGATGGCTTTTGAAAATCAAAGAGACACCACAACCTCACTGGGCAGCCTGTGCCAGTCCTCAGTTACCCACACAGTAAAAAGGTGTTCTCTGATGTTCAGAGGGAAACTCCTGTCTTACAGTTTGTGCCCACTGCCTCTTGTCATGTCCCTGGGCACAACAGAAAAGAATCTGGCAATGCCTTAGTTGCACGCTCTCTCAAATTATTTATTAATGAGATCCCCACTGAGCCTTCTGTTCTCCAGGCTGAAGAATCACAGTACTCTAAGCCTTTCTTCATAGGAGAGATGCTCCAGTTTCTTTATAATCTTCATGGCCCTACATTGCACTCTCTGATATATGCCCATGTCTCTACTGTACCGGGGAGACAAGAAGTGAACATAGCCCTCCAGGTGTGGCCTCAGCAGTGCTGAAGAGAGAAGGATCACTTCTTTCAAGCTGTTGCCAGTATTTGCCTAATGTAACCCAGGATACCATTGGTCTTCTTTGCGGCAAGGGCACAGGTCTGACTCGTGTTCAGCCTGGTGTCCAGCAGGATCCCTACATCTTTCTTTTTTATGTTTTCTTCTACCTGGATAGCCTCCAGCATGTACTACTGCATGGGGTTGTTCTTTCCCAGATGCAGGACTTCTCCTTGTTGAGCTTCATGAGGTCCTTAACAGCCCATTTCTTCAGCCTGTCGTCTCTCTGTGTGGCAGCATGACCCCTCTGGTGTATTAGTGTATTAGCCACTCTTCTCAATTGTGTGTCATCAGCAAACTTGCTGCGGGTGTACCCTACCATGTTGTCCAGACCTTTAATGAAGATGTTAAACATGACTGGACCCAGTATTGACCCCTGAGGCATGACGCTCATTAGTGGCCTCAAATGAGACTTTGCACCACTGACCACTACCCTCTAAGTTCAGCCAGCTTCATCACATTATCTTCTGTGTAATTTAATGGCACTTCAACAGAGGTGAAACAGAAAGTCCAACCACATGAAGGATAACCTTTAAATCTGTATGCTGCATACACAAATATGCTCATATACATATGCAGATGCACAGAGACATACTACATGAATAGGGTCTCAGCTCACTCTGCACAGCTGTGCCCATGTAGGGATGCTGTATTGCACCTACCTGGCACTGTGAAAAGCCAAGCTTGTTTGGGAAAGGGAAGCTTGGTACTGGAAGCAATCTGCAGACCTTACAATTGGAGGAAACCTGGGATACCATCCATGGGTAAGCCCACAGTACGTTACACATATGGGAAGGTTGTGACTTGATATTTTACCTGGAGCTCTTCAGAGTTGCCATGGCTTTCTCCACAGGGTCGTGCATTGTACTGTGTAGAAATAATTGACAGCTAACATGTCCAAGAAGCTGCTTGTCTCCTGTAAATTCTCTCCCCATCTCTGTCTTCGCCCTTTGCCCCTCTTTGCACAGTAAATAGCAGAGTGCATTTATACTGCCATAACCTACATTTTCTCAAATCCATGGCTTAGCATGCTCATGGATGGCCACTAAGGCCAGTATTATTGCCCCAAATCAAATCACTACTCTGAATTTTAGGAGTAGGTGCACATTTTGACTTAGAAAAATCCACATCTTTTCAGAGGACTTGTATATATTTGCTGGAAATGAATGGAAGTAGAAGAAGCATGTTAAACCGTTGTTACTGCTTTTGCTACCTTCACAATATTCTGGGTTTTCTTTTGCACAAGCATTCTACAAGAGAAGCCCCACAAGCCATTGTTTGTTTACTCAGAGTGGAGTTATAATGTACTGTCAAGTTTATATGAGGAAAGAATGAAACATTAAATTAACTACATTAATCATATATTGAAATAGTATTGGAACACATTTCCCAGTGCTGCTAGAAGGAAGAGAAGAGAGGGAGGAGAAATAGAGCTAAGGAAACCAGACTCGTTTTCTATTTTTTCTAACATATTTTCAGTAAAATAAAATAAAATAAAATAAAATAAAATAAAATAAAATAAAATAAAATAAAATAAAATAAAATAAAATAAAAAAGGCACTTAATAGCTCTGTTCATCTATTGTATCCATGATTGCTCTAGGAATCTGCCTTACAAATATATTTTTGCTTGTGTATTTGTGTTTTCAAAACTCCATCTGTACACCTTTTTGTTATGATTTCGATATGGGTATTACAAGATTCTAGGGTAGAGGACACTTCACCCATCATAGAAGAAAGTGTTGGCATAACATCATGGATTTTTGGGAAGCTCTGACTCACTTTACAGAGGATAATGGGTGGGACTTGGACTGAGCCCAGGAGCCTTCATTAGAAAGGATATCCACTCAATTGTCAGGGTAGGACAGTCTGTAGCAGGTCTCCAGGACATTGTGTAAAGTGGTCTGTGTCCACTGGCTTCTAAGAGCCATCTGCCTCTGGCTGAAAGGCATGTTTTGGTTTTCTAGCATTTTCACTGTTCTCAAATAAAAGCAAATTTGGGTATCTCCTGATCATAGGAGATATTTGCTTCAAATTTTTATCCTTTGAGTGTTTAGATTAATGGTCTTCTTGAAAGTAGCATGGTCTTCCTAAGCTATATTCAATAGGATTTTCCTCTCCTTATTTGCTGCTTCGCTCCTCTTCTCACCCTGAAAGTGCTTCATGATTTAACTTCTCCTTTGTTGTGTCCTTTCTTCATTTGCATTGACCTGAGGCAACACAAACAATTTCAATGTGAGTAAAAGTGGTTGACAATTTAAATAAGCTCCTTGCATAGAAAACAGCCAGGGGTACCCAGAGTCTAGCTGAAATTTTGTTAATTAAAAAATTAGGTCTAAACAGCTCCAAGCAGAATCATGAAGAAGATCCTATCTTTCTCCCTTTGGTCCATCACCACAGTATCTATGTTTGGAAACCACTAAGAGTCAAGGAGTCTGACAGAAATTTGCTTCATCCACTGTTAATGTTGCAGCCAATCAGTGCTTTATAATCAGCTGTTGCTGGGTGCAGAATAGCAACCTGTTTTGTAAAGTTTTCTTCCCCACTTTACAGATGTCAAGAAGCTGTTCTTTCTCCCTCCTCTCAGCTAAAAATGATTGCCTTTTCCCCATCAGTTATCTTTATTGTTCCCAAAGGATCTTAGTTTTTTTTTTTGTTTTGTTTTGTTTTTTTGTTTGTTTGTTTTTTTTTTGTTTTGTTTTTTGTTTTTGTTTTTTTGTATTTTACACAAGATGGGTGTTCTGCAAAATAAGGGCTCCAGAATCTGTCAGTTTAGCTATATCTCCGTGTGGTATTGCAAGTAGCAGGGTAAATTCATCATAGGGATGCTGTCAAATGGCTGTGGTAGTGCTATATTAGGGACTGTTTGCAAGAGAAGAAGCAATAAATATTGGGAGTGGTAAACCTTCCAGAAAATAAATAAATAAATAAATAAATAAATAAATAAATAAATAATAAAAATCTTGCAGAAAGACAATTAGCCCCTAACCAGAGGGAAAAAAAAAAAAAAAAAAAAGTTAGAAAGAAGATATGCAGCTCTTAAATCACAAGTAGTACAAACAGTGTATTTGAAGCAGGAGAAACTTGGATTGATGATATATAAATGAAGAGGAATTTGGATTCCATTAACGAAACAGGAAAAAAGAAAAAAGAAAAAAGAAAAAAGAAAAAAGAAAAAAGAAAAAAGAAAAAAGAAAAAAGAAAAAAGAAAAAAGAAAAAAGAAAAAAGAAAAAAGAAAAAAGAAAAAAGAAAAAAGAAAAAAGAAAAAAGAAAAAAAAAAAAGATGCTTATGGGTATTTTCAATACGAGTGTCTGCAAGACACTGAGTAAGAGAGGCTATAAAAAGGAAAGTTTTAAACCACAAATGAGACAGGATTCCAGCCTCCAGAGGGAAAATGAAAGAAGTTTTTGTCATAATCATCGGAAGGTAGGGCATGACTGGAAACACTCTCATGTGGGGAAAAAAAAAAAAAAAAAAAAAAAAAAAAGATCTTGTGTGAATGAGGACTGAAAGCTGAAGCCAGTAGAATAAAAAGTGTTGTATGATAGAGCAGGGAAGATGTTTTTGGGCAATGGAGGAAGAACAAGGAGAATCCAAAACAGGCAGAAGGGACTTATTACTAAAACATAACATTTATTTAATTAGCACTAAATATTTATTCATGAGTTTCTTACCTGGCAAGTCATAACACATTTCCATTAACTGGAAAGCAAGGACTGAAACAAAAACATAAAACAATCTAGACTTACTGTTGTTTCACATATAGAAAATTCAGCAAGCTGTGATGTGCATTTCTTTTGTCTCTGTCTCTTCATAGCTACAAATTAGCATAAGCTAAAAATGCAGTATTCTGCATTAACATCACTGAAGATCACTAAAATGGGCCTAAGTTGCTACAACTAATTCAAATGGCAAGCTGTATGCATAATCATATGAAAGAAAAAGAAATTAGAATATAGAAAAGAAAAAAAAAAAAAAAGTGAACTTTCCTTTTGTTTTAAAAATTACTTAGAAGTGTGCTAGGAGAATCACCACCAGTTGAGTTATCACTTTTAAAGAAATTGCTGTCCCTGGTCTGTATGTTATCATCTCTAAGCTGAGAAAGAGTAAACTGATTATTTATCTCCTGTGTGAATATTGCCATATGAAATTAATTTCATAGTTCTGTAGAGTCAGTAATGCTTCAAGCATAAGCTCTTGTGATTTGTATTTGAAAAGGATGAATTCTTGAGTATTTCTTCCTAGAAAAGCAGTGACAATTGGGAAGGAAAAACAAACAAATCAAGTCTGACGTGTTATGCAATGTAGACTCCCTTGGGTGTCAATAAACATGGCAAAGGCAGGGAGGGTTTTACAGATTAGAAGTCGAAAGAACAAAGCAGAACATTGCATCTTTACAAGAAGTGTCTCATAATGAAAAACTAAATTAAATGAGATGTTTCCTCCAGAGAGTCCCAGTAACCAAAGCAAACAGAAGAATAATAATGAGCCTCGGAAATATTACCCATGAAAGAGGATCAGGTAGCTTCTTTGATGAAAAGTGAAAATCACCCCAAATCAAACAAGCCTCTGCACATCGTCACGCTGAGCTCCCACATTCTTGGCTGCAGGCACATTTCAAATGTAACCTGGTTTGACAAGTCGCACTGGAAGAAATCCAGGACTAGAAAATCTACCTCTTTCAAGCTACATATCTATAATAAATTTAAACTTTTGGTATTCTTTTCTTTTCTTTTCTTTTTTTTTTTGAATACTGAATGCTGCATTCCTTTCAACCATGTCTGAACACCCTTCCCCAAAACTGTTTCTCCCAGAAGTGAATAGAAAATGATGAATAAAATAAATAAATAAATAAATAAATAAATAAATAAATAAAAAGTAAGAAAACACTTGATCTAGGCATCAGACTCTGAAGGCTGTGTTTGAGTAGAGAGCTGTCAGAATAAATTCTGCCTTTATTGAGCTTTGTGCAACCAGGTAAGTTCAACAGAATTGCATAGGACGTATATGACAGATCTTGGTCCACTAACTTCTGCTGTTATCTAACTTCCTTTAGTTCTGATGGTGATCAGGTTAGAGTGGAATAAATCCTGTGCAATAGGATTCATAGAAACACAGAATTCCTCAAGACAACTGTTATATTCCAGGCTACAGCTGTGCAATACCCTGAGCTGCCAAGGATAACCTTCTCACTGACCAGCTTAGGTTTTCAAAGAGATTTAAGTTAATGGAACATACTGATAATTTGAATAAGGTTAAGTAAATAGAAGGTGTACTGCTAAACACTGTTAAATACTGATTATTCCTGTACAGAGATTCAAAAAAAAAAAAAAAAAAAAAAAAAAAAGATGGCCGGGACATTAGAGAGTTTTTGAATATACCTAGTTTACTTTCACTAAAATCTCTTTTTTTAAAGAGATTAAGTGGGAGGACCACATTGCTAAGGGCTAGAGTATATGATAGCTCTTTCCTCTTATTTTATGCTTGACATGTTATTACTAGGCTCATTCTGATTACCCTGAAAATAACTGGGAAACCTCCTGACAAGATCATCATGAGGTGCATCAGGTCAATAACCCCTCTTTAAAGTCATCTAGGAAGTATGTGCACACACCAAAAAAAATGAGTGCACTGCACCAATTAGACTTCAGGCTGTTGTTTTGCCAAAACAGCACAGTATGTAAGGTAGGAGGAGGAAGGTTCTGTGGTTACATCTCCCTCCCAGAGTCAAGGTGATGGCAAATGAACAGCATCTTGCAGCTCTGCTCTTCCTTATTCAAAATAATATACATTTAGTGTAGCAGTATTTATTGCATGAACTTATGCAGTAAATCTGATCTGCATAATATTTTGTGGGATAGATATATAAGGAAAGCATTCACATTTAGAAATCTATGGGCTGGTGGATTCCATGAGATCAGGACTGGATCTAACATTGACATGCAGTATTGCCATCTGCAATGGTAATGCAAGAGCCCCCTAGACTCTGAGAACCTAAATTCCACAAACTCCTGTTTAATGCTGCAATTTAGAAAGGTGTCTTCATCTGCCTCACACTGTCTTGTTTTTCATTCTGAATGAACAAAAAATGAAAAGATGAAGATTGCTCTAACCACTAGATTATAAACTTATATTCCCTTCTGTGTATGTTTTCTCTTTTCTCTCAGACAGAATCCATTTAAAGTCACTATCTCCTCATAAACTTTTTATAGGAAGACTGGACACTTTACACAAGATAGTCTCCTGTCTTGAAGGAAATGCACTACAGATTAGGTACTTTAGTACCAAAGTTTATGATCATTAAATCTTTTATAATAAACATTTTTAAACTATGATCACCAGTATATGTACATACAGTTGTGCATCAAGCTAGTATGTCTAATAGTCATATCTGTATGAAAAAAAAATATTGTTTTACTGAATATTACACTTGAGGATCTGAGCAAGAAACCAATTAAAACTTTGATAGTTGATTTACTTGTACAAAGAGAGCTTCACAGATCCATGCTTCAAGTCAAATCATGACTAATTCACCTGAAATTTCTTTGATTCCTAAACAATTTATTTTCAGTGAATGTGAAATATATGTGAGATTCTGCTTCTGTCTTCCAGCACCAGGAAAAAAAAAAAAAAAAAAGGTTTTATCTCCTGAAGTAGATTAAACAAGCAGTTAACAACGCAGAAGCCTTTGGGAAAATATAATGTTTGGAAAAAAATCAACTTGAAAAAAGAGTGTTGATAAAAGACTTGACATCATTCTGCAACGTCTTTTGTAGGACTTGTTGTGCCTTCTGCCATAGTAACGCTCACTTTGTAGAATAGTACAATGCAGGATAGTGAAAATGAGGTTCTTTGGAGAAATAGACAGTAGTATCTAAATTGGCAGCAAAAATAAAAGGAAAAAGAAAGAAAGAAAGCAAACTATTCTATTGGTCCTGAGATATTTAGTGAAACATACATTTCTGTAAATTTAGCAAGACTAGTGGGTGCCAGATGATAATTGGAAGGGGCCCTACAGGCACAAGCTCAAGACAGGACTTACTCTCGTTAATCACAGAAGATGTAGAATTCCAAATGCAGTATACAATTAAGGAAGGCTATTGCAGAAAAGGAAACTGGTCACAAAACAGGAATATGTTTCTTCCCCCTGCCTACCTCTTGGCAAGACATGACACCACAATAAGCAACAGAAAGATGCTCAAGAAGTTATTGCATCAAGTATGTGCACATATACAGCTGAGCTAAAACAAGATAAATGTTGGGGGGATTTGGGGAGGATGGAGATTGTTATGTTACAAGGAATGATAGTCAAAAGACTGATAGTACCCAAATGATGGTATCCAAGTTAGGGAGTTTCAGGCTACACATTCAGCTTTGTTTCAGAGCAGAGTTCTCTGAAGATTGAAGCATTCATAAAGCCTTATAAGTTATAGAAAAATTTTAGAAAATCAGGCAGAAGAAATACCATGAAATGAGTAAAATAAATAAATATATATATATATCATGGAATATATATATCATGATATTCCATGATATATATATATCATGGATATATATATATCATGGAATTGACTAACAGATGGAATTGACTTAGAGATGGAATGAATTGAGAATGGATTGAGAGCAGAGCAGCCCAGAGGAGAAGGACCTGGGGGTGTTGGTTGATGAGAAACTAAACATGAGCCAGCACTGTGCGCTTGCAGCCCAGAAAGCCAACCGTATCCTGGCTGCATCAAAAGCAGAGTGGCAGCAGGGCTGTGGAGGTGATTGTCCCCCTCTGCTCTGCTCTCATGAGACCCCACCTGGAGAGCTGCGTTCAGCTCTGGGGCCCCCAGCACAAGAAGGACATGGACCTGTTAGAACAAGTCCATAGGAGGCCACAGAGATGATGAAGGGTCTGGAGCACCTTTCCTATGAAGACAGGCTGACGGGGTTGGGGTTTTTCAGCCTGGAGAAGAGACAGCTCTGGGCAGACCTTACAGGGGCCTTCCAGTGCCTAAATGGGGCCTACAGGAAAGCTGGGGAGTGACTCTTTGTCAGAGGGTGTAGTGATAGGACAAGGGGTAATGGCTTTAGCCATTAGGGTAGATTTAGATTAAATATAAGGAAGAAAATCTTTACTCTGTGGGTGGCAAGGCACTGGAATGAGTTTCCCAGAGAAACTGTGGATGCCCCATCCCTGGAACTGTTCAAGGCCAGGTTGGATGGGCCTTTGAACAACCTGGTATAATGGGAGGTGTCCCTGCCCATGAGAGAGGTATTGGAACTAGGTGATTTTGAAGGTTCCTTTCAACCCAAACCATTCTATTAGTCTATGATTCTATGAATTTCAAAGTTAGATTTTCTTAATCAGCTATTCAACAAGTTAATCTTTTTCCAATGAAACTCTGAATTTAGGACATCAAATGTAAATCCAATTAAAACACTTTCATTCTTAAAAATAGATTGTATTGAGCATTTTTTCTCAGAAAGAATAAAAGGATCAAGTGTCTATCTACCCTTATATGTATAATAGTTCCATCTTTGAAACATCTAACTAAAATCTGCATCCACTAAGCTATGCAAATAAACCCAAAATATCTAAGGGAAGGGGAAATCTGCCACAAATGAACATCAACAGCATTCTTAAAGGTCCTGTGGAATGAAGGATTTTAATCTAGATGTCCTTAGGAAAATGATGGGTTCTTACAAAGCAAACCAGGCCTGTGAAGGCACAAAAGCTGGGGATATAAGTCCTCACAACAGCTTGTAAGACTGTGAGAAATCTGCACTGTCAAATGAATACCCAAACCTTCATCTTAACTCTCCTCTGCAGACTAAATTTAAATACAGCCAAGCATTACTTTTCAGCCTAGGTCTAAATAAAAGGAAAACTTTCTGTATACAATATATAGAGAAATACAGTATTAAAATGGATCTCAAGAAAAAGAAAGTCTTGAATGTTTGCATTCAGATTTCCAAAACCCAAGCCATTACACATTCCATCAAGACACTTACAAAGAAAAAATCAAATGTCTAAAAAGATGCAACCCAGGGAATTGCCTATATATATGGAATTTTCCTGGAATTTACACTTTAGTATAAATTCTTAAACTACAATGAAGGAACTTTGGATTTTTATAATAAACCAGTTGTGTTCATAGTGGCCATCTGGTGTACTTTCAAATGTAGCATCCTCAATCTGTCTTTACATATAGAGTTTTAATGTTTATCATATTTCACTCCATGACTTTTTCCTTCCTAATACGAGATCAGAAGACTCTACAATTCACTGGTGGGAAATAAAGATTTGGAGATTTAGGTTTAATAATGTAATCAGTATGTAAGAGTGGAAGAAAATCCAATTTTTTTTTTCTATATTCACATGGTCTTATTTTGCAGTTCTGAAACATCATGATCAAATGTTTTAGACAGCAATTGGAAGGTTGGGTTGTTGTTGTGGTGGTGGTGTTGGTTTTTTTTGTTTGTTTGTTTTTGTTTTTGTGTGTGTGTTTTGTTTTTTTTTTTTAATCACTAGTTCAAGAAATTTATTACCAGTCTATTAAGAAGGTCTGTAATGTTCTGCAAGGTTTTTTTTAACCTTAGGTGGACAACCTGTGGAGGATGTGTTTACATAAGTTTTTGGGAGTAAAGGTGAAGTGAAGGAAGGTGATTCATGGGTGAGGAAGAGTAAAGCCTTGTCTTAGAAGGCAAAGCTGGAATAAATTCATACTGAAGAGAAGCTGGTGGTGAGAGAAGTGGGAAAAAAAAAAAAAAAAGCAATGCAGCTGCAAAGGAAGACATTAATCTCTACAGGCTCTGGATCAAAATCAGACATCCTGATATGTTTAAGGATGGAAGACATCATAGTATGTTAATTCCAAGGTATAAGAAGTGTCAGTGAGATATGACATATTGCTGAAAGGATGAAAATATGGAGCATAGAGAAGGTGACCTAGAAGGGGTAGATCCCAGTAGCAAATAAATCATCCAAATATATATGCAAAACTCTGATCAGCAGCAAGCCAGCTGGAATTTTCTCCATTTGGGAGGAGGATGAGCTATTTAGACAGTATTATCCCCAAAGATGTGTCAGGTCTTTGAAAATCTGGCTGCAGAGGAAGAACATCAGATATGGAGTTTATTTAGATATCATGGAACTGTATATATTCTGCTATGACCTTTAGCACAATACAGATGATTGACCCAGTTCCAACTTCTTTCACTTTTTAGCTTATGGGCAGGGTCAATAAATGAACATACAAAAGAATACTTGATATATAAAAACACAAAGCTTCTTCTCCTTCAATAGCAACTGGTTCCATATCTTCTGTGTCTCAAATTTATCTCAGGAGGGTTACGTCTTAAGCCTTATATGTGCTAATTATGGTAAAAATCATGTATAAGCAAGCCTACAATATTGTGATTCTGACTTACTCTTTGGTAACCTCTGACTGTCATCTAGAAGACTGATGCAAGAAAGAAGCAAGCCCATTATGTGAGCTTCTCATCAGATTTTGCCTAGAGAAAAACTGTCTTGACTAGGCAAAGAGATACAATTCAAATCCATATTTACAACTACACCATCAATACAGGCAGAAATACAGAGAAACATATACGGAATACAGAGAAAGAGGAAATAAAGAGAAATACAGCTAATGGAGTGGAATGAGATATCTACTCATCTATGCATGGCTAAAATGAAAAGGAACAATCTAGATCATCTGGTAGGTGTCTGAGACAAATTACTGACTATTACTGCCTTTATTATAAGGAAAGATTCATTTTGGAATCATCAATTTTCACCTTTAGTGCTATAGTAGTACTGTAGCAGTACTGTCACTGGCTTACTAAGGATTGAGGACTGAGTCGTGACCTGCAAAGGAGGTGAAACCACTTCTGCATGGAAGCTGTTAGATCTAAGCTACAGATGAAACAGATGCTGCAAAAGAAGGAAAGCCTACATGCTTCAAACTGCTCTGATAGTAGTTTGCAGGGTGCAATCAGAGATTACCCCTTCCCCACACAGTAGGAAGAGGGAGGACATATCCTTTTGTGCACATTTAATAGACATGAAAATCATCAGAGTAGCCAGCCAGGCCCCTGTCATGACACCTGAGGATTCCCACAGATAATCCTTCTGCTAGTCTTGCCTTAGATGGGTGTATATGTACATTAATTTTCATTCACTCATTCTCCAGAGGTGAAATGTTTATTTAGGTCCAGTTCAAATACAGGTCATACTTTCATCATTGTCTTTGTGTACTTGGGAGCAGGATCTCATGACACAGTTGTGGTCAGAAATAGGAATACTGAAGTGCTGTGGAAATTTGTATGCATAGGAAATCCTATCATACTCTACTGGGGAAGGCTGTGTCTCTTGCCACTGGAATGGAATGGGAATGGGAATGGGAATGGGAATGGGAATGGGAATGGGAATGGGAATGGGAATGGGAATGGGAATGGGAATGGCATAACGTGGCATGGCGTGGCATGGCATGGCATAGAGTAGAATAGAGTAGAGTAGAGTAGAATAGAATAGAATAGAATAGAATAGAATAGAATAGAATAGAATAGAATAGAATAGAATAGAATAGAATAGAATAGAATAGAATAGAATAGAATAGAATAGAATAGAATAGAATAGAATAGAATAGAATAGTTCAGTTGGAAGGGACCTATAGAGATCATCAACTCCATCTGCCTGACCACTTCAGGGCTAACCAAAAGTTAAGGCATGTTTTTGAGGGCATTACCCAAATGCCTTTTGAACACTGACAGGCATGGGGCACCAACCACCTCACCAGGAAGCCTGTTCCAGCGTTTGACCACCCTCACGGTAAAGAAATGTTTCCAAATATTCAGTCAAAACCTACCCTGCTGCAGCTCTTTGCCATTCCCATGTGTCCTGTCATGCCCCACCAGCACCTCCTTCTGCCCTTCCCCTCCTCAAGGAGTTTCTGGAAACCATAAATTCGCCTCTTGGCCTGTTCTTCTTCAGATTGGACAAACTGAGTATCCTCAGCCTCTTCTTACAGGACATGACTTCTAGCCCTTTTACCAATCTGTGTTGCCCTCTTCTGGATGCTTTCAAGTATCTCAACATCTTTTTTATATTGTAAAGCCCAGAACTGCACACAATATTCAAATAAGACAGCACCAGTGCAAAGTATACTGGGCTCTTCTTGATTTATCCTTTTCTATAAAGCAGGTTCTGGTGGATTTATTAGTGGTGAGTCAGCCGTTCAACAAACACACCTGTTTCTGCAAACTGAGTCATAGTCCCTGTATCAGTTCCTCATGAAAAATCCCACTAATATTTAAGTTTTAACTTATTTTAAGTTAGTTTGCTGATTTGTCTTACTCTATGCCCCATGGACTTCTGGAGAATATAGAGTGAGAAGGAACACGATAAAGAGTCTGAATTCAACCTATAAATAAAAGGAGGGATTACAGGTTAAAGATGACAAATTCCTTGTATAATTTCAAAGGAGTTACCACAGGTCAAACCAGTGGCATATTCTGTACCATACTTTATCTTATTAGGGATTAACATGCTTTCAGAGAAGGGTTCATAAAATCTTCCTTTTATCCTGAGTTTTGCTTCCTAACCACTTTTAATGACATGAACTTTCATAACAAGAGGTCTTAGTAGTTATATCTTTTTCCAAACGTTGTCGAGTTATTTGGTGTAATGCAGTGTTTCTCTTGGCACATAAAAAAAAAAAAAAAAAAAAAAAAAAAAAAAAAAAAAAAGCTTGCCACAGCAAAAATACAACTGTACTTCAGAATTCAGAGAGATTCAGAGAGTAGTCTTGTTCTGTGAAAGTATGAAGAAGGTCTAGTGGCAGCAGAAAAAAATGCCTCATGTTAAAATAAAATTATCTAATTTGATACTTTCACCCTTTAGAAGGTTTTAAAACTTCTTTGTAATACATCTAGGCTGATCAGCACTCTACATCTTCAGCAATCAGCTGTAAATATGTGACCCCATGGGATAAATGAAAAACTCCAATGGATTTTTTGTTTGTTTTGCCTTCAGTGCAAGATGCAAAAATGAACCAAAATTAGGCATGATTAAGAGAGACAACCAGACACATTATATGGAAAGCAATTAGAGAATGAAAAAAGTACACTACCTTCTCACAAAAGAATAGAATACCTTCCCCGTATTTCAAAGCATTTTGTTAAGTGTTATAATTTTAAGGCCAGCCACAGTGGCCATAGCATCTCACCATTTATTTCAAGACATTTCAGTGTGCTCGTCGTCTGTCTTCTCTAGTTTCTCTGACTTCATTGTAGCTTAGATTCCGTCAGCCCAAACAGAAGTGCAGATAACGACTAAGCCTTCCAGAATGCATCTTTTGTTTCTTCATTGCTGCTTCAAAAGACCCGTATACTTCTAGCAGGAGGTCTTGTTTCTGGAACAGCCTGACCCCACTGCCCAGGAACGAAGTGATCTTCACACTGGTCTTCCCAGTGTGCTTCAAAAAAAAATATGAAAAACATTTTTTGTGTGCACAGCACACATCTGCATCCACAAATTTATTCACTGACTGGGAATTAAGATGACATTAAAACAAAAAGCAGTCGTTGCAACTTAAGGGTGAGAGTATATGTGTTATGGGTTCTAAACCAATCTAAATACCATAAAAATCAGGACGAAGATAAGCTGTTAGGCTTTGATTTGGATGACAGGATCCCTCACCACGAATTCACACATTTCTATAAAATTAAGTTACACTTCTGTAGCGAGGAGGAGAAATTCATCACCATCTGAAATAAACTGAGTCCAAAGTACATAAACTGAGTTTTCTCTACTCATGTATTCAGAGAATGTATTCAGGACTGAGTCAATTCACAACGTCTTTTGGAAACTTTTCCCAGCCCATATCTACAGCTCTGGAGAATTCCAGGTACCTGTATTTATCATCGTTTGTTCCCAGTGAACAGCGTCATAGAACTCCTTGGTGTTACAAGTAACCATGCACATCTGGCATCTCCCTCCCTCCCTCCCTCCCTTCCCTCCTTCCTTCCTTCCTTCCTTCCTTCCTTCCTTCCTTCCTTCCTTCCTTCCTTCCTTCCTTCCTTCCTTCCTTCCTTCCTTCCTTCCTTCCTTCCTTCCTTCCTTCCTTCCTTCCTTCCTTCCTTCCTTCCTTCCTTCCTTCCTTCCTTCCTTTTTTCCTCCCTCCCTCCCTCCCTTTCTTCTTTCCTTCCTTTCTTTCCCCTTCCTCCCCAGTAATATTTGAGCCTGAACAGCAATAGCTCTAAGACTGAGGTAGTCTGGTGGTCTGGAAACCATGCTTTTAAATATCTTTCTATTACACAGAATCTGGATAGTTTAGTTTCATGCTACACTGTCCACAGGGTGCAAATTTGCATGAGGAAAAGTGTTCTCTGTTATTATGGTGCAGTCATTTTGGTCAATAATAAACATTTAAAAGTTCTCAAGCACGTATTTTAAAGATAGTTGTAATGAACCAGATTTTTAAATAGCCCCCAAATGCTAATAGAAACATCACTCCCTTACAACCTTGTCCAAAAATGCATAATGAGTGTATTTTGTGGATGAAAACCCCCTCCTTACCATTTAAATAGAAATAACAATTCTTTTTATTTCCTTGTAGGACTGAAAGGAAAGGACCACCAACATTTTTTGCCTTCTGGTCATCTGGAAACAGTAGATTTATTTATTTATTTTTAGCACCAGCTGTTACAGACTTAACAATATCATCCAGAAAAGATTCAAAAATCCAACAGATTAAAGTAATTTAAAAAATTAACCTCACTAGAGCCAGGAAATCCACAGTGTAGGTTGCTATTAAGCTCCCATCATATAAATGGGAAGATTTCTAATCCATAGCACCACACTGTGATGGTTAAACAGTGAAAGAAAACCCGCCATGCTTACGTCCAGCGTATTTGGAAAGAAATGTAATGGATCATTCCAGTTTTCATCAAAATTTAGCAAATACATACTGATAACAGCAGCTATTTGACCAAGTCTTTAGGAATGTATTGAAAGAGGCATTTAAGATAGCTGAATAGAAATGCCTGTACAAGCATTGTTCTTAGTGAATTAATCAGGGAAGGTCACACTTAAATGACCAGCAGTCCAGACATTCAAACGGTTCTGTCAATAAGCAACAACTCCATTGAAAGCCTGGGTTTCAGTGGGTTTGTGTTTTAAAATGTTGTTTGCTGGAAAGTACAAGTCTTCTGTAATGCTTTGTGGTGTAACTATCCATGAAAATAAATAATTAAATAAATAAATAATGAGAAATTGTATTTTCCTCTTTACCTATCCAAACACACACAGCATAGAGTAAACAGGAAATCTTTTCTTCCCTCTGTCTTGTGTTGGAAATGGCTACAGCTCTCTTTGTGACACACAGGGTAGAAGTGAATTGACACATAGCTTTGTTTGGTTTACTTGATCTGATGAGACACATCTCATAACATGAACAAGTGCACATGGGTTTTACAGCAAGTGTCATCACCAAGCCTTCTGTTAATAGGCCCTCATTTCCCTTGATGAGCTAAGATTGCTGATCTGGACATATCATATTCCCACTCCTTCCACAAGAGGCATGTCTTGAGCACCTGCCTGCAGCATTAATGGCTTGGTGAAATCAGCTACAGCAACAGCGGAGGACCTGGCTGGCAACAGGTTCAAGAAGGAGGAAGGAGGTCTGGGGTCATGCCCCTCTGCCACCAGGTTGGTGTGGTGGATGTTGCTGCTGTCACCAGCGCCAGCATGCTGCAGGGCATCCAGGATATACCAGGTGGATGGGCTCAATCCTGCCTAGAAACAGTCAGGAGATAGAGGAAATACAGCACTGTTCAAAAGCTCTGCTCATTTCATTAGTAGAGCATCTTGCCATTGTTGCTGGTGATACCAGACAGGATACCAAAAGTACGTTTGGATGCATGGGCCACATTTTCACACGTAAAGCTGATGTTCTGGAAAGACATTCTGTAAAGCATGTTTTTTCTTTGTAAAATAGCTTATTTATTTATTTATTTTGTTTTACATTGGTAATCCACAGGACAACCTGTTGTCTTGCCCTGAATATCTTTGCATCTTTGCATTTTTACCCCAAGAAAGAAACACAATCTTTTTTCCTGATAACCATTTTCAAAATGCCTGCTATTTACAAATGCAGACAGAGTAGAGAATATAATCCAGTTTTAATCCCAAGCACCCATGTTTTGTTTATATTATAAAAAAGGATTGCAGTTTGCCAACTGCATACTAGTCACAGAAATCCACAGTACAGATTTCAATTTCTGAGGCCTTACTCTCTTTAAAGTGTAGTGGTATAAAGCTGGAATAACTTCATTCAAATGGAGTATTGTCGAGACAAGAGCACTGGCATTTCAGTAGAAGTTTGCTAAAGGTTAGATCCTAAAATACAGCCAGAAAAATGTTCTCATTGCCTCTTGAGCTCATTTTCTTAAATCACCCAAAGAATTTAGGAGTTGAAGTACTATTTGATTTCATTTCTATACAGGCTGAGTAGACCAATTTTAATAAGACAAAATGTGCTTTTAAATTTGGGTCAAATATCGTACATCAAAACTCCTCTTTTTTTCATTTTGAAAACGATGTAAGGTATACAATTAATATCTTGAGACACTGTAAGTTTCCTTTTCTATATTTTTTTTCATATTGTAAATTTTGAAGAGGAATAAATGGATAAAAAGTTTTACGAGATCAAACCTAAAATGAATCATTTTATTTCAGGTCAAGCAAATTAACTGGATTGACATGTAGTGTTTTGCTTCTTTCTTCATTAAGAAAAACAAAAACATTTTGAGACATCTTGTTGCCATGGTTATTTCTAATTCAATCAAAAACAAAATGCTGTTCCCATTAATTTGCCAGGCTGATTCATAAAATTCAGAGTCATCCAGACTTTGCTGATTTCTTCTCCCAAAAACATCTAAGGCTCATCTAGAGCATGAAGAATTTCACAAAAGAATAGAGAGACAATGAGAGGATAACTTCAGAGAGAAGATAATCTGAATTTTGGTAGATTTGCTACTGTTAGACACTGTTGAAAGGGTTTCCTTCAAAATAAAGCAAATAGGATACACAGACCTCCGTGATGGACATCAGCACAGAATTTGCTTTCAGTAATGACAGTTTGTTCACTTTGAAAGGAATTTTCTTGCTAGGCTAGGACAGGTTGGCTTTCAGCATCAAATCTGTTCTTTAAAATTAGGAAAAAAAAAAAATCAAGATTTTTGCAAGTTGTCTCCATATCTGGTTCATGCATTCACCACATATGGGCAAACAGCAGTATGCTGAGCGAATCTAATTTTGAGGAGGCTGCTGTCCATGTGATATTACTGAGTAAAGTGGGATGCCATGGTTTTCTCAGAAGCACTGGCAGGGAATATAATGAAAGTATTATTCACTATTTGTACAGAAAGATTTCCAGTCTGCAGAGGAACAGTGCTACTACTGTCCTTCTGGCAGAACATGCATGCTCAGAGGACAGCAGTGTGTAACCCCATCCCCGTCAACAGAAATGCCTCCATTAGACATACATTTTGGAATTGACACTTCAGGATGCTGCTGCTACTGCTCACCCACAACTTTCTTGCCTTACCTCTCCTCCACTGGAGAAAAGGCTCTGAGCCACCACTGTGCCATGGATGGTTAGCTCTCTCACCTCCAGGTAGAAGCTGAAAACTCTGCTGCCTCATTTCTGAAGAGGCATTTCTCTCTCTTTTTCTCTGTATGTCACTCACAGAGAGCTGATACCAGCAGCCTCCTCAAGGACATCCACTTATACTGAAGAAGAGTAAAAAGAAAAAAAAATCTTCATTAAAATACCAGCTAAGTATTTTTGAAATGATTTAATGAGGGCCTGATAATACTTACATGTTAATAGTGGTTGGTATACATATAGCTTCTATCACGTATGTTCGTGTGTTTGTGTGTGTGTGTGTGTGTATGTGTATGTGTTTGTGACCACTGAAATAACGTATGTATCTTTTTTAAGTGTAATTTTCCCTGAACCTGTGATTTTCAATGGTTGTTTGAGAGAATTCATTTCTTTTTGCCATTATACCTCTATGTCTCTTAAGTTAGTGATATCCATTTAAGTTAGTGATATCCATTTAAGTAGCATAACACATAACAACTTTCATATTTTGGAGTTCAAACAGATTGCAAGCTTGAGTTTCACATTTTCACATTTTTTCTGTTAGGAAATCTGTAATGGAAAATCAAAATAAAGGAGAAGAAAACTATAGCCTATATATGTATGGGTGCACCCTACAGGCGTGTGTATATAAATAGGGTATGTATACGGTATGTATATACAGGTATATTACATATATACAGGTATATATGTGCACCATATGTACATACATATATATAGTGCTTAGACATACACTTCTAAGTTACATGGTGTGAAACATTTAATTGTGTGAACCATTTATATTAAGAACTTTGAACATTCTATTTATGAGACTAGCAAGACAGATAGGTCTTCAATCAATTTTAACCAGTGTATGTAACTTTACCTAAAATATTTTCATCTATAATGTGATGGTGCAGTTGCCTCAGGAAAAAAAAAAAAAAAAAAAAAAAAAAAAAAAAAAAAAAAGTTGATGAAGTTATTTTCTTTTAAATGATGTCAGAAACAGTAAGTGACTTGCTGATAATCTAATTTAAATTTGGAAAAAGATGGAATAGAAAATATTTAAAGCAATGGCAAAACAATGTCAGAAGACACTATGATTTTGTTTTTCTTTGTGGGAAGTATTCTCAATATTTTCCTTGAAAATATCATCTGCATGCCCAGGCAGTGAGAATTAAGCTGTAAGACTTTGTTTGACACATTCACTGTGGAGGTGTACCTTGAGATGCAAAGTCAGCTACACTGTTGGTACTAGCCAGAGAAATGCTAGAACACTCAGAGTGGGCCAGGTCCCAATCATCCCTTATATTCTTTGTCAGCTATACTTTTTATGCATAGGGTTTTGTGTGGCATTTCTCATTGAGTTATCCCAGTACATCCCAGAAGGACCATGAAATGAAGTTGTCATCATAACACTAGAGCCTGGGCTTGGAGGTTAACCTGTCAAGGGTTCTAACCATCTTTCTTCCCTTGAGACATTTGGTTTGGTTCTTCTACTTCTACTACATCTATTGGGTGTTGAGATAGTTTTTTGTTGTTGTTGTTTTTTGTTTTAAAATATATATGCAAAAGGTATTTTTGTTGTTGTTTTTTTAAGAATGATCCCTGGGACTGAGTGTTATAGAAAGGGGTGCTATTCTCCAGATTTCATAAAAAGTCCTTGCCCAACATCCGCTTTGAGTCATTTACAACTACAAGCAATTGTGTCCTCAGTGATAAGAACTGTTCATAATCTTGAGATTTTTTTCAGCACATTTCCCTGTCCTTTTTGACATTTTGGACCACTGCCAACAAAGAAGGAGTACTGTCTGTTGAATTGCTATGGGTAAGTGTAAAATGGATTTTTTTTTTTTTTTTTTTTTTAATAAACCTGTGGTATACAGACAATGCTTTTCCTTAAGTGAATGTTCTCATCAGTTTGATTCATGGAAAGTTACTCATCTTTCTACCTCAAGGAAAGAATAGGTATCTAATTTCTGAGAACAGCTATTACATCACGTGTGAATAGATGGTTCAATGTGAGGCAAAGTTGTGAGAATTTACAAAGACAGCAATGTTTGCCATGCAATCAGACACTATTCAGCCCAATTTGTGTTGCATCTATAGGAAATACGTTGCAATTAGCATACTACGAGCATTCTTATCCTGTGAGGTGACCTCATACTACTGGCCTTTTCCACCTCTGATTATGCTTGAAGTGCAAGTTACGGCAGATATTCTTGCATTACTTAACTAATTGTCATCACTTGCTTCATTCATTCCATGATATAATATGTGGTATCCTGTGAAAGGCTTGTAAAAGAGTGTTTGCACATCATTATTATGGTGTACTGATGTCAAACTGGGAAAATGCCATGAGGTAAATGCTTAAGTTATTGACCTTTGAGAAATGCATGATAAAGATTATGCATACTAGGAAATAAAATGCGAATGAAAAAGTGCTACATGTGCTTATTTGGCCTGAGCATTGTTAAAGGCAGAGGAAGCAGAAATGTAAGTTTTCTGCGTTGCAAGACACAAACCACTGCACTTATTTTTGTGAATAAAATTGACTGTGACTGGAGCCTTTTGATGTGGCTGAATGTTGTTCTCACCTGACATGGCCTGTCCTGTCTGATCTTAAGCATGGGTCAAAGAATCTTGCTGAAGGTTTGTCTACACAACCAATACCATTTCAACATAATGTCATTTTAATATGAAGTGTGTTTTCTATTGCCTTCTAGGTGCCTGATTATGTGTCTTAAAAAGAAACAAATTTTAATTTGAAATTAACAGAAACTGTGATTTCCTCGTCTCCTTGTAACTTATGTAGATTGAGTAAATCCTAACATAGGAAAGAAAGTAAAGAGAAAAGGAATCAAGTGATTAAATTATTAGATTAAGACCAATACATTTTTAACAGTCCTTTCCATTTTGTCCTATGCAAAACTCTTTCTTAGTCTCAAAAACAAGAATAAATTGTTGTTCTGCTGACAACTGCTGTGTGCTTTCCGGGAAGTCATTTAAACCCGTCTCCATGGACATGAAAAAGTGGATCCAGGATAACTCAATTTCTGCTTGAAGGAAGCTTGAAAGATTGAGAGCGGTGCTAGCAGTGTGCTATGCTTGACTTGGGAAGCCTTGTACATACAGGCTGGGTTTATTAGCTTAAACACAATGTCATACCATCAGAGCAACATGGCTCCTGTCCAAAGTGTCTCAGAGGAGCTTGAGTCTGTTCACACTTGTCCATGTAAGCAAACCATTGCTTTTTCTGTACTAGGTGCCTATGGTGAACTTAGGCATTTCAGGTCTATAATGGACCAATTTAGTGCCACTACTCCAACCCTGAGTTTCTTAAGACCTTTGTTCAACTGTGGTCTCATCCTGGAGTTGATTACTATCCACAAATGTTCTTCTGGATCCTAAAGGTCTGCTTGGTGTGCCCAAAACTGCCTCAGACTTGAAAACATTGAGCATGTATTTCCCTTTCCATCTAACCTGTAGATCTTGACAAGTGAGTATGTTCAGCACATTCCTGCCCAACCATCCTCTGCTCAAAGCATTTTGGGGGGCTAAGGAAGATTATCTTTTTCATACAAAAAACATTCAGCTGTTCATGTACCTGTTAGAGATGTAGACTGTTTCTCTACACCCATATGTACCAATGATTAAAGAGGCAGCATTCATCTGCAAATCTGTTTCCAATCCTTGTTTCATTTCATGGCTTATCTTTTTCAGTATTTACTGCACTGAGAATGGTTATGGACAGGTGGGACTAGAACATCCATCTGGCAGCTGTAGTGATGGTGGTTGGTCAGTCAAATGCCAAGTGGAAGAATTAGGGTCCAGTACTACCACCACATACAGCATGGTATTGAACCCTAGTCTTATCACAGCTAAAAGGTACTAAAATTTCACCTCAAAATGTGTTAAAAAAAAAAAAAAAAAAAAAAAAAAAGCTCTACATCTGAAGGGAAAAAGATGTGCTTACCTCAAGAAAATCTTCAGATTTTCAATAGAAGGGAAGAGCTTCCCCTACAAATGCTAGAGGAATGGGATTGTAAGGTTAGCTGGTAAGAATTCAAATAGTATTCTTGTCTTCATTGTTTCTTCTTGGCCACCTTAAGAAATTTCCAACGCAGATGATCACATTCAAAGGATCCACACTATCAAGGGAACCTGGGCATTATCTTGGAAGGTTAGACAGTAGGTATAGAAATGTGTTCTGCAGTAATATGTCAGAATTACCACTGAGGTTTCTGCTCCCCTGTCAAGTGGTAATGACAGCACAACAGTACAGCATAAAGCTAAGGTAAGCAGAGATGCTTCTTCCATTATGCCCACTATTACTTAATTTCTGAATGACTAATAACGAAGGAAAAGAGACATCCACTAAGAGAAAAATCATTCTGGTTGCAAATTCATTTGACAGTTTCTTTCAGAGGAACTTACCCAGTAAAATGATGGATAAACAAGTAAAGTAATGTGGACTTTAGCCTGAATGAGAAACAGCTTTTTTTGTTTCAGTTTGGTTTGAGTTTTTGATTTTTGGTTTTTATTCCTTCTCTCTGATGGCCACTTAAATATTTGATAGTTTAATATGGTAACAGAATCTGGAAAGTATATGGGCACTGTTCAAAGAATATATGCTTATTATGTCCCTTGTTGTATCACTATTCTGTGCATCACTATGGTTACTGCAGTAAAAAGGTAGACTTTTTTCCTTTTGTAGCTTAGCAGAATAGTGCATAAATATTTACTACACAACATAGAAACTAAATCTCCGAAGTTCTTTAAAACAAATCTCTAATTATGGAGTATATTCTGCTCTACTAAATTACATGTTCAAACAAACATTCACTGCATGGATTTCAGTCATTTCTATGCTAATTTCATGCTAGAGTAAAAAGGAAAAATTCTGCTCAGCAGAGCTTATAGGTTCCTTTGATAATAACTGGGGTTTTTCTGTGTAATACATTGTAAATCTAAGCATAAATACTCTTGGGATAGTCAGATGCATGCAAGCTGATTCAATATTTGATGAAAAGAAGAGAAAAGCAAAACTGAAAAGTATTAACTAATCTGAAATTAAACAAATAATACCCTGACACGGCAAAACTGAATTTCTTTCTGTCCCTTTCTTTGCCAATATGTCCTTCTTGTTCTTCAGCTAATATTAATATTTTTCAATGTCAGTGTCTTGGTCAAAATCTCAAATAGTCAACTGTCTAAGTTCCACATAAATTCTTGCTTCTTTCAATTACTATTTTAAATAAGCCCTGTGGGCAGACGTTAAAGTACTCTGCACCAACCTCATTTTTAGCAAGTGCACGTGTGACTAAAGCACTTAAAAATTATAATGGTTTCTCTTTTCTTCTTTTGTTCTTGGTTCCACCCCTAGCATTATAACACATTTTTGGACAGATTTCTAAAACAACTTAGTGTCTAAGCTCTGTTGAAAGCCTGACCATACAGCAATGGGACCCAGATGGGAGCAGGGCCCATTGCAGAATCCAATCTGAAAAACCCTAGTGTGGCTGGCAGGACCATGCAATAAAAAACAGCTGCTTATTTCTTGAGAAGTTACCTCCTTTGGAAATGACTACACTTCACTGTTCTTAACAGTTAACAATATTGAGATCAATGTCCTTCTGTATGTTCATCCCTAACAAATTTGAGGGTTGGCCACTTGGTTGGACATTTGGTTCTGTTAGCAGGCAGAAACATCAAGTATCACCCAACATATGTTTTAGTCTGTGAATTTGGCAAACAAATGCCACGTTTGGCAAGCCTCCTCTGCTTTCACTATCCTTCCTCAGATTCATGCTTGCTCTGATGGTCATCTCCTCTCTCAGAGAAGCATACCTGTAACATTCCTCTGTGCAGAA
Source organism: Aythya ferina (assembly GCF_964211825.1). Lineage (NCBI taxonomy): Eukaryota > Metazoa > Chordata > Aves > Anseriformes > Anatidae > Aythya > Aythya ferina. The sequence continues at coordinate 50,867,876 of NC_140299.1, read as the reverse complement.
TTTTGTGGACAAGATGCAGCTCCTGTAGAATTCAACAGAAGTTTCACTAAGACTGAAAGTTAATCATAACAAAGTCATGTATATTACTTCAGTAAGTGCACCTGCTAGTGGCTTTTGCAGGATATCTTTCCAGAGAATCATCTAAACAAAACTGGACTTGGCTTTGGTAAGTGCATACCCTAAACCACCTTCTGGATTGCAAAGATTTCAGAAGAAAACTGTGGGAATGAAACAAAGCCTGCTTTAAGAGAGAAACATACAAAACTTGCTGAAATATTGATATGCTGTCATCTGGTATTAAATCATAGCTACTACATGATATTGTTTGTAGTATTGTACTTCATTCCTACAACTACTAATAAATCATTTAAAGATTATAAACTTGGCAGTAAACTAAAGTGAGCAATATTGTAAGGAGGGACTTGTGACTGCACTGACATTGAAACTACAAATAGATCACTTGCAAAACAATTCACTGTCGGAAAATGGGGGAAGCCCTACCCAAAAAAAAAAAAAAAAAAAAAAAAAAAAGTAATTAGGCATTTTTTATTACATTGTGCTTGCGCAATTCCTCTCCTTGAGAGAGGTATTGAACAGGAAAGAGGATGGTCGTTGGCTGCAGAAGTGCAGGTAATAGTATTGACAGCCATTAAATTTGAATATTTCAAGTTTTCTCAAAACAAAAAAAAAAGCAATGACACCGCAGTAAATGAAAACAACTTGAAAACACCCCACATGCTGTTTTTCTACTTTTGCAAAACGTGTCTGAATAATTATTTTTGTATTTTTACAAAACTTTAAATTAAGTAAAAAGTAATCTACTTAGTATTTTTTTTCTCCTACAGGATTTCTTTTTCTGCAAACCCAATAATAATAATAACACAAAGCACTGTACTTGCTAACCCTAACTTAGCTGATGTCTCCGGAAAAGGGCAATCTCATGTCAGTGTTTTCCAGGTGGGGCAACTGCAAACACTCAAAAGGTGTCTTTCTAAAACGTGTAGTGGGTTTACGTGGCAAGGCTTTGGTAGCAGGGGGCCATAGGGGTGGCTGCCCCATGTTAGATAACGGCCCTGCCACTGGCCAGAGACAATCCAATAATCGAATAAGTGATATTGTTTGCACCTCTGTAACAGATCATTTAAGAAAGGAAAAAAAAAGGGGGGGGGGGGAGGGGAAGAGAGGGGTGCAAAGCACCCCTGCAGCCCTCAGGTGAGTGCAGCAGGAGGGCAGCAGGTGCTGCAGGCAGGCAGCAGCAGTTCCCCTGCGGGCTGTGCAGGGAGAGGCCCCTGGTGGAGCAGGCTGTCCCCCTGCAGCCCATGGGTCCCACATGGAGCAGATCTCCAAGCTGCAGCCCCCCCATGGGTGGAGGAGCCCCCGGTGGAGCAGGTGGATGTGGCCTGGAGGAGGCTGCGGCCCACGGAGAGCCCCCGCAGGAGCAGGCCCCGGGCCGGAGCTGCAGCCCGTGGAGAGGAGCCCACGCAGGAGCAGGGGGTCTGGGGGGAGCTGCCGCCCACCCGTGGGGGACCTGTGCTGGAGCAGTTTGCTCCTGGGGGATGGATGGATGGACCCCGTGAGATGGAGCCATGTGGGAGCAGGGCTTGAAGAGCTGCTGTCTGTGGGCAGCCCCTGCAGGATCAGTTTGGGAAGTGATTTAAAGATCAAAGCCGAAATTTCTTTAAGTGGTATATTCTTTATTGCAGCACTGGATGCACGGGGCATCCTTCCGCCTATCGTGCATGTTTGAAGTGACAAACTATCTCGTATTTATACAGCGAAACAATGAATATTCAATTAGCACCTATATATATTCATTACCTAACCCCGCCTACCCTCGCTTCATATGCTAATTAGTTTATCAGTCCTTGCGCTTGCGCAAAGCCTTCCAAGAATTGTGGGCCAGGGTCTCCAGGATGTGGGCAGTGGTCTTTGGGAGGAAGGCCGTAGGTCTTCCTTGTAATGCACTTTCTTAATCAGTTGTTTTCCAGGCTGTAAAAATGCTGAGTTGTCTTTCGGTTTAACTGGGGGTCAGCGGATGACAGGATGTCTCAGTTAACAAGACATAACAGACAGTTGACTCAAGTTATCTCAAGTCTTAGCCTGACTGAGTGTTAACGGATAATGGGGTGTTTTCAAATAACAAAATGCTTAAACGTAACAGAAGGTCTACAGATAACAAGATGTTGTTTACTTTGTCCTTGCTAACTTTTAATCACAAGTTCTATTCTATCCTAAAGTAAGTTTATACAATATCAAACCACAAGCTTTATTCTATCCTAAAGTGAGTTTATACTATATCAGAAGGACGGCATACCCTGGGAGGGACCCCATGGGGAGCAGGGGCAGAGAGGGACCATGAAGGAGCGGTGGAGACAAAGTGCTACAGACTGACCGCAGCCCCCATTCTCCATTCCCCTGTGCTGCCTGGGGGAAGAGGTGGAAAGAGGGTGAATAGGGGAAGGTGTTTTTGGTTTCTTTCCTTTGTTTCTCACTTCTCTAGCTTGTTAGTAATAAGCAATAAATCGTACTATCTCCCTACTCTGGGTCGGTTTTTGTTTGTTACAATAATTGTTGACTAATCTCTCCCTGTCCTTATCTCAACCCTTGCCCCTTTTCTTCATATTTTCTCCCCCTTTCCCTTTGAGGAGGGTGAGTGAAAGAACAGCTGAGGTGGAGTTCAGCTGCCCACCCAAGTAAAACCACCACAAAATGGAAGAATAATGCCATAATTCTTGAGCTAATTTTCCTAAATAACTATTTCCTGGGCTAGTTTGAATTAGTATTGGCAGGTCAGGTCTTTAAGCTGAATCTTTGTACATTCAACAGGAAATGGTGATAGCCTTGGAGACTATGGATGAAACAGAAACCTCTGCTTCCAATATTTTTGACAGAGAAAGAGAGAAAGAGTGAGAGAGAGAGAGGGAGAGAGGGAGAGAGTATGCAATATCAAGGAAAGAGTGCAATATCAAGGCATTCTCCCTTTTAAAAGTATTCAGCCACCCTGGGGCATTACTCTGAACTTTTGGTCATCTGAGGTGATGATGCTAAATACACAAGTCTTTGCACTGAAAATATTCTGTAAAATGAGCAGTGGAAGAGCTTAGATTCCTTGTAATAGAGAGTGTTCATGCACACACCTTAGAGACCTCTAGAGCAGAGACTGCATTTGTGTGATGGCCTGGTGTGCCTGACATACAACCTTATTGCCCACAGAGACATTTTATAGCTGGAGTTAACCAGAGTTACCTCTCAGCTATACACACTAACCATGGCCTAAGAGGGATTATTTGACAAAACTTGGCTGGCCTTAATTAAAAAGCTGTTAATGTGATGTTTTTGGTCATGGGCCAAGTGATAATTTTAATGGTGCTTTTCTGTAAGTGCCTTTGCTCTGAGTGCATGTGTATCCTGGAAGGACTAAGTCCTCCCACAGCTTCTTCAGAAAGCCCTGACAAAGGAGTACAAGCAGTGGCACTGCTGAAATTCATGGGGTGCACCCCTGCATGCAAGTACATACTGGATGCCAGCATCAAAGTTAATAAAGAAACTCACACATTATGTGTTAGCATGGCTTCTGTTTTTACAGGCAGATTGAATCGGGTATGTGGATGGCTTGAGCCTGTGGAGTAGGGAATCTGCACTGTATGCATACTCCAGTACTGTGGGTCTTTAGTGCTTTTGGTAGTAGTCAGATATGACAACTGTTTGAGTGGATGAATGCAGTTTTCAAATCACAATTTCAATAAAATTAGCCATCATCTTTTGTGTGAGAATCTGTGGCAAATCCGTGATTATCCTTGTTTTTGTTCTGTGACAAATTCCATGATGTTCCAGAAACCAAGACTTCTGGTGCATGTCTACTGATCTTTCCTGTGATAAAACTGCTTGAACACTACATGTAACTAATGTCAAGGAAATATAATGATTCAGTGTTTTTTCATAGAGTAATTTTAATCCTAAAATAATTAAATGTTCATTAAAGATGGAAGCTTAGTAAGAACATAGCTATGAACCTGGTATAATTTCCATTACCCCTCCACCTTCCTAGTCTCATAAGTTCATTACATTTTGCATAACTAGATGCTTCTTAGTGTGCTGTAATTAGAGTACTACCCATTTATTTTGTTGAAGCAGTAACCCATAAGAAAACATCGTTGGTTGGGATGATGACAAGTCAGTCATGCCTTCAAATGTTTAACCACACACTTGTCTGTCTAGGCCTATAAAAGGAAAGTCCAAGGTTAAGTGTATGACAGAAAGGGTCAGCAAGCCCCTTCAGCAGCATCTTTCAGAAGTAACTCATGTGCATGTGTGGAGGTAGGTTTTACTGCTTATTGATCAAATGTAAATAGGCTTAGCAATACTCTGGCTACCTTTGCCCATAGGTATCCTGGAACCAAGAGTCCTGGAGACTACAGCACAGAAACAATCTGTGTAAGTAGCATATGATGCAGTTCAGGCTAAAGAGCAATATTCATTTAACCCCAACTAACACATCCTTCCATTCTGCTTGTGTGATTGTGATCTGATAGCATGTTAACATCACTCCTATGGTAAAATGACAAGCATTAGTGAAAGACCTTCAGACAATTCAAGTTGATAAGCAAGCACCAGTTCCTCAGAGGTAATAATCAATTCCTTCATATGGCAGAACTACCCTAATTGTATGACCACTCAGAAAATTATCCTTTTTTCTCTTGTGTCTGTCACAGAAACACCACAGAAATATGTGAATAATCCCAAGAATTTTGCATTAATTCTGACAAATTTTTAGGATTTCGACTAGGGATATAACATAGAAATATGAGGAAGATTCCACTGTAATCATTGGTTTACAGTCTCTGCAACTGGAATTTGGTAGGGATGAATATGCTACTTCTGAAGGATGACAGTGGTTTTTTGACACACATACTCACAACAGATAGCTAGCTGAGTAGGCAGAGTTATTTTGTGTTCTCACTCATCTTACAGAGACTCATGGAGTTCATAATCCTTTGATTTCATTGGAATGCATTTGAGCTTTCTGAACAAGAAATAAAGATGAAACAATTTTCTTTTTCTTCTGGCCTTGTTTTCAATTTAGGCTTTTCAAACTCCTCAGAAAGCTTTTCTGTCTATTTGTTTTTGTTTGTTTCTCTGTCTGAGTGGATTGCTTTTGTTTAAAAAAAAAAAAAAAAAAAAAAAAAAAAAAAAAAAACAGTAAAAATGCCTTAACAGAAAACACAACTTCAATTAAAATTACGCAAAACATAGGTGATCAGAACATCTGCACCTTGAGCAAGACTCATGCAGAAGTTATTATTTTATAATCAGAAATTTAATCTATAATGTTTTGTTGTGGTTTCTGCGCATAGAGCAGAGGCTTCCAAATTTTCACATTCTTGGAGTACTGGTAGTTAAGTGGGAAGGTATCTGTTTTACTCTTTATTTACTCTTCATTTTTAGTTCCAAAATAAATATATTTTAAAATTTAAAGGATAGTTTGTAAGGTGTCGAAAACAATTATATTACTCCTTTATATTGAATTAACTTCAGATTTTAAAGTAATAGATTAAACTGAAGGTCCAGGGCATACTGTTTATTTGTTTGCTTCAGAAAGACTCTTCGTGTCGTACTGCCACTGTGAAAACCAAAAAGAACTGCTCAATGTAACTAGGCATGGCTGAGACCAGCTAAATTACCAGTCTTTGATCTCTACAGGAAACTAGATTATATGGCCCCTCTAATTTTAAAACTAACAATTACATTGTCTAAACTTAGATCTCCACCTTAAAATAACAAAATAAAGGGAAAAATATGAAGCTCTAAATAGGAATAAATATTGTCAAAGCAAATTTTGAGGGGAAAGTAGGTTCAATAGCAAGTGGGAATGGCTTTCAAACTGAAGACACATTGCAAAGACCATTTCTCAGGACATACCTTATTCTCAATCAGCTTCTGCTCCATGCTGAGAAACTTCAACAGGTTTGGAGGTTGTTTGTAATCCAGGGTGGTCATTCAGTCCATGGAAGAGTACGGGAAGGGGTCAGATTAGACTTGCTGTGGCTTGTTGGAAATTATCTCAAGTGCAATGTGAGGAAGCTTTGTGGTACTTCAGTATTTTACAGAGCTTGTTTATCTTGGAGCTTGTTTGATCTCAATTTCTGCCAAACTTCTCCTGCTATTTGCTCTCCAGTGACAGCTGTGAGCACAGGTTCTTCTGGGTCATCCTTTCAGCCGTTTTCAGCCAAATATGTTTATTTCTCAGTGTTGCAGTGATGCGCCATGAAACAAAAACCTGATAAACTGAAGACCCAACAGTTAATGTTTCCCAGGCCTGAAAGAAAAACATTAAATTCTAAAGCTTTCCATCTGGAAGACCAAAAGCAAAGATAGGAAAGTGAAGACCATCTAAAGCTCAGCTCCAATAAGGGGAAGAAGAAAAAAAAAAAATAAAGAGAGAGAGAGAAAGAGAGATTTAGCGCTTTGTTCCCATTTGATTGGAATAATAAGCTCTGGTCCTGAGTCACCTGTTCTGGGACATAGAGTACCTTTTCTTTCGGAATAGCTGGCTTCACAGGATCTGTCTTAAAAGAAGAGTTCAGGAGATATCCTGCTCCATAAGAAAAGTAGCTACAAATCATCTATGACACATTTGATTCCATCCAATTATTGTTGGGAGCCCTCAAGTGGCTACAGCAAATCTTCAGTGTTAGATGTCCCTTACACTCAGGATTTTGTTCCTTTAGAAGGTAAAGTGGCAACAGGGCAAAGAAGCTTTATATATGCATGCTAATTGTCAAAAAAAAAAAAAAATAAATAAATAAATAACATTTAAAAATATGTTAAAAACAAAAAAAAAGACAACACCACTTTGTTTCATAGATGCATGCATTGCAAATAAAGGCTCTTTTAGCCATGCTGGAACATAGCTTCCAGAAATCTTTGCATAAGTTGTTTGGCCCTATCAATAAATCCTGTGAATGCTCACTCTTCCCATTTTAAACATGTGTTCACAAGAAGGCCATTTTCTGCCAATGTCATGAAAAGTCTAGTATTTCATGCAAGAATAGCAAAGATCAACATAATTCAACATAATAACTGCCCTTTATTTTTTACTGTTCTGACATCTAAGTCAATGTGTTTCCTTTTTTACAGAATATTTTAAAGTACAGATGTTTCTTTGTGTTTTTTTTTTTCTTTATTTTTGTTTGTTTTTTGTTTTGGTGTAAGATATTGCACTGCCAGATCTTTCTATGCAGTAGGATAAGGTGTAGGAAACCACTTTAAAACATAGCAAAGCTGGCAACTCATTTTCATTGTTTTTAGAAAAAGGATCTCTAAATCCCAGTTAAAATATATATATATAAAATAAAATGATAAAATGTGGAATTCTTCTAAGTGGCTATAGACTCACTATAGGAAAAGACAAAAAGACAAAGCTCAGCATTGTTTGTATCTGCAGATGACTGGGGAAAGTGTGTGTAAGTGTGGTACATAGCTGTAACATGATGTACAGCTAACTTAAGGACATATCTGTTCTCACAGAAATCAAGGACAACAACACCCATAAAATCTTCCCTACACTTCAGTTACTTTTGGATGAACTTATGTGTGGTGTGGCCTTGGTTCAAAGTAGTAGCAATAATGTCCATAATAAATATTTAGCACTGCAGCAGAAGTAGAAAGCTGTCCTCCATTACCGAAATTGAAGGATCATATTCATAATGCGGTATTAAAGCATTTATGGAAGAAAACCTAAATTTTCAGTGTTTGTTTGTGTGTTTTTTGTTTGTTTGTTTGTTTGTTTTCTGGGGAAAAAAAATAAAAATGAGTTAATAGGGTAATATGTTGAGCTATACATTAAAAATAAACACCTGGCAAAGTACTGCCACATCTGGGGCACCACAGAGTATTTAAATTACATTTGGCTTGTCACTATGTGTTTCACAGCTGCTAGGGCACAGGGAAGAATAATTAAAATCAGCAGGTTACCATGGTATTTAATTGACTGCTGCTGAACAATTTGTGTGTTTGTGATCTGAGTAAAAACCATCCGGAAAGTTGTGGTTTTGGAGGAGGAAGATGATGTTTATGAGTGACAATGAGTTTACCAAAGCCATTTACCTTATGCTCTGGAGCAAGAAGCAAAGACTTCAGAGCATTGAAAAGCTGTAGGAATCCTAATGTAGTTACATTAGAAGGACACTTAAAGCTAAATAAAGTCTACCTTGCTTTAGAAAAAAAATATATATATCAAAAATGCATACATTAACATGGCACAACTACACCAGTTAAGGCTTTGAGACATTGTATAAAAAAAAAAGGAACACATAGAAAAGAAAGTTGGGTACTGGCAAAAAATATGAAGAGTAAAGAAAATAGGTTGTGGTAGTCACACTCCTTTTCTGGTGCCCTAAGCTTAGGTCCCTGTTCAGGTACAACTAGGTTCATTTACAGGTTCCACAGAAAACACAGCAGTGACTGGAACTCACTTCCCAATTCAGGGGAGACTCAGCAACATCCTGTGACACATGGTAACTTTGGATTTGAGCACACAAAACCACATAGTGGCATGATAGCTGAATTTCCCTCCCTCCTCTGGAAAATATTCGTAACCAGAGAGAAAACCAACTTTTCAGCTTTGAGAAATAACTGCTGTGAGCTTGTGGTAATCTTGATATGAATGTCAGGAGTTACAGAGAAGTTGGAAGACTTTCAACGCTCTCTGGTGTGGTCCAAATAGAATCATAGAATCATAGAATATCCTGACCCAAGTCAGAAGGGACTCGCAAGGATCACTGAGTCCAACTCCTGGCTCCACACAGGACCACCTGAAAATCAGACCATATGTCTGAGAGCATTGTCTAAATGCTTCTTGAACTCTGGCAGGCTCGGTGCTGTGACCACTGCCCTGGGCAGCCTGTCCCAGTGCCCGACCACCCTCTGGGTGCAGAACCTTTCCCTAATCCCCAGCCTGATCCTCCCCTATCCCAGCTCCATGCCATTCCCTCGGGTCCTGTCGCTGTCCCCAGAGAGCAGAGCTCAGAGCCTGCCCCTCCGCTCCCCTCGTGAGGGAGCTGCAGGCCGCCATGAGGCCTCCCCTCAGCCTACTCTGCTCGGGGCTGAACAAACCAAGGGATCTCAGCCACTCTTCGTATGTCTTGCCCTGTACACCCTTGACCATCTTTGTTGACCTCCTGTTCTCTCTGATAGTTTTATGTCCTTTTTATATTGTGGTGTCCAAAGCTGCACACAGTGTTCAATGTGAGGCTGCACCAGTGCACAGCAGAGCTGGACAATCGCTTCTCTCAACCAGCTGGCAGTGCTGTGCCTGATGCTTCCCAGGATATGGTTGGCCTTTTTGTCTGCCAGGGCACACTGCTGGCTCATGTTCAACTTGCCATCAGAGCCCCCAGACAGCTTTCTGCTGGGCTGCTCTTCAGCCTCTCATCTGCCAGTCTGTACGGACAGGCAGGGTTGTCTCATACCAGGTTCAGAATCCAGTGCTTGCTCTTGTTAAGCTTCATGTGGTTGGAGATTGCCCAGCCCTCTAATTTGTCAAGATCTCTCTGTACAGCCTCTCCACCCTTGACAGAGTCAACAGCTCCTCCCAATTTAGTACCATCAGCACACCAGCAAACTTACTCAAAACACATTTTAGTCCTATGTCCAAGTAATTTATGAAAACACTGAAGAGAACTAGCCCTAAAAGGGAGCCCTGGGGAACCCCACTAGTGACTGGCCACCAGCCTCATGCAACCCCATTTACTATAACCCTTTGAGCTTGACCTGTCAGTCAGTTATTCATTCATTGTATTATGTTTTTATCTAGCTGTATGCTGGACATTTTGTCCAGAAGGATCCTGTGAGAAACATCATCAAAAGCTTTTCTGAAATCAAAGATTACATCAATAGGCTTCACTTGGCCAACTTGGCCAAGGGTGACCTTGTCATAAAATGAAATAAAGTTTGTTAAGCAGCACCTTCCCATCGTGAACCTGTCTTGGCTGTGACCAATGACCTCATTGTCTTTCAAGTGTTTTTCAATAACTCCCTGAATAATTTTCTCCATTATTTTACTAGGCACTGAAGTGAGACTGACGGGCCAGGGTCTTCTTTCTTACCCTTCTTAAAATCTGGAACAATATTTGCCAGCTTCCAGTTAATGGAGACTTCTTCACATCCCCAGAAATGTTGGGGTTTGTTTTTTGGGTTTTTTTTTGGTTGTTGTTGTTAAATCAAAAATAATTGAGAGAGGTCTTGCAATGACATCAGCCAACTCTGTAAGTACTTTGGGATGAATGCCATCAAGCCCAATAGACTTGTATCCAGCTGGAGCAGCAAATTGAACACAAGTTCAGGTTTGGCTGGGAGTTTTTTGTTATCACAGTCATGATGCTAATGTCTACAGATTCCAGATTCCAGATGAGCATTCTTCTGGGTTTACCAAGGTGGAGTAATCAAAAAACATTGCAACCCTCCAAGTGTTAAGATGTCGTGAATCAGGAATGTTGTTTCCTGAGATACCTAGAAAACAAGCATTGCTTCAAAAAGGCCATTTGAATTCTTTGTGTTTATCATGATTTCTGAAGCTGCAAGATGCAGTCATGCTTCTTTCTTATTTTGTCCCACAACTAACAAACCTTTATTTTTACTTACTATGAAAACTGTTACTGTCATACATGCACCAGTCTCCAGAAGGTTGAAGTTTGAAGAATGAAACCAAACTGGTAAGACAGGACTTTGAGTTTCAACCTCATGATCTGTAAGATCACAAGTAGAAAGCCATCACAATAAAGCAAGTGTCTTCATTTAACAAAAATACTTCTGTAGTAAAAGCTAATGAAGTCATCTTGTTTAATTAATTTGCAGGCATTACTTCAAGTATGAGCACTCTACATTGTAAGTGGCCAACATTTCTTCTCTTCCATGGGTAATATGGCTTCCCTTGACAGTGGAGCAAACTAGACAGAAGACACCAAGAAGTAGCTTTAGTCCCTCACCCTTCCTATCCCAGCCTGCTAGCAGAACTCATCTGAGCAAAAGCAGGGAAGGCAACAGCCATTTTTCTCTTCAAGTCAATGAAATTACATACTGCTTCTTATTCCAGATCATGTCAGAGCTAACAAAAATCTGCCTGTGCATTTTCTTCTACATCTTTCTTTTGAGCTGCTCCAGGCTCCTTATGATATTATCTAAGCTTCACAGTTGATCTTAACATAAAAAATAAAAAGTCAAGGATACATGCTTATATTTTTCTTTTATTTTGCGCACTGTCTTATTGCACATGCTTGGTTTCAGTAGAGAGAGGGTGGGTTGATCAGGAGTTGGTAATCATTTGGCTTATTTTCACAATAACTGTAAATAAATTTTATTTATAATTACATGAAACTGGTTGTGTATTTCCTCTTCTACACAATTTTCTTCCTGGAAGAGTAATTGTAGTGTAGCAGTGGAAAGCAATTATGAAAGTGATAAGCTTTAACTTACCATGTTCATCAAATATATGTTTACCTATGAATTTTCTCTTTAAGAAATTTTAAATGCAGTTTAGCATACAGATTCTTTCAGGAATGGTACCTGTCTCCCCAAAACAGCAATACCAGAAATCTATCTTATGTGAAATATCAGTTCTCTTTATTTATGGTTCATTCCACTGAAATTCACTCAAGGTGTGATAATACCTAATACTCTAAGCCAAAGCCAAGGCTTAGAGTCTTGGTACTGCGAACTATTGCCCATATGAAAACTTCTTCATGAAACTTTTTTTTTTTTTTTTGTCATCAAAAGGTTGTTTTTCACTCATGTTTATTAAACGCTAGTCAGGGTAATTATTCAAAGCCAGGTATAAATATTGAGGAAAAAAAAACAAAAAACAAAAACAAATAAACAAACAAAAAAAACACTGCATTTAATGTGTAGAAATTAATAAAATATGTGGACAGCCAAACCCAAAATCAGCAGAGCTTGATTTTAACAACTTTCAATTTCAGAAGTGTAAGTTTTATTTTATTATAGTTCCTTAAGCATAAATACACAATAATGTGAATTGCTTTAAAATTCAAATCATACCAAATATACTTGACAGAATATTAATCTAGCAAAACAATTTACTATCATGTAAGGCTTCATGCCTGAATAAAGGAAAGCATGCAAAATAGCCAATGCACAGTTCTGGAAAAAAATGTAAAAAGAGAAGAGGGGAACAGCAGACAAATTATTACATGAAAAAAATATTCTTCTTTCATTTAAGAGAAGCAAACCAGTGTTTCTTTAGAAAATTTTCATAGTGATAGATATTTTGCAATTAAATTTTCTATTAAGTTTACATAATCAAAAAAATCCCTATTTATATATTTATATATGAATCCCTATAATAATGCCTATTATAGGGCATTACAGTGCCTGGTATGTCACAATTTATTTGCTGGTGTTCGTTGACTGAATATTATGTTTCAATGTTGTGTGTTTATTTGTCAGCCAGGCCCCCAAGGAGCAACATTTCCTTACTTCAGATTGTAACCAAATTCTCGAAACGTGTGATCCCCCACGTCTTCATCTTGAGACCATATCCCTGCAACCAAGAAAAAGGTTAATAAATGAGGCGGTGAATAGGTGTGGAGATTGGTGACCTGTAAACATGCGTTTTGGCTTCTAATTTTACTCCTTCCACAGACAAAGACCTACCATTTTCCTTTTTTTTTTTCTACATGTTTTTCCCTTGGTCATCTCTGGGTAGTCCATTCAGGCTGCCTTCAGGCCTTGAAGGAAAACAGCAAAGCATATGTGTATTTATTGCCAGAACAGGCAAAGGGCATTGACATTGTGCAGAATTTAAACTCTGCTTAAGATTTATGCTTGTAAAATTCCTGTATGCAATTAATTATATTCACAGTATACATGTATACTAGTTTGCAAGGAAACTTTGTTTCTAGGAATAAGGGCATGATACTAAGAAAGTGGAAATTCAAGCATAGCAATTGGTTTCTCTTGGCTTGCTTTTTTTGTTTATCTGTTTTGTTATACTTTTTTTAATAAATGACTTTCTCCAGATCCCCATATCAGACAAGGAGGTGCAGGGAGCAAAGAACTGTGAATTTCTGTAACAAAGATGATACTTTAAAGCACTAAATATTTACCCTAAACAGTTTATCACCTGTTTCTGTTCTTTGGCAGAGTCAACACTGAACACAAGAAAAAGCCATGCCATTCCATAATCACAGCACAAAGATCTGGGAAATGGCAATCACAAAAAGATTGGAATGCTGCTCAAGTCTAGAAAATTCTTAATTTGCAGAAGATGTGTCAGGTAGGTACTTCGTTAAAAATAAAATAAAATAAAATAAAATAAAATAAAATAAAATAAAATAAAATAAAATAAAATAAAATAAAATAAAATAAAATAAAATAAAATAAAATAAAATAAAATAAAATAAAATATTCTCTGACTGTGATTAACCAGACACAGAGGAGTTTATTCACAAAATCTCCCTAGTATAAATATTACCAAAACCAGTGGTGTTTTCACTGCTTAGAGTTTTCTCACTTTTGCATAGATTCCTGTTATCAAATACATACTCTGTTTGGGAAAGAACAGAAATACAATGTAATTTAGTACTTTATGCCCACTCAGAGTAAACTATAATCTGATTTAGAAGATGACTGGAAAAAACTCATATCTTATGTTTATTTGCCAATTTGCAAAGGATGACATTTGAGATTCTTAAAACCAGTCCCCATCACAATGTCAAATGCCTTTCTGCTGTCTAACACTGTGAATGAAAAATGTTATATGAAAACAGATTGATATATTTTACACTAATAAAGCTTTCCTTGCAAATCTTCCAGTGCTGGAAAAGAGGATTCCCTCATTACTGACTGAAGAAACTGAGGCAGAGATTACATTTCTGAGATCACCTGGCAGGAGAATTTCTGCTTAGTTGCTTGCCCTCCCTTTATCTAAGATGCAGTGATATTTCCACTTGTATTTTTTCCAAATTCAAGTTCAATATCTAAATTCCCTTTTTAAGTCAATGGACTGAGCTAACAATTAAAATAAATTGTTCTACCTTGGTCTGTATTATTTTATGGGGATTATGGCAAAGCAACGCACTGAAATAATTTGAAAGTACAGGCCAGATCAAGACAAACTCTACTTCTCATATACGAGAACAAAATGTACTCTACTCAGAAAAGTGTTCCCGTGGCCTACATTAACTGCACATAGCAATGCAACACATGTCCACAGATGTGCAGAGTGAAAAGTTACTTGGAGTCAACTGGCTTGTGACAAGTAGGGACAGGGATCTTTGGTTCTTGCAGGAAGCAAAGACAGCACCTGTGAAATGACAGAGAACTAGACTGTCCAAGAGGTGAGGAAATTTAAACAGGGTGAAAACACCATACTCTATCAGTGTGAACCAGCAGCTGAGTGCATTTCTGCCAGCTCTTTATTTGTCTCAGGTCTGCTGAGTGTGCCAGCTTTAATTTTGGTTTTACATTCAGAGATTGCTATTTTGATCAAATATCTTTTCTTTCTTCCAAACTGTGCTCTAAAATCTGAGTCTGCATCTCCCAATGAATTATTTTTTTTCCATTTACTTGCACTGTGAAGCAGTCGATATGATCAAGGGGAAAAAAAAATAAATCTTAGAGATAGAGACATGTTATCTCTACTGAGTATATGTAGAACAGACATTCTACCTTTTTTATAGTAATACAAATGAATATTCATATTTGTTAGTTAGTGTCCAAATTAAACAGATAAAAGAAAAAATAATAATAATAATCTATTAGCTGTAATTCCGTAGAATTATGCTGACCACAGGAAGGTTTAAAATTCTTTGGATCTGACTGCATAAAATAAGAATTCTCTAAATTAGCTCTATAAAAATAATTGCTAGCAATATGCAAACTTTTGCAATAGTACGAGGATTTCAAGGAATATGCAGAGAGACTGAAAGCTGTAGTGGAGCTTTATGCCAGATCATAAACTAGTGATGATTTTCAGATCAAAATCTGGTAATGCATGTGTCATTACACATTCTGTGCGGTGTCAAGAGTTGGACTTGATGATCCTTAAGGGTCCCTTCCAACTCAGGATATTCTATGATTCTATGATTCTGTGATTTTGTGAGTTCTTTTCTTGTAACACAGAGTGTGGCCAATACAGGAACTTCAGCACATTCTGCCATTCACCCCACATGTTTGAGTTCCACCTTGCTTATCAGATACCAGCTCTGTATGGAAACATATCATGTAATTTTCACTCAAGTCAAGGCATGTTAAAAGATAGATATGTACAAAAGAATTTCCTCCTCAAGCCCAGCAGTGGTAAGCATTAGAGATGTTCCCATATATAGCTCTGCTATACATGCTTCCTAGTGTTAACTGGAAGTTTATGACCATTATGACTTACATGGTTATTTGAAAGTAACTCATTATGTGAGGTCAGATTCTGTCAGAGGTGCCTCTTGAAAAATATTGTGACAGTTGTGTTGTGCTCAAGACTGAAACAGAAGCAGATGGATTAACTTTGCACCACTAAAGGGAGTCATCTGGAGAGATCAGTATGAGGAAATTCGCATTTATCAGGCTTGCTTCATTCTGACATAGAGAAAATTGGTTCCAGTTAACGAAGGCTTCCATGATTCATATTAAACAAAACAAAATCTAATAAAGGTTATCAGTCATAAAACTTGTTCTTATTCTTCTCCAAAACCACAGAACATTTCACATCCATAAAGCCAGAGACTTAAGCAACTCCTTTTTATTCCTGTAAGTAGAGAGAGCACCAGGTGGTTCTCCCTGTCACATGGCCAACTTACTTTGAAAATGTGTTTTACACACTGGGAGAGGAGAGTTTCCAAAGCACTTTAGAGGTAGAAGTTCTGATAGAAAATAGTTTCTTAAGACATTGTGTTCATAGTTCTGTTGACTGATAGCTTTCATCTGATAGCAGCTGTTGAAAATGTCCTTCTAGGTTAATATTCATACCGTTCATTCTGATCCTGAAGCAGTGTTGTTGGAAAGCTCTTCTATGCAATCCATGGCCAGGACATTAAAACAGACATTGTTCTGTATGTTGGGATGAAGAGCTTTATCTGTGTAACAGACTGCCTAAGATAAACTGAAGGGAGGAAAAATACAGACATTCTAATTTTTTAATGATTTAAAGTTGTTTTTCTCTAAAAACAAAGGCAAAATCTCAGCAACCTCCTCCTTTTCTTACCAACAATATGCATTCTCTCTTCCCCTGTGTGTAGCAGACTTAACCAGGTCTTGTTCAAATTCAGAAGGGGTTTCTCACAAAGTGCTGCCATGAGTCCACAGCCAGAAGCCCGGCAAAATTTGAGCTCAACTTTCAGGTGTTCAAGTGCAATTTTCTGCACTTACAGAAATTAATTAATTAGTTAATAACATAAATTATGAAAATATTGTTGAAATGTTTTCTCAAACGATAAGTAAGGTCATCAAGAATTTGCAGTAACACCTGGTACTTAATTGATGATAACTAGCCATCTTACAATCCTCTCCTCTCCTCTCCTCTCCTCTCCTCTTTTTTTCTTTCTTCTTTCCTTTCTTTTTTTTTTCTTTTTTTTTTTCCTCCTGGAAAACTACTTTCAGCTGAGGACCATCTAGCCACAGGGTAGTGTCAATTATCCTGCACAGCAGCAAAGTCCAAATCAATGCAATGCTGATGTGGCCATGCGAGCCACTTCCCCTCCATGAGTTCCCCAGATCAAAGATGCTTCTCTTCAGCTGCTCTGCTACCTATTACAGCTTCCCCAGGGCTTGGTGTTGAATCAGCTCCACAGTCAGATAACAAACAATATTTAGAAATATATTTTCTTTTTATACATGCAGATCACTCTAAAGCAGACTTCAATTTCTTAGCCCCCATGTAACTCTTAATATTAAAACAGTCTTCTCCTTCCATTAATAGGAAACTTGTAAGCAAAGACTTTCACCTCTTCAGTTCTATCTTTTTCAACACAAGGCTGGAAGCTGTTCTCTGAGATATGACAGGAACAGGCTCTCTTAAGCCTTGTTATGTAAGCCAGATTTTCATTTCCATTACCATGGTAAACCATTACTATTTTTTCCACTTTGTGGAATGCCTTCTCCTTTTATTTTTAACAGAAATGCCTCCCATACACAATAAAACAACATATGTAAAATGTTCTGATCTGTCTGTTAGCCCTTTCCACTTATTTTCTCTTCTTTCCACTGGATGCCTACAGGGTACTTTGCTTTTGTATGTAATCTTTTAGGAATCTGTTTTCTTTGTTTGCTTTCTCTTTTGGGGAGGTAATTTCTCTTTTAGGTGTCAGACACCAGATTTTTAAATCAAAAGAAACTACATTTTATGCAACATATAAAATTGATGAGGCTTGAAAAATAAGAAAACGTTCCTCATCCTCCCTCCTCCCTTTCTTCCCTCAAAATTCTGATCTTGGGAAGATCAGAAGAAAAACAGTCTAGTGAAGAGAAGGGGAGAAAAGAAAAGGACAAATGGACAGGAATGGATGTAATTTCATTGCATTTCCATTTTAAAGAGTGGTTACATTGTAAAGGAGTAAAAATAATATAAACAGACTAACATCTGTAAGTCTGAGCAAGCGTACTTCTGACTAATTGTGCTGGGCAGGCTCTCATCCTTATCTAATGCAGAACCATGTATCTCTGAAATGAAAGAGGTATTATAAAAGGGATTTGTCAACTGTTAGTCAAGAACAACAAGCTGTAGAAACTATGGCAACTTTTTAGGAGCTGGTAGCAATTGATCACATGTAGTTTAAGTGAGTCTTTACTATCCAGGAGGGTTCTGACAGTACTACAAAATCTAATATGAGGAAGCCACGACATGTTAGAAGAAGCACTTAGAAGCTCCTGTGTTTTGACAGCAGGAACTCAGGAGGACTTCAAACACTTAATATTCTGCTTTGATGAAGGAATAACTTATCATGACACACATTACACTGGCTCTTTTCCTTTCCTCCTCTCTGAAAAACAGAGGGTTTGTTGGTGTTTTGTTGTGTTTTTGTTTTTGTTTTTGTTTCATATTTGATTCATACTTGCAAGCATGGGTTTCTCTTTGGTTTCTGCAAGTGAGTTTAACCTATTTTCATTAGTGAGAAGGTTGCTGAATCTGCCAATTGAGTATGTGTAATCAAGTAAGAATGGCTGACTACAAGTAAGAGGGGTTGACACATTGAGTACAGGGGAAGATTGAGTCTAATGTTTCTTAATCCTGTAGGTGCTACAGGACACTTTGGACCTCCTCACCTAATCCTTTAGAAACAGTGAGCAATAAATGCTACAAATATTACCATGCTCACAACGAAAGACAACCACCTAGGACTTTGCTGAGTATCAGAAATCAAAACTGTTACGTGGAGGTTTCATTCCTATTTGTATGAATGAAGAACAGGCAAGAGACAGACCTTTGACAAGGACCAGCCCTTGCTGAGAATAGGTTTATAAAAGTGCAAGTAGGGCACCAACACTACATCAGACTAGCAGGTCCTGGTCCGTCCTTCAAGGTAACTGAAAAATCCTCTCAGTGCTTCAGGGCAGGCACAGGGGGGCAATGCACATCTTCATCTCTGGGTGACAGAGGTTACCTGCTCCACCTTCACACCTGCTTAGGGAGGCTATAAACTACAAAACTGCTAGGCTACAGCTGCTTCAGGCATGGCAGACCCCAGGGGCTGCTGTGAATCAGGCTGGGGCTGCAGAGGTCTTATATGGAAGTAGTCCTGGGATCCTGGCAACACCTCCTTCAGATTTGTGCCTTGGGAAGTGTTGTTAATGCCTGATCCAAGGCAGAGTTTGCTTTAGCACTGCTCTGGTGGCTTTGCTTCCCCAGGTCTGTGACTATGGTCACTGTGCCAAGAGCATAATGAAAGACCAAGGTCTGTGTGAAGACAGAAAAGAAACAAAGGATACAGGCAATATTTTTCCCCACAAGACCTCAGTCTGAAAGGGAAACTTTTCTCTTCATACTTGTTAAAAGTCAGAGGACCAAACATTCCTGATTTTCCTAGTCCTTCCATTCTTCTTTCCAAACTGACCTGGCAGTAAGGACTGGAAGATGTGCACAAAAAAGTGGGAGGGAGACTTGTGTGGGAAGGAAGAAGATCTACTTGTCCTATAATGAATCTGAGTGTTTAGTTTTTGGTTGTGTGGGTGTTTGTTGTTTTTGTTTTGTTTTGTTTTAATTTGGTAACAGCAACCTCTGGTGGTTTATAGCAACCCTTACAGTTCTATTGCGAATAGCAGCTTGCTACAGAAGCACTTGTGTTAGAAACATCAATGTCTGTTTCCAGATGGAAATTGAACTTTAATGTGAGCCAACTTTCCAAGATTAGAAAATGATCCCTCTCTTTTCTCTTACGCCCAACTTTACTGTAAAGAGATGACCTCTTCCCCGAACAATACCTAATGTTTTCTTTTTTATGCTCAGAATATGTTTCAGATAATGTCTTGCTCAGGATACAGTAAAAACAGGGGGCTGCAATTGAAAGTGAGGCTGCATCTGGCCCCTGCTTTGAAGGCTCTGCCAACCAGCTAGTGAATACAGGTGCAGGAAGTATCGTTATCTTTATAGATAAGGAAACAAGGTGCAGAAAAATTGGTTCACAACCTGAGTTGTGTATACAAGGAACAGAGATGAGTGGGGTGGTGATCTGTTCTTCAAGACCTATGGAAAAAAAATATGTATATATGCAACAGATGCCTCTGTTCTGGTTTTGTTATCATAGGTAACACCTCAGGAACAAAGTGGGAAACCTGATTACAACAAGAAGGATATAGGCAGAAACATCCAAACCATTTCCTGTTGTATTCTGCCTTTTTAAACATTATATACACACACTTTAGGCTTCGTGCATCTGCTGTAATGCTGCGGGCTGATGTAAGAAAAGGAAGGCAGGAGCATATTGCAACAGTTTTTTGTGGTGTGAATACAGTGCGTGAGCTCTCCCTAGTGGGATCACAAATGCCTGCACTGAATTAGCTGTGCCTGGTCGTGCTGCATTTGCTCCATCACTTTTCTCAAGTACCCACGTCCACTGGCCATGTATCACAGGCTCTAATCCTGACAATAAATTAGATGCAACAAGGACCAGTTACTCAATGAGGGATCTTAATTCTGAGAGATGCACAACTCTGATTTTGTGTGACACTCCAGGATCCCTGGATTCTTTTCTCCCTCCTACAAGAAAGATTAAAGGAGTGACACTAATTTTTCATTTATTTCTTTTTTCTTTTTTTTTTCCATCTCTGTAAAAGCAACTTCCAATGACAGTATTATTTCACTTTCTCTGTGTTGTTCATTTTTAATGAAAAAAATATCTTATTTTACATCAATATTTACAAAGCCGAGACCTCTTTGCCCCAGTATCCAAACATATATAAAATGACAGTAGTAATAATAACTGCATAATATCTCTTTCCCAGCACTCTGAATCCTGGATGTAAAGAAGCCAGTGATGGAACAGACCATGATTTTAGATCAAGGGTCAGTCTCATAAAAATAAGTGTATAGATACATCAGCTAATCCCTTGTTGCTCATTAAAAATATTGCCTGTTTTCAGATGGAATTATGATTTACTGATGGTTCTGCAGAGGTCATGGACATCTTCTCTTCCTAAAACTGTATGCATTTTGGGTTGTGCAAGCCTTCCAGAGGATGAAAACAGAAAGCTGTCAAATAAAGGTAGACACATTCAAATTAGAAATAAGATATTTGTATTGAACACTGCGGAAGATTAATCACTGAAAGAATCAGTCCAGAAAGGAGCACGTTCTCCGCCTCCTAATGTTGTCCAGGCAAGTCAGGATACTGTTCCTGAGGTAAGAGTAAGCCCACAGCACATGCTATTGGATTTAGTGTAAGAGTAACTGCATGGAATTCCCTGGCCTTTGGACGGACCGGATGAATTAATGGTCTCTAGTGTGTTAACTGTGAATATATAAACTACAAAGACTTAAAGAATTGAGTAAGAGTTATTACACAGATGTGCTGAAATTTTGCAACAGTTTCTTTCTCAAAGTGAAAAAGAAATTATTTTAATAACTGTTTCTAAACAGCCTTTTGTTCATGATTTTCATGATTGGATTAAACTGGTTTTTGAGATCAAGCTTTTACTATTTGAGGTTATATTTTTGAAACTGTGATGACACTTGACTTCTGCAGAGTAGTGTGATCAAAGTAGCAAAAACATGTGACTTCTACAGAGCAGTGTAATCAGATGTCTTAGCCTGAAGAGCTTAAGGTAATCAACATGACCTGTGAGTATCAGTTCTTTAAATAACTATCCCTGTATATTAAAATAATTCTTCTGCTATTGTATAAAGTTAGTGGAAGAAAAAGAATAATTAGATGAAATGAATGTCTATTTTTTCCTTATTCTCATCCCCACTGAACTTTCTTTAAGTATTTAAACCTAGCACACACACATGCACAGAGATAATTGCAAATATCTTTGTTTAACTTTTTCCAAATGTATCTTTGTAGAATGTTAAAGTCTGAAACAACCTGGTGAAAACAGAGCACCCATCAGGTTCTTTATCTTGTGGGGAGTGGAAATTGTTCCATTGACCTTAAAGACTTTTGGAGGAAAGGCACTCAAATTGCTAGTTTTAAATTAAATTCTTGCCTTCTGCAATGTCATTGTGGACTAGAGAGAAATCTACAAAGTTTAGTTGAAAATGAACAAATATTTCCCACATACATCCAATGCCCAAGAAACTACATGTGACTTGTCATTCAACACAGAACCTTATCAAATACTATATTACCTTTGTAGAAGGTGTCATATCTGCAGATGATTTTAGATAAATACATACATACATATATACATAAAAAAGGTTTAACCTCTTATCCCATAGGAAAGATTGCTTCCTAGCATTAACCTATATTCAAAGAACCTCTTTCAAACTCTTTAACATCTTTGAAGTTGTCTAATTTAAATGTTCCATTTGTGAAATGCAGCACAGACTGGTAATACTGAGGAGCTGTGCATTAAAATCCTACAAGGACTGTGTGAGTTGCTGTGTGCAACTCTTGGACCAGGACTGGAACACATCAAAATATTGACTTCAAGCCAAAACATTGAACCCATAGCACTTCTAGGAGAAAGAGTTTGGCAGAGATTGTGATCAAAGAGAAAAAGCATACAGCACTGACTATATTTCTTTTCACTATTTAGTGCATGTTATCTTGCCTGTTCTAAAACTTATTTTATACCACCTCTGGCCTCTGACAGACTAGGTAACAACTACAGCACAAGTCCACATGGAGCAAAGAGAGCAACCTGAACAGGTTTCTCTGTTTTTCGTCTTGATTTATTGTTAGCCAAGATCCTCACTTAAACCTCACATGCTTCTCTGACCTCATGTTCCTTCCCTTTTTCATATTTAAGATTGGTGGTTAATGCCTGGAAGACAACGCCACTTCTTTCCAGATCACTCCAGAGGTCTGAAATGTGAGGAGAGGAGAAGTAATAAAACAAGTTTAACTGGCATTATGGTTTTGCTGTTTGTGCTGTATTTGACAACACAGATTGTAAACAGTGCATAAGAAGTGCTCTTATCGAAAATTTGAGAAGACGTATATATATCATCACAGAGGTGGAGGATTCTTCTTTGGGGAGTAATCTGTTCACCTTTACACTTTGAAGGGAAGTATATCTTAATCAACATCTAGATTGTTTGATTTTTTTCCACCAGGCCTATTGACTAGGTCCTAAATGTAGTGGTGACTGCAGGCAGCCCCTATCTCTGTCAGCCATGTCCTGGCAGAAGGGTTACACCAAGAGTTTTGCACACACTGGTATTACCTGATCACCATGGCTCTCAGTCAATTTCTGAAGTGCTTGCATTGAGCAAATCCTACTCCAGAAAAGTTTAGGGTCTCCAACTCTGTCTCTGGATCCACAATCAAGATTTGCTCTATATGTCTCTGAAGTTACTATAAATCTTTCTTTGACATCATAACTATAGAGTTCTTTAGTGAGCCATATCTATGAACACACTGATTTTTAAAAAATTTCTTTGTGAAAGGAAAACAACAGCTAATTCTTGCTATGATTTTCATTTACGAGGAAAACTGCCTGTCTACAGGTTCCATCCAAGCTAAGGTCCTACTGCAAGCACCATGTTCAGCCCAGATACCAATGACTACTTGGCCTTCAATCAAGTCTGCATCTGACATTTTAAATACCAGATTAATCTTGTGTTGGTACAGCTCTGCTTCCAAAGGGATTAATTCTTTTTGTTCTCTGTAATACAGAAGGAAGTGTTTTGTTTGTTTGTTTTCTTTTTCCCCTTCTTTAGTTTAAATGACCCCATATCACCCCTTTGCTAAAAGGCTCAGAAATTATTAGGTATTTTTACCTGTACCTTCTCCTGCTTTGGATGGCCACCCTCTCTGAAGAACAAGTACAATGTCATTCTGAAGTGGAAGATGGGACCTCAGGGTACTACTTCCATTGTTAGACATTGCTTTATCCATGATCTGTTCAATGGCTCATTGTATTACCTGCTGGAGATAAGGGGCACCACAAGAGCAAGGGCCATCTCTGTTAGCCCAGTACCTGCTGAACACAACAGGATCCATCCCAACAACTGATGATGAGCAGATGCTGGAGAAAACTATCAGAGAAACACATGCACAAAGAAGACTTAAATTGTTGTCTGCAGTCTATATCCCCATGCAATACTTCTCATCAATCAAGAAGACACGACTGGTTACCTTACACCACCAAATATTCTAATCAGTCCACACAATAAATGTGTTTCCACTTCTGTTCCTTGTTGCATCCCCTCCCTGACTTAAAAATCCAGGTTTAAAAGAAAATCTAGTCCCCTACATGCTCTTATATTGATGTAATTGAAGTATACCCATGCACGGGGATTGAACGTGTATTCTGGTGTCAGAGGGATTACATTAACATAAAGCAGAAAATAATCTAGAACCTGGGTTGATGGGTTTCTGACCACAGAAGAAAGAATTGCCTGCACATTTGAAGAAAGAGTAGCATATGTAAAAGTAATTTTTGAGTTGAAGGACTTTGGCAGGAAGTAGTAAATCATTTCTGATGCACCACATAAGGGAAAAGAATGGCTCACATCCTGGACCAGGACCATCCAGTCCTGAGGAAGGTGGTGAGACAGCCATCCCTGCCTATGTGTGTGCACGCACAGTCTGCATGTGCACCCACGCACGTATGTAAACAGACTTTCATTATATAGGACAGAATGGCTTTCTTTTCATCAGAACAAGAATGCCTGGTTTTTCATCACGCTTTCTGCATGTGATATCTTTCACAGGAGGCAAGAATGACAGGATTAAACATACCTGTGTTGAAATATAATCATAAATTAAAAAAAAAAAAAAAAAAAAAAAAAGTCTGAAAAAGTAAAACTAGCTTTCATGATACATGGAGAAAAGTGTCACTAAAGAATTCTGTACCAAGAGAAAGAAAAGAAGGATATTAGAGAGGACAGAGATCTTTGGTATGACTCTGTCTTCCTTCCATTCAGCCCAATTTTTCACTGTGTGTTCTCCCTGAATCAATAATAAAGGAAAGATGTTTCCTCTTTTTCCCCCTCCTGATTCATTAAAAAATTAAATAAATAATTTAAAAATTATGTTCTCCTTTGATACTTTTCCAGTTAATTATGTGTAAAATTCAGGAAAATGTCAGAATTGGATTCAGAACTACAAATGTGTAGTTAGCAATTGTATTGGAATATCTTTCTGTTAGTTGGTTTCTTTTCCCTATCAGGAAAAATTGACAGCCCGAATCCCTACAAGATAGAGTTCTCTTTCTCTAGTCTTGCTGCAAGAATAGATATTCCTTTTCCTCCTGTCTAACATTGACATCGTATACATACAGCTGACCATTTTTATCTACTGCAAGACCTATAAAGGCTGGTAGAGCATTTATGTTAATTCCATTTAACCACTTTGCCCTGGTTATAGGAGAGGATCTGTATCAAAGGAAAGGAAGTATTGCAAAATCATTGGAGTTCCAGCATGTCAGGACCCTGTGTCTGCCCTGCCCTGCTCTGCTGGCTTGGCCACCAGGGATAGGTCAGTATGGTGTCACCCTCAGCTCCAGCTGCCCTCCTGTGCAGAGCAGCCCACTCCTGCCACGCAGCTCTGTAAACCTACTGTAAGGACAGGACTGGCTTGCAGCTCTTCCCATTTGAAACTGCTCTGTCCCTGCAACCTCATACCTGGGTGCAGCAGAACCAATCTCTTTTGCAAGCTTAACCAAGTGAATCCAGAAAAGGCACTTCTCACCAAGGCATGCAACACTGAGAGCACAGGTTTGCTCTCAGGTTTCTGTATTATATAAGCCTTAATCTTTTGTTAAAAGAACCTGTATGTTTATCTCACTGAGTTAATTCCCCACTTCTGGGAGAGGCTGGGAGAGTCTACTTGTCCTGTCAGTGCTTGCTCCCTTCATCTCCCCTGGAGCCTGGCAGATCTCATCCATGCTCCCTAGGTGGTCCCTTTCCTCATCTCCTTCTAGGACAGCAGTACCTTTAGCCTCCCCGTTCACAGGCATGGAGTCAGCTCATGGCTGTTTTCCAATAAAACAACTTTCTCCAACCTTCATTGGAACCTCCTATTGCTATGTCTCAAGAGGTTTCCCTTTTTCCAGTGGCGCTGTAAAAATCACTGTGCCTTCTGACACGGTGATGTTTTGCAAAGAAATCAATAGCTAAACATCATTTCTGCAAAATAATAATAATAATAATTAAAAAGAAAAAAATTACTCTTTCCTTCTTCACAATTTGCATGAGCTTCATTTGCAACATACCAGACTCAGTCCAAACCCATTAAAACTATCGCTTAGTGTAGCTTCTTGAAGAGGCCTTCACTAAAAGTGAGATCTGGGAGAAAAAAAAAAAGGGGGGGGGGGGGAGGGGGGGGGTGGAAGCCCCGTTTGCCTGCAGATGTTAAGGGCTCGATCGGCCTCCTGTGGCTGGTGCCTGCCATATGCCGTCTGGAGGCCCAGCACAGCAGCTGCTGTTTGTGCTGTAATGGATGTGTGCAATAGCAGCCTGGCAGCAGTCTGTCCCTGTAATGCTTGGTCAGAGGATAAGTGATGCAGGACTGACTTCCACACCAACTGGATTTTAAAATAATGATAATAAAAGTAATATTCAAGGGAGGCTTCCATTCTGACCATACCATCTGGCTTTTTTTTCTTTTTTCTTTCATTTTTCTGCTTCTTAAAATATAACAATTGTAAAGGTCAGTCAGAATGACAATTTTGGCTTAAAAAATTACGAAGCAGGAACATAGCATGGGGATAGTTTCTTTTTAAGTCATTCTTTCTCAATTAGCCCAATTTCAAGGCGGGGGTAGAAGAAAGGCGTGCTGCCCAGCTGACACAGAGACAGCAGCTTGAGAAGAGTTTATCCCCTCCATTATAGTGCTGTAATGTAGGCTAAACTTGGCTCTGTTGAATTGTGATGTTCATTTGACCCTTTGGGAGAACAAAAGTCAGCTTGGATCATGTGCCTGTCAAAGGGGTAATGTCTGACTGCCAGTGCTAGCTTCTTCAAATGAAAATACTCTAATTAAGAGAAACTGCAGCAATGATCTCTAATTCCTTCAGACTCCATCCCAGCAGATGCCAGACACCTCCTGTGAATTAAGTGTCAACAGGAATCAATAGCACTAAGTGTTGTAAGAAACAACAATCTTTGCTGGCTAAGTATACAATTCAGTGAAAAAAAAAAAAAAAAAAAAAAAAAAAAAAAGTCTGATACAAGAGATCAGATCTCTTGTAATACACCCTCAGCAAAACAGCAAAAAGGGCTAACTGGTCAAGGTGACAGCATGTACTGATCTGATGAACACATGAACACAGATGAGCTCCTCTTTAGTCTTCATTACTGTCTGAATGCTATCCACCTATATTTTCATTTCACTCCTGTGAGATCAGGATGAACTATTAGCCCAGTTTTACAAATGGGATGAAGTTTCAGGGTACATCATAACTGTCCTTCTGCCAATGATACCCCTGCACAGGCATTGTAGGTATAGCAGTCTACGGAACAATGGATCTAATATATCTACCTTGCTAATTGTTAGTTGCTCCTTTCTTCTTTGTTTCTCATTCAGCTTATGTTCTGTGGACCTAGCACTATTATTTTTTTATTTTAATAAGGAAGCAATTTTAAGTCTTTGACAAGAAGGTATTAGAGTAGATCTGGTGTTCCCCCTGTCCTTCCCATATCCCAGCAGATTCTTAAACCAATATCTATCCCACTGAAAACAAATAGATGTTAAAGAGATGACCAGCCCAAGAGTGATATCCTCTACTGCATTTTGATTTCTACATTCCTGTAGTCTGTCTGTCCTGAAGTGGCAAAAACACTACTTGCATTGATTCCATGCTGGCAAATTGCTGAGCTTCACTTTTTATCGTGATAAATATATAAATAAAGAGAGAGAGAGAGAGAGAGAGATTAGGTATTTGCAATGGTTGGAATTTTGGCTGTAGTTTGTGCCACCAAGGCAGTTTTTTCATGCAAGAGTGTCTTTATAAGCTCACATTGCCATGAACCTCCCCCAGTTACAAGCTGGCTGCTCCCATGGCTGGTACAGCCTGTGGCAAGGAGGTGACCTTCCCTTCTTCTAATTTAGCACATTGGTCTGTACTCAGAAGTCCTTGTTTATACTTGCATCCCAACTCCTGCTTTAGCCCATTTTTCCTTGCCTACACAGTGATCACATAGTCTCTCTTCATTATGTATGTTATTTTCTTTCTAGAATAATTGTAAAGATGGACATATTGTGTTTTTTTTATAGGAGGCCTTTTGCCCATTACTATCCCTGGCTCCTGCTATTCTGTCACGTGAGACTGCCTCTGAAAATCAGAATGATCAGAACAGCAGAAGAGAAGTTTCCTGTACGTATTTTAGATTAAGAAGCAAACTACATATGCTGATACTGTATTTTTGAAACAGAAATCTAGATTTGTTGTAGTCCCTAATGGGAGAGGAAAAAAGAAATAAACAAACAAACAAAAAGTTTTTATAACTGAGTCCAGAATATCTTGAAATCTTTAAAATCATCAGAGGAAGATGAAGGAGTTTAAGTTTGAATACAGGTAACCGGTTATGTTCACTTGTTCTTGTGTGCATTCATCTCTCAAAATCGTGAACTAAAGGGATTCATAATTTCCTCTGAGTGTGGGTAACTGCATTTGGAAAAAAAAAAAAAATGTTCACAGTTTGGAAATGATTCACAGAATAAAGTTAAACATTATTCCTCAGTATACATCAGAGAACCACGTGGATCTTGAATCTGCACATAATAGTCTGTCCATGGTTTTTTTTGTTTTGTTTTGTCGTAATATCATACCCTGGTTGTCACGTAGCTCCAACAGATTTAGAAATAAGGATCTAATCCTGTCAAATGCTAAATGATCATCACACATTATTTTATTATTACTTTGCAGGATTTCACTCTTAATAGAGAATAAATCATTTTTGGATGACAATCCAATGAATGGCATTTTTAATTGCATGTTTCCCTGCACCAATACCTGGGTATAAAAGCAACTAATTGCTTTCAAGGCACTCTTACACTGTGTTGAAAGAGTTCTGCCAGCTCCACAATGCAAACAGCAGGTGCTTTGGATGGGCTTGTTACTCTGGAAGCTATTTCACCATGTGTACTTAAGCCTTTAGTAGCTGTGTTTTTTTAATAAGTGTATTTGGATGCCTTTATTCCCATGAGCTTTTTGTTCTTTACATATTGACCTCTCTTGCTCTTTATATATTTGCTATCAGTTGCTGGACATGGTGTTCACTCAGCAGAAAGAACAGAAAGGAGGTGTGAAAGCGAAAAGCACATCAGGACCTCTCCAAAAAGCTGACTCCAGTTAGCACGGGCTGCCCTCCTTGCCACATGATCACTTTGGAAGATATTGATATTCAGAACAAGGAATGGTACTCTCTCTCTAGGGAAAGGCCTGCTAGGTCTGTTTCTAAGACGTAGTAACTGTGCTGCACCGCAACCCTCTGTTTTAAGCACTGCTTGGTTTGAGGTAGAATTCAAAAACTCATGGAAATTCTTACCCATCCTGCAGCAGGCACAGTCAAACCAGGAGCAGTTGTTTCCAGGAAAAGATGTGTCTGCAGTGCACAGCACTACATGGACAGCCACAAACACTGCATTTCTTCCCAATGGGAGGAGAGCAGCTTACTTAGTAGCTCATTGTACCTCATCCTCAAACTGGACTAGAATTACACATTGTGAGCAACTCACTGAGCCTTACATGCATCTCCAGCTGTTGTTAGAGCCATTATCCAGAGCACACACCTGTATTGTCTACACCAGATTTTAACATAACAGACTTTTAGTTAAATTAAAACTGCAGTACAATTTAGTTATTTATTACCTAAATGCACAAGTCCCTAGCAAGAAGAGATTTCATATTGCTACAGTACAAGCTGTAATATATTTGCTGGTTAATGCCAATTTCAGCTACAGAAGAGAATCTGAAAGGTACCAGAATTTACTTATGGAAGGTTTTGATTTTCTTTATTTGAAAGCAGTTTATTTTTGAATGCCCAAGGGCAGCTATTTTCATTATCACACCTGGTTTTCTGAAAATGATTTTCTAAATTTTTTGCTGACTCTTGATTGTCTGAGGTACAGGGAGGTTTTATCTGTAACTGCAGAGACATTCACTGTCTCTCATCAAATTAGCTAGCTGTCATACAGAATGCATTATTTAAATTTCTTTTGGAAACTTGCTCCTCTTTATGAGTGACTTTCCTGTCACTTCTGGAAAGTAAGACTTACTATGATTGACCCCACTTGGTATTCCTCCAGAAACAGTGATTTCTTCCTCTCAGGTCAATCCATATGCTGATCTGCTTTAGTTTATGCAAATTCCATCATCTTTTCAATTTGCCAGGGAGCTGATGAAATGCCAGTTCTCACAGTTCCTTCATCCAATCATTTGGGCTGTCATTCAACGACCTGATGACACTTGGTTTTAAGTCATTACAGGGCACTGCTGACTCTGTGGAGAGATAATACAAAGCACTGGTCTGGAACAAACTCACTCTGCTGGCTCAGATATGTTAAAAAATTTACCAAGGGGTGGGAGACTATGCAAGCTTCCTTTTGTTGATGAGTGTACTGAGCACCAGACATTTGCACACAGGCTATCTTTGTTTTTCAATGAGGTTACAGCATCCCTAATGAAATGATATGTCTTCTCTGCATTATCTGCAGGAAAGATAAATAAATAAACAAATAAAAAGCTTCAAACACAAAAATCTGAACAAACATAAACATAAACTGAAACCTGACATAACAGTGTTATGAAGAATAATTTCCTCATAACATCTAATCTAAATCTCCCCTCTATTCATTTAAAACCATTCCCCCTTGTCCTATCATTATCTGACTGAGTAAAAAGTTGTTCTCCCTCTTTTTTATAAGCTCCCTTTAAATATTGAAAAGCTGAAGTGAGGTCTCCCAGAGCCTTCTCTTCTTCAGGCTGAACATCCCCAGCTCTCTCAGCCTGTCTTCATAGAAGTGCTCCAGCCCTCTGATCAACTTTGTAGACCTCCTCTGGATCCATTCTAACAACTTTTGACTAATGTTTTAAGTGGGATCACTGCCATTTAGCCTTACTAAGCATTATTCTGGCACAGGGGAGAAGTTAGTGGACTTCAGCACACAAGAAATAGAGCAGCTGGAGGAAGAAACCTTTCCATCTGCTTCCACTGACAGAGAAAACAAACAGCAGCCTTTGTTCTTCTATGGTCTTTCTACATCACTATTCTCTCACTGACAAAACCAAAAGGATGGGGATCCTGTCCAGCACACACTTCGTGTTTCTGAAGGTTTATTTAAAGCTAGATTATTTCACAAATCTGTCTCACGGTAATATGCAGAATCCTCTAGGTTTGACCTGCCACGTCTGTACCACTACAATTTTACAACTCAGCAAAGGAAATGACCTGTATGGTTCTGAGCTTCTTTTAACAAAAAATGTGTAAGGCTGGGGAAGAGAAGGCCATCTTCTGACCGGACAGCTATCATATAGAGCTCTCCTTGTTCCTAGCTGAATGAGTATAACATCACCTAGTTTACACTTAAGTATCTTTCAGGCATGTAGAATTCATTTTGTACAACCTTTGCTTCAAGTTAAGTATTCCAGAAGGTGTTGTCATGATAGCAAAGCATTCAGTGAGGTATTTCTGTAAAGTGAATGTAACTGAGGCAAATTCTGTCATTTGATGTTGAGAATTTCCTTTGATAGTTTAGTCTTTCAAAACAAAACAAAATAAAACAAACATGATAGACACATATACAATGAATGAAAGACTTGTAATTTCTTGGATGAAATACATTAACCTGAAATTCAGTTTGAAGTGTATAACAGGAATGTTTAGTCCGTTTCCTTTTTCTTCTATACCAAGACACAGAATCCCTAAGCTCCATTACACTTGTGTTGTATTACAGATCTCACTGGAGTGGATATTTACAGTCACCACAAACCAAAAAAAGCAAAATCTGTCCTCTGGTTTTCAAGTTGTTGTGCCTGAACAAATTAACAGTGTGGGGCAAGCATAGGCCAGCTTCCCAGCAGCTGGAATGGGTCAGTGGAGCACCTCCAGCCTACACGATCTTAAGTAACCCCTTTTCCAACATCAGAGCCTGCTTCTTTTTCAGGTTTTTCACTTTTTCTGCCAGGACAGCAGACTGAGCCACAAGCCTAGCTCTGAAGAAATGGTCAGATGAGACAGCTGAGCTAAAGTAACAGCTGGCACTGGAGGTAAGAAGAAGTCCTGTGGAGAGACATGTTTCCTGTAAACCCTCTATGATTTCTTTCTTAGTAAGCCAGTTCAGATCATGAACTTGGCAAGCATCTCAGTTCGTCTTTGGGGGAGCTGGCTTTCTGCTGGAAGAGTGAACTGAATCTTTCCATCCCCAAGGGCTTGAGTATGACAGCCCATGAGGAGGATGCCACAGCAGCATGCATTTGCTATGCCTCAAAAACCTGAGTAGCTGCTACATAAGAGGTCATTTGGCAAAAGGTTTTGTTTTGCTTTAACAAATGACTGGAAAGTAATGATAATTACAGGTTCAGTCTCACTCAATCACTTAACAGCTCAGATGTTAGTCTTTTACATTGGCAAGTCTTTGGTTAGGCAGAACATGAAAACCAGTCTCCTATTTTCTTCTTTTAATCAGAATTTCCTTTTTTTGATGGGATTTTCTTCTTCTCAAATTATTTTTCAAAAAGGCTTAATAATATCTTTGTGTTTTTGATTTGAAGATCTTTAGCTCCCCTCAAAGTCCTTTGAGTTCTGCTTTGTATCTAAGCAAGAGGATGCTCTTAATAAAGAGTTGGTGTGTTTTGAGGGAGGGGGTTGGAGGGATGATTTGCTAATTGTGAAACATCTGCAGTATACATAAATTTGAAGAGGTAGCCTTTTTATAATTATAAATATAAATTATAAAAATATAAATACAAATATATATAATTTATATAAATATAAATTTAATATAAATATATATAAATATAAATTTAATTTTATAAATATAAATATATATTTATATATATAAATATTTATATAAATATAAATTATAATATTTAAAATAAATAGTACATGTAGCAGAATGTATTAAATCCTAATCTGTCTGAGTGCTTTTTACACTTGTGCCCACATGGAAGAACAGTACTTTCTGAGGAGTCATAGTGCCCTGGATTGAAACCCCTAGTAAGCAAAAAACCTCCCTAGACAGCAGGTCACACTGGCAAGTGGGGGTCTCTGTTCCCCATGGCAGGGAGTCTCCCATTGCCATTCCCCCACAGCTTCCTGCTGTGGTGCTGCCAGGCTGAGGTTTAGCCAGCTCATGTGCTTCATGCAACAGAGCCACCAACCCCTCAGCTGCTGCCAGGGCCCTAAGCCTGCTCTGTAACTGCAGATCTGATGGTGGAGCAGGAAACATCTTCCTGGTGCTAAGTTTCACAAGCTAACAGCCTTCACCATGAAGGGAGCCTGCATTTCACAGCTGGATAAGCACAGACTTTGCCTGCCCCTCCTTTGATGCAACTTGGTCTTGTATCTCAAAGGTCTTGGAGGATGTTTAGTCCTGCTTTTTGCACTGATTCCTTGCAGTCTGCTGACCTTCTTCTGCAACTAGTTTACACAGACTCGCCAACAGTGCACAACTCCTGTAGCCAAGGACACCCTCTCCTTGTGCTCCAGTGAAAAGCCCCGTTTCCTTGAAAAGGAAACCAGCACCTGTAGGGCTGCATCCTCCCTTGGTAGGATGTCAGTGTCAGTGTCTTTGGTGTATCATGGCAGAGCCTCCAGACAGTGCTAGGCAGAGTCCTTTGCAGTGCACTAACACAAGCAATGCTGAGCACCACCTCAGCAGATATTCTGTCTCCCTTCTGCATGAAATGCTGCATCTGTTAGCCATATATGTTATCTGGACTCTAGATTTTCTCTTATATTTCCAGTTCCAGCTGTCTCTGAGAAAACAGTTAGCACCTTACTTACATAAAAATACTTTTAGTTTCTTTTGCAGAATTGAAATTCTGTTGGTTTAGCATTTCTTTTCTAAAACCCTCTAAGCTCTGAATATTTCACTTATAATGAAGAATGAAGGCTGTGCAAGTATATGCCTTGAAAGACTCATAGAATCATAAATCACAGAATGGCTTTGGTTGGAAGGGACATTAAAGCGCATCTAGTTCCAACCCCCCTGCCATGGGCAGGGACACCTCCCACCTGACCAGGTTGCCCAAAGCCCCATCCAGCCTGGCCTTGAACACCTCCAGGGATGGGGCACCCACAGCTTCTCTGGGCAACCTGTTCCAGTGCTTCACCACACTCTCAGTGAAGAATTTTGTCCTAGAATCCAATCTAAATCTCCACCATTAAAAAAAAAAAAAAAAAAAAAAACCATAAAAAATAAAAATAAAAAATTCCCTTGCCTTGTCATTATCTGCACGTGTAGAAGGTCATTCTCTATCTTTTTTACAAGACTCCTTTAAGTACTGAAAGGCAGCAATGAGGTCTCCCTGGAGCCTTGTCTTTTCCAGGCTGAACATCCCCAGCTCCCTCAGCCTGTCTTCACAGGAGAGCTGCTCTAGCCCTCTGATCATCCTCATGGCCCTCCTCTGGACTCACTATAATACATCCATGCCCTTCTTGTGCTTTGGGCCCCAGAGCAGAACACAATGCTCCAGGTGGGGTCTCACAAGGGAGAATCACCTCCCTCAACCTGCTGTCCATGACTCTGTTGATGCAGCCCAAGCTGTGAGAGCAAGATGAAAAAGTGCAACTCAAACAGGCTAAGAGATAGGAGGCAGTGGCTATGGTTGTTCCCTATCTGTCATAGTTGAAATGCCTCTTAGAAAGTCCAGGTGAGGGATACAAATATAGGTTAAACAAGTACAATCCAGGACTGTGTCCTGAATTTTAGTTTGAAATATTGTTTCTATGCTAAACCACCAACCCCATGACTTGCTAGAATAAACTTACCAAAAAAAAAAAAAAAAAAGACTGATTTGGCAGATCTTATATGTCTGGAAGGAATAAGTACAAATTATAATGTTCTAAGCACGCACTTCATTGCACTCTACTATGTCTGAGGGATCCAGGTCCTGGGAGGTGTCCAAACTTCTTCAACTGGTGAGCAGGAGCAGTACTGACAGCACGCTGCAAACAGGACTAAACTTGTGCTTTCCTGTAAGGAGCAGGCTGCAGAGAGGAGCCATCCGAACCACCAAATGGAAGTACAAAACGGAATAAAGCTGCCTTAAGTAGACACAGCTGGAGTGACAGGGTTTTGCAAGGTAAACAAGAAAACCTTAAACATCAGCTATACCTGTGAATTCATGAGAATGATCTTTCCCCAAAGAGACTCAGTACTATACACCTTTCAGGGTAATGGATACAAATAGTCTTACTTAGCAATTGACCCATGCAATATAATAAAATAAAAAGACTTATGTGATAGGAGTATAACCTTGAAAGTTCATGTGCTATAAGAAGATGAAAGACCAAGAAAGAGAAACACAAATTCAGTTACAGTTTCAAGATGAATTTGAGCATCCACAGATAAGTCTCAGCAAATATTATTAAGATGAACACAAACTTTTGTGAAATCTTTTCGTATTATGCCATCAATATAAAGTGTTCTGACTTATATAATTACGTATGATCACATTGTTTTATTTTGCTATAAATGAAGGGATACATATGCTTACCTTGGCAATTCTACTCTTTCTTTACAACCTACAATGAGGAAAAGGCTTTCCTTTTCTCACCTCTTCCCTCTCCTCCCCTCCAGCTTACATGGGCATTGGCACTAGGCTGAATGAACACAGTGCGAGGCATCTTCCAGTTGTCTCTGAAGCCCTCAAAAATCCCTACAAAGAGAGAATAAGCTGAGGGTCCCCTAGAGAGCAAGGAAAGTTTTTCTTGGCATGTATTTTTTCCTTTACTTCATTTGTAAAAGTCTGATATTACTTGACACCTGTCATGCCTGATATGGTTTTGGACACCTATCTGAGCAGAGGCATTGCTGTGTTAGAGGTAGTCTTGACCTATCTTTTGCTTCTCTCTATACAGCTGTTTTGTTCTGTTGCACATCTCTTGGATTTCAGCTACTTTCCACACCACTGCTCAGGGACACAATATTAAAAGATGACAGAAACAGCCATTCAAGTCTGAAAAGACATAAAAATTACAGAAAATCTAAGGACCTGATCAGATCTTTCAAAGCAGTAAGAACCAGAGCCTTAAATCATTGACTTTCACATCTGCCTGTGGCTTCAGGGCAGTCCCTGGAAATAACCATCTTGGATCCCAAATGAATATTCTCCTTCCTACTTCTGCTGCCTTACAAGTTCTCTCCTTGCATTATTTTACCTGTGAGTAGTCTGCTAAAGGGAGGATAAATATTTTGAATTTCCTATAACCCCTTAGCCCAGACTGGATTTCAAAATACCATCCTTTTATCATGCCTTTTGTACTGTATATCACACACTAAAGAACTGTCAAATTTACAGGTTTGTCATAAAGAACAAGCTATGTGGCCTCACCAGAAACCTTATCTCTCCCCTGTTATAAAGTCATGGGATTCCATTTGAGTCTCTCAACTCACTTATTCCATCACAATCATCATAATAATCTGCTAAAAGACTTAGGTAAGTTCAGTCAAGTACCTACAGGAATGTGCTAAAAGCTGAAACAGAGCATTCCAAATATTCACATAATTTGATGCCTACAGCTGCTGAAAAGATTAAGTCAAAGGAAAACTGAGTATTGGCAGGGTGAAGTACACTGGGTGTTGTTTTCAGCTAGTGAAAAACATCAGTGGTGCCTGAATAGTGGTTACCTCAAAAGAAAGCTGACCTGCAGCTCTGTAAAACCTGGAGGCAAGGAGTTATTTGCCCTCGTGGTCTTCTTCTGGGATCAGCGATGGGATCTCACAGATTCTTCTAAAAGTTAAGATTAAGCAGAAACATGCAGTGGAAAAAAAGATCTGATGTTTCGCAATACAACTGAAATGGGATGCTGTGAGTTTCACTCATTTCTTTTGCACATTTTAAGAGTGAAAAACTGTCTTCCATTTAAAAGAGTTTTACTTCATGTAGTCTTCTGTGTAGAAAGCAAATTCTCTAACTTTTTGTGATTATCTTTTTCTTTTCTTGTAAAAGCATCGGTTGTAATCCACAGTTTTAAACAACCACCCAAATATGTGAAAATACATAACAAAATCAGAATAGTAGCTTTGTTCAGATTTATTTATCTACTTTTTTATTCCATTTTTTTCCAAGTAAAACATCTGGAAAAGTCCAAGGAATCTAGTAATTGTATTTAATGATAAAAAGAAAAAAAAATAAAAATAAAAATAAAAATGGAAACTTGGCTATAGCTATCAAATAGATCTAAAACTTCCACAGGAAAAAAAAAAAAAAAAAATCTTCCAAATGTGCTACCCTTTTGGAACAGGTGGGAGGCAAGGCATGAAGATAATTTAGTCAATGACTCACTGTTAAGTGAGTGACCACTGCCTTTAATGGCTGTTTCCTCACCTGGTGCTCTTTCTAGACACCTCGTTTCAAAATTTGGCTGCAGTAGATAACCTTGTGGGCATAGTTGCTGCATAATTGCTCTCCCAGTTAGTAAATACAAAAGGCTGTTATTTATTAGTTTGGAAATACCCCAATATGGGGAGCAACAGTTCTAAGGCAGTGAAAAAATCATTGGCACTAATTGTCTTTGCTTGTATTTATATGATGACTAGTATGTTTATACAAAGTCTCTGCTCTTCTGACAGGCATCCAAGATCAGCTCCAAAGAAAGGATGAAAACTCAGTGGTTTTACTCCACCTACAGGGAAGCTTTCAGGGATCAGTTCAGACCAATATCTGGGTAACTCTCAGACTACACAGGCAGGCTCCTATAGACAGACAGTCATGCACAAGGTGTTTGTCTAAAAGAAAAGGTCAAAGCTAAACTATTTGTATCTAGGCATAAAGTCTTGGTCACATGGGGAAGCAAATGTCTCAAGCAGGAGTTGGCCACAGCTGGGTAGTGGAAGGAGTACCTGTTGCAATAGTCCTTGCAATGATCTCTTCAGCTGTAGTGAACGAGACTCCATGAAATGCTGTTCTGCTCAGTCCTAATCATCCAGATGACCCATGGTCATATGTTAACTCTTCAGACCATGCGTCATCCATCATTTCTCATGGTCATAAAGCATATTAATTTACCTTAACTTACCAATGCATGAAAGACCATGCATATGAAAGACATTGCATCTGCAGGACCGGTTTCTACTGACCATTTACAAGTATCTTACCTATGTTCAGACTCAGCAAGAACTACCTAGGACTGGCCACATTAGACTATGTGAAATAACAATTTTTAAATTGTTCTCAGCACAGCAGGATCCACCTGGGAGGAATTCTTCAAGACAGTCCAAATTCTCACTGAAAGACCTCCTGCTCCACTTAACCAAATATTCTGCTGTGAGGGTGGCTAGGAGCTCAGCCAGTCACCTACTTTCAAGTTGGTCTGTTTTTATAAATCAGTTCATTATCTCATCTATGAAAATAACTAGAAGTGGAGTCTCTGGACCACCCAGCGAATTAATGACTGAAGTGAACCAGGTGTGTACACAGGCGTTGCCCTGATACCTAGGAATACCATAATTATAAGTAAATGATTACTCATACCTCAGTTGTAACTTAAATCCCATAACTCTTGCAAAACTTTGGTCTAAATAAAACCAGAGGCTTGGCTTCTGCTGTGAGAGGCAGGTCTTCAGTCCTAGACACCAGCAGTCATTCCACTCACTGCTCAACAGATAACAGAGCCAGCAAAACCTGACTCTGAGTTTGTAAAAATTGTTCAGGCAGAACAGACCAACTTTCCTTAGGAAAGTGACCTTCAGAGAAGTCACAGTGGCCTTCTGCAACAGGCAGAGGAAAACAGAGAAAGCAGGAACCCCGCAGAAAGCTCTTGTCATGGGTACTGTTGGGCTGGATGAAACTTTGCTCATTTCTCTGTCTACCTAAGTCCTGCCATAGAGCTCAGGCACCCAAAAGGATGTCCAGTGCACAATGACATCAAATCCAGAGAAGATGCTTACTTTCTACCATACACAGCATCTCAGTGGTAACCTAGAAGGAGGAAGATGTTACTATATAGCGTGCTTGAAAATGGTAGTTCATAGAAAAAGTAACAAAGAACCTCATTGGATTAAACATGAATGTCTCAGTGAGCACCAAATTGTTTTTCACATCTCTTTTCCAGCTCTGAACTCTTCAATTCTCTTCCTTACCTTTTTCAGTTCTAACCAGAATTTAGAAAAAAATTATAAGGGTATTTTCCAAAGGTTTGCTAATCTTTTCCAACACCTATCAAATCTAGCTAATCAACAATAACATTATTTATAGTGGCAATGTGGTTTTCTGATTAGTCTGGTTTTAAACCACTCTCAGCTGTTGCTGTTGAGCAAAAGGGTGGCAAATACCTTTATGTGTTTCCTACTTAAAAAGGCTCTGGCCCAAACACTTAAAACACTTCCTGATGTTTTCCTTGACACTACTATGTCTTATCAAAAACAGACAGCTGTGATACAGTCATGAGTCCTTTCATCTCTGTTCTGCCTTCACAGAAAGTGTCACTTGAAAACAGAGACAGAAAAGATGTCACGAACACTTCATCTGAAATATCTGTCAACTGGCATGGTTTATGTTCCCTGCACCAGCTTGTTCCTAGCTATAAGGGAGCAGCTGCTTTCAAGGAAATAAATTACCAGCAAAACAGATTGCCCCAAGAAAGCACAAGCCTGCTTACCAAGCAAGGTCAGGTTGAGGCCACAATGCTGGATGTTGAGAAGCTTTATTAGTGTACCCTGAGCCTCACAGAAGCCTCAGCTGCTACAACCACTTTGTTCTTCCATCGATGTGAAGGAAATGATGAGGAGGTGTTGCTCAATGAGGCAATATGAGTAGTACAATGTCTATCTGTGCTGAGTGGCCTGCAGATGCCCCATTCAGATCTGTTCTTCCAATGGGTGCAAATAATTTTTTTGTTATGGATTTTTCCAAAGACTGCTATTTTAGCCTTTTCCAGATTTCACTGTTTCTATTATGGTTTGATAGATTTTTAAGTAACACCATATTTTTACAGGACAGTAATTCTTTTGAAATAAGTAGTATTTTTCCTAAAAACTTACAGCATACATTTTGCTTTGTGAAAACTTTGTGAGAAGTAATTCAACAAAATGAGAAGCAGGTGAACAGTTATGTTTCTCAACTTAAGCAGGGTCCCTCCTGGCATCTTAGAAATTCAGAAAGAGGTGCTCTCACCAGAAAATTTTCATTGTTGCCTTTGCTGACTGATGGCTCAGTCCCGGCAGCTGTATTCTAAATGAATGAGACTTGTCCTTGCTGCAGAAAGTAGCAAAGTAGATGTCATTTGAGTTTTTCTGCTGCAGACAACAAAAAGAGTATAAACTGTTCTGCATCAAAAAATAGTATTTTCACACTAATCAATTACATGGATGATGTTTTACAGCCAAACTACATTGTTATATTAATAACTCTCTCTAACTCTCTCTCTCTTTAAGCTATGATGGAGGATGATATATATATATTTGTCGTGAATCTGAATATTATATATATTTCCAATTGTAAAAAGAAGCTGCAGGTGACACTGTTTGAAAATTGTTTGTGAAGCTGTACTTGTGCATTTTTTTTCTCTTTTCTGTCAAAGAAAACTTAAGTACACAAACATTTTTCTGCCAGCAGTGCTTGCATGTTATTCAGTGATCACTGCAAAACATTTCTAACAACGCATACTTTTGTGCAGCAGAAATTCTCATAATAGAGAGTCTGTATTAAAGCCTGCATCGTAAAACCATTTTGACTTTATAAATGTAGAGGTATCCATACCCAACTTTTTTTCTCAGTTATAGCATTGTCTCCCTCCTCTGTTATACAGGTCTGGTGTTTTACCTCACATTACAATAGCAAAACTAGCAAGTACAAAACAGCGGGTTTCTTCTGAACAGGAGATGAGCAGCAGTTCTACTTGCACAGTCTACTCTTTGACTCCTCTTACTATTCCTTGCAGTCATCCTGATCAATCTAAAACAATGTATATATGATGACTAATATCTTACTGCCTTGTATTTGTCATATTATCAGACTGGATATACAGCAGCTTGATTTCATTTCTATAGGCAAAGGTCTTCTTTTCCAATCATTGCATAAAATATTTAGGTCTGGGGTGGCTTGGCATCTGCACAAGCTCCTCCAATCTTGGCCTCCAGGGACTTTCTAAAAATATTCATCAAAACATGCTTTTGTGGGTTGTTCTTTCTGCATCTGACTGCATAGACTAAGTGTCTGCACAAACAGCCTTAACTGTTCTGTACTGGCTGCTCTGCACAAGCTTTTATTCTGTTGAGTAAGGTGTATTTATTGGACCTCTGCTTGCTTCTAAGAGCTGCTAAGCCTCTGGCTCATTCAAATCTTATGTTTTGTCACATATGACAGCTGTTGTACCCAAACCGGCCAGAACATCTGGTACTCTCAAAATGGTTGTTCTGAGCTCTGCCTTCACTACTAGATAAGCTACTAAATTAACCAGGCTGTTTCTGATAACAGATGTTTATGTTTCCTTTTGCTGACATAATGACAAATCATGTTCCTCTAAATTCCATATGCAGAAGATGGATGTGCATCTTGAACAAATCTTTTATTTGTTAAATTGCACATGATTCAGAAGATGCAATTAACTTTTCTGGGAGTTCAGTCATGGCTGTTGCCTCCAGACAAGCAAAAATGATTTCAAATGGCTACAAACTGGACCTTACATGCAGGTAACCAGACTTTCATTCTGCACTTTTCTTTTGTCTTCCTTACTGTAGCATATAACTTGATATCACATTTACTTAGTAATTGGATCTATTGAAATTGTGCACATAGTGTCTGTTTTATTACAGAGAATGACCCTGAGCTCCCTCACAGATTAACTCCATAGCTTTGGAAACTACTCCTGCAGGAATACAATGATATAGAGGTGTGCATATGCAAAATCAACCTCACATCTATATTTTCTATATTTTTTTCCTCAGTTATTCAATGGTGTCATCTTGCTGCCACTCATTGCAAGATGCCTGCTTTCATAGTCTGATATGACTCTGTAACAGATGTAGGGATTTTGCAGTTGTTTTGATTTGTCTCAGGAACAGTCCTTCTGATCTCTGCTATTGTGAAATTATTAATGATATTGTAACAGATATTTCAGGAGTAACTGGGTGTATACACACAGGACTCATAAAACACAAAATCTCCAAAATTTCCCCTCTCAGGAGACATCATGTATTCGTGTGTTTGAGATTTATGTAGGCCTGGTAGTAATCACAAATAAAATTGAAAGCTTCTTCAGTGGGTTTATGATTGCCTCATGATGTTAATGTTCTGTGATAAGCTCTTAGACCTGGAGGAAAACTTTAAAAATATCATTTGCAGTAACCAGTGAAATACAGTTTTTCCTAAATTAGACGGGAACTTCTGTGGGGAAAAAAATAAAAATAAAAATAAAAATAAAATCACAGTGTCTTCTACAACTCCATATAAATATTCTCACTAGAATTGTAAAGCAAAATAGCCTGATGTCATTGCAGCTTACACAACACTAAATTCAAAATTTTATCTTAAATTTAAAAAAAAAAAAAAAAGTAATTTTAGAAAATGATTAAAACTTATTTGAGTTCTAAGATAAATATCAAAAAAAAAATCAATGTGGCAGAATACAAAGCAGCTTTTAAATGTTTCTTAGCTTTTAATACACAACTTTACTTTGCACTTGTATTTCAGTGCACAATAAAAGTCTGTCACTTCTTAACAAACTGGTCAGTTACTCTTTCCTATCTGTGACACATCTACAGACATAAATGCAAATGTAAATATAGTGTGCAAGCAGAGGGGTGAAGATAGTGAGTTTTGTTCTAATCTCTGATCATTTAATACTACTTCTAATTAAAGTTTCTCAAAGTACAAAGAAACCTCGGTCAGATCTACTCAAGTGCTTGCACAGAAATATTAATTTTCAAATCAGAAATTTACTGATTTCTTGAATGCCAAGCTTTCTGTGGGATCTGGTGAGGACAAGTACAACCCTCAAGCTGTGAAAGCTTCTCTAATAAATTAACTTTTGTCCCCATCAGCCACTCCCTGCGGCTACCTAGCACAGGCAGTGTGCAATTTTGCCTACATAGCTGAGTTAAAGCACTTGTAGCCTGGATACAGACAGTGTGGAGCCTCCAATCCTCTTGCTGCACAGCTGAGGTATATGCAGTCTCTGATGCTGGGGCAAGGAACAGCTTGTAAACATGGACTTCAGAGAGGACAGTCAGATTTACTCTTGCCAGCAACTGGGAACACGTCTGGAACTCACTTCTCCTGTAGCTTCACCACATTTTCATGGTTTGTAGTCCCTTCACAATCAGAAATGCATTTTCTGCACATATGTCTATTTCTGCATGTAAGGATACGTGTGAGTATTTGTATATGTATGTATGTTTATGCCTATGCATATATTTGCAAGTTTGGGTAAAAATGTTTTCAATATTTGCTGTAGGTATGCAACAGATATTCCTGATTAATTCCAGCTTTTGGAATTCAGATCCACTTGATAAGTGGTGAACTTATCTAATGAGCGGCCATGTTTTTGTGTTTGAAAATTAGTATATGCCCGCTGCTGGCATTTACTCAAGCATTTACTCATGCCATTTACTGGCATGACTCAAGCAGAGATGCAGTAGTTAGTATTCCAGCCTAAATGATTTTAGATATGATTATTATTATTATTATTTTGCCTATTTGCATGGAAACTCATTCAATTCAACCTTATTCCACTTAGTAAAAAGCATCTATATCCATATTCAGTCATATGCTGCAAATCAATAGTTGCCAAGATAGAGAGGAAAATTTTCTCAGTTTTAGCTGTGGAAGAACAGCCATGTAATGCTAGATCCTCAAGACTTTTAAAAAAGGTAGGGAGAGTTGGAAGCTTTGTCAGCATGTAATAAAATTGTCAAGAACCCTACTGACTGCACAAAGGAGGAAAGATCCAGAGGTTGCTGCAGTTCTTATGCTAGGCCTACAAAATTAATGTAGTTTACTTCTCATGCTCTATGCCCATGAAATCATGGTGATTTGTGTTGCTTTTTTTCCCCCCTTTTTATGTTCATAACTTTCCATTAATTTAAACCTCAAAACTCAAGTGCCTAATGTCAGGGAATATGCAGGTTTATATATGTTCTGTCAGCCACCTTAGGCCTTAATTTAGCAAGGTACTTAGATGTATACCCTAACCCAAGAACTCTACTAATTCTGGTACATGCCGACAGCTATTCTTTTATTTTTAAAAAAAGAAAAAAAAAAAAAAAAAAAAAAAAGACTTTTCAACCTGCAGCTTATGGAGGTCTATGTTTGATAGGATGTTCAGGAACAAGGAAGAGTGTTGCTTTTTCTTCCTCTCTGGTGCAGAAACAGAGTGTCACAGCTCTGAGATGCCATGTGAAAGGATGGTTCTACCTGGCCCTTCACAAACAGTTAC
Organism: Aythya ferina; assembly: GCF_964211825.1. NCBI lineage: Eukaryota > Metazoa > Chordata > Aves > Anseriformes > Anatidae > Aythya > Aythya ferina. Next base: position 50,823,721 of record NC_140299.1, on the reverse strand, counting down.
AAAATCTGACCCTTTAGAAAAAGGGTTTGCCATTGTAAGAATGACACAACATTGAATACCTGTATTGTTAATTTCTTACACTTTCAAAAATATTTTACGGAATTTCTTACCTTAAAAGTGCATGTGGTCCATATGTATAAACCTTCTGCTCTAAAGTGCTGTAATACTCCAAAGACTCAAGTTTCTACTTTGTCTAAATGTTTTACACGTGGCATGGTGAGGTGATAAGCATCATTATTAACCATAAATGCTCAACCTGACAGCAAGAGGAGAGGAGAAGAGAGAAGAGGACAGGACAGGACAGGAGAAGGAAAAGCGGAGGGGAAGGAAAAGTCCTCCTGCTGTCTTGACTTTTGTCTTAATTATCTGGGAATGATAGAACTCATCCATAACATAAGATGCTAAAATGATTCTTTCTGGACCTGCAATATCTGTTAGGTCAGCCTCATAAACCCCAGCTCAGGCCTTTGTCTTGCTGTCTGACATATTATTAGCTTTCAGAAGAAATATGAGATGGTTCCTCAGGCAAGGAAAATGAAGATTAATAATTTAGACTTGCAGTTTTTAAAGGTATTGTCTTTCTGTATTTCATGTTTTCCTTTATCCATAAGACAAAGGCAATAGGAACATGACAAAACTTGAATTCAATTTTCCCATTAAAGATGAAAAACAAAGACAGAACCTGTGCAGTTTTCCATTATTTTTTTCTGCAGTCTCTGTGAAATGGCTGGACATTTCCCAGAAGGAAACTCCTCTGACTGCAAAAATATTCAATCCTCCATTTCCATCCTGAAAAATGTTCCACACCAATAAAAGAAATCAAGAGTTTCTATAGTGATTTTTATATAAGTATACCAATATATACCAACGTCTAGGAGTTGGTTTAATAAATCAAAGCCTTTGGGTTACTAATTCTGGGTCAATGAACTTGTAGTTCTCATGCTCCCCTTGCAGCAATAAAGCAATACAAGTCTTCCACTATTCTCTAGATATTTAAATGTGCTAGTATGCCAAGGAATTCACAATCAGTGCAAGTAATATTGACATGACATTTTTAGATTACCACCTACTCTTTTAAAGTATTTGTTTAACTCTCCTCACATGCAAACTAATGTTTTTAGTATCTGAATTAGTATCTGAGTAACATCAAGTCTGAATTTTAAGTGCATTTTTAGAGTTAAAATACATGTCAGACTCCTGTTATAATTTGGAATAAATTTCTTTTAGATAAAATCCCATCTAAATCATGCAAGTCATAATTATTTTTACTAGGTTAAATTGTGCGTGATATAACTACCATAACGTAAGATAAGGAATAAATATATCACAAATGTGAGCAAACTGTTCTAGAGGTAGAATAGTAATATCAAGAAAAACAGTAGTATCACATAATAGTATATTATGCATGTAGTAAGAGTACGAAGGAATAATAAAATCTTTTCAAAAGTTTTTTTTTGTTTTGTTTTTGTCTTTTTTTTTTTTTTCTTGAATTTGTAGTTTTGTAATTTGTATCTTGCAAAATTGAATTGGGTACTTGTTCTAACTGTGTGGGAAAGGTTATGTCTAGGAAGCAGTAGCAACTCAAATACATGTAGACCTAAACAGAGCTAAGAACACAGTAGCATTAGGTATTACACAGGTGAAAGCCATTTCATGTGCGTATACATTGCAATTGGTCAGCTTTGGGGACCTGTTCAAATAAAGGGCTCAGTAAAGAAAAATACATTAAAAAATCAGTGTAACTAAGATCTTAAGGCAAATTATAAAGAACCTTCGCTCTACTCTCTGTCTCAAAATTATTCATAACTCTAAACTGTTTGAAGCAGTTGGAGAGATTTCTCAAACCACAATTCCTCAGTAGTTTAATTTAATGAGAAAATTGCTCTCAGTTAATTGTGTCACCTTTGTTATGTAGGGGACCTATTGTGAATGTAAAACCTTAAACCTTATCTTCTTTTTCCACTGAAATTTGAATTTGGGGGTGGGAGGTGTGAGGGCAGTGGTAGGGGAAGACACACAGAGATTTGTTTTCCATAGAACTGTAGAAAAGGCAATATCTTGCTATGGAATATGTTTAAACACTAATAATGGCAATGAATTGCATGGTGGAGCAAAGAAAGGGAAAGAGGAAAGAGATGAGAATTGTCGAAGCTAACTTTGAATTTCTAGAATTTCACCACTTGGTGACACTGTAGCATTTCGTGTCTGTAATTACTTGCCCGTTTCTAGCTGCTTTTTTACTTTTTCCGTTAATGCTGGGCTTTTTTGTTTGTTTGTTTGTTTGTTTGTTTTTGTTTTGCTTTTATACTGTAATAATTGCTACTGTCCTTTAAAAAGAATGGAAGGCATTAATGAGACTGGTAGATGCTAATAGCCCTCAGATCTAATAATGAAATTTGTTGAGCATTCAATCAACAATATAATGCCTTGGGCACCACACTGATTTGCAATAATCAGCAATGGACAGAACTTGTACAACTTGAGGTGTGGAAATCACTCAAATCTGTTCATGTAGTTATTGATGAACTTGATCAAGTTCACTGTACTTTTCCCTTTACAGCTATACCCTTCTTAAAATAGATGTCTTCAGACAATGACACTTTTGTGCATGTCTTTCTCTTGGTAACATGGAAAGTATTTCACACAAACCATTTACCTGAAAACTATTTGGGCTGTAAATTCATTTCAGTGACTGTCTATGTAACATGCATGGTGTGTCCGATAGGGCTCCTGCATTTCCTAGTGATCCTAGGCATTCTATGCCTAAACTTTCTATGAATTGAAGAAAGAAATAAAAGAAAAAATGTCACTCTGAACTGAGAATATTCTAAAACTGAGGCTAGCAGATGAGGACATGTTGTACCAGTGATGGAGCAAATGTGTCCCTTGGTGTCCATAGTTAATGAGCTGCAACCTTTCTTTTTGAAAGCGTACAAATGCATGTACATTTTTGAGTGATTTTAATCATCAGATCTGCCTCTGCTGCTTTTTCTATTATCTTTCCATGCCTGTTCTGTCTAAGTGGCTTGATCTGTTTGTTGTACATGTATATTTTTGTACTTTACCATCATTCGTTTCAAAGTAAAATGTAAAAATTAACATTCTAGTTGAATACTAGAATGAATAGTGTCAGTCCAAATTGAAGTTGAATACAATATAGTGTCAGTCCAAAATGCTAACACATTATTTCTTTGTGTTCAGTTTAGGCTTCAAACCTTTGCAATGCACTGGCAGATTGGCAAGTACATTTCTAACATCAGCCAGTGCAAGGGATGCTGAAGAGTGAAGGCAGGCCACCAGTTTAAAACCCAATATGATGACAGAAGTTTAATATAATCTATTTTCAAAATGAGAGGAATGAGTCAAAAGAGTATTGGCAAAAATACTGTATCCATGAAACTGATAAACTGGATCACAAACAAAAGCAATTTCTGCTGATAATTAACATAATTAATGCACGAGTGAAAGGTAACGTGGCTTACGAGTGTATTAGTTATATGCAAGTATTTACCTATTTTGACTATTTGGAGAGAATAGATAAAACAATAAAGGAAGCAAGCTATCTTCATCAGACCTTTATCTTCTTCCTCAAGCTCTTCTAAAATCCCTCTCTTTAAGGGAGAAAAATAAAAAGCCGACAAGTCAATCTTCCCTCCTTGCATTAATTTTACACACACCTTTTACCCATGTTATCTTACACTGCTGTGGGGTGGCAAAGACACTCTGGAGAATAAATTTGCTAGTTGTGTCCAGCACACACATCCAGCCTCAGCATGTTATCTCACATAAGGACATCCATGGCTAAAGGTACTATAAATGCTCTGGCCTTGGTCTTCAACTGAGATGACAATGTAATTATTATTTCTGTACCGGTTAAACTGTCATCACTAAACATAGCCCACACTGGTTATTGTGCTTTACACTTCCATAGTCCACCTACTCATTAGGAATTCTGAACTGTCTTTTACAAAGCCTTTTTAAGTGGGAAGGTTAAAGAGCTGTTCCTAACTCATGCTAGTTGTTTCTGTTTACTTCTGCTCCTTTCAACAGAATAGCTCGCAATGTTTTTTTGTGTGCTGTGATTCCTTGCTGATTTACATTAATATCTAATGGGTTTTATGTCACCTTAAAGCAAGACAAAGAAAAGTAAACAGCATGTAAATCAAACTACTAAAACAAATATAACTATTTGTTAACATATTACTAAAACAAATAAAGTGTGAGTTATGATGAGCACCTGCAGTCCTGTCCTTTCATGAAAGACAAGGTGGAAGCTTTTGGAAGGGAGGATCTGAAGATCCCCCGAAGAGGACAGTTACTGGGGAAGAAGTGTAGAACGAAAGACAAGAGCAATAGATTAAATTAGGGTATGGCTAATAATGTGATTGTATCAGATGGCACACCTGCTTTTAAGAGTTTCCTAGCTTTCTATCATGAACAAATTTCATTCAAAAAAAGTGTTGAAAATATAAGCTCACTTTGCCTGTTCAAGTTAATTTAGAAATACCCATAGACTTGATGCTGAGTCAAGTGTTCTTGTAATTTCCCATAAGCAAAATGAAAACAAAACTATGGTTTTAATGGTTCTGCCAATTAGACAGTAATTTAATTGTTCTTGCACAAATGACTGAAGTTAACCTACTATCCTAGGAGATCTAGTGCACAAGGTGGATAATAAATACAGAGTAACCACAAATTATTGTGATTAAATTGCATGAAGACTAGAGGAGCTGTCATTCCATGCTGCTAAGATACTCAGTGGCAGCTTACTTTTTTTCAAATGTTATTTTCAATAAGTTTTAGTGAAAATTTTCTGTCTCAACATCAAAATATTGAAAAATGCTTTAACAAGCAAATTAAAGTCTAAGAATAGATGTGTCCTGATTAATAATTATAATGGTCAACAACTGGTGACCAGATTTGCAATTTGTAGGAGCAATGCAATTTCTATACTAGGGTTAAGCAACAGAAAAATAATCCTTAGCCTTTTCTTGAAGTATTTTTAATTTGACTCATGAAATGATTTACAGAAAAGATTCTTGATCCCTGTTGATTTGTATGGGTACCTTTTCAATGACTGTGAAATCTCTTTTTTCATCTTGAATATTTTATGGCATCCTACCACATGCCCTGGTCAATCCTATTCCATGCTGCACTTTCTCCATGACCATTGTTTCATTATTAATATAGATCCCTTATGTCATGACCCTGTCCCTTATTTTAGCAAAAAGCTGGAAAGTTAGCGATGCCAAAGACAGCCCAGCTCCCAAACCAAGAAGAACACAGATTTTACAGGCTAACAGATTCCTTCAACTAAGATAAGTGAAAGCAGTGTACATTGTTCTCCAAGGTAGTTGATTTAGAACAGTTTAACTTTGATTGATGAAGGTGTACTGATACTCCATTCTCTCCAGCAGGCCTAGTGCATTTGTCATCTAATCATTCTAAGTGTCATGGCTTATAATTTAGTCTCTTTTCTGGCACAAGAAATCAGTGTTTTAGGGGTTTGAGTTTTATTCTAAATTGCATACTGTCTACACTCAAACATAATTGTGCATGAAGAGAGTCATGGTTGCCTGCTGGTTGTAAAAAATGAGATCTGAGAAGACGAAATAAGGACAAGCTTTATGTGAGGGCTGGTAAGCTATCTCAGCACTCAAGTGCAAGGAGGGGGAAATAAAGGGCAGAACATGGTCTGTTAGCAAGTTGTGAGTGCGGGATGGTGATGCTTCTTTTATCTGTAATAACTCGGCTTGTTTAACAGCTTCAAAGTTTTCTGGAATGGAATGGTACTTCCACACAAATTTCTAGTTCTGTATTTGGTTTAGGCTGTCACATAATGGGCTAGTTCAGAGGACCTATCTAGTGGGACTGACATCTTCTCACAAACAATATACATGTTCTATAAACAATGGCAGTATGCCTTTATGTTTTCTGTTCTTACACTACAGTTTCAGACACACTTGAAATAAAGGGACATGTTATTGTTGAGTCTTATCTCACTGCAACTTGTTTCATTCTCTTCTGAATGGACCTACGGTGTTCAAATGAAGAGCTTATCTTGCATTTGGAAAGTTCATCTCTTGTTTCTGAGGATGAGAGCTGGTATGCAAGCTACAGTCACAACACCTAATAGTAATTACTCTCATCCAAAATCGATTTTGCATATTTCAGTACTCGCAGAGTATATGGCTAAGTGACATTATTTCAGTGAATTCCTCTGAAAGCATTTTGTGACATTTCTTTGTATCAGACTAGGCAGAGCAGAGGCAAATACAAGTGGTAGGGCAACTCTGTTATATAAAGATAATTCATCATCCTTATGCTCATAAAAGGATCCCAGATACATTTCTTAACCTCATATAGGACAGAGAGAGGAATTGTGACAACTGGAACAGTGTTTCATCCCACAGTTTGCTTCTGGAATTAGGTACTGAGAGTCAATCCAGAAGTACACATACAATAAGAATTCTATTCTCAAGACTTTATTTGTTCAGACCTCGGCATGAAAACCAAAATAAACAATACCCACATACAACACACTTGAAATAAACATGCTGGTAAGGTCCAAACATAACCTCTTGGTGTTTTCAGGAAAGTACCATTACTTTCTTTTTTTTACTATGGATGAGAAGTTCAAGTCAAAATAAGTTCTGAGTTGCAGAAGTATTCCTCAGTTTGCTGATGGTTAATATTTTCTTCTTCAAACAGGCAGGTTACAGGAAGAAGAGAGGAGTAATTCCTCCCTGCTGTTCTTCTCTTCTGTAGTTATTTCTGTTTCCTTTTTTAAGATGGTGAGTTTCTTGTAGCTGCTTTTCAAAGGGAGAAACATGTGATGTATGAATCAGTTGGAAGTAGACCATGGGTGTTACAAAAATATATCTTTGCTTTCACTTGCTACAGTGTCACACAAATATACCTCCCACTCATTTAGAGGCAGAATACCAGACATAATTATCTGGCTCCATCAAGTGCTAGAACCATTTCTTCTGAAAACATCGGCATCAAAGGAAACCTGTTAGCCACAAAAAATCTTTGAGTTCATATGCTCTAGGATTTTTATCACACATTCCTGGATCCTTCCTAGAAATGCCAGCTGCTGTACAAAGCACCTTAGCTGGAAAGAGAGAAACTTTTGCTCCTGTCTTGTTATGTTGAGCAGATGATGATGATTTAACAGATGTCTAACTAGCCTTTATCATCCATTCAGTTGAATGGGGAAAGCAAAATATGATTCTAAAAATGAATTTTATCAGGTGTATCTATATGCATGCTGTCCTCTGCCACAGTCCTGCATGGAGTAGCCTTCTCAAAATCAGATGGTCCCTGAAGTAAAGGAAAGATAAGAGGCTGAGCAAATTGACTTTTTCCTCTGTAGGAGCTCATATGCATAAGCATCAGTAGCAATAGGGAAGAAAAATTACTTCCATATCTTACTCTTGTAATTAAATTGCTCAGCAGTTTGGAAAGCTTATGCCAGGGTCATTACTCTGGGCAGCTCTCTGCTGCACTGATCCAGCCACCATCAGACAGACCTCGTGCAGCCTGCTATGGAAAAGACTGTAATCTTAGTCTCCACTGATTTCCTCTGCTGCACCAACAAAACCCTGCAAGTATAGTCACTCTAGTAGCTGTATGAGAGGAAGCTGAGCCTGTATGATAGTGCTAAGGAGTGGGTGCTATTTGCTGATTTTTTCCCAAGCCCAAATAGCTAGCATCTGCTGCTTCATCCAAAGGAACAAATCCTACTCCACTGGTTCAGGCAGTACCAAGCTAAGAGGAGAGCAAAAATACTGCTGACACCTCCAGAAACTACATCTCCAATATTTGCAAAGCCTGTTACAGGTTTGAGCACCACCACCTCAATTCCTCCCACTGCAAGGTTGCTGCATGCCACAAACCCAGGTGCAGTGAAAGGTGGGAGTGGGACAGAGGCACCCATCTCTCTACACCAAGGAAGGTGCACCACCACATAAGTCTGCCTGCAATAAAGAGCCTGGTGCTTTCCAGGACAGGCTGAAAGACAAGGCTCTAGACCCCCAGGTCCCAGGAACAACCACAGACACCATCCATGCCATTCCTGCTCCAGGCATCCTGTGAAGAGGACCAAGGATTTAGCAGCTCTCCAATGGTAGTTGTTAGCTACTGGAGATACTGCATCTAGCAAAGCATGTGCAAGTCTCTTTCTCACTTTCCTCATCTATGTATTTATTTATTTATTTGTTTGTTTGTTCATTCATTCATTCATTCAGCTGATAAAATCAATCTCTGTGTCAGGAAGATATATTCCAGCCCACAAAACATTGCCTTTATTGAGGGTTATCCTCTCTTTCATTTACTCTGTAAACCACTCTGTTTTAATGTTTGGGATGTCCTTCTTTTATTCTTAAACTTGTATATTACTTAAGACCATAATGATATCTTTCGTGAAGTAATCTCTGGGAATTAAAATGTCAACAGGGAGATGCATCGTTATTTTACCAACATCAGACAAAGAAATAGATTAGGTTCATAAATCATGTAGGGGTTTCCTGATTCCACAGGCTGGGGACACAGTCTCTGGGAGTAATGTGTGCTGTGTGTGCAGCTGTGACTTCTGAAAGCAATGTCTGAGCCCTGAAGTTACGGTGGTAGGGAGGGTTCTCTTTAGGGAATGGCAAACTGGTTAAGCTCTTTCATTGTTTCTAACCCTCAGCTGTAAGCAGCTCGGCTGTAGCACTGGAAATGATGGACTTAGTCTGGGGACCTCCCTCTTTGCTAACCCCTTCTCAAAGACAGATTTTTAAGGGTCACCAAAAAAAAAAAGAAAATGCCTCACTGAAAATAATGTACAGATCTGGGGCTTTTCCTTAAGGCAGGTGGTGCCCATTTGTTTACAAGCTGTGCTGTGTGACAAGTGTGTGTTTGTTCACATGCATGTAACAGTCCATCTCCCACAGCAGACAGGAGGCTTATGTTTCTGTCTCTCTAAACAAAGATTTTCTATAGGACTGCTGTCAGGTCATCCCAAAGATCTCCAAGTGCTTCTGAGGTGAGAAATATGGCTCCATATCCAAAAGAGAACATCTTCATCTGCAGAATATGCTCAGAAAGCTTTCTAGCCTTGCTGCACTCTCTCCTAGTAAACTTTTATAATGCTATTTATTCCAGAACCACTTAGGTGGTAACATATTACAGCATGGTTGCTAGTGGTGTGAATGAAATGTAAATACTCTGACCCCTTATTGTATTCCATTTTTTCACCCTATTATGTTGATGGATTTGGCAAAAGGTGCTTCTCTGTTTGTGCACATGAATTTGCAGCTTGCTGCCTTGAGGATCATCTGTTTTGACGAGGATTATGAGTCCAGCTTTGGCACATGTACACAAAAGCCAACCCTGTGGCTAGATGTGAGGAGAAAAGAGGGGTCAAAATGTTGAGGTTGCTGGTGCACCCTTAACTCCTATCAAAAATTTGCCCAGAATATTAGACATAGAATACATTTTGGGTGCTGTGAAGAAGGTGCTTATAGTTCTTGGAGAACCTCCAAACATGTCAGGATGCTTCTGGAACTAAGCAGCCAGCACCCGTGTTCATTATTGAGACAAAGAGAAAAGGGGGAGAGGTTTAGGATTTTTCTGGAGGATTGAGAGTTTTTTCTGGGAGGAAGGAGGTGGATCCTTTTTGTTTCTTTGTTGTTGTTGTTGTTGTTGTTCTGTGTTGCAATTCCAATCACCATTCTCATAGATTGTTCCATTACTGTAAAATAATGTTTATGCTAACTATTACACTTTGTTAATTGTTTACATTTGCAGATGGTGAGAGCAGTGTACTTCACATCTCCCTGTTAGAGGAGACAGCAGCTTAGGGAGTATTATCAGTGTCTTCTTGTGACTTACAAGATTGCACTTCACGACTTGGACAGTCTGAAATGGTCATAATGGTGCAGCACCAGAAGCTCAAGACAGTACTTATTTTATTAGGACCAATCTCTACAAACCATAGCAAAAGCCTCCAAACTTTTCAAGTTCATTTATTTTTATATCACTACTGAAATGTGCTGGGGAAAAAAATAATAAAAAAATATATTAAAAAAAAAGGCAAATTTCAATCTGTTTCTTTTTTCAGACCTATTTCATCTATCTGTGCTACATCTGTACTGTCACCATATGACCTAATCTTGGTGAGCATTGTTACAAGGCCTGTTTAACTGATTAATAATTGTCATTTATTTGCAAATGCAAACATTAAGCCCATAAAGTTTTAACATGTTAAAATAATCACAATATTTATTCCTCTGTAACTTCTAGATAAAAAGTAGTGTGAGCGGTCTCACTTTTACTTTCTGTTTGCTAAAGCACGCATTTTTATCAGCTGGCAAATAACCTTTAGTAACAGCTTTATTAAAACCAAACACTTATTTGTGATAGTTCATTTGAAATACAAATACTGTGAGTGCCAGAATATCTTTTGGTTTCACAATATTTCTAATTAAACTATTTCCCATGCAGCTTTCCAGGCCACAGTCACAAAGGTCTTCAATGCAATGAATAATGATAGCAGAAATACTAAAATGAAAATATTGCACTGAAATAGAAAATCCGTTGAATGCTAATTTACTGAGTTCTCTGTGAGATACAGAATGAGGGTTTTTTTTCTGTGCTCTTAATCTCTTCTTGTGAAAAAGATGTCTCCACATCTCTTTCTTTAAATGCTTGTTTCAGCCTTACTAAGTTCAAGAGCCATGCTCTTTATGTGCATGCTTGTATGCTCATCTCTTTCAGTTTATGCATTTAGGATTCAGTTTAGGATTTCATTTTCACCAGGATTTCAGAATTGCATATTGCAAATGCATTGGAACGTTTTAAGACCAATGCTCATCTTCACTAACAGGCATCAAAAATTCTTCTCTTACTGAATCTATATATGTTACTAAAATTTGTTTGCTTTTGAAGTGTTTTGATTCATTTTATCAAACAAGAAGTACTTAAGTGAGCAAATTCTGTTGAAAAAGAAAACATTGCTGTACAAAGCTCATCAGAATTTGGTTTTACTGCTCTGTTTCTCAACCACAGTGTAACACTCTGGTACACTGACACTTCTCTTGATTCTACGGTGAACCCCACAGTATTTTCCTAACATCACAGCTTCTGGGATTGTTAGCGCTTGATTTAAAAAATAAATAAAAGTAAATAAATAAATAGTGAAACTTTTAAGCTCTCAGGGGTAATTTCATGAGTGAAAAAGGAAAAAAGTAGGTAAGGGCATACCAGATATGCACCAAACAACTCACAACTCATCCCTCAAGCCAATTTTCCAATTTCCTTTAAGCAGTATTTTAGGAGTTGATTTTTTACACAGGAATTTGTGGTGTTGAATTAAGAGTTGGATGATTGGTATTTATTATGAATTACATGAAAAGTTTTCAAGCTTCCTCATCTAAATTAAACCAAGATTAGAAACATCAGATCATCTTCTAGCTAGTATAAGCACAGACAAAATGCATTGTTCCTATAACCCCTCCATTCTATGAAGCAACAGAATCTCTGAATAATGCCTTTTCCAAATGACTTTCTTGATAGAGTGGAATATATTCCGCTAGCGAACAGATTGTTTAGTCTTATCCCCACAAATCAAATTATTTTAAAAGATCCTGAAAGAGTAAAGTCTCTTTTCTGTCATGAATTCAACTCCTGGTGAAGTAGAAAAACCATGACAATCACAGTCACTTTAACGAAATGTATGTCTCAAATCACATTTTCTCTGTTTGACTTGTTTAGTAGGGCAAGAAAACGCAGCATGGGTTTCACGAACACATTAGCTAATTAGGCAACATTCTCTGAAATTTGCACACACTTCGCAGCCAGTAAAGGACAAACAATGGTCTGTGAGAAGGTATTACCATTCCTTTGGATGAGGAATCCTAAACAAATTCACTTTTCACTGCAAGAAGTATAGAAGGAGCCTTTGGAGCATGGGAGGAGTGCTTTCCCACGGTTTATTCAATTTGTTTTGTACACTGCTGCACATTTTTATATCAAAAAGTGTTGACTACAAATTTAGTAGGATGCTGACTTCCTGCGGTAAACCTTCTGTAATCAGGGATTTACTTTACTTTTAAGCCTTATCATCTAGAGCTACAGTTTTCCTATATCTAGGAAATACAACTTTATATTTCCTCAGCACTATTGAAACTGTGGACTTTATTATATAAAGATTTACCTGTTTTACTTTCAAACAGCCATCTTATTAATAAAAGAAAAAAATTGCATAAAGTTGTCCTGATAAAGTACATAGGGTGAACATTGTTGTTAAATGACCTAATGTTCTTGATCAACAATTATGCTTCCATTTCAAGAAAGGGCTTGGACATTACAAATCTATTTATATGCTATGCCTTAGGCTTGTGGAAATATTAAATAATCCTCTTAATACACAACAACAGCAGCAGTGAACTCCAGTCAAATATGAGTGACCGAATACAAGCATAACAATTTTAGGCCTACAGTCCTCAAACTCAGTGCAGTGACTTTTTTTTTTTTTTGGTCTGATGGAAGAAAATGAACAAATACCTCAACTCACTTTAACAGTATCAAAAAAGGTAAGTGATACCATTTAATCATGTGGCTGCACCTTCTGTTTCACTGCAAAGAAGTGCTCAGACTTCTAGGCAAAGAGACAGACTCTTTCATAAAGGACTTCAAGGTCAAATTCCCTTTGACTTCAGTGGGCTGTTACCATGCATATATGAACAAGGCAAAATTCTTGCTCTTGACCAGATGGTATTTTCATTGTTGTGAATGCACTGTTGAAATTCCAACAGAATTTTGCAATTAACCTTGAGGATTTCCCTCTTCTGTGGAAAAGATAGATTCTAGTTAAACATCAGTTCTGAACCCATTGTTGGAAGGATCTGACTGAATCTTTGATGTGTACCTTTCAGTCCTTCAGCCACACCTTAGGTGAAGTTTACGTAAGTACTTAAAAACTTTCTAATGTTTTTCTCAGCAGTTTCTGGACACACAACTTTGTGGGGAGAGGACTCCTAGCTGTTCCAGCCCAGGAAGGTAAATTGTGGTTTACAGCCCTTCAGGGGAGTAGGAAAGAAGAGGTGAGGGCTGTAGAAGTCAAGACTGAATTGACAGATTTTATGAAGAAACATATACATATTTTTTACCTCTACATGTGATCTTTGTTTCCCTGGGACTAAAGAAAGGCCTGTCCAAGAGGCTGTGGGTATGTTGGCCAAAACGTTTACCAACAACTAAGTTACCACTCTTCCTGCCTAATTACCTAAGTTACCTTACCTTTAGTTATCCTTCTTCCAGCCTAACTAATTCCAGCCTAACTTAGCTAATTACTAGTTTGGCAGATGGCATGGACTCCACAAGGCTGGTAAGTAACCTAGCCAGTCCTGAATGAGTAAGAGGGTACAGAAGGGATTATTTTAGTCCTGGTTTCATTAGCACAGATCACCGCTCACTCACTTTCACTTACAAAATCTGTTCTTGATAATTTTCAGTTACTTGATAACACAGAAACTAGAAATGCAGAGCCGGGAGAGTTTTTTAGTGGTGTTTTTATGTTGGTATCTGTTTGTTAGGGGGAAGGATTGATGGTGGTTTGTTTTTTCTTTCCTGAATAGATTTTTCTCACCCTATAGAGGGAAAGTGAATCAGAGTGAGGTGGAGGAGCTAATGTCTTGCTGATGTTCCCAGCACAGAAATATGTAATGGTGAAGAGAGGGTGCATTGAAGACACCAGCCCAGTGCTTTGACTACATGGGCAGTATATAAATCTGAACTCCTAGCAAGAGTCTTGTTTCCTGTTTGACTTAGTAACTTACATGTACTTCTGCTGTTTCCATTTTCCTCATATCAGATAATCACTATACCATGTGCTGAGCTGGAAAAGAGAAATCATCAGACAGAAAATGAACTTCACCTTAAAAAGCAAATGAAAAACCTAAAACAGAGATGATCAATCTGGTTCTAACAGATCAGTATGACCAGTTATGCAAATGTCAGTGCAGCAAATAGAGAATTAAGGAAACAAGTAGGATAACTCTTTACAGTACCAGCTTGAATTGAGGTTGGTTTAAATTATGTAAGCTTGACCCAATTTAAACTATTATGGTCACGCTTGAGGTGAGTTCTGAGTGCAGATTTTAGACTTTTCAGTAGTATTCAGTAGGTGATTATGCACGAGGTTCAGATTGGAATGGGATAGCTTTAGGCACAAGCCCTATGTTTCTGATCAATGCTGGGTAAAAATGCCCTTAGCATCATCCTCAGAGAATGTTTCCCTTTTGGTTTTGCTGGCTTTTTAGCAAGTTCTCAGGCATTTTACTGAGGAAAACATAATTTTTCAAGCTGAAAAGTACAGTCTGAACAGGGAATGGGGTGCCAGATACACTGTTCAGAATGATTCAGAGGGATTGTGTTAGGTTTATCTGGCAAGGTTTTGGTAGTGGGGGGCTGCAGGAGTAGTCTCTGTGAGCAGAGCCCCATGTCAGAGCAGAGCCAGCTCCAGCTGAAATGAGAGCTATATCCCTGCAGCCCCCCCACTACTCACTCACCTGTGGCTCTTTTCAGTGATACCCAGCACCAGGACAGGAGACAAGGAGCACAATCTGAAACACAAGAGGTTCTGTCTGAAAAGGAATCACTTCTTGACTGAGCATGTAATTGACATACTTTTCCCAGAGACGCTATGTTTATCTCCATTACTGGAGATTCAAAAGCAATGCCATACTCCTCTCCCAGCACATCTACCCCATGGACCATTGGAATCACCAGGCACACAAGGAAGCAGTAGGAAAGTAGAAGAAAGCAGTAGTGGTAGGAATAGTGACATCAGGACATTGACAGCAGTTCGGAGACTTTCTGTGTTGTTTTTTTTTTTGCTTTTATTTTTTCAGTGTCTGACAATTAGATTCATACTACTATTGAGAGCCTCTAGGTACCCCTAGAGGGGCTGGTGTTTGCCCCAGCAGCTGGCCTGGCCCTGGTTTGCCTGTTCCTGGGGCACCACCCTAGTGTCACTGGTGCAATGCCCTCTAGGGGGCCAGAGAGTTGGGGGAGGCCGATGCCCTCCTTCTGGGGGCTTGTCGTCCCTCCCTTCGTGAGCGGTCTCTGCCCTGTTGACCAGCAGAAGGACCAGCCACAGCCTCTGCTGGCTCCTCCTGAGACACTTCATCCCCACAAATGGGAAAACAGACAGAAGAGGGGTGGCTGAGGCCCCCATGAGGAGCAGCAGTGAAGGAGCTAGGAAGTCCCTCTACGTTGGCTCTGGCAGGGCTGCCAGAGGAGAACAGAGGAGGAGTGGAAGACTCTCCCAAGGACACAGAGGGCCCAGGGGAAGTTTCAGGGCTATCTTCCAGCCCCATGGCAGCATGAAAGTTATCTAGGCTCAGCAGACGATGTGCCTCCCAAAAACATTGACGTACAGTGAACTTAATGAGCTGGTGAACAAACATTACTGTGTGATTTTTCAGGTAGAACTGCAGCCACAGGACTAAAGCATCTTCTTGCAGCCCAAAGATGCGCAGGCTGGACATAATGAGGTCTTCCACCACTTCTGCTTGGCAGTTTTCAGCACGAAGAAGATGATGAAGTTCACGGTCCAGCCAGGGCAATAGGGGCTGGAGCAAAGCTGGGTATTCTCGAAAAAGTGATGCCCACAGAAAGGGATGGATGCCACCCAGAGGAGCACTGGAAACCAGCCCCACAGACAATAGCTGGGATGTTACAGGGCGGTGGGGGCTGCGTAACGATGAGAGTTGAGTAGGTCTTCTTTCACGGCTGATAAAGAAAGAGGCCCCCACAGGTGGTCTGATAGTCACTTCTTCAAAGTTGTCGTCTGCCTGCAGCGAGTGCACAATGGAGGTCACTCTCCCCTTGCAAAGGGGGCACTCGGGCTTCCTCTCTGCCCAGCGCTGGATGCATTTAAAACAAAACCGGTGCAGGCACGGCAGTACATAGCCAGCATTACTCCATGTGTCTAGGCAGATTGGGCAGCGCTTATCCAGTGCTGAGGCCATGTTCTCCACGTGATCTGAAAGGCTGGGCAGAAGTGGGACGACAAGCTGCTCCCTCCCACTGGTGCTGCAGCAGCTTCTGTCACACTACAAAAGGAGGAGAGGACAAGGTCATCGGCTGAGCTGGGGAGTGGTGGAAGAATTGTCCAGCACCCTCGAGGAAGAAACCCTTACAGATGACCAGGGGGATGTGTCCCCACAGCGCTCACCTCTGCTCTTCCAAGATCACCTCCTGGGTGCCCTGGCTGCCTGAACCAGGCAGGGCTGTGGGAGAAGCTCTGCTGGCTCCGGGGGAAGGCCCTGAGAGCTGCTGCAGCAACTCCCAAAGCACAGCGCTAGTACCAAGGCAACCCTTGCTCCTCACTCCAGACTTAACATAAAAGCTCAGCTGGGACACAGGCACAAGCTGACTGCGTGACACCTTGCCCGGATAAACAACGATGACCACACAATCACAATCCATCACTTGCAGACATCACTGTCCACCAGTCAGGGACATCACAATTGGCTCTCACCCCCAGCACTTGCCCTAGCAGTGTTCTAGCCTGCATCAATGCTTGCACCATTACACGTGTCTATGCCATCCTACAAAATGCCCTTGTCCACTCCATCCCCCACATCGTTTGGCTTCTGATGAACTTCCAAGTTTCATGACAGTTGACAAGGCCTTGGCTGGCCATGGCTTCCCAGGGCCCAGTCAAGTCACTCAGGCAATGGTACACATCTCTTGCAAGGATTAGTCAGAACATTAACTTCAACAGGTCTCACAAACCCAAACCGCCCCACAACAACAGATTTCCAAAAGTGATATATCCCTCAACATATGAGAAAATTCATTTTTTATCCAACACAACAAAACGTGCAATGAAACTAAAGAAACCAAGAAATGAATGAAAGTCTTGCTCCTAGTTGACACTTAATGTTCACAACTGATGACTTAAATGGAGAGCCAGTGGAAGGAAAGCTTTGGCACAGTCAACAAAAGGGCACTCATAGCATCAGTGCGCTCTCTTCACAGTCCTCGTTGGATGCTTACCTATAACATAATGCTAGAGAAGTCACCACAGTTCCCTCAATGTACTCACCAGAACTCATCCTGATTCTGATGCTCCAGGCATCAAACCCACTCACAATGAAGGAAATACTCACTGTCTTGGAATTAAGTTTTTGAACAAATGTTTGAGGAATTTTTTTTTGCTGCCTCAGCTGTCTTCTGCACTTTGAATGTAGAAATTACATGCCTGTACTGAACAGGCGGTACAAACATTTCTCATGTGTGTCAGTGGCATTTGGCCCAAACTCACTGACAGACAGAATGTCAGTACAGAAGTACAGCATTTTCTGATTACTTCAGAAACTGGACAAAGGGCACCAAGAACAGGCAAGAACGCTCTAAGTAGTAAATACTAGCTTTAAAGAAAAAAAAAATACATAGGAAATGCAATAAATTAATGGTTGCAGAAAAGATAAAATGAAAAGTTCTAGAAAAGTGAAATTCACTTCAGTTAATTTGTTTACTATAGATGACTACCCCTGAATTGTCTATTTTTCCTCTACAGTTAATGGAGAGGTGGTGATAATCCCCCCAAGGGGAAGAAAAAGCATACAATACTGAAGAAGTGCAGGATCAATACAGCCAGTAGGGAAAGCAGTATTTCTCTGCTCTTCTCTCTCTTCAAGGTTCTGGGACACTCACTGCTATAAGAAACAGAATTATAAAGAAAAAAAAAAAAAAAGAAAAACATAATCCCAACAAATGTAAAAGCTGGGATAAAAGTGGCTGGAGAGCAGCTCAGCAGGAAGGGATGTGGGAGTGCTGGTGACAGCAGGCTCAGTATGAGCCTGCAGTGTGCCCTGACAGCCAAGAAGGCAAACTGCATTGTGTGGTGCATTAACCACAGCACAACTAGGCAGCCATGAAGAGATGATTCTCTCACTGTATTTAGCATCGGCATAGCCTCACCTTGAATACAGTGTGCAGTTCTGGGCTCCACAATATAAGAAAGGTGTCAAGGTACTTGAAAGCATCCAGAGGAGGAAAACAAAGCTGGTAAAAGGGCTGGAAGGCACATCCTATGAGAAGTTGAGAACACTCAGGTTGTCCAGTCTGGAGAAGGAGGCCAAGAAGCAATCTCAGGGCTATCTGCAAATCCCTGAGGAGAGGTGGGACAGAGAGAGGTGCTGGCCTCTGCTCCCTGGAAACTAACAACAGGGCTTGGAACAGGAGAAAGCTGCACCAGGGGAAGTTCAGACTGGACATTAGGAGAATTTTCTTTACCATGAAGGCAGGAAAACACTGGAACAGGATTTCTAGAGAGGTTGTTGATGATCCATGCCTGTCAGCATTTAAGATGCATTTGGGTAATGCCCTCACTAATAAGCTTCAGCTTTTGGATAGCCCTGAAGTGCTCAGGCAGTTGGACAAGATCTTCAAAGGTCCTATCAAACTATCCTGTAAATTCCACTGATAGCAATACAGTCTCACCCTAGCCACTTTCCACAGTAAGAAGTGTTGTTCTCCTCCTTTGCTTGCACAAACACAGCTTTTCAAGGTAATGATGAGCTACTGTGCAGAAAAAAACGTAACAAAAATATATTAATCTTGCTGATCCTGGTGCTGTGCCTTATAATCCAAGCATAATTTGTTGACTGACAATAGTATATAGGAGTGAGAAGGGCAGGTATAACTAATTTCTTAGGATATCCCTGGGAAAATTTTAGAATCCTTCTTAGCATTGTCAAGATACCTCCAGCAGTGACACAGGATCAGTACCTCAATGACTGCAGACAGGATGAACCCAACAGCATTCATTCTGCAAAAAAAAATCACAATCCACTTAAACACCAAGGGTGAAACATAATTCATAGCCAAGTGTGACTTTCACCCAAAGCTAACAAAAATGTTATTTCTGACTTTCCTGAACCTCCATTGCTAAATGCCAACACCATTGGACATTCTCAAATTTACTTATGTATCCTGGAAGACAGCCTCAATTCAGTCCCCAAGATAGGAAGGAACCTGTTAAAAAATTATGGTTCAAGAGTTTCTAACAAATTGTATGGACAGTGCTGGAAGAAAACCAGTTTTACAGTCCACAGACACTGAGATTCCCAAGACTACACGAATGCCACTGAATGCCTGTTTATCTTGAGTTCATTGTGTCCAAAACTGTTTTGGTAAGAAATAACATCTTTGGAGCTGAAAAAGATCTTCCCCCAGAACACTTTTTTTCATTTCCCACAAGTAGCATTCTTTCTTGAAACACAGGGACTGCAATGAATTTGCATTTTCACAGAGTCAGAGAACAAGGAATGGCTGAGGGTGGAAGCCATCCCTGGAAACCATCTGGCCCAAACCCCTGCTCGAGCAGGCCACCTATAGCAGGTTGTCCAGGACCACATCCAAACAGCTTTTGAGGGAGGCTCCACCACCTCTCTGACCTCTCCAGCACTGAGAAGAGGGGAAGGATCACCTCCCTCCACCTGCTGGCAATACCTTGCCTAACACAGTTCAGGTTACCATTATCCTTCTTTGTGGAAAGGCACGCTGCTACGCTGCTGGCTCATATTCCACTTACTGTGCACCAGGCCCCCTACAGCCTTCTCTTCTATGCAGCCGGGTCAACCTCAGCATGTACTAGTGCCTGGTGTTGTTCCTCTGAAGGTGCAGAACTCTGCACTTCTTGTAGAACTTCAAGGAGATCTGTGAGATCATTTCTGCAGCCTGCCCATGTCCCTCTCGATAGCAGCATGTTCCTTTCATGTATCTGCCACTCCTCCCATTGCTGGGTTGCCAGCAGATCTGCTGAGGGTACACACTGGCATATCATCCACATCATCAGTGAGGGTATTTAATAAGAGCAGACCCCTATTGACCCCTGGAATAGACCACTAGTTACTGGCCCCCAAAACAGACTTTGCACCACTTACCACTGCTCTCTCATTCTGGCTGTTCAATCAGTTTTTGTTCCATCTCACTATCTGCTCACTAAGCATCTCTATAAGGATCTTGTGCCTCAGCATCAAAGGCCTTACTGAAGTAAGGAAAGACAATATACACTGCTCTCCCGAGACCTACCTGCCCAGTCATTTCATTGCAGAATTTTATCAAGTTGGTAAAGCATGACTTCCCCTTGGTGAAGTCACATTGACTACTCCTGATAGTTTTCTTCTCTATCATTTGCCTAGAAATGCTTTCCAGGAGTAGCTATTCCACCACCTTCCAGGCATTGACATAAGGCTGACCAGCCGGATTCCCTGGACAGTCCCCCATGCCCTTCTTGAAGATAGGAGCGTCATCTGCCTTCCTCTAGTCATAGGGCACTTCTCCCAGGCACCATGATCAACCAAAGATTATCAAGAGTATCCTCACAATGACACCTGCCAGCTCCCTCAGCACTCATGAGTGCATCCCATCAGGGCCCATGGACATAGCATTGCTCAGATTGCCTGAGCTGACCCTCTGTCTTCTACCACACATACCTTGTCTTTGCTCAAGCCTTTCACTCTGACCTCTGGGATTCACGAAGGCTGGTCTTGCCAGTTAAGACAGCCTTGTTAGCCTGAAGCAACCTGTCCTCTCCAGTCAGCAGAGGAGCAAAGAGAGCCTGCAAGAGCACCTCAGGGTGCAGGTGAAGTCTCTTCCTCCTACAGATCCTTGTGCTACTGCAAGCTCCATACTGATCAGCCTCCCCCCCCTTAAATGCCCCTCCCTCTGTTAAATGCCCCACCCTGCCCTCCTGGGTGGGCCACAATTAACCCATGTGGAATGGGTGCAGGGGGGCATGTGGTGATCTTTGTGGTGCAACAGGACCAAATCTGAAGAGTTTTGTGTCTGGGTTCTCCCCGTGACAGAATAATGCGACGAAAATTGGGGTGTTTTGTGTTTGGTCAGAGGGAGGGCAGGCTGGAAACTCTGTGTCTCTGGTGCCGCCTCAGTAATTACCCAGCATGATCTCCAAGGACATAGAGGGGGAAGATAACACAGTCCTGGGGGACGTGCCTGTGACCAGGTGGTGAAGTACTCATGTCTGTGGGTGTGCAGGTGACCTGACTTGGTGTCCATGCCTGAGCAGGGACAGCAAGGTAAGGGAGAGCGGGATGCGCTCAGCACACACGAGAACAAGCAGCAAACGTTGTGAGGAAGACCATTGACAACCACCAGAGACCCTCAGAAGACCACCAGTGCATTCAGGGACATTGGCATGTTTTTAACAAGTTATAGGAAATTGACTATATTGATAATCTCTCAGGAATGTAACAGATATGTATGTGTTGGCTGTTTAAACCTCCTGTAGCGTGGACAATTTGGCACGCACTCTAGGTGAAGCAATTCCCTGTGCGTCTGGCACCGCAATTAAAGAATGCCTGCCTTCTAAAACTCCAAACTGAGTTTCTTCAACCAACTTTTACAATATCAAGGCTAGAAAAGCTTGCTCAGAGTGCTGTCCATGTGAGTTTTGAATGTCTTCAAGAATAGGCATTCTACATCTCCGGGTCACTCGTCTCAGCATTTTAGGAGACTCTTCTGTAGTTTTCATTAGTTTTCATGCCTTTATTTTAGTTTTCATGCCTTTATTTTTTTTCATGCCTTTATCTGATCATTAGGTCTGTAATACTGAAGAAAGTGCCCCCTCCTCCCCCTCTATCTCCTTGGTGACTGCAGAGTGACCCAGCTGCTGGCATGGTCCTGCTATTGCCAGATCCCGGGGCACCCTCCTAGTGTAATCTAAGAGCTTGCTTATGAGGGCACCTGCCAACACTCCTCTACTGGGGGCACCAAAGCCCACCATGTGAATGATGCGTGCCCTGGGCAGGAGCTGTTGGGCCTTCTGCAGCCTCGCCACCCTCCTCCTGCAGCTGCTCTTCCTCCCCTGGGATGGGAACAGGGGTGGGGGGAAAGTAGCTGGAACCCCTATGCAGGGCAGCTGTGGAGCTGCTGGGAAGCTCTTCTGCATTGGATGCAGCGGGGATGTGATGGCAGGACAGGTCAGGGGCAGGAGTTGTCCCTGCAGAGGCAGTGCTGGAGGCCGGGAGGCCCAGCAGATGTTGGGCCTCCCTGCTGCAGTGGTGCATAATGATGTCAACAAGCTTCTGCACAAATATCACCGTGTGCCATCTCAGAGACAGCCACAGCAGCTGGATCAGGGCATTCTCATCCAAGCCAACGAGGCGCAGACTGGACATGATGACACCTTCCGCTGCGGCTGCTTCCCAGCTTTCATGCCCAAAGAACTGCCTCAGCTCTCTGCGCAGCCAGGGCAGCAGGGACTGAAGCAAATCTGGGTATTCTCGGAAGAGCGATGCCCAAGTGCTGGCCTGAAGGGCACCCACAGAACAGCTGGGCGCAAATCCTGCGGTCAATGACTGAGATGCTGCAGGGCGGTGGGAGCTGCGTATGGCTGAGCTCTCCATGAGCTCTCCTTCTACGGTGGATGACGACGAAGACCTCCACAGGTGGTCTGATAGTCACTTCTTCAAAGTTGTCGTCTGCCTGCAGCGAGTGCACAATGGAGGTCACTCTCCCCTTGCAAAGGGGGCACTCGGGCTTCCTCTCTGCCCAGCGCTGGATGCATTTAAAACAAAACCGGTGCAGGCACGGCAGTACATAGCCAGCATTACTCCATGTGTCTAGGCAGATTGGGCAGCGCTTATCCAGTGCTGAGGCCATGTTCTCCACGTGATCTGAAAGGCTGGGCAGAAGTGGGACGACAAGCTGCTCCCTCCCACTGGTGCTGCAGCAGCTTCTGTCACACTACAAAAGGAGGAGAGGACAAGGTCATCGGCTGAGCTGGGGAGTGGTGGAAGAATTGTTCAGCACCCTCGAGGAAGAAACCCTTACAGATGACCAGGGGGATGTGTCCCCACAGCGCTCACCTCTGCTCTTCCAAGATCACCTCCCGGGTGCCCTGGCTGCCTGAACCAGGCAGGGCCGTGGGAGAAGCTCTGCTGGTTTGAGGGTTGCTCCAGCAACTCCCAAAGCACAGCGCCAGTACCCAGGCAACCCTTGCTCCTCACTGCAGACCTCCAAACCACGCTTAGCTGGAGTGCAGGCGCAAGCTGGTACAGTGAGACTATGCACCCACATATCAGCAGTGATGACCACGTGGTCACAATCCATCACTTGCAGACATCACTGTCTGCCAGTCAGGGACAGAATCACAGAATCACAGAATTTCTAGGTTGGAAGAGACCTCAAGGTCATCGAGTCCAACCTCCAACCTAACGCTAACAGCCCTCCACTAAACCATATCCCTAAGCTCTACATCTAAGCGTCTTTTGAAGACTTCCAGGGATGGTGACTCCACCACTTCCCTGGGCAGCCTGTTCCAATGCCTCACAACCCTTTCTGTAAAGAAGTTCTTCCTAACATCTAACCTAAAACTCCCCTGGCTCAACTTAAGCCCATTCCCCCTCGTCCTGTCACCAGGCACGTGGGAGAACAGGCCAACCCCCACCTCTCTACAGCCTCCTTTAAGGTATCTGTAAAGAGCAACAAGGTCACCCCTGAGCCTCCTCTTCTCCAGGCTGAACAAGCCCAGCTCCCTCAGCCGCTCCTCGTAGGACTTGTTCTCCAGGCCCCTCACCAGCTTCGTCGCCCTTCTCTGCACCCGCTCAAGCACCTCCATGTCCTTCTTGTAGCGAGGGGCCCAAAACTGAACACAGTACTCGAGGTGCGGCCTCACCAGAGCTGAGTACAGGGGGACGATCACCTCCCTAGCCCTGCTGGTCACGCTGTTCCTAATACAAGCCAGGATGCCGTTGGCCTTCTTGGCCACCTGAGCACACTGCTGGCTCATATTCAGCCGACTGTCCACCATCACTCCCAGGTCCTTCTCTGCCTGGCAGCTTTCCAACCATTCCTCTCCCAGCCTGTAGCTCTGCTTGGGGTTATTGCGCCCCAGGTGCAGGACCCGGCACTTGGCCTTGTTAAACTTCATGCAGTTGACCTCAGCCCATCGGTCCAGCCTATCCAGATCCTCCTGCAGAGCTTTCCTACCCTCAAGCAGATCGACACACGCACCTAACTTGGTGTCATCTGCGAACTTACTGAGGGTGCACTCAATGCCCTCGTCCAGATCATCGATGAAGATATTAAAGAGGACCGGCCCCAGCACCGAGCCCTGGGGGACGCCACTAGTGACTGGCCTGCAACTGGACTTGGCTCCATTCACGACGACTCTTTGGGCCCGGCTATCCAGCCAGTTTCTAACCCAACGAAGTGTACGCCAGTCCAAGCCAAGAGCAGCCAGTTTCTTGAGGAGAATGCTGTGGGAGACGGTGTCAAAAGACTTGCTGAAGTCAAGGTAGACCACATCTACAGCCTTTCCCTCATCCACCCAGCGCGTCACTTTGTCATAGAAGGAGATCAGGTTCGTCAAGCAGGATCTGCCTTTCATAAACCCATGCTGACTGGGCCTGGTCGCCTGCTTGCCCTGCAAGTGCTGCGTGATGACTCTCAGGAGGATCTGCTCCATGAGCTTCCCTGGCACTGAGGTCAAACTGACAGGCCTGTAGTTTCCCGGGTCAGTCCTCCGGCCCTTCTTGTAGATGGGTGTCACATTTGCTAGCCGCCAGTCAACTGGGACCTCCCCCGATATCCAGGACTGCTGATAAATGATGGAAAGTGGCTTGGCCAGCTCCTCTGCCAGTTCCCTCAGTACCCTTGGGTGGATCCCATCAGGCCCCATCGACTTGTGCACATCTAAGTGCCGTAGCAGGTCACCAACCAGTTCTTCATGGATAGTGAGGGCCACATCCTGCCCCCCATCCCCTTCCACCAGCTCAGGGTACTGAGTATCCAGAGAACATCCGGTATTGCCGCTAAAGACTGAGGCAAAGAAGGCATTGAGCACCTCCGCCTTTTCCTCATCTCTTGTAACTAAGTTTCCCCCCGCATCCAGTAAAGGATGGAGATTCTCCTTAGTCCTCCTTTTTGTGTTGACGTATTTATAGAAACGTTTCATCACAAACGGACATCACAATGGCCATCCTCATACGCAACAATTGCCGTAGCCTGCACCAGCACTTGCACCACTGCACACAACCATGCACGGAGAACTCCTGGAAGCCCACCTGCACACAGTCCCCCTCACCCTTCAGCATCCCAGCCTTTGGCTGTGGGATCATTGCCTAGTGTTCCTCTGTGTGGCCTCCAACCCCATATCTGGGCATCACTTTTCCAAGACTACCCAGCTTTGCTCCAGTCCCTGCTGCCCTGGCTGCACCACAAACTGCAGCTACTTCTTGGGGCTGAGAATCCCCAAGCAGATGTGGTGGAGGACCTAATGACGTCCAGCCTAAGCTGCAAGAAAATGTCTTGATCAGGCTGCTGGGGTTCCTTCTGAAAAGTATTACAGCAATGTTTGTTCACCAGCTTATTGACTTTAGGCACCAATGCATTCAAGAGGACTGCCATTTGCTGAGCCTACAGGACTTCTGTGCTGCCACGAGGCAGGAAGGCAGCCCTGTAGCTTCCCCTGGATCTGCTGTGTCCTTGGGAGAGTCTCCCACTTTTGCCCTGTTCCTCACCACCAGCTCACCACCAGATCCTCTACTGCTCCTCATGGTGGTCTGACCCACCCCTCTTCTGTCCCTTTTCCTGTTCTTGAGGATGAAGTGCCCTGGAAAGAGACAGAGGAGGCTGTGGCCAGTCCTGTGGCCAGTCCCTACACTGCCGTACAGGGCAGAGATCACTCATACATATTCTAAACTATTTTAAATAGCTGCTTTTAAAACATAAGTCCTTCTTCTCCCCACTCATACATATGAAAAGAAACAAAAAGCCAAACTAGAGCAGGCTGACTTTTCATCAAAATAGTGAAGAATAGCTGGCTTTGAAAGTGGTTAAGCACAGGACAGATAAAGTAAATCTTCCGTTATCCCTGTCATAGTGTGTGATCTCTGCTCAGATTTAGTTCTCAAATACATGCCAAGCCAAAGGTATCTTTGAACTGATACAGCTTTTTGACTGATTTCGTATTTGTAATCCCTTTTGAGCTGATGTAAATCCTCTGACATTCGCAGCATGCTCTGACAAAGATTGTGTCACTATATATAGATACTAGACTCAGTGAGGTGAGACATGATATTAATGAGTGTTTTAGTAATTGTAAAGCATTTGCTCTCATCTATACTGTAATAGAGTGATTTTGTTTTTACTTCATAAATTTAGAGAGGAAACTGCCTGCTGGTGAGATAAAGAAATTTTCATAGATGGTTGAGAAGGTAATAACAACAGGAATGCTGCTAGAATGAGCTAATATATTTCACACTGCAACATTCTTTGGAATAGCCTAGAGCACCCTAGATTCATGTGACAAAGAAGATATGCACACAACTTTACATACAAAGCAGTGGGTACTGAGATGATCATTATAACAGCCAGTCTCATGAAAACAGTCACATGTGAATGGTTGTGAATATAAAGCCACGCGCATTAGAGAAACACTTTAGTGCCGAGTGCAATATTGTTATGCAAAGAGATGTATGGAATAGCCCTAATTTTTCCAGAAGTTTTTTCCCATGGTTAAAATCTTTTGGATATATATATATGTATATATTTTAGTTTTGAAAGTCCTACTTGCTTAGCACTTTGAAAAGACAACATAGTTCCACTAGTGTGGATTCATTTGCTGTCTCAGTCTGAATTAGCAATCCCAATAATATCACTGATATGAAACATTTCCTTCTCAGTGATTGATTGCTGTCTTAGAGAAGAACAGTTAAAAAAAATTGTCTTCTGTTAAACACATGCACTGAGCCAATATTTATTTCTTTTCATTCCTGCACACAGTGTATTTTGTAAAGGGCAAAGAACAATAAAGATTCAGCAGCTCATTGTTGTTTCATTGAATCACAACTGCACAACTCTCTACCAGTTGGGGAATATTGACAAGAACAACAAGATACACTGGAGTTTATAAGTTTTCAGATCAGAGACATCTGTACTCTCTCAAGCTCAGCTAAAATCAATGATAGAAAGGAAAGAGCATGGGTGTGAGATTCTTTTTGGTCTTTGTGATATACTTGGTCTTGACCACATTCTTAAAGATAATGTTTATCACTATGTTAGACAAACTAAACAGTTCACATGTGTTCTGCAAATTTGCTGTTTTTAGAGAAAGAAAAACAAACGCATGCAAAATGCATGCAAGAACGTTCAACATTGGGGTTATCTTTGTTATAAATGAAGTCTCAACTCAATCTGAATTGAGTAATATTTATAAAGAAATATTTATAAAAGGTATAAAAGGCAAGTAAACAGCGCTGGGTTTGCAGGGAGTCTACACTCCACCAACACGCACACATGAACATCAAACATTCTAAATACACAGAACATTGCTTTACATACTAAACCCGAGTATGCCCGATTGTACATATGTACAATCACAAAAGGTAACAAACAATCCTTTAAGTCTATTACTATCAATGTCCATGACAGGGGGCGCATGGTTGGCCTGGTTGAAGTGCTCCCCTATCTCCCATGACTTATAACAGTCTCCATTTTCCATTCCTTTTCTTGATTACAAACAAGTCTCCGTTTTCCATTCCTTTTGAACACTATGTCTTGCTTTAAGTTGTCAAGCAACTCGGTCTTCAAGCCTTATGTATCCCGTTCATCCCGGATCGAAGAAAAGCATATCCATCTCCTTTTCAAGCAATAGGCCTGGGTCAAAAGGCACGTCCAGGTCACCAGGGGGCATAGCAGCAAAGGCCTGCGACGGCAGTGGGGGGGGGGGGGGTGAGCGATGGCGTAGCAGTCGGATCAGTAAAGGAGCCCGCAGCTCCCTCACTGTCTGGCAAACCACACGTTTCTGACTGTGGTCCCATATGGCTCTTAAGGCCTCTGAAGCTGCTCGCCAGGTGCCGAGCAATCCCACCGCAACCTTGTCGTTTTTAGTAGCAGAGTCCCACACCTTGACCTCAGTTTGGTCCCATATTTCAGGCTCATAAACTGTCTGATTGTTAATAAGGAGAATAAGCTGTAAGGTTACCAGGACAGTCTTTGTTTCCAAGGACGTATGATTCCCCATAATGTGCAGCTGCTTACCAGCGAGGGGCAGCTGTGTGCACAGGTCCGCTTCTCTCAGCTTGAGCTTCTTCCCAGCTCCGGTGCGCCCATTTCCAGCGACTTTCTGTACGAGCTTCTCTGAGCGGTTTGCTGAGTCTGGCCGAACCTATCTCAGTGAGGCGATCAATGTGCCTGTTCCCGTCCTGGTCTCTGTTCTGCTAGCCTGTTCCTTTTCATTCCTTCTTTCTGCTTCTTTATTGATGACATAACTTCATTATATCGTGTTGCCTTTTTCATCTTGAGGACAGGCTCCCCTTTTGTACCCTTTGCCCCACAGCAGTCCTTTTCAAACAACTTTTCATTGGTCAAACAACTTTGCATATAACAGCAACAGCAAACACCCAGCAACTTCCATGCCTTAACGGCTGGAGAACAAGCAACCTGAGACGGCATGGCGTCTCCGGAATCACCCTTCTTTGTTCCCTCTAAACTCTTACATTGCTGATGGCCTCATCGTTAAGAGTCTGATGTTATCATCAACCACGGGGCTTGCCGACCCCCATGGCCACACTCCCACATCTCCCCCTTCTTTATTAATATCTCAACACGAATTACCACTCCATATACAACATCTTGGATCCCTTTGAAGGAGATTGTCACTGGAACCAGAAGAGTTCTGAGAACTAAAAAGCTCTGTAGCAAAGAGCTACTTCGTGCTGAAGAATAAGGGAACAAGTGAAAACATTTTGAAGTCTCTGTGGCTGGAATCCAATGCAAGTTTTGTTTGCTTGTTTGTCTTCCTGCAGGAAATACCACGTGGAGGTACTCTATATTCATTATAGAGTATTTTCATTGTATATATTGTATACATACATATCTATAATATGTATTATAGATATATAGATACCTATACTTATTATAGAGTACCTGGAGGTACTCTATATGCATTGACAGACACACACACACATTAGAGTATATTCGTTGTACATATTACATACATATATATAATGTATTCTATAGATACATAGTTTTATAGAGTACCTGGAGGTTGACACACAGACACACACAGACACACATTTCCTCCCTCTCTCTCTCTCTCCCCCACACACACGCTGCTAGATTGTTCTTTTATTTGTTTCTTTTTATTGACTCTGAGCATTTTGGTGGAGCGGGCCATCCTCCTGCCCCGCTCCCGGCGCCGAGGAGCAGCCGGTGCCTCGGGGCAGCCCCGGGCTGTACATTTCATTCCCTTCCGTGCTGTAGCCGTGCCTGCTGGCACCCCCTCACAGCGGCGCCTCGCCGCCATACTCCTCCCACCACCACCCCTCGCCGCCCACAAGATGGCGGCGCCGCCCTCCCCGCCGCCATTCCCGCCGTGCTCAGCGCCCCGCGTCCCCGCCCCGCCGGCCGGGGGCATCGCGGCGCTGCGGGCGGGCGGCGGGCATGGCGCTGGAGGCGCGGCGGATGGAGGGCGACGTGGAGGACGGCGAGCTGTCCGACTCGGACTCCGACATGCCCGGGGCCGGGTCCCCGGGGGGACAGCAGCAGGTGAGGGCGCGGCGGGTGCGGCCTTCCCGGCCCCGCCGCCTCCCGGTGTGGGTGTGGGTGCGGGCCGCGGCCGGGCTGTTGGGGGTGGGAGGGGGGGGTTGGGGAGCCCCCCTCAGGCTCCGGTGGCCCTTGGGGGTTGGGGGCTGTGAGGGGGCAGCCCCGCGGCTCTGGTGGGGAACAAAAGGCACAAACAGCCCCGGGCACGCGTGGGGGCGGCGGGCGGCCTGCCCCGGCTGGAGGCCCTGCAGCGCCCACGGCGTGTGCGGTAACATAAAATACAGGTGTTTTGTAATGAAAAATAAGTATAAGGTCTCTCTCCCTGCTTATAGGAAGAGAAGAGATGTTACCGTAATTGTGGTGAGCGCAGTGAGGGATTTTAACCTCGGTGTAAAAGAAGTCGCAATCTAACTATCGCAGCACAGGGCAGAGCTTTGTGATAAGAAAAATCCCGGCCGGGGGAAGCCTGGGATGAGCAATAAGGAAAGTGCTCGTTGTAGAATGGCATGGGCAGCATGGCCAGAACTTACCTCCAGGTGCGAACAGGGATTCTGGGTTATGTTGCCAGTGGTGTTTCCGTGGATTAGGCAGGTTTGAATTGATGTTTTAAATTTACCTATCAGATAGGTGAGTTATTATTCTCTTATGAATATTGCAGCAATTGGACTTGTTTGTAGAAAATTCTAAACAAAACCTTTTTGTTTGTTTGTTTGTTTGTTTAGTCTAAATTAGTAAGTAACTACGATGGGTCAGTAGCATGTTCTTGCTTTAAAAGAAGAAAAAAACGAAGCATGGGAGGTTCTTGCTGAATATGAGGGGGAACTTCTTTACTGTGAGGGTAACAGAGCTCTGGAACAGGCTGCCCAGAGAGGTTGTGGAGTCTGCTTCTCTGGAAATACTCAAAATTCTCTGGATGCCATCCTGTGCAATGTGCTCTAGGTGATCCTGCTCAGCAGGGGGTTGGACTAGGTGATCTTCCAAGGTCCTTTCCAACCTTGGCCATTCTGTGATTCTGTGAAAACAGAGTTCTTATCTAAGGTATTACTATCACTAATTGTTCATGTCCTGTCCTGTGTGAATCAGAATCAGCACACCCAGTTCACTTCTCAAAGTCTGAGCAGCATCCGAATATTGTGGGTTTGTAGTTCTCTTTCTTCTTTTCCTCCTCGCTAACGACCTGAGGAGCACTATGGTCATTACAGGTCACGCTAGTTCAGATCTCATTCTGGCAGGTCAGACTACAGAGAAAACATTATTTTCTCTACTGTTACAAAACCTTTCACTAAGTTATCTGGTGGTTTGCTTCCTTAAAACCTCTGTGCATGTCTGTCTTGTCTGAATTGGGATTTGTATTAAGTAGGTTTGCCAGTCTCTTAATAATCTTACTTAATGTGATTCAATAAAAGTTATGTTAAGCAGATCGGTGACTCTTGATTTGTTTTTGTTTGTGTTGCTTGTTTTTTTTCCTGTAGCAACCATGCTGTAGAAGCATTCAAAATAGAGGAGTTTCATAAGATGCTCGTGTCAACTGTAGTCCATAACATGTTTATAGAAGACTGCCCAAACACCCACAAATCAAGATTAATAACTGCTAACTAATGAAATTTTTGGCATGACTTGATAGCTCTTTTTCTTTACAGAAGTAATTGGATTAACAGACATTTATTTCTTCATTCCAGAAATCTCATGATGGCAGTAATTCAGGCAGACCTTTCCAGAGCAGCATTTCATCCTGTGCACCAAGCGTTCCTTATCGAACAACCAAAAGCGTGGATTCAAGTGATGAAAGCTTTTCTGAATCTGATGATGACAGCTGTCTGTGGAAACGAAAACGACAGAAATGTTTCAACCTTCCTCCTGCAAAGTCTGAGCCTTTTCCACTTAGCCAGAGCCACCAAAAACAAACTGCTGTAGGTGGTAAGAAGGTCAACAATATTTGGGGTGTTGTGCTTCAGGAGCAGAATCAGGATGCAGTGGCTACTGAACTTGGGATTCTAGGAATGGATGGCAGTATTGACAGAAGCAGGCAGTCTGAGACTTACAATTATTTATTGGCTAAAAAGCTGATGAAGGAAGCTCAGCAAAAGGAGGCAGAGACGTTAGATAAAGAACTGGATGAATACATGCATGATGACAAGAAAACAACTCCAGCAGAAGAAGAAAATGGACAAGGCTTTCTCAAACGGAAGCGGCCTGTAAAAGATAGACTGGGTGAAAGGCAAGAAATGAAATATAAAGGAAGGTATGAAATAACAGAAGAAGATTCAGAGGAAAAAGTGGCGGATGAAATAGCTTATCGGTAAGTTGGGTAATGATGCATCTGCCTCAAATATGGGTAAGATGTTGATAGAAACAAAGGCAAAAAAAATTAAAAGCTTTCTAGTTGCTAAACCTGTAATACCAATTTACAAAAAGCATGAGTGCCTTGTGGCAATTTCCAAAGTCCTGAAATGAAAATACAGCATTATAATTGTTGTCTTTTAGAGGCATCCAGGAATGGTGTCCAAATTTTTGTTTCTTTTTTGAAAGAGGTAGGTAGAGGTTGACTGGAATGATGTGTTGTTTGACAGCAGTGGCAAGGACAAATACTGTTTCTCACTATTTAGATTTAACAGTGGCTTTTTTAGGAAATACCCTGTATTTGAAAATGTGAATTTAAAGTTAGACACCAATGTACACATGCTGTTTTCACCACGAAAATCTGTCTGAGTTACAAATCTTTGAAACTGTAGTTGACTTAGGTAGTGTAGGGCTTTGGAGAGCACGGCTTCTGAAACAAGTTTGCTTCACGTGCATGGAACATCCCTGTCTGCAGAGACATTTCACTGCTGCTGTAACTGAGGGCTGTGCCAGGGCTAGACACCAGCACTGAAATCAAGTGTCTTGTCTCTTTCTGTGTTGTAAAACTGTGCTGCTGTTCTGTGCTAATCTATGCCAGCCATTGTTAGGGTTTTCAAGTTCCAGCCACGCACATTATCAAATTCTTTTCACAGTCCTGCTCTTTACTGACTGTACACTGAGCTGAGAATCTGAGAACTTACCTGTTCAAAATCCTATTGTTTGTTTGTTTGTGTTTTTTTTTCTTTTTTTAAGGGTTAGTTTTCAGGTAAGTTGGTTTCCCCTATCAGTTTGCTTCACAGGTTCCTTTAAGCTTGCACTGGCAGGGCTGACTGATGCAGGGGGATATGGGGGCACATGACAGAAGTGATTTAAGATTGATTTAAGCTGCTGTAGTCTTTTCAGCAGTGCAAAGGAACAAAATTGGTAACTAGGCAACAGGAGCTAAAAGACTTACTGATTTGTCTATTGACATCTCAGCTGGCTTTGTTGATTGTTGTTGATTTCTGTCATATGATACTGGTATTGCCAGATGCTGAAATACAGCAATTAGGCAGTGATTAATGCTGTTATCAGGTCTCACTGTCTTTTCATTTGTGAATCTGAAAACCTAGAGCACGTCTCTTGTAATAAACTTTTCTTTATTCTGTTTAGCTTCATGACAATAAGGGCAGAAGACCCCCCCCCTTTTTTTTTTTCTAATTGCTTATAGGAATAGCTGCACTGAACTATGTCAGTAGAACTGTGCTTATAGAGATGACAGCACCATTATTTAAGCTGTGCTGTGCCATCTGTGCGTGGATTCATAACCTTGTGTTGTGCTGGCCCACACAATGCATGGAAATGAAAGAAGTTTTCTGTCAGTCTTGTATCATTTTTGCCTCCTATCTTGCTCAGTCCCTGTTGCTCTGCACAGCATTAAAGTGCCCAAAAGAGGGTTGTACTGGGGTAGAATGAGCACTAGGTGGAGATCTGACTTTGTCAGGCTGCCGCTGCTACTAACAGAAACCTCTGCAAGGAGTCCTGGTTATCTTAAAGTTGTCTGCATCTTTGAGAAACCTTTTCCTCTCTTCCAGTAATTCACAATTTAGAACTCAGTCCTGTAAAAATATAAGCAAGCATTCACTTTCTGATGCCTTATCATTCTTTGAATTCAGATTAAGCACAGTATAAAATGTAGCTGGCTTGGTGAACATTTGCATGGTTAGGACAATTATCATTATGTGGGGAGATTCAACATGTAATGTATGTAGCTGTGTAGCAGTCATGTCACTGAAGAGTGCTGAGGGCTGGAGATGGTTTTCAAGAAATTTTTGTAATTGCTGTGATCTGTTGGTCCTCAAAGGTTAAACCTACTGCTTGGGACTGTGCATAATTAGCTTTGTCATTTAAAAAAAGAGAGTTCAGAGCGCGAACTCTTACTCTGGACAGGTGGTTTTGGTTTGTGGGCTTAGGCTTTTTTCCAGTAGGAGTTCACAGTTTGGCACCGTGACTTGACTTGATGCTGTGTAAAAATTTCTCTTTCATGCAGATTCACAATAGAAAACTTCTTTACTTAGGACATCGTTGTTGGGGAAAAAAAAAAAAAAGGCAATTTAACTCAGTAGTAATGTGATTTTTTTTTTTCTGATGGCATTTGATAAATTAGGTAGATAGTTTGATAGGTTTGATCACAGGTTGGTCAACATCCTGTTTTGTATTATGTGGGTTTGTTTGAGTTGCACATGTTAGATGGTAACTTTTACATTTACTGTTGTCTCCTGTTACTTTTTGATTTAACTTTCTAACTAGCCTAAATGTTACATTTACTGTAACGTCCATCTTCCTTGCTGACTTTGTACTCATAACTCTTTTAAAGTTACAGTTTGGTGTAACACTTTTATACTGTAATTTCAGATGTTTAAAAAGGGCTTTACAGTTTCTCATATGACTTAACTTCTTACAATTCAATAGAGGGAAAACAGTGCATTTTTATTGAAATAATTATTTAAAATGCATACTTTAGAAGTTACTGGTACTTAGAAACTCAATATTATAAAATCAGATTTTAGAAGCCACTGAAACACATCTAAATTTGTAGACACAGGTTTTAGCACAGTTTCACGTCCTGCAGAATATGTTGGTGATTATGGAAGTTTTTTGGATGATTTTACTTGAAATTCTGCTGACTGTACACTTGTTTGTTTGTTTGTTTTCTCTCTTTAAAGACTTTGTGAGCCAAAGAAAGACTTAATTGCCCGAGTAGTGAAAATAATTGGAAAGCGAAAAGCCATTGAACTGCTCATGGAAACAGCCGAAGTGGAACAAAATGGTGGACTGTTCATAGTGGTAAGGAGGATGTGATATTGTGGGTTTGGGGGTGGGGAGGATGCTTTTTACTTGCAGAAAGTAAATTTAAGTAATTTACATTTAAGTAATACAGGTACTATCGCATAGCATTCACATTTAACAGGTTCTCCCAGATGCCATGCGTTAACCTATGGCCTTCTTTCAGGAAGGAGATCTTTCATTTGAGCCATGAAAGTGACTTAGCAGTAAATACTAACGTAACCATCAGCAGGGTTAGTGAAAACAGTGAGATGAATGAAACTGGAAATTGCCTGACTTTGTGTCCTCAGATCAGTATATGTTTTGCAGCATTAACATGTGTTACCTGCCTTCTCTTGTGTTGTTTCCCTCACAAACTTAAGAGTAAGGAATTCTAAATCCTGAATAAAAGCTTCTATTTTTAGGCTGTTTCACAGCACTAGCCTACTTAGGTTAATCAGCGTGCAGTCACAGGTCAACGTACTGTGCTGAGCATATCTAATACCACATTCGAAAAGTAACTTGCAAAAGCGAATCTGTTAGCTTTATTATAGGACTTTTAGTTTGTGTACCAGGAGAGCAGAAACAATCACTGATTTATATTACAAATTATAGTAAAGATCCTATATGTAATGAATAGGCTGTAAGTTTCTGCACATGTTTTTGTTAAATAACAATCTATAAGGCAAGTTAAAAATTGAAGGAGGAGCAGGAAGAACCTTGTGTATAGTTTATATTTTTTACATTCAATCATTGCAGATCAGGGAGAAAGCTTTCTAACTAGTGAATTCTCTTAAAAGCAGTCTATTGTCATGAAGGATTAAAGTGTTTAATAAGTATTTACAAAGGAGATGAAAGGACACAACTCCTAGTGGTACAGGTTCTTTGGCTTGCAGATCATTCGAAAGGCAGATTTCGTATACTGTTTGTCTTGGTTGGGATTTTGTGCAACTAGGTTGATAAAAGTATGGTGTCTGCTGTTTCAAGAACAGATATAAAAATTGAGGCTCCTTGTTAAAACTTTTGGATTGTGTTTGTTATTTAGTAGAAAAGTGTCATTTACTACGGTATTAGTGCATTAGAGCAGCAGCACAACTTTATATGATGTGAATTGTAGTTGAAAAATATTCTGATAATTAGTATTTATAATTCATAAAGATTTCAAAGTTGGGTTTGTTCATGCTTTGGTATTAGGCATCACGCCACTGTTGTTCCGCTGAAAACTACTGCATTGTGGGGAGAAACTTGCGCCTTAGGCAAAAATGCAAAATTCTGCAGATAAATAAATGAGATTCTACATAATTTTATGAAATTAATTTTTGACTTTGTACTATGCTTTTATGTTAGGAATATTTTGAATATCTAACCTAATACATGCATTATTGCAGATAACTGTGAGAGTAGTTAGAATACATTAGCATTTTATGTCTTCACTACCAAAATCAGAAGCAGAGTGTAGCTGAACAGTTTGGTGTGATGTTCTAAAATGGATTTATTTTTTTTTTTGAAGCCTCATGCACTACCTGTCAAAATATAGCAACCTAGTAGTTGACCTTCTTATGATTAGAACAGCCACAGGTAGAAAAGAACCATGGTGATGGTTACATAACACATAGCACAGCAGAACTTAACCTTTGTCTCAGTAGAAAGCATCGTCTTTTGTGCTGTTTTTATATTAAAAAGTTCTTGTTAGGTTTGCTGTTATCACTAACTCACTTTTTCCCTATTAAGAATGGTACCAGGAGGAGAACACCAGGGGGTGTTTATTTAAACCTGCTGAAGAATACACCCAGTGTCAAAGAAGAACAAATCAAGGTAAAATTGTCAAGAGTACAAGTGGTTGTCCAAAGTAAACTGGAGGGGGGGAAGGGTAGTCTGCCAGAAATATTACAGTTGAATCCTTCTCATAACTTTTAGCAAGTTTAATTCTATTATTCCAAAGGAAGTATATTCCAAAGAAGCCAACTTTTCATATTAAAAATACAAGCAAAGAACAATTGATGAAGTACATTCACACAATGCAAAAGGAACACCTTTTATGTATTGCTAGTCATAAAATCTTGTCAGGGATAATGAGATTGTCGAGTCTGAAGAGTTAAATGCTGTATTTTCTTTACTTTGTATATGCTTTGCAGTAACGTTACCTACAGTTATTTTAGTTATTACAATATTTTTCCGTTTGGACTAATGGTGTTCTCTTGTAAAATACTTCTGTCCTGCACAGCTCCAGCTGTAGCACCAGGCGGTATGGACTGTCACACTGTGATCTGAACCTAGCTTTAACTGCTCTCAGGCCTTATTTGTGGTGATCACCACTTTAGTTTTGAGAGCTTGTAAATATTACTGCCTTTCATTTTACAGTATGAAATGGTCTGAGATGGTATTTTTCATGCTATTAAAACAACTTTCTTCTTGAACAGTATTTGCTATTTATTTAAGTGTGTTTAAAGAATGACTCACTTATTTGTTTGTAGGTGGCTAGCGGCTAGAGC
Source organism: Aythya ferina (assembly GCF_964211825.1). Taxonomy (NCBI): domain Eukaryota; kingdom Metazoa; phylum Chordata; class Aves; order Anseriformes; family Anatidae; genus Aythya; species Aythya ferina. The sequence goes on along the minus strand of NC_140299.1, from coordinate 50,786,507 downwards.
TCACTCTATGTATCATCCCAGTATTTTGTACTGGGAAAGAGATGAATTAACATAAATGTGATTGTTGTATGTTTAAAAAAAAAAAAAACTTCCACAGCTTACAATAGTCACAAGAAGATGCAACTTTAATCACTTCACCTCATTTCCAAATTAAAAAAAAAAAGGCGTAACAGAAACTTTCTGTCAGGATTTCTCTACAGGTCACCTTTAAAAAAAAATTCTTTCAACTTGGCAAACATATTTTTCTTAGAGTGGTGTACATTGGAAGAGACCTCTGGAGGTAGGTCCTCTGGCCTTCACAAAGCAGGGCTCCACTACTAGAGATTGCCCAGGACCACATCCAGGCAGCTTCTGATTGTTTCAGAAATTCAGCCAACTGAAAATTATGCCAATATACAGTCATCCTTACAGTCAAAAAATATCTGCCAGTGTTCAGGAGGAACCTTCGGTGTTTCAGTTTGTGCCTGTTGCCTCTTGTCCTGGCACTGGGCACCACTGAAAAGAACCTGTCTGATTTCTTCACGCTCTTCCTTCAGGTACTTGTATATATTAATGAGATACGGGCCCCCTGGAGCCTACTTTTCTCCAGGCCATCTTAGTGGCCTGTCGCTGGACTCTTTCCAATATGTTTGTATGGCTCCTGCACTGGGTAGCCCAAACCTGGACACAGCACTCCAGGTGTGTCTTCTCCATCGCTGAGGAAAGAGGAAGGATCACCTCTCAGAAATTATATAATAGAATTATTTATGGGGCATTTTTCTTAATTGCTATCTCTACTCATACTTTTACTCTGAAAAATGTATATATTACTTATTGCTCAGCTAGTCATAAAAAGGATTTTACTTCACATTCTCTTTAGGAAGCACTAGTAAAATGAATATACCAAACTTTTTTTTTTTTTCTTTCAAGGAAATATTCTATCTGGAAAACCAAAAGGAGTATGAAAACAAGAAAGCTGCAAAGAAGAGGAGAATACAAGTTCTAGGAAAGAAGATGAAAAAAGCCATCAAAGGGCTTAACCTGCAAGAATACGATGATGCATCTCGTGAGACTTTTGCTAGTGATACAAATGAAGCTCTGGCTTCTCTGGATGATTTACAGGATGGACACCATGAAGCAAAGATGGAACCTGAGGATATTATAGAAATTGATAATGCTCATGATTTGGAGATCTTTTAGTTCACAGTGATAACAAAGTCTCCACAAAACACATAAAATGAGTGTTTCTTATTATCCCATGACTTCATGTTTTCGTAAGTTGCAGAAACATGGGAAATACTCGATGGTGAAGAAAGTGACATAATTCCTAGCTAAATTTAACAGCATGAAACATGTTAGTTGTCCTGTTACTTGTTTGCTAAGTCTTCAAAAACTGATAAGATTTTTCTAGATGACAACTGCATCATTGTGTTTGTCCCTTAGGAACTTTTTTCTAGCCATATATTAAATTTAGGCATTAAGTCTGTTTTAACCAAATACATCCTACTTAATCTGCTGAAGCTAACAAAGTTGCCATCAAATGGGGGATATTCCTAGTTACAGCTGGACAGAAACACTATTATAAAGTCAGTCTTGATGTGAAAGATCCTGTGGTCTTAATAGGACAGTGAGTTGACAAGAATAGCAATGTTTATAGGATGAAGACATGTAAAAGCAGATTGGCTTGTGAAATTAACCAAATTTTCATAGCTACTGACTTTTTGATAACAACCTTGTAAATAAGTACTGTTGAACAATGGATGTTGTAAATTTCTGCAGCAGTTCACTCCATTTTATAATAGTGGTTTGAGCTTCCAACTTGTTCTGTCTAAGCTTTTTCTGTGAACCCACAGACAACTTATACAGGATTTTTTTGTTCTAAAACATAAGTGAATTCTTCCTGAGCAGAGATTTGTGTTTCCTTTGAGGGTCTGTAAGCTCTATGTGCAGGTATGAATATTGCAATTCTTGTCTCCATGCTTTTTCTGATGTGAAGTAGAATGAAGCAATGTGCAGCTTGCAAAAATTCAGAAGTTTTTCTTTGCCTGAATCTCAAGAAAATAATAGTATGCAAAAGATAATTTTTATTTGATGCAGAAGACTTATGTAGTTCATAAGTTTGAAGGTAACTTTTACATTGAACATTGTGTTTAATATAATTGAAGAACATTTGCAACACTGATATGTATGATATCTTGGTCACTAATAAGTTGTGTTTTCTGTGAATATACGCTATTTTTCAGTATAAAATCTTTCCGCGTTTTTAATTCACTTTCAAACCCAACAACAAAGTTCTGGGCATGAATTTTGCTTACCTGAAAGTCTTTGGATTTCAGAAGCAAAGCATATCACTGAAGCACATAAAGAAATTACTGTCAAGAGTAACATTTAAAGCACTAAAATCTAATGCACTAAATGTCTTGAAAGAGACATCTTAAACATGCAACACATTCCGTTATGTGCTTTAACAAATTTCATTAGAGCTGTTCTGTGTTTTTCTGTTCATGCACCTGTTATTCATCAGACGTGAAGCACACCTTTGCTGGTAACATTTGCTGTCACTGAAGTAGCAGAAGGTTTTAATTTATTTGTTGGCTTTCCTAACACATCTGTGGTGATCAGAGTACTAAACTGGTAACTCATGTAAGATACAGAATTTTGCACCAGTTGATTAGCTTGGAGCTGTAGCAGTTGATCCTATTTTTGGGAATATCTTCAAAATACTGTAGATGGAACAGCAAATTTTTAGTAGGTTAAGGTTTTGGGTTTTTTTGTTTTTTTTCCATTGTTAGGTGATTTGCTGCTAATTACTGTGTATTTTTTTTTTTAATGTTACTGGTTTTAGTGTTTATTTCCCAGGTAAGGACTACTGAAACAGTGTATAAAGTTGTCTCTTTAATGAAAGGAAGATCATGCCAACTATGTCTACTGTCTAACTGGCATTTACTTGTTTTCTGTGTGTGTTTTTTTTTTCTGTCTTGCCTATTGTCTATGGCTTTTACCGTGGTCCTTTCAAAAGGAAGTACATCTCCTGTGGGCTGCATCTGTTTGCACAGCATGGCGATGGCCACGTCCTAAGTCTGTGGGTGATGGAGTTTGGGGCTGGTAGAGGCAGGACTTGAGCTGAGCGTGGAGCTCAGTTCTGCAGCTGAGGAGCCCAGAGATTTGGAAGAGTGGGATGCTCAGTCCAACTTGGTTTTCACGTTGGCCTGATGCAAATGTGTAAGGGTGAGAGAGAACAGGTCGTGATCTTCCTGTGTATTGCTAGAGGTCTGGCTTTTTTCTCTGTATTTAACTGAGTTTGCTGGAAAGTGTGAGGAACATTTTGGTGATTATTGGCAGCTTCCTCATCAATCAGTTTTGCATTCCTCCATGCTTTGTCTTTTCCCAAAACTGCAGAGCAAGAAGCACAGGCTAAGGCTTCAGTGTTTTTTTCAACTGACAGGTGTACTGGATTTATTTAGTCTGTGCTGCACTGGTATTTGCAGAGGTAGTGGCTCTACAGTGTTTGTCATAAGTTTTGACTGAACTGAATGGCGTTTTGTCTGGAAGCTGATGTTCCTGGCTGTTGGGGATTCTAGTAGATGGTGCTATACGGACAAAAATGTAAACATAAAGGTTGAGGGTTTTGTTCTTGAGAAGTTTCTCTGCTGGGCACATGCAACTGACACACTAGGTCTACTTGAGCTTTTACTGCCAGGACAGACATCCTCCATCCACCAGGAATATACAAAAACATCTCTATTGTGTCCGAGGCAGACAGTGGCAAATAAGGGAAGTACAGTCTTATTTGAAAACACAAAGGTTGTTTGTGGGCACTTTTCTCCCATATGTTACAAACCCAGATAACTACATTTTTCTGTATCACTGGAAAAATGGATTTATTAATGATCCAGGTTCATAGCAGATAATGAAAGCATCACTTCATATATAAATATGATATTACAGATCCCTCTTCCCCTTCCAAGTACATCTGAGTCTCATGTGTCCTTGTTATCTTTTCAGACGTAGTGAGGTAACTTGAAATCTTTTTTTTTCTTCCAGGATTATTGCCTGTCATTTAGCAAAACACTCAAGCATGGAATGACTCAGTGCATATTGTGATGCCTTCAACAGAAGACACGAAAAATAAGTTCAATTTAAAGGTAGTGATAGTGAGATTTGAAAGCATTTTTCTGCTGCATGTAGCTAAACAGTTGCCCCACATTCTTTTAAAAAAAGTGCTCCTAGCATCATTTACTAATTGATAAGCAGTAATTTCTGGCAGAGGAGGGAAAGCTAAATTTGCTGTCTTTCTGCACTGCTACAGTAAATTCCTCCAGGTCTTATCAGACTGTCTCCTTTGTAATAGTCTGAGAAACAGCTAGATACAGAAATGTCTCTGAGAAAGAGACAGATATTCTGTCACATGCAGGGATTCTCATCATATGGATAGGTTTGCTAAAGACTGGGTGGTGTCTGAAAGACCTATTAGGAGCCAAAGAGGGAGAGGAGGGGGAAAACAGCAACAAAGAGGTATTATTGGTGTTGGAAAAGGTGAAGAAAAAGGAGAAGACTGCATTAATTATGACAATCACTGTTTTGGAGAAGAATTTCTCATACTGTTTCAGAACAAAACAAGATATGAAGATATTGACTGGGTGATTAGGAAACTAATGAGTTTTTCAGAAGTTTGTTTAAATCTGTTAGAAAGCTTGGCTATGACAGCCCTCCTTACTTATCTCCTTAATTTATGCCATCCTGTGCTCCTGCTGTTTTGACACAGAGAAGTATGCCAGAGGCACTTCTTTAGAACTCAGATAATTTCAATGTATAGAGGAGAATTGTAGCCCAGAAAATAAGAGCTTACTTGTTGCCTCACTGCTATTTGTAGTTCCTAAGTCAGCAGTAGTTCAGAGATACAAATTTATTTCTACATTACTGTGGTATTTCACTGTTTGGGGGAATACTGAGCCTTAAATTTAATGCATCGGAGTTCTCAGCCGGCAGATGTATAATCCACTGGCAACCTCTGTGGAGACTATGGCCTCTTGGTATTTTGCATCCGCTGCATCCTGTTTCACATGTGGCTCACCAGGCCTTAGAAAACGTTTTCAGAACAAAGCTTCCCAATATTTAAAAAGGATATTTTGAAGCTTTCTCACTTCCTTATCTGCAATACTGGTGGATTACACTTTTTCAGAGCTGTACAAGGAGGAGGGAAGACTCAGCTGTGATAGACTTAATATTGCCAAGCCAAAACCATTTCTAGAATCACACCTAGACGTAAATGCTGATAACCAATGAAAATGAGAAATACACACCTGAAGCCATAACACAAAAGCTAGGTATTCAAGATGCTACCTTTAACATCAAAATTTGTGTCTTAAATGGAAGATTATTCTTGTTTTGTTTTGCTTTAAAAAATACCAGTAAATGAACAGTAAAATACCTTGAAACATTTTCTCTTTAGATATATTCCTAATTTTGATGTTTTGTTTTTTTTTTGTGATTCAGCATACCAGCATTCTTCTTTAAAACAGCTCTTCTTTAGCTTTGAAAGGCATTCTTAGTTTTTCAAGAAACTGAACTTTTTAATTTGCCTCCTAAGTTTTTCATTTGTTCTACAAGTTTGGTGGTTGTTTTTCTGTTGTTGTTGTTTGGTTTTGTCTTCTAAATAATAACATAGCTATTCACAGCTCCTGTTTTACAGATGTTATTAAGTTACCATTGACTGAGTTTTCCACTGACAACTTTTATCCACTTGAATTTCTATTCAGCATGCAGAAATTGGTGGAGTATACACAGAGGCTCTGGAAGGTCTGTCTGGAGGGAGCACCAGGAAACACTTGGGCATGAAGAAAGAAAAAGCCTCCAAGGAAAAAAATAATGATCAGGAAATATTAGCAAGTATTAACTGCTGGTACCTCCATGTAGTCTCATTTCTCCAGATACTGGACAACTGTTACTTCTCTTGCATGCAGGAGAAAACCCTTTCTTCTTCCATTTATCTATGGAATAGTATAGCCTGTAAGGTTCAAATTATGTACAAAATTAATCAAATTGCTGCATGGGTTATACAGAGAAAAGTCAAAAATGTGCCTTAAAGTTGACTTGCTGTCCTTAGTAAAGGAGAAACCAAAGCATTTTGGACTCAAGATTTTGGTGGAAAATCAAATGTCCATGTAGATGGACAGGAGATAGATAGGTGGCAGCCTACTCCTGTGCTGTGTGCTGTTTCCTTCTTTTAAAGTCCTTGTGGCTTTCTCCTATTCCTCCCACATCATCTGAAAGTGAGCCTATTCTTTTTTTTTTTCTTGTCCTCAAGATATTTTTCAGACCTGTCTTAAATTCTTTCTTGTTTTGGCAGTATTCTTATTTCTCTGCCTAACTCAAATATAGATAAAAATACTTTTTGGAAGATACACAGAAAAATACGGTTCTGCAGCATCACAGAATGGTTGAGATTGGAAGGGAGCTCTGGAGATCATGTAGACCAACCCTTCTGCTCAAGTAGGGTCACCTACAGCAGGTGTCACATCAGCCTCTGGAAATTGTCCAACTCGTATTGCTTTAGTTGCTGGGTTTGTTTCTAACTCATCAAGTGGGTTGACACATGTAGTGGGTACGAAATGCTCTCAAGCATAGTACAGTAGAATAAGATTGTCTGAAGGAAGAATTTCTGATCTACAGTCACTGGCAGCCTGCAAACAAATAGGAGATGAAAGTATCTCAAGAGCCACCAGGGAAGATAAGTGCTGCAGATCTAAGTGAAGAATAAGACAAAGTAAATGAAGGCATAAAATAAATGAACTCCACACATGATGATAATAGGCTGCAGCCATCCAAATGCATTCCCTATGATACTATCAGTCCAAACAAGATACGTTTAAGAAGAAATACCATTTAATTTTGTATTTTGATTCACCAATTCCTCATGGTGGAAATGTACACCTTAAAAAGGCTTTGTAATGCTGTAGCATAGTAAGTGGGAAATCGTAAGAAAAAACATAATTCTGTGAGGTGTTGAGTATTTTTTAAATTTTCCAGAAAGTATTTTTAATATCTGGGATATGTTTAGCATTTGCTTTATGTGGTACAATTAAGTTTGTTTACTGTGATGGTTGTTTACATACTTAATTGTTGTCATTTAAAATATTATAAACTGAAACTTCATCTTCGCTTACTCACCACAAAAATGTACATTATTCTAATTAAGTCTCTCTTCATATTCTGTTTTGTAACAGACTTCATTAAATCCAATGGACAGAAGCTGCCTTGAAGGCTCTTGGTACTTAGTAATAGAAATACAAAATTGCCATGGAAATGAACAGAAGGGCTTTGAAGATTTTCTACACTTACTGTCAATGTAGTTTTGTGTGCATTGAAATGGTAATCACAAAATAGTATTTTTTGTTTTTTTGTTTTTTTCCTTAAATGGTCTCAAATCTAAAAAAGTTGCATTTGTATTTCTTTAGGAACATATATAGTGTATATTTTGTACTTTGTTATTTCTCCCTACAGTATTTGTTACAGTGGATAAAAATCTGTGATTGATACAAGCTTCTTTTCCACAGAATGTAATAAAAATGAGCTAATTTATCATCGCTGTTGATTGTAGGTGAGTCTGTTTCTCTGCTCTCAAAAAAAAATGTAACATTCTCTTGTTCTCTTCTTACTTGATTTTACTTTTCAATGCTATTCCTCTGAGCTTTCTATTTTTCTGAAAACTGATTCATTTCTTACATTATCCAGATTTTACCCAAATAAAGGTATTAAAGATTAGTTTCTGTGTAAGAATATCTACAGTACCTTTCACAAGACTGATGCTTCAATAATTTATTGTTTTTAACATAAACCATGTGGGCAAATTGAACCTTCTACCTGATCAGTTTGTTCATTTTTGTTTGTTTTTGTAGTGGTGGTGTTTTGTTTGATTTTGTTTTTTAATGAATTATTGATTATCCAGTGCTCTGTTTTGGTGTTTTCAGAAATCAGAATGTGTGCACATGGAAGGAGAGTAGCAGTGTCATGCTCCTTTTTCATTTTTTTTAAAGGATTAATTATTATAGCCCCTTGTCAAAACACATGTAACTGGGAATAAGAGAATACCAAGCGTGCTTATGAAATTTCCACAGGAATTGTTTGATAGTAACTATTACTCCAGTTTAATATCTCAGTCTCTTTCCTCTGTGGGTTACAAATTGAGGACATACTCAGCATCCTTCAATTTACACAGGGTTGTATTTTCCTGGTTTAGCCCAAAGAGCACAGAGCAGATGAATACCTGAGCACCACCATGGCTGTAAACTGTAATCTTCTTGGTGCTTTTCAGAATACGTGGAAAGAAGCAGGTGCCAAGCAAGCTAGAAGAGAAGGGCCTTAGGTTTCCCTACCCTTGATAGTGAAGTAGCTGAACAGAGGAATTTTTCTTGCACTGCTCTCCCTGCCATGGCAGTCTGCCCCAGCTCTAAATGATTTTCTGTGCTCAGCAGCTGTTTGGCAGTGTTAACACCCCAGTGGGTTTCCTGTAGATAGGTATAAAAGCATGTACTGGATAGGTGATACACCAGTTTGCCTGGCCTCTGCAAAATATTTTCCTTCCTCCCTGCCCCCCTCCCTCCCTCCCTGCTATGGTTTTGTCTTTTTTTTTTCCCACCAGTCTGCAAGCAAATCAATCTTCAGCAGAGTATTTCACAGGTTGGAGGGAGGCATGTCCCCACTGCAGTTTACTGTGGAAGGCAATCCCATAGAGAATAGAGGACCATGTATATGAAACAAGCTTTGGAGTAATGCTAAGTGTGAGTTCACGTTAGCAATTATGTGAGGAGTTACACAGATGAGATCATAGCAGATATGAAAGAGGATGTTCATGTAAGTGGTGTATGACACTGCTGATTTCTACAAGATCATTGTCCAAGATATTTCTGAGTGACATCAACAGGCTCCTCAAACTAGCCTTTGAAAAAGGGGGGAAAGAAAAATACTGCTTCCTTTCTGGAGTTTCCAAATCTCTCTGGGGAAACTTGAACCTCCTGGCTGTGAACTGAGTCTAGTAATACTGCCAAATGGTCTCTGCAGAATTACTTGAGGAATAAAAAGATTTTAAATAATTTATTTTTACAAGGAAATTAGTTTAAAGGGGCAATAGCAGAAGATTCTTCCCTAAAGACATAATTACATGCAATTTCAATGCTGCCAGGTACTCAGAAATGATAGCAGCTGCTTCAGAAACACTTAAAATAACTAAAAGTAGATTTGTGTGTCTTGACCTTTCAGTTCAAGAGAATGTGGTTGTATGTTGACAGTTCAACATGCAATATTATTAACCTTTTGAGAACAACATGCAGGCTGATATAATGAACCCCTTTCAAAAGCCTTTAACCTATCCAGAGTCTGCAAACCACAGTTTACAAGGGAGCAGGTACAGCGGGCCTGAGAAAAGATGTTCAGTGCTGTGTACATACCAGGGGTGAGAGGGATGTTCAAGAGCAACATGTAAGAAAATTTCACTTGTTTGTTACTGTTCCAGTTGCCCAGCTGTTCCTGCATTGCTTCACATTTATGTCTGTCTCCACAAGCGTGCTATTCATGCAGCTCTGCAACTGTCCATCATCCCTCTTTCCAACACAGGCCCAACTACATGTTCGCTCCAGTTGTCTCCCAAGGTGATCAGACTTCAGCTACAGAAAACAGACCCTGGGACATCTTTAAATGTGTCAAAGCAGTCATTTCTACACTGTTTACTGTAGAATGTTTCAAAAGAAGAGGTGGACCTTGACAGAGGTGATACTCAGCCTCACTAGGGAATGAGTTTACTCATGCTTAATGGTCAAAAAGAAAAATGTTAAGGGTCACAGGACGAGGAGCTGAGCTGCAGTGCTTGAAGGCTGAGAGAGGTCATTCAGGAAGCCTGGAAGAAACTTTTTTTTTTTTTTTTTCCTATTTGATTTTTTTAAGTGGAAATACATACAGGAAGGAGTTTGTTTCAGCAACTCTGGAGCTTTCAGGCTGAAGAACTGGATGAGAGACCAAAGTGAGCAGTTGCTTCATGGAAGGAAATTCTCCCCAGGTGCCGGAAAACATACTGAATCAAGACTGTGAAGCATCTAGGAGGAAATCTGCATCTGGTCTGTGGCTAAGCTTCCCCAGAGGAAGAGAAATTGAGGAAACAACATTCTATTGTCTAAAACCTTCTAAGGAGGTGTTTACAGCAGGACCCAGAGCCAAACTCAGTAAGTCCTGTTTTAAAGTTGCACAGGGGGCTCACTGAAGACCAAACAAGAGCACTCACCATGCCTTGGACTCAGCACCAAGTGGAAAATGAAAAAAAAAAAAAAAAAAAAAGCCAAATATATATATAAAAAAAAATAAAAATTAACAAAATGTGTGTGATCTCTTTCCTCCTCTAAGTGTCGCACTTGCCCCAACATTTCCTAGCAAAGCCAAAGGCACGAAGAGCGTTTTCTCAAAAAGTGCTGGCCACGGGGATATGTTCATGTGGGTTGTATGCGTATGTCAGAGACCAACAGTAATTCTATTTATTTAAAAAATAATAATTAAAAAAAAAATAACGTATCCATGTTAATTTGTTCTTCCAAGACAGTTCTTTAAAAGACGTTTTTCATCTTGTGGTTTCATACCGCTGGCCAGCTAACCACGACTCAAAGGAAGGGGGGAGGGAAATACAATAGAAAGGGCTCAAGGTTTGAGATAAGGGCAGGGAGATCACCAACAATTACCATCAAGGGAAAAACAGGCTCAACGAGGGGAGATTAATATTGTCTGCTACTAACAGGACAAAGTAGTCACAACAAAAACTAAAAACACCTCCCTATCCACCCTCTTCCACCTCCTCCTGAGTGGTGTGGGGGAATGGGGCTGCAGTCAGTCCCTAATGCTCTTATCTCCCACAGGATGCCGTCCTGCCCGAGCTGAGCCTGCAGGGGCTGCCCACAGGCAGCAACTCGTCAAGCACTGCTCCCACACGGCTCCGTCCCACGGTGTCCATCCATCCATCCCCCAGGAGCAAACTGCTCCAGCACGGGTCCCCCACGGGTGGGCGGCAGCTCCCCCCAGACCCCCTGCTCCTGCGTGGGCTCCTCTCCACGGGCTGGGGCCTGCTCCTGCGGGGGCTCTCCATGGGCCGCAGCCTCCTCCAGGCCACATCCACCTGCTCCACCGGGGGCTCCTCCACCCATGGGGGGGCTGCAGCGTGGAGATCTGCTCCATGTGGGACCCATGGGCTGCAGGGGGACAGCCTGCTCCACCAGGGGCCTCTCCCTGCACAGCCCGCAGGGGAACTGCTGCTGCCTGCCTGCAGCACCTCCTGCCCTCCTGCGGCACTCACCTGGCGGCTGCAGGGCTGCTTCTCTCACACTTTCACAATCCTCTCTCCCAGCTGCTATTGCACAGCAGTTTTTTTTCCCCTTCCTTCAATCTGCTCCCCCAGAGGCCCACCCAGAGTCACTCCCTGCTCTGGCCAGCAGCAGGTCCCTTTTGGAGCAGCTGGAGCTGGCTCTGCTCTGATGTGGGGCAGCTGCTGGGCTCTGCTCACAGAGACCACCCCTGCAGCTCCCCAGCTACCAAACCCTTGCCAGGTAAACCCAATACACATGTATGGCTGTAGGGCTCTGTTTTGACAATGTAAGTTAAAAAAAATATCTACGTACATGTATGTCTATGTATGTCTAGCATTTGATTGTTCTTGCTACACGCAGAAGTATTTTAGTTTCTTCCTTTCTAATTTAATTCTAAAATAATGATATTCACTAAAATTGTATCCTCTTCTATGTAATGAGGGCTTTTATTAGTGTTATTCAACCAAACCATGTGCTTCACAGTATGATAATGGAAAGGATTTAGGACCAACACTTTATTCGTATACATGTATACGAGCAGAAAAGGACACACAGGGGATATATTCAGACACTAGTTGGAATATCACTACACAGAAAGTAAAGGCACTTATCTAGACCATGTTTTCCTTCTCTGACTCCTCTTCTTTACCTTGGCATTACAAACAACTACTTGTGTACGCTCTTTGTTACCTTTAATTACCCTGTTATTTACTAATAATCAGTCCAAGTTACTATACTATGTGATGCTGCATTAAAAAAAAAAAGAACATGTAATGTAGAGAAGGAAGGCGTGTGCTGCTTTGGATTGACATGATCTAGCACTTTTTTCTTTCTTTTTTTTATTCGCTCCAGCATGTAACTCTGCAACAAAATTTTGTGTCTTAGAAAGCAGGCATAGTTTCTTAAACTGTGTGGTATACTATGGTGGCTTAAAAGTCAGAGAGTTTTGAAGACAGAAGAACAGTACAAAACATCACAACGCCGGATGGAATTCTTCTGACTAAAGATTAAAATGACAGTCTGTGTTCATTGCTTTTAAAGGTACAGTTGGATTGCAGGTCATGTTCCTACCTAATAATGGCTCAGGATTTTTCCTTTTTCTTTTTGTAAAGGACCTCAGTTAAGTCTATGTACCATGCTTATGAATGCTTCCTTTACATTGACAACCCCCCCCCCTTTTTTTTTTACAGTAAATTTTTGATGGTTTGTGAATTTTTTCAACAATTGTGCTTAGCCAGTTAGTTACACAAGAGTTACCAGGGGAGGTGGAAGAATACCAAGTTTTCTGTCATAAGGAATGAAGGAGGTGCTTTCAAGACAAAAAATTAAAAGTAAATAAATATTTTTTTTAAAGAGCTAAGAATTGATTCTATTTTTAAGTTATCTTGTATTTAGGGTATTCTGAGGCTTGACAGTTGATTCAAAGTGAAACATGAATTTTGTTCTACACCCAAAATTAAAAATAATTTTTAAAAAAGACTTCTTTATTTCCTCCTGGTTGTTTCTATGCACTATATTTCTCTTCCATAATATTATTAGATGTTATCATACAGAAGAAGAGGTCATGTTTTGCAACAGCATATTTAGTAGAAATGAAAGTCACAAAAAGAAAGCTAGATTCTGAAAAGAAGAACAGGGTAGAAAGCAATGTATTTTGTTTTTAGGACTCTAGCCCAGATCTGTGGAGAGGTTATCTTGTGGGTTAACCATTTTCTAGTTCTATGCATATTTTCAGAACTAGATAATCTCTTCAAGATGTTGAAGCAATTATTGGCTCAATGCCTGAAAGAATTACTCAGATGTCTTTGAACTTTTTGAACCAGATGAGCAACTATTTGAACCTTCAAGAGAGTTGGAAGAGAAAGGGGTTCTTAGAGTTTGCAAATGTAGTTCCAGAAATGCACCAGAGTTTTATTTTGCAGGCAGCATATCAGTATCTTAGCAACTACCTTACTGGCATTATACTACTTTATAAGAACCAATTGGAAGCAAAGTGTTTTTTGTTTGTTTGTTTTGTGTTTTTTTTTTGTTTTGTTTTGTTTTTTGTTTTTTTTTTTGTCATTGTTATAAAAAGCTGTTTACTTTCCCATTCACAGGCTATTACAACACATCACAACTTTTATTCATTCAAGATTTCTTTCTAACTCTAAAATATTTTTTATCAGTAAGAGAATGTTAACTCAATACTTATGAAGTATTTTGTAGTATTATTTGAAGTATTATGAAGTATTACTCTTCAGCTCTTTGCAATGTTTAATTCTCTTTTCTGTTTCAATAATGCTTCAAGAGAAGTTTGCAGTGTTTACTTCTGCAAATGAGTGCAGAATCAGGTAAGAACCTTTTATCGAATCTTGTCCTCTGCTGAGCAGAGCAGATTCCATTAAAGTCGGTGTGGATGAGCAGCCATTTATCTCTGGATGGAATTTGGCCCTTTGGCCATTTGGAATTAATACAAAAATCTCTTAAACCGTGAGGAGCTAAGCTTTAGGATTCCAAAAATTCTTCATGTGCCAGGCAGCAGATGAATGTAAGAAAAATTTACACTGATTCAAATAAAACTATTGCCCAAGAAAATGAAGAGTACCTGAAACTTAGGATGCCATGACTTAAAAACACTTCTTACTTGTCTAACCTGCTTGGAGAAATTTCTAAATGTAATGTAATTCTAAATGCAATTTCTAATGGGTAAGCAGGGAGCTTTGTAGTGTTAGGTGAACAGCTTTTGAATATGACTCAGAGACGCCTGTACATGCAAAAATGAAACTAATTTGGGGAAATTAGTTCAAACGGTGCCTACACATTTGGGATCACTAAGACTGAAACTCTCCATGTACATCTCACACATAGATCATGATATTCGTAAGTTCAGTCTCTCATTTGATAAGAAGTAAAGTAAAGGAACATGAATGTATAAGCATACTTTTTTTTTTTTTTTTTTTTTTTTTTGAAATAGCATTCCTTGAAAGCAGTTGGTAGTTATAAAATGAAAAAAGAAATCCTATAAAGAACAAAAAGTGCTATACTTGGTCAGTCCTTTGTTAATTCAGCAACTAATGGGAGTGGTAGATGGCTTCTTCTGGGAACAAAATGGAGGCCCATAACCTTGGAAATCCCACTCAAAGCACGATGATCTTCAGGAGAAACCAGAACTTTCAAGAGGCAGCAGCTCTTCCTGGGACACGCTGGGTACTGGGAGGCCGTCCTAGCACACCTGGAAGCAGCACTGCATGGTGATGCATTCCCATCCCATCCTATCCCAGGTGTTACCACCCCTGAGATGGTGATGTCAGGTTGATCCAGAAGAGGTAGAGAGTGATTGACAATCATGCTCATCTACTCTTTATTGCTAACAACTCCTGGCCTACAGCCCTTAGGCACAGCTGCATAAACCTCAGTGCTTGCAGCTTTGGATCTGACCTTTGGCTTCAGCCAGCGCAGCTGTGAGTTAGCGAGCTGCTGGGGCTGTCTGAGAGCTCGGCAGTGTGGTAGGATGTAGTCCCCAAGAGAGGGGCATATGTGCACATAGACAGGTCAGATTTGTGTTGTTAATTTGTGGTTTGCTTCATCTTAATTAGTCTTACCCCTCATTCATGCTGGGTTAATGAGCTAACTTTAATAGAACTTACTTCCTGCACACTAGAGGCAAAAGCAATACATTATCTCAGTCACTGAAGCCAAATACTTAATTTTCTGCAGTTTACTTCAGACATTCTTGCATCATTTAGTGTAAATGTCAATGAACTGGTGGTCGGCCTCTTCTCACAGGTAACTAGTGACAGGACTGGAGGGAATGGCCTCGAGTTGCGCCAGGGGAAGTTCAGGTTGGAAATGAGGAAACATTTCAGAAGAGCAGTCAGGCGCTTGGACGGGTTGCCCAGGGAGGTGGTGGCATCACCATCCCTGGGGGTGTTTAAGGACAGGTTGGACGTGGTGCTTGGGGATATGGTTTAGTGGTTGACACTGGTGGTTGGACCAGATGATCTTGGAGGTCTTTTCCAGCCTTAATGATTCTGTGATTCTATGAATGAAGGGAAAACATTAATAACTGTTATTTTATTTTATGAATGTCATTCATCTGTTGTTCCATGGAAGTCAGTTATTAATAAAAATGACAGGGTCAAGTCACTTTTCTTGAAGTACAGAGGATATGCACAATAAAACTCTGCATCCTAGTATGGGTCCTTCTTAATGAATAGTTTGCCCTGTACATATCAGTACAAAGAAAAAAGTGTGTGGTTTTCTAGGAAGTCTCATCAGGAAGAAAGGGCTGGTAAGGGACTCCTTGTACCTTCTTACTTTCTTCTAGCACACACAAAAAAAGAATGTCTGTAATGACATTGCTGAGAATTTAAAAGGTAAGAACATGCTTTTAATTTCTGCACCTAATTAAAAATATACTTTTACATCCTTCTAGTGCATGAAATATTAGTTAATTTCATAGTGAATTCTTGACCAGAAAGCTGTATCACCTATGTACACCTCAATATCAACTTTCTCATCCAATAAACATTGATATGCCCTCATATGTAACAGCGGCTATTTATTGCAAGACATTTTTTACAGTATGACTCTTTGTGTGCATGTAGTGGTGAACGTATACAGGGGAGCAATGACTGCTGAAATCTCTACCAAGAATGCACTGGGTCATGGTAATGATTTCAGAGTGGCAGGGCCTAAGTGGGCTCTGCTCCCATGCTTCTGGGAAGATTGCGTCTTACCTCTGCTTCCATACAGATAATAAAATCCACTGCGAACGGCTTAGTGCTCCAGTGAGGTACACAACTAACATGCCATGTAGAAACCACAGCTCTGTGAGAATTAAGGGGTTTTCTGAACTGCTGAGTTTGGCATTGGTGTTTCGGTAACAGAATTTCTGCATTCCAAGTCCTCTGCTCACGTACACACATTGTCTTCACCATTCAAATTTCTACATGCAGCAAGATAAAGTCTTCTGCATCGCTCTTTCTGCTGGCCTTTATCCACAGGGTTAGAATCTGCATGCAGTTTGAGGTTTTTATCAGAATATAGCTCTACCTATTAATTACAACTATGAGTAGTGTGAAATTAAACAGTACTTCAAGTACCAACCGGTAGAACCTGCTTAGTAGAATCAGCATTTGACTTCTAAAGAATAATGAATAATAAAATAGTAAAATATAGGAATGTTTGTGTCTGCATTGCTTTCAGGAAGTAGGAAGAAGAATGCCAGAATGAAATATGGCAACAGTGAAAGAAAATGTAGAGGTCATACACCATTGTGCCTTAAAGCATCTTTTCTATTTAATTTGGAGAGCTGAAAACATTCTATACTCACTTGTAATTACAGCATGCTATTCACAGAGCTCCAGAAATGAAAACTTAGTAGACAAAAACATGTTGCAACTTCCTACTGGTGTTTTGGTGAATCTTTTCTTTTGCTCTCTGTTGTGGTTTAGTCCAGCAGGCAGCTGGGAACTAAACAGTTGTTAGTTTACTCTCCAGCAGTGGGATAAGGGAGACAACTGAATTTAAATTTTTATTTTTATTTTTTAAAAAGAAGTGCAAGAACTTGCATCAAAAAAATGATGCACAATACCATGGTGCCACAGGGTATGGAATATTCCTCTGGTCACAGCTTGGGCCAGCTGTCCTGCTGGTGTCGCCTCTTGGCTCCTTGTGTACTCCCAGCCTCCTTGCTGGCGGGGCAGTGTGAGATGCTGAAAAATCCTTGGCTCTGAGTAAGTACTGCTCCGAAATAACTAAAACATCAGTGTGTCATCAACATTATTTTCATCCTAAATCC
This sequence comes from Aythya ferina, assembly GCF_964211825.1. Classification (NCBI taxonomy): domain Eukaryota; kingdom Metazoa; phylum Chordata; class Aves; order Anseriformes; family Anatidae; genus Aythya; species Aythya ferina. Next base: position 50,769,407 of record NC_140299.1, on the reverse strand, counting down.
ACTGTTTTCCTCATCCAAGAAAGTGGAAATGATTCCACAGACACAGGTAAAGCAACACTTAAAAATGGAACAGGTTATTATTATCAACTTGAGGAGTCTGGAGCAAGCCTCCCTTTTCTGAATTTTCTTTTCAGAAGCAAAAAGTCATAAAAAATATAGGAAGCATTTCCATCAGAGAGATTGTTCTATCAAAGAGTATTATACAGCTAAGAAATGAGGGTTACTCTGGATTCTGCCAACTGCAATTGTACCAGTGCAGGAAGTCATAATGGACAGAAGCGTACTGTTGCTGTTGTTGGATATGAGTTTATGTGTCTCAGTGTGCTGTATTTACCTCCCTCAATATGAGATCTGGAACATGTAGCACTTCCCTGTACTTCCATGTAGGCTAGAAATACAGGACTTAAGATGAAGTATTGAAAATTATGTTTTCTTGAGGATTTTAAACGTGATTATCCAAGTATCATACAGCTTTAGTATTATGATGTGCTGTCCTATAATTTAATTTTATTGGATTTACAATTAATGCAATGTCTTAATGGTTGTTCAAAACCACTGACTCATCAAACCTACGTTCTTCAAGCCTTGTAAGACAAAAAAACACAGATGGTGATTTTTTCCATATTTTAACTATAACACTATTGTGGTCCAGCTAGGAGTAATTAAAGAGTAATTAAATTGAGATTGTATCAACACACTAACCATACAGACACTAATAAAGAAAATACTAAAAAAAATGGGGATAATGTTGTGATGTACCAGTGTGACCCCTTTGTTATCCCTTTGGCTGGCTGGATCCTGCTGCTATTGAATGTACTGACTTCAGCTGGAGCAGATTTGAGTCCTGGGGAAGAAGGAATTTACTGTTTGGTTTTACTTTGAGGGAATATCAGGGTGTTATGGGGTTGTTACTTGTTTGTTATTTTTTTCCCCTTTTTGAAAAATGCAAAATGCATAGGAAGCAGACTAATCTTAATTTGCTATGAAATTGTTCTACCATTTACAGTATCTTCCTTGTGCTAGTGCTACATATCAGAATCCCTTGACATCTGGAGGTAGAGTTCCTAACTCTGAAATATAGTACAGTTCCTGTAAGACTTCTTTATGAATAACATTATTAAAGAAGAACTCTACAACCTAGACAACTTTAAAATGATAAATATTGTCTTGTACTTTATTTTTAAAATGCATAAGGCTTTCACATGCTTCTAAATCTTCAAATGTATAAAGTGAAAACTGGTATTTCCAATGCCTGTATGGAGGCTGCAACACCCTTAGAACAAACACTGACACTCCTTATCTTCCCAGCCACATAAAAGAAGCTATTGGTATAAAACTAAATATAAAGACATGTCAGCACCTGAAATTTGCTGCAGGTTTATTATATGTTGTGCATTGTCACGCACAGCAACTACTTTAGGAGCAGTCCATATTGTGGGATTTCAGCATTTTCACTGAAGCTCTCTAAAAGCACTCTAACCCAGTAACTATCCTAACTACTGTTGTGGAGCCTGGAGCTGTTTCTGATGGAAGCAAAGAAATCTTAATGCTGTGCATCAGTCTGAGCTGCCCTTCTTGTTCCATCCCATCATCAATGTGCATGAGTTACGGTGTTTGGGTTTTATTGTGGTTTTTCTGTGACCTAGCACTGGTGGGTTTTTTTGTTTGTTTGTTTGTTTTGGTTTGTTTTTTTTTTTTTGATGCTCTGTCAGTACAGAGAGGAGCCAGTCTGGTGAGCACTGTGATTCATGGTATTAAATAGAGTTGGATATTTCTCCCATGGCTTTTCCAGGTGTTTATTCTCTTGAATAAATGAGCTCTGACTGGTGAGAGAGCAGCATATGTGAGTGAGCAACAGGCTACTAGAATACATGTACAGTTTTCTGAAATTCAGTACTAAACTTGCTTGGAGATGTGGAACAGATAAACCACATGAGAGCCCACATTAATGCACAGAAACCAGGAAGCTCACTATGCCTACTGTCACCTCTCAGGTACTAATTTAAAGTCAAAGCAAGTGTTTAATTTTGTTTAATTAAGATGTTTAATTTTGCACTAACTCACACTTTTTTTTTCTTGACCACTAAAAAGACAACAATATTTTAACTGAAACTTTGAGTTGTGATTATTCAGTGGAATTCATAATTAGTCTTTGAAACAATAATAAATAGCTTTATAAAACTGATGACAAAGTCACAGAAGTTGGCAACAATTAATGTGTTCTCTTAGCCATTGTCCTTACTTAGTGAATTGGAGTTGTTCTGTCACCAGCTACAGCAAAGTGCTCTCATGTATCAGAATGGTTAATACCTCTGTAATTTTTCAGCAAAAAGTTCTTCCTGAAGACCATTAATTCAGTATAAGCATAAGTCTCCTGTACTAACTGGCATATTATTAAGCAAGGAGATTCTCTGTAATCTGTTTTATAGCTGTTTGCCTGTGTGGAAATAGGATGTTTCTAGTTTTGCACAGAACTTTTTAAATTGTCCCTAATAAGCTCTCAGCTCATAGCTCACGTGGAGCTACATATCTTCAGTTCCTGCTTCTCTTTTACCACCTGTAGTTTCTTTCTCTCTGCTTTGGGGTTTTGCAATCACTGTGGGAAGTGACTTCAGCACAGACTAACAGTAATATCACTACATCTCTCCTACGTAGACTTCTATGCAGAGGGGGGCGGCAGGTATAGAATATTCCCTCGACATGATCTAAGTCAAAATCAATCACCACCGTGCATCCCTTCCTCTAAACATGCATCACAGGGTGATTTTCTCTGCCTTGAAAACTCTAGGATCTGCTTGAGTAAAGAAAAATGAACAGTGGTGGTGTCAGTAATGGATACTGAGGAGCGCTACAACTCTTGCAACATTCTTTCTGCTTCGGTCTTTCCTGCGCTGCTGCTTCAGGCTACATTCCCTTCTCCTCCCCTGCCTTCATCAATCTTAGTGTGCCACAAGCTTGCAGATGCAGCAAGGCCGCATCCCAAATACCTCTATTCATGCTATTTCAACTTCTCCTGGAGGATATATATCCCACAGAACACAAAATAGTCTTCAAAAAACTTTCAATGTGATGGCTTCAGCAGAAATGAAAAAATACATATTTTTACCTTAAACAGTAACTGAAAGATTCCCAGAATCTTTATTTTATTTTATTTTATTTTATTTATTTTATTTTATTTTATTTTATTTTATTTTATTTTATTTTATTTTATTTTATTTATTTTTTGCGTTTTGTGTATATGCAGGAAATATTGATAGCTCTGTTTGATCTGTTTGAATCCTTATGAGGTACAATTTAAAATTAATAATTTAAAAGTACTTCTTAGGCTTTGAGTTATACATGAGGAAACTTATTAAAAGTAATGTAGTCATACATGAGTTATTACAATACAAAGTAGTAATTAGAAACACACGGACCATGTAGACCTTACAGTTATCTGACTGGCATCACTTTTGCATTATCAAAGCCAAAAAAAACAGGGAAGAGTATTACTATTATCCTATCTGCTGATGTGACTAGTCTCCAGATTTTGCTGTCTTTCTAAACATCTGTAGACATACCTATTCCCTGCTTGCCACTTCCTCTTCCCTCCCACCCCCCCAACGCTGCAAAGTGAAAATAAAGCAAGATTCTGTTTCAGAGTGTCTGTGTCCCCAGTAGTGGTCTTTAGTCAGCACTATATAACCAAAGGAATTGACGTTTTCATTGACTTGCCAGAATTAAATACAATAATATTTATGATGCATAAATGATAACACGGGGAAAAAAAAAAAAAAAAAAAAAAAAAAAAGGAATCTGCTGAAAGACAGTCTTTTTAGCTCTTTACTGTAAAGTTAATTGCTCTTGGGATCAGGTCCTGATATGCTGTGCATACAAGCACATGTTTATTTTGTGCTCCAAGGTTGTGAAAATGCTTAGCAAAGTTTCACTTACTTGATACTGACTGTAGCTGACAGGAACAGCCCTTCTAGATCCCTGCTACATCTAGCAGGACTGTAACTATTTTTTCTGTAACTTGTTGTTGGTTTTTGTTGGTTTTGCTGGCTTCTTCAAAGCACAGACTGCAGCATTTACTCAGATGGACTCTTCTGTAGCAGACATTCCCTGAGTGCTATGGGAATAGAAACGTTGTTTTTGCAGAGTTATATTGTTTAGGGGAAAGGAATGTGGTATTGAGATATGCTTGCAGTGATAAGAAAGCTTAGCAGGCGACCTTGTAAAATACAGACAAACAGACTCCTTAGAGCAGTTAGGCGAAAATCACGGTGTTAAGTCAAGTCAGACAAGTGAAGAAACATTACCACTTCAAGCAGTAAAAACGTCAAAAGAAATCTGAAATTTAACAGGCTGGCAACTGAAGGCCATGCATTGTTTGTGAAGCATCAGATAGATTGTGAACCTGGATTACCCACTCGGTGGGGAAACAGGGGAGGGTCCTGTCATCAAAAGGTATATAAACTGTGTTTTGGAACTAGTAGGGGCACTCTCCTGCTTGTGGAGCGCCCGCCATTGCAATCGTGAATAATTTACTACTTCACTGAGACCCTCGTCTGAGTCTAAGTTACTGGCTATGGCGTGTTTCTCACAATTTGGGGGCTCGTCCAAGATCCAGTCACCTGCTGGGGAGCCCCACCACTGCAGCAGCAGGAAGGCATGCCCCGCTGATTTCAGTGGTCCTGTGCATCGACGGTGGTGGTTCTGCAGAGAGCTGACACAGGGACCGAGACTGATGACAGAGACAGGATCCGTGAAGTAGTGGGGAAAAGGAAGAAGGTAGGCACTCCGGGTTTTAAGAATTGATCCAGTCACTCTGTGCACAGACCAAAGTAAGAAATATTAAGTATTGCCTTGGGGGTCGGGTGAGACTGTGCAATGTGTGATTGAGACGTACTTTTGTGAGTGTGGAGTTTTACTGATCCGTGGTTCCGTAGCTCTGCAAGGGGCACGGCTGGAGACGGACGAAGCATGAGATAAGGGAAGAGTCTCAGGAAATTTGGTGTACAGTAAGCCCTTGCACGGTGAAGTGCTTGGCAGTACACCAGCGAGTCTGGTAAACTCATAGGTGAGTTACCCTTAAAAAGGGTTACTGAAGGTGTTAAAGGTGTGGTATGTAGTGTCTGACAGAGCTGTTCCAAGTTGAATGAGCAGGGAAAGAGGATGTAGGCATTATCTAAGTAACAGTCTAGAAGTTTTGGTATATTTGCTGTAGTGTTTGGTCAGTTGCCCAAGTATCGAGAAAGGCGGGGGTGGGGGGAGACAGCCTGCTCCACCAGGGGCCTCTCCACAGGCTGCAGGGGGGCTTCGGCTCTGGCACCTGGAGCGCCTCCTCCCCCTCCTGCACTGACCTTGGTGTCTGCGGGAAGGTTTCTCATTCCTCGCTCTCCCAGCTGCTGTTGAGCAGCAGGTTTATGTTTGTTTGGTTGTTTTCATGGATGTGCTCTCACAGAGGCACAGACTGTGTTGCTCATGGCTTGGCTCTGGGCAGGGGTGGGCCCCTTTGGGGCCAGATGAGATTGTCTCTTATCTGCCATGGGGAGGCTTCTGGATTTTTCTTGTGGGGGCTGCCACTGCAGCTTCTCTCTCTTCCCCCCCAAAAAACCTTGCCATCAAACCCAACACACTGGGGCAGCTAGGTCATTACTGGCCTGTAAAGTATCAGGGATTAAATTAACCAATGAAACCCTCAAAAGTGATGGGGGTAGAAGGGGCTGGGATAACAGTGCCACTTTTGGGGGATACCAAGCTGAGACTAGGGGATAAAACGATCACTGGGCTATTATTATATGTACCCAAGGCAGGGACTAACTTGTTGGGAAGGGATTTGATGATGAAATTGGGCATTCAAACAGTAAATTGTTAGACTGGAATAACAGTGTTATTAATGGAGTGCTCTCAGGCCCTGAGAGCAAACATATATTCACCTCTGACTGGAAAGACCCTGAAATGGGGGCGGAAGCAACAATACAGGTGGACAGTTTTACCTTGGGTTTACAGGTACACCAATTTATTTGGGCAAGTTCTAGAACAGATTTTGGAGCAATTGAAACCTTCCGAGGAGGTGTTACTGTTACAAATATGTGGATGATTTTTTATTGTCAGGACAGGAGAAAAGAGTTGTGAAGGAAGCTACCAACACGCTATTCAACTTTCTGGGAGAGCAGAGCTTGGGAGTATTGAAAAATAAACTACAATATGTAGAAAACGAAGTCAAGTATTTAAGGCATTTAATGTCTGAGGAAAACCAAAGAATAAATCCAGAGAGGATTCAGGGAATTGTTGAAAACTAAGAAAGAACCAAAACGTTTTAAGAGAAAGATTTTTTTTTTTTTTTTTAAGGAATCAGGAGCCACGAAGTCTGAAGGAAAATGGATACTCCCTGATGGGAGAGAAATGCTGAATAAAGCACCAGTGAGGCAAATATTAATTGTTTTACATCAAGAGTCATTGGGAGGTGCAAGCAATGTGTGACGTTGTGCTAAGAAAGTGTGTCTGTGTAGGAATATACACTTTAGTAAAGCAAATATGCAGGGGATGTACCATATGCCAAAAGGTAAATGAAAAGGTCATCCGTAACCCACCTAGAGGGGGACAGGAGCCAGGGATCCTACTTTTTCAAAGTATACAGGTAGACTTTACTGAATTACTTGTTTGTCCTAAGTGACCACGTGACTGTCTGGGTGTAAGCTTTACTGCAAGGGTTAAAGCAGGCCTTAGAGACTGAGTGGGATTTTCACACCCCCTGGCACCCCTCCTCTTTTGGGAAGATGGAGTGAATGAACCAGACATTAAAGAAGCAATTAACTAAATTAGTGTTAGGAACCCAACTTCCTTGGGTAAAATGCTTACTCCTACAGGTTCAAACAGCACTGAGAAAGGATATAGGAATTTCATCATATGAGATGCTGTTCAGATTGCCCTATCTGGGCAGAAGGGATGAGATACCACAATTCAAAACAAGAGAGTTGCCTTAAGGGTAAGAGGGGCTGTCCTCTTCTTTGTCATCTCTCAGCACCCATGGGCTGTTGGCTCAAACCCCACCTTTGGAATTCCCCATTCACCACCATCACCCAGGAAATTGGGTCCTGATTCAGACCTGGAAAGAATCAACTCCGGCCTGAATGGGAAGGACAATTACTGACCACTGAAACAGCCGTAAGAACTGCAGAAAAAGGTTGGACTCACTATACTCGAGTGTAGGTATCCATCGACCCTAGTACCTGGGAAGCTGTTCCTACAGAAGACTTGTTGGAAGTTGAAATCAAAGAGAAAAATCTCGTAGTGGACTCTGAGCAGGATAAAAGCTTACAATTGTAAACTAACCTTTTATTTTCACAGATAACTAATGAGTGTGGCTTGCGAGTGAGAGAAAGGACTAGCCTATAGCAAATCAAAGTGCTCCCAAGGGGTTTTTGTTCTAGTAGTACATATATCTTATTATTTGTATTGATAATTATTTGGAAACCTAAAGTTTAAAAATAATGACAGGGAAAACTCAACTGTTACTTTTGTTTCTAGTAATTGTAGGCCTTGGAGAAGGCCTCGGTCGATTAGCAATTTGAAAAAGGCATGACCAGATAATAGTAATAAGGGATACCCCATCAAAATATGGGTCACCGTGACAGAGGGTTATGTACACAATCTGTCACAGAATCACAGAATTTCTAGGTTGGAAGAGACCTCAAGATCATCGAGTCCAACCTCTGACCTAACGCTAGCAGTCCCCACTAAACCATATCCCTAAGCTCTACATCTAAACGTCTTTTAAAGACTTCCAGGGATGGTGACTCCACCACTTCCCTGGGCAGCCTGTTCCAATGCCTCACAACTCTTTCGGTAAAGAAGTTCTTCCTAACATCTAACCTAAAACTCCCCTGGCTCAACTTGAGCCCATTCCCCCTCGTCCTGTCACCAGGCACGTGGGAGACCAGACCAACCCCCACCTCGCTACAGCCTCCTTTAAGGTACCTGTAGAGAGCGATAAGGTCACCCCTGAGCCTCCTTTTCTCCAGGCTCCTTTTCTCCAAGATCTTACGGTCCACCCTACCATCTAACTGGGGAGGCACTTGTGCACTTGTTCAATTAGCTATACCCTTCACCCTGGCATTTGAGAAACATCACAAATAGTTTAAGTAAATTACTTTTAATAGGTTTTTTTTTTTTTTTTTTTAATAGTTTAATAGCTTACGTAAATTACTTTTATGTAAAAAGTTTAAATTAAAACTTTGCTGTTAAATGGTGCGTGTTGGAAAGCTGAGACTTTTAAAATGAAAGGAACAAATGCTATATTATCTCAATGAAATATTTTCCTTGTTTAAGGGAGGGAAGTCTCAATGCTGTGTAGTCTGCTGTGTCTGTAAGATATACAGATGACTGATATATACGATTTATGCTGGCTGTAAATGTATCAGATTGTGACAGTGGTGGTATTTCAAAGCTGTGTCAAAGTTCTTGTTCAGAGATCAGTTCTAAGAGCTGCAAAGCATATCAGAGTTTTAATAAGCTGAAATCGTTTTGAGTCAAGTTGTAAGCCACAAGGGTAAACAACACGTTCCTTTGTTTTGCTTTGCTTTGAGGTAGAGAAGACACTCCTGATTCCCTTGGGCAGCAGTCTGTAGGGATGGCAGCGTCAATGCTCAGTCCTCTGTGGCTGTCTTGTGCCTCTGAGCAGTGACCCCTCTGGCTGATTTAATAATGGCACTTACCGGCTTCTCCACACAAAGGAAGCGTACCACATATGTGGTTTCTATCAGGCCCAAGCTGCCAAGAGCAAAGGAGCAAGAACAATATCGATATTCAGTTTCACAAGCAAAGTGTCTGACATCAGCCGAGGCATGATTTACACGCTTTTCTGTTTGTATTTTCTGTCTCAGCCTAGTGGAACAAGATGAATTCAATCACATAAATACCAGGAAGAAATCTCAGGTGTAAGCAAACGACAGGGAGCTTTAAATGTTTAAATATGTCTTTTTAATCTGGGAGATAAAATGAAAAACTTCCCATAACTCCTTTGGTAAAAGCAATATGCTTCACTTCAAGCACAATAACTGCAAATCAAATATGGGGAGAGTTGTAATATACATCTCTAAAACAGAATGAAAGCTCAGTGATTTAACACCCAGCGCTGTGTTAAATCTGTGAAGCAGACATAACCAAAACCAACGCTAAACACCTGCAGAGGGCTCAGCTTGTACACCAGTAAAGTATCCCAAATTTTACATGTCTCGTGTACTGCCTGTGAATACAGATCCTTTCACTCTAGTGCCAGCTGCAGTGTAAAACTACCTTGGGTTGTAATCCTACTTTACTGACAATTTTATGTTGCAGCAGGTGCTATAGAGACGAAATTCCTCTTTTTTTTTTTTTTTTTTTTTTTTTTTTTTCTTTTACCAGCTGTTTTCACTCTTCCTAACTGGCTTTGCTGTTTTCCAAAGGGCTGGGAAAGAAAAGGTTGCATTAAAAGGCAGAAGCAAAAAGGAAGAGAGAACAATCTGTGTCAACAACAAAGGCACCATGTAGGAAAAAACAGGGACTCCCTGCTGTGGCTAAATTACCTGTACTCATATAAGCCCCTCTGACTGGAATATATATATATATATATATTTATATATGTATATATATATTTTTTTTTCCTTGAGGGGATGCCTCTTAATAGCTGAAATTTGCAAAAATGATTTTGCTAAGGCAAACTGAGCTGGGAATGAATGTCTGTGAATGGACATGCAGTCCCCAGCTTCAGATGGGGTCAACCTCATGTCCTGTGGAAAACTACCAGGTTTTTAGCCTCTGCCTGTGCCTCCTTATAGGAAGAACCGTCATAAATGAGGTGAGGAGAAAATCTTAGTGTTTTCCTGCTGACAAACCCTTCCTACAGGAGTTTGTGTGAGAAGAGCCACTGGGTTTCGAAGCGCCCCTTTGAAGCATTCGCCGAGTGGCCCTGGTGTGGACTGATTTACGGAGGCACAGCCTAGTGAGCCGTGCTCGTGGAGGGATGCTGCTGCTTTGAGGCCATAAAGCGGACTTTCAGCAGTCCCCGCCGCCTGCACCCTGTGGCACCGAGGGAACGAGCCGGCAGCCGGGGACACGACGCGCGCCCGGGGGAGCCGGGCTGGCACCAGATCAGGCGCATCCACACGCCGCCACCGAAACCTGGCTGGAGCCGGCTGCGCATAATTACATTTTATTACATTGCGGCTGCCGCAACGCTTGGAGGAACCGGGGGGGAGGCAACAAAGGGCGGCGGGGCCGGGCCGGTCCCCTCAGGAGGGGTGGGGAGGGAGGGGGCGGGGCGGTGCCTGACAGTTGCAGCCGGCGGCGGGTTTTGAATCGCGGCGGGCGCGCGGCCCGCCTCGGCGCGCCATTGGCTGCGGGCCGGTCACGTGGGCGCCGGCGGAGGGTCGGGGGCGCGGGGCTGGGCGGGCGCCGGCCATTTTGGATCGCGGCGCCGAGCCCGGCGCTGCTCCTGGGGCGGGGGGGTGCTGCCGGGGTTGCCGCCGCCACCGCAGCCTGCGCCATGTCGTCCTCCGTGCCGCTGAGCCGCCGCTCGCGGGGCACCGCGGCCGCCGCGCCGCTGAGCCCCACGCGCATCTCGCGGCTGCAGGAGAAGGAGGAGCTGCGGCAGCTGAACGACCGGCTGGCCGCCTACATCGACAAGGTGCGCGGCCTGGAGACGGAGAACAGCACCCTGCAGCTGCAGGCCTCCGAGCGCGAGGAGGTGCGCGGCCGCGAGGTCACCGGCCTGAAGGCGCTGTACGAGACCGAGCTGGCCGACACCCGGCAAGTGCTGGACGACACGGCGAGGGAGCGGGCCAGGCTGCAGATCGAGCTCGGCAAGGTCCGCGCCGAGCACGAGCAGCTGCTGAGCAGGTGAGCGGGGCTGGGGGGGGACGACCCATCCCTTCCCATCCCTTCCCATCCCTTCCCATCCCGTTGCAGGGCTCCCCCTGGCGCCGTGCCGTGCCGGGCAGGGAATGAATGAGCGTGCGGCAGGAGGAGGCAGCGCCGCCCCGATCCGCCCCGGCGGGAAGCGGCGGCCCGGCCCCGAGGCGGGGCGAGGCATCGTAGCTACACATCCATCCCTCCCCCCCCTTCCTCCCCCCGATCCCCATCCCTCCAAAAAACATCTCATGCCATCCCCCTGCCACGGGCAGGGTCTCCTGCCAGCCGGCCGGGTTGCCCGCAGCCCCGTGCAGCCTGCTGCTGGTTTTCCCGTGCCTCGAGGCGCAGTTCTGCGCCTGCTGCAGCTCCCCGTTAACAAAAGGGAATTTGCTGCTCGTTGTTTTTTTTTTTTTTTTCCCCCCCCGCCGTTTGGGCGAGCAGGGCGCACCAGATGTCGCCCTGGGTATGCCGTACTTTACCCGTGGGTTAATCTTGAAAGAAAAGCAAAGAGCCGTGCTTTTAACCCTGCTCTGCTCTCGTATAATCTGTTAATTTTTATTTTCAGCTGAATGCAGTCTCTGTTCTAATTTTAATAATGAAAAAAGATACCGCGTGTGTACAGTACTTCCCTGACGTTTTCATCTGTCTGCAGACATCTCTTGCATCGTCTGGGCTCCTAATGTGCCTCGCTTTGCATGCTTTATTGTGTGCTGCGAACCAGCAGGTCGTTGTGGTTGCTCTTTGTCAACCCGTGAAAGACTTCTATCACAAACAATATTGGCAGTGGCAGGGAAAGCAAAGTGCAGCTGCAGATGGGCATCAAAATGACTTGAAAGGCTAACCAGGAATTTCCATCTCTTTGTGACTTGATGGGGAAAGATACAATCTTCTCAGAAGCTGACAGATGAATAGGTGGAGGCTTGGGATGAAGACACAATCTATAGGAAAAGGCATTACTGCCGCTTCCCTTTCTGTGGCTGTAATTGAGACATTTTAATGATGTGAGCAGGAGGCTCTTCATTTTCTCATTTGCATTTTCCTGTGCACTGATAACCAGTGTAAAAAGATGACTAAAAATTGTTCTTGTGCTGCTATGGCCTCTTATGAAGATGAGTGTAATATTCCTTGATATGAGTACCTGTCTGAGATCATCTTCTTGCACTACAAAGCACAACGAGATTTTAGTTCCGGGCTTGAACTACTCGGTAGCTTTGTGAGATGAACACTCGCTGCTGCATAACACTGCCAGATTCTGTGTGTGTCTGTGGTTATTTGTAGTTTGGCAGATCTTACTATGGCATGTAGTTTCTTAGGCCATCTTTGGGTATTTTTAAGATGCTTATCTGTAACTCTGTTTCCAAAGTCTTCCAAAGAAAAGGTAATTTTTTTTTTTTTCCCATATGGAAAATTCCTGTATTTGGACAATACCCCCTGATGGCTTCTTCATTACAGCTTTTAAAATGTCTAAAAACTGGCAAAAACACTCTGAAAATACTTTGCACAAAAGTGCATGGGGGTACTTTAGGACTACAGATTTCCATTTGCAAAGTGTAGTGAGAATTCACATTCTCTTAACACAAATTCTTTGTTCTTTCAGAAAGCTAAGTGGAAGCATGGTGTACATGCTGGCTGTGGCTTAAATACTGGGTAATCAACTGTACTAGTTCTTGCAGAGTATCTAGACCTTTGCAAAATACTCATCCTGGTCATTGGAGTGGGATTTGTCTCACCCACTTTTGGTTGTGTAAGGTCGTAGATGGACACAAATGAGGTCATTGTGCTGTGTGTTGCTGTGGAAGGAAACAGTGCCTTATCTTCCTACCACCTTCCTATGATTCTGTCCTTTGTCTTGGTTATTCAGTTATTAATCTAGATCATTTAGAATGCAGAAAGTTACTCACTTCTGACATAGAAAAGTACCAGGGCTGGCATATAGGGTGTTACTGAGGGCGAGGGAGAAGGGCAGGCCATATGGGACTGTCTCTGCTGCCAGGCTGCAAACCGTTCTCTTGGCTTGGGTGTCCTGGCAGCCACATCCTGAGAGTCAGACTGGGTGGTGGCTGGTGGTTTGGTTTCCTTCAGAGTCACTGGAGATGAATGGTAGAATGAATTCCTCTATTGAGTCATCTTGGGACTGCAGAAAGAGCACAGATGACTGGCTACTTAGTTGGCTGACTTTGGGCAAAATGATTTCGTGGCCGTCATGCTCCGTTTGAGTATTTCTGTAGGTGGTTACTGTTTCTCCAGATGGACGCACAGCTCTGCTTTCTTTAGTTAGTACAAAAGGCTTCTGCTGCACTTCTTATTATTCCAGTCCTCTTTCGGCCCCTTGACTTTCTGCCTAACGAGGGCATCAAACTGAATCTTCTGGTTACTTCCAAAGTTCTGCAGCACTTCTACATTTCAAGGCTCATTCACCTATTTGTTTTATTTCTTGTTAGTTGACTTCAGTCTCAGGTATATGGTGTGATTTCATGAACTCCGTTCTGTTCTCATTTTTAATCCATCAAGAAAAGCTGCATTTTTTCTAAAGTTGATGCAGCTATATATACTGGACTCTTTGCATGCTCTGCTTGCAGAGCTCCTGCCATGCAGTGGGTACTGCTGTAACTAAATGAATATGAAGGCTTCTCTTAACAGTTGAAATATTGAAGAAACGGGGGAAAAATGAGGTGAAGAAAATCAACTTACTCTGTTCTGAGGAAATAATGGGGAAGATAAGTTGTTTTCTGAAAGCAAAGACAGACGTAACAAGAAGGGAAATAAGCTGAAATAAATCTCCCATCTCAAGACTGTATTGTGGAAAAATCCACGTACTCTTGAGCTTAGATGTACAAAACTCTGGGATAGCTCTCGTGAGGTGGAAAAAAAGGAAATCTGTTCCTCACTTGTGAAAGAATTGGGAGAAGTTAGTGATTTAACAGTATTTCCATTTTTTTTCCTGATTAGGCAAGACTTTACTGTATGCTTTCCTGTTGGTGATAGCTGTTGTAGAGAAATTCCTGCATTTCCTTCCTTCCTTTAAGTAGAATGCTCAACTGTGATTTTTACGTCTCTGCATTCAAGGACTGTAGGAAATGTGATCTGTAGTTCAGCAACCTAAGTTCACTGTTAATTAAAACCAGGGTTTTGGGAACTGTGGGATCCTTGTTCTTGCTTCAGTAGCCACCCACTTTTTTGTTTCACCCCTGTTAAAACAAATATTAGGTTGGCTACACAGTAAACTGAATTGGGAAACTCAAAAATCAGCACCAAGCTTTAAGCTCAGAATGACCCTCCCACCACTGGGCAGCCTTGGCTGGGATTTTGGGTTACCACAGGTTTGGGGTGGGTGGAAAGACCTGAGCAGCTGAGGCGGGCCAAGCAGGGAAAGAAGAGTTGACGTGAAATATCTAAAGATCATGCAAGTGACAGATAAATGTTGGGCTCCGTCATTCCAGCACCCTTCTGACTGGATGAAGTTTCTGCCTTTGGGTGGAAGCGTGTCAAGCTTTCATAGTTTGCAACAGCTGCAAACCAGGGAGTACTGCAGAGCAAAACTTGAGGAAGAAAAGTCCTCGTGTAACTTGAGCAATTAAGCTGACAGCAGTTCGTGTTGTGAAGTTTGACACGGCTGTGTTACCTGATAATGTTAACAAAATACACGAGGACAGTTCAGTCCTGGGACTCGGTTTTGCTGTATCAAAGATACTGGTAAAGGGTACAATGGATTGTCAACTGTTATAGAGTGCAATAATCTGTAGTGAAGTAGTTGTGGCAAGGAACTAATTTTAAGCATTTTTAATATTAAAGAGGTTACCTTTATCTCTTTTGAGCTGTGTCTCAAGACAGAGAGTATACCCTCTCCATCCTTATTCAGAAGTGAATATTCAAGATGGGATTAGGCTGTAATAGCCTAATAAATATGGGCAATAACTATATATCATCCTAACTGTTACTGCCATAACTGCTGTGCCAGCAGGCAGCACTGTGCAGCTGGTACCCTGAGCAACTGCTCGGAAGAACCATGTTAAGGCAGGCAAAGTTGTAACAGCTGTTCGAGGGTCTCCCATGGTGCGCATGTGGTATGCTGCCACGAGCTAGAGGTGTAGTTTGGGGCAGCTGATTTAACACTTTTCAGTTTTTGTTGTGGTGGGTGGTATTGGGAAGTCGGGTGAAGATGGGTGTCATGGCTTGGGAGCTGCTGAGCTTTAATCGGAACCCTGTCACTGTTGTGGTGTCTCCCATAGAGACAGCATCCTGGAGAGGTAAGGAGGGGAGTAATTAACTTGTTGCACAAGAACTTAAAGCCAAATGTAAGCATTTTTCTTGAATGATCCAAGTGTGTCTTCCCTGCAGAGTCGGATGTAACAACATCCTGTGACTTGCTGTGGGGTAGGACCTGAGAGCTGAAGGCTTGTTCTCAGATACCCAGACAGGTAATGATAAGTCAGAGAGGTAGATTTGGAAAGTAAGCTCTAGTGACAAATTTCAGCCATGTACAGAAATTGAGATCTACTGCTGTCTAAGACAGTGAAATTATGACAGAACGTTGTTTTATCAAATTCCTGCTGTATGTTGCTACCCTGCTTTAGAATTGTTTAGACAACTGTCTGCAGCTTGTTCTTCAGCTCTTCTGAAAAGTTTTGGTGCTTTTTTATTTTTTACCTTCTAGAGGGTTTTATTACAAACTCTTGACTAAGCATGTTCTGCAGAAATTTTATGGGTACTACTGTCAGTGAAGAAATAGATTACTTGTAGAGTGGGGGTTTTATTGAAAATTCAGGGTGTGGTTGCACCTTAGAGCTGTAATCTAATCAGCATTTTGAAGTACTTTGAATTGTTTACTCATGTTTTAAGATGTACTTGGATAGGATTATGATCGATTTTATATATATATATATATATATTTATATATAAAAATCTGGCAAAGGGTTCTGCACAACTGTGGGACCTCAGTTTAATTTTGCTGTAGATAATGAGTTCTGTGTTTTAAATCAGAGGCGATTATTTTCGTTCCCACCTTAATCAGTTTTCAAAGGTTAGTGCACCAGTTAGAAGGTGCAGGCTCTCACAGCAGAGCTATTGTTGATTTCTTCCTGCCTTTCTCACCTCAATTATTGAAAAAAGAAAAAATATATGGGAATTTCATATTAATCACATGTTTCACATGTTCTTTTTAATAAACATGAAGTGCTATAGAAAAAAAACTGGATACTCTGCTCATCTGGAATGGTTAATCATTGGTAAAATGGCTTCATACCACCCTCGTGGATTCACAGAATTGTAGGGTTGGAAGGGACCTCAAAAGATCATCGGGTCCAACCCCCCTGCCAAAGCAGGTTCCTTAGAGCAGGCTGCCCAGGTAGGCGTCCAGATGGGCCTTGAATATGTCCAGAGAAGGAGACTCCACAACCTCCCTGGGCAGCCTGTCCCAGTGCTCTGTCACCCTCACTGTGAAGAAATTCTTTCTCATGTTGGTGCGGAACTTCCTGTGCTCCATCCTGTGGCCATTACCCCTTGTCCTGTCCCTGCAAACCACTGAAAAGAGGCTGTCAAAATCCCTCTGTCTCCCACACCTCAGGTATTTATAAACATCGGTAGGATCCCCTCCCAGTCTTCTCCAGGCTGAAGAAGCCCAGGTCTGTTCAGTGAACTGGTCATCGGTTGTTGAATTCTGAGTTACCTTATGATTGGGCATATACAGAAAGAAGCTCATCGGATTTTATGAAACAATGTGTGCATATGCTTCTACACTTCTTTTTCAGATCCTGTAAAAATAATGAATTTTGAGCAGTGGCTTGATGCATGCAATACTTGCGTGAAGGCTCTGCCAAGACTGGTGGTTAGAGTAGTTGGATTCACGTGGTCAGCTGAGCTCTTCAAGAAGAGACATGGTTAAGCAGTAAGTGACTGGGGATATGCATTCAGCAGTAGTCTTAAACACTGACAATTTCCAGTCAAATAAACTCGATAAAATGAGAAAGCTGAAACCAAGTGACATATATTAGCTTACAGAAGTGGTAAGTGTGTCCTATCACTCTTATTGGCATGTTGATATGTTTACAAAATCATTAATGCTTTCAGACAGGTATCTCTTACGTTTTTGTAAATTGTATCCTTGCAAAACACAACTTTGTTTCCTCTCCTTTAGAGGAGAAGGAAAAAAAACACCACTACACACACACAAAAAAACAAATTAAAAAACATGGAAAACAAATGCTTCATATTTTATTTACCTAGCCGTCAATGACTAGATTTGTGCTTTAGTTTTTCAAGGTTTTCCATAATTGGTGGAAAATGAATACAACATGCAATACCATCTAATTTTATAGAGAAGTAAGTATGGTCTGCGTTATCATTAGTTACAACACCTGTATAGCTGTTTCTGGAATTAGCTGAAAACCAAATTTTTTTTGAGGTTACTGCTGGTAATGCTTTCCTTTGTGATCTAGCTGTCTAAATACAGGCAGAAATGAGTTCAGGGTTGCTGGGAGACTGGAAGGGATCTTCCCTAGGGTGCTTGGTGTCTTGCACTTGGTCAGCTTCAAAGGAACTTCAAATCACACCCAGGTTCAGCTTAAGATCTAGCTGCTGACTGAAAGGAGCAGTCTTTCTGCTTCTCTTGTCATTGTGTGGTTTTATCTGACCCTAGGGGTCTATTCATCTTACTAAACTGGTATAAAATTATTTTTATCTGTTTGCAGGGTGGCTTTTCTGCTAGCTTAGTAAGAAATTCAAGGAGATTGCAAAAAGTTCTAGGGTGTTTCATGAACTTCAGAGATGAGGAAAGAGGAAGGGTTACTGCAAGAGCATGAAAAGGGAGCCTTCCTCTTTCATGGAGCTATTCAGTGTCTTGGCCATTCCACTGGTTTGCAAACCGAGTGATCTCGTTAACTCACCAGAGCGGCAGCATCACCATATAATGGCATTCATATTTCTGAGAGCTTTGAATTAGTCTTAAATGAGATGCCACAGGTAACCAGATACAGCTTAACCACAGTACCTTAGAGTTGTATGAGCTCATCTACATGTATTCTGTCTTACTGGCTACTTTGTGGGAACAGTGGGCAAATCAAACCATCTAGGACTCTGTGCATTGACTAGGCTGCATCTGGTGTGAGAAACTATCTTGTGTAAAGGTGTTGTGGGCAGATGAACCCCAGCATCAGAGTTGCTTGCACTCTAGAGAGTGGCACTGTGGCATGCTTGCTACTGTCAACTTGCTTGGGAGGTTGGAGTGTGCTGGGGAAAACACATCGAGTTCTCTTGTAGTATGTGCAGAGCCTTTTCTAAAGCATTCGCAGCTGCAGCTCTACTAGTGAGCAGTGCTGGCAGTATCAGCTGAGAGGCATGCTGCAGAGTCTCTGTGAATTGAGTGATACAGGTTACATTTTTGAAGTGCAAGTTCTCCCTGAAGTACAGAGAAAATAAAGGGGATCTGGCTTGTTTTTGGTCAGATATTAGTTCTGCATTATTTTGATATAAATCACATGATTCCTTGGATAAAAAGATCCGACTGCTACAAAGAGAGAAAAGCAGGTTTCTTCTTTGAAAAAGAGGCAAGCCAACAATTAATTCTTCTCTTTTGTTTCTTTCAAAAGCAGAAGTACTTGAAGGAGCACAGTTCTGAACACTGCAACAAGAAGGTGTTTGGTTTTCTTTTTGTTTTCCATTTTCGTTTGTTTTGTTTTAAAATGCAGCTTCAGCATATCAACAGCTAGCTTTTCTTCCTCTACAGAAAGCTCAAGTTCTTCCTGTTGAAATTACGAAGTGTAAGGGTGAAGTATGTATTGGATACATTTGATCTTTGTTTTGATGATTCATAGTTTTTTTTTCTGATCTTTTTGCCCTTCTTTCCTATATTTCTTTAGGACTGGGATGACACTGCTGAGTTGCTGAGATTTCATCTGACTTTCAACAAATGAAGTGTTGAGCTTGTTTTCTTCTTGAGAATGTGCTCAGATGAGTTGTCTCATAGTTAGACAACTCGTAACACTAATAACTAAACTTTAATTCTTTTTTTTCTTAATATGACTTCAGTCATTAAATTATAGGATAGCTTCACAGCCAGTCTTGTTACAAACAAGCAAAGGGAGTACTTGATGTAACTGGCAGTGCTTAACTTATTAGTACAGGTAGAGTGTTAGGTTGTAATAATTGTTGTTGCTAGTCCACAGTACATACCTTCCTCTGTCTCAGTTGCAAGAACAGAATCACAGAATGCTAGGGATCGGAAGGGACCTTGAAGGATCATCTAGTCCAATCCCCTTGCTGGAGCAGGACGCTGTTCTCAGCTGCCTACCAGTTTGTAAGTGATAGAGGTATTTGCACTGGGGGAGAAAAATACTTTTTCTTAAAAAGTTATTTAAGGAGTATAGAGAACCTTCCCATTTTGAAGTCCAGAATAATTCAGAGAGTGCCACACTACTGCTCTCAAGGCTGTTCATGTAGCACTTCTAGTCTCAGGATCCATCTTGACAGGCTTGACTTCAGCATGAAGCCTAGTGAGATAGGCTGAGTGAGGGTTCCTACATTTTTTTGAATAAATGTTATCCATCCATGATCAAACAATGAGGACCTGGTGTGGGCCCTCATCCATCCCAATAGATGATGGAGGGATTTTTACTGTAGGTGTGGTGTACACCATAGTAAGACATCTTTTCCTGTTTTTCTCCTCTGCCACACAGCACCCTTGAATGCTGAAGTTCTTAGCAGGACTGGGGGAGAGGAATGACAGGGTAGCATTACTCCAATGAGTAATGGAGTTACAAGTAAGAGCCCACATGGCCAAAACCTAAATTCTGTGCTCTGGTCTGACCTATGGACTTAACTGTTAAGAACTGGTGGGTCTAATAAGTGATAGGTAAAGTGCCATTGAGGAAGTAGATAGCATTGTTGTACTGGATGGTGCTGAGCAGCAGAAGTGACAATAAGTGCTTGAAAATATGTTGGAGTTTAGAATAGCCTGTGTATCTCAGGCTTTTGCTGTGTATGACCTCATTGAGCATTGTGTTACCCAACAGAGAAGGGATTAGTTGTACTAAGTCTGTTACATAAAGCCTGCCATCTTGTGGCTGTAATGCCTAAATCATCCCCAAATTACTTTCATTTGTAAAGATTTTTTTTGCAAGCCTTTGTGCACACTTTTCTCTTGAGCATGATATTAATTGCATGTACTTATATGTTATTTTGGAAAAGCCTCTTCTAAATTTAGAAGTCTCTCAGTTTTAAAATTGTCGGTTGACTTGACTGGTCTCATTTTGATGATAAGCTTTGCTTTTGTTTCTTGTGTGTTCTGTATCTTGATTTGAAAACTAGTAGATCTATTAGTACTTTAACCCTTTGAATCTAGTTCTTAAGAATCTTTACCTATTTTTAGTCTCCGCAGTTTAGTGTTGTGAATACTAGTGTGTTTTGTTTTTTTTTTTCATAGAAGTGTGAAAACTGGACAGAAACCTGCTAGCTGTTGTCCTGATCTGTTCATTCTTGTAAAATGTTCATAGTTTGATTATAAGGATTTATATATGCTACTTCCTTCGCTAGAAAAATCTGGATGTTGCAGAGAGAAAGGAACAAACATTTTAGAATTATTTTACTACTTGGTTGCTTTATTTGCATACATCCTTCTACGGAGTAATTCCCTGAGACACTGTTTGACCAATTGCGTTGACCTGAAAACTAATTTGAATAGTAATTTGGAAACCCTGAGTGCTTGTTTTAAAGGAAAAGACATCTGTACCTCATCACCAGTGCAGTTTCACTGATGGCATGGACTATTGTATAGATGGGTCATGGGTATCTTTCCTCTGATCTGTGGACTTCGCCATTACGTGTTGCAAAACAGCTCACTATGCTGCAACTTCTGCTTACAGCTTTTACATAGTGAACATCAATTTTAATTGAGAAGTTGGTCTGTTGCTTGGAAGAGGGCTATTTGCAGCCCAAACAGTGGATTTTCACAAGTTCCTACATGGATAAAAGACAACAAAGATTATTTGTTTCCACTCTATGGAAAGGGCCACTTGATGTGGGAACTTATTTGTGGTAGGAACTTATTAAAACTGGTAAGGACAGGGCATTTTTGCAGAGGCTTCCTAAAGAGAAAGTGAAAGACCTTTAATAGACAAAGTTTCTTCCCCTTTCCATATGTGCCTTACTTTTAAGATCCCTTGACATGCAGTGTTTCCCCTATAATTAATAATTTTCTACAGCTCAAGCAAAGTATTTAGCTTATGCTATGTAGAATCATAGAATCATTAAGGTTGGAAAAGACCTGCAAGATCATCTGGTCCAACTGCATCCCTACCACCAATATCGCCTACTGAACCACGTCCCTAAGTACCACATCCAGCCTTTCCTTAAACATCGCCAGGGATGGGATGACAAATCTAAGATCTAAGGAGTTTGTTTAAACTGAAGTAATGTAAGCCCAGACAGTGTTTGTATTAAATGTCTGAAGTTTGATATTCAGATTAGACCTTGTTTTATTAGTCACCAGCCTACTTTGGGGCATTTCTACATTTTCTTACAGCTTTCTCTCCTTTATTCCAGCTATGCAAAAAAGGAGTCTGATTTTAATGGAGTCCAAGTCAAACTTAGAGAGTTGGAAGCAGCACTCCATTCTAAAGAAGCTGCACTTGCTACAGCTCTTGGTGATAAGAGAAGTTTGGAAGGAGAACTTGACGATTTAAGAGATCAGTTGGCACAGGTGAGCAGACATATTTAACTATTAAGCTTCTGTCAGTAGATGAGGTGATTTGTGTATAATACACATCTATAGGATAAGCAGCATGTCATCGTGGACATGCAACTCTGTAGCCAAAATATGAATAGAAAATTGTCATATGGTCAAAACTAGAAGGAAGTTATATATCAGAATTGGAGAGAGTATTGGATTAGGCGTCTGTGTCCAGTACAGTTTGGTTTATGAACAGCATGAATGGTGAAATAGTGCTTTTAAAACTGCAGACTCTGTGAAATAGCAAGGGATAACAGTTATTGACAAACAGATCAAGAGCTCAAAACAGACTTGACAAACAGGAGAACACGTTGTGGGGAGAGACTGACTTCACAAAGGTAGGCAATGAATAACTAGTTCAGTACCAGTTTTCCAGAAGGAATCTGGAAGTTGCAATAGACAACAAACTCGTCATAGACAGCATGGTTGTAGTCTTAATCTTCAAGACTACTGCAGTCAGTCGTCTGTGTAAGTCAAAAGCAGACCAAAAAATGTCAGTTTTAAATTGCAGCAAAATTTCTAATAAAGATTAAGAATAGTAGTTTTTCAATAGGAAAGTTGGTGAGGCAGTGAGAGAGTGCTGGAGAAAAGACACTTTAGTTGTTTCTCATAATGGGGAAAGACCAAGAACATGGAGTTGATTTTCCACGGAAGCAGAAGTATCAGTATGGTTTATACTTCATGGTGCCTCCTACCTTTGAGTTTGTGATTCTCTGTGCACTACATGTGGTTCTGCGTGTGGCTGTCTAGGTCCTGGACATCTGATAAAACAAAGAAAAAAGTCTTCTGCTAGTTTCGTTGACCCTTTGAAGCATCTGATTTGCAATTCTAAGCAACACTACCTCACAAGAATGAGTTTAGCAGACATCTGAAACCAGGAAACTGGTATTTGCCAAGCAGAAAAAATGAAGATTTTTAAGGACATATGATAACTAGCCTTAAAATACAACTTATCAATGTGCAATATCTGGAATTCACTTGTGCAAGCAATCACAAAGGGGGGGAAAATGCATGAGTGCTTTCAGATACTGGATTTGATTGTCATGTTCAGCCTTAAAATGTAGTTAATTAACTGTACATGTAGGTAGCTGAGGTTATTGTGTTGTGTGAGTTTTGCTCTGTATTTGTAGTGCTAAACATTTTTTCTTTCTTAAAGCTTGAAGCTTCTTTAGCTGCTGTCAAGAAACAGCTAGCAGATGAAACTTTACTGAAGGTGGATCTTGAAAATCGTTGTCAAAGTCTCATTGAGGATTTGGAATTCCGTAAAAATATGTATGAGGAGGTAAATTACCTTAGTGTGAAGTATTTGTATTTATAAAGGAAAGAAGAAATGGGGGGGGGGGTAATTCTGGAGTAGTAGAATAATTTGGGTTGTGATGAACCTCATCTGGTTTAAACTCCCACTCAGAGCAGGATTTATTTCTACTCTAGCTGGAAGATTTCCATCTTTTCAGTATAGAAAAATAATGTGAACTCATTGTGATTATAAATGGTAAAATAGCTTCACGTGTTATGTTGTTCTGTGTTTAAATTCTGCCAACAGTATTGCAATGTGCAATCTTTTCATAGTGTAAGAAAGTAAATTAATAATTTCTCACGTTGTGCTTCTTTGAGAAATAAAGTGGTGAGTGACACTCAAACACATGCTATGAACTTTTTTTTTTAAATTTCAGAGCTTTCTGATAGGATATGTTTGAAGAGCATAAATAGTTGCTGGGTATTTCTTTTAGAACTCTTCTTGCCACACTTCCTTCCAGTTGTTAGTGCATCAAGGTTTTCAGGAGAAAAACTGAAGTAGTAACAAAAATAACCTAACCCTACTGTATTTCATTCTATGTGCACATTTCCTGCTAGTTCTGTTTTCAGCTTAGTTAGGGTTTAGAATCTTTTTTTTAGCCATCAAAATCAAGCATACAAATAAATGGGGAAAATGTTGATAGTAAAAGTGACTGTTTAAATTCATAGTACTTTGATTTTGAGCAAGCATGAAAGATAAATAAGAATTAGGGGTTAATTCTAAAGTCTGATCATATTGAGGTATATTTGTTGAAAATGTAGGCAGCTCAGAAGGAAATATGACTTCGCATGTTCACATCCTAAGTGTTTTCAATTGCAAAATAAGTTGCTTTGCTGGTCAGACATGGAAAAGTGTCCCTGTGAGAAACCTGCAGTAGAAACAGTGTTAAAGTACTCTAAGGAAGACCCACAAGAATAGCTTAAAAAATGTATTACTATCTACTCAGTGAATAGTCTTCTATAGTTTGTTTGGCCTCATTTATTGAATGGCTATTTTATTTTTCTGGTTTTAGGAAATCAATGAGACAAAACGGAAACATGAAACTCGCCTAGTTGAGGTTGATTCTGGTCGCCAAATTGAATATGAACATAAACTGAGCCAAGCACTTCAGGAAATAAGAGAGCAACATGATGCACAAGTGAAGCTGTACAAAGAAGAGCTTGAACAGACTTACCGTACCAAAGTGAGTCTGATGTTCTTTATTTTCGCTTTGATAAATGGAAGAATCCTAACATTATTACTTGCATTTCAAAGGGTTTAATTCTGAAGCTTGGTTTAAAATCAGTGTTTTTGAAGGTAAATTTCTTAGGTCTTATTTTAGAAGCAGAGTTAAAACTCAAGCAGCACAACAATGTAAGTGTAGAGCACACAGTGTGACTGAATTGTGTGGAAAAAGACTTGTACTGGGATTGCTATGAATTCAAGGAAATTAATGTGTTTATTATAACTATATTGTAACAATCCTGATCAGTAAGGTGTCCTGTGTTTTGTACAGAGCTTATTTCGTAAAACAGCTTTCAGAGAAGACAGCATCCTGAGTCCTCAGACCCTATATAAAAATTCTTGTGTGAAAACTTTACCACACCCAATGGTTTCCACTTCTATAGAAGAGTGAAAGCATACTCAAACTGAAATCAGTTATACTTCATAATTTCCTTCCTCTAAATGATTCAGAATTTCTGTAAGGATGGATCCTGATGTCTCAACTGAACCCGGTTTCTGTGGCTGCTTGTTGCAGTTAGTGTTTTTAAAACCAAGGTGGGGTGACAGCATGCCGTTGCCTATCCTCACAGCTTCAATCTGACTTGAAAAAAAAATAGAGAAAAGGTAATTTAAAATAAGATCTAGCAAAAAAATCTTTTCCTGTTTTCTAATCTGAAAAACCTTTTCATAATTGATTTTTTTAATTCCTTTTTCTCAGGTGTACTGCTTCTGTGCTTTTAGATTTATCTTAATTAGAAATTATACCATTTGATCTATAAGTTCAATGCAACTTAAGTCTGTGGTGCTGCTTAGGTAGATAAGGTGGTGATCAGCAGAATGTTGTAGCTAGCTTAAATACATAAAAATATTTGTGTGAAGTAGTGATCAAAATGAAGAAGTAGTGGCACTGTGCACTGAAATCTGAAGGCATGTTCCCAATGTGCTTAACATGGCTAATAATTAGCATCAGTTTGCTTGGTTTTTTTTTTTTTTTTTTTGGTAGAGAACAAGCAATTTTAGTTTAGCTTCTATTTAAGCATACTTTCTTAAGTATTTAAATAGATAAATACTGATCAGCATGAAAACTGAACTTAGCAGTCCAACTTTCAAACTTTCATTGAAGATGTTACTAATGGGTATTTATTAATGGGTATTTATTTATCCTATTATAAACATTCAGAGGATTCTGATTTCAGATAGAGCAATATGAAATGGTAATTGAATTGCCACATTTAACCCTTAAAGAGAAATGTTTCATTGTGTTAAAGCTGCAGAGAGGAACTTTGCAGCTTAATGTAGCATGTGTTTTTGTTTGGTGAATAATTTTTCTTGTCTTAACTTGATCTTCTGCAGCTTGACAATGCTAAACTGTCCTCTGAGATGAGCAATTGTACAGCCAAGTCCGTAAGAGAAGAGCTGGATGAAAGTCGTGTGCGAATTGAAACGCTCTCTTCCCTCCTGAGCAGTCTTCAGAAAGAGGTAAAAAGCTATTTGTGATTCTTCAGTCCCGCTAATTAGTCTTGATTTTTAATGCAAAAAGACTTATTTCCCTTAACTTGTAATTGTGTTCAACTTCACGACTTGGATTTGTCTGTAAGGGTACAAGCACTACCAATTTTCCTATTATGTAGGCAAGTTTGTTTCTGGAAAAGATCAGGTGATGTAATCAGTGTGTGTGAAGTTGCACAAGAAGTGGATTGAGACTTCTCTCTACTTAGCTCTTACTCCTGCCTTTACATACCATTGTGTTTCTTCTGGTGGCTCAGTCAATGTGTTTCTGAGGGGATTTTTTTTTTCCTTCTTTCTTAGTTAAATACCAATGTTCTGTTGCCTACATTAAGTGGCAGCTAGGTTCAGAAAAATTCCTTCTGAATTTACAGGGTTATTTCCTGTGAATTTCAAGACTATCAAAATTGCCCTCTGCAAGTTTGACTATAACTGTCCACCTAAAAAAGATTTTGTTGCTGTGCTTGTTCTAGTGCCAGCAGTGTCAACAAGTACAAGTTTCTTTTCAGTTTGCTAGCACTGATTTCAGCTAGCTTTCTTCTCTTGGAAGAAAACTCTTACCACTGATTGTAGTTTGGATTACCAGCATTGAACACTGTAGCTGTTTCCACTAGGGTCTTCTGTGTGTCACTCGACTCCTTTTCATAAACTCAATATCAAGTCTTAAGATGGGTAACTAATTACAATGGTACTCTGCATCAGCCTTGCAGGCTGCCTGTTTTCATTGTCTCTGGACTATGATGACTTCCTGAGCAGCATGCCTGCATAGCAGACGTGGTTACTTAACACCAGGCATGGCAATTCTGGGGCATTGGTTTTTGTCTGTCCTTCAATTAAAAGATTTTCAGAGACTAGTAAACAGAGAAAACATGCTTGGGGAAAGTAAATCTTAAAGATGTCATTATTTAGTTATTCTTTGGTAAGCATTCAATTCTGTGTGTACAATATTAAATTTTATTTGCTTGATGTGATTTTTTTTAAGTATGTAACAAATTTTCTTTCCTTGTGGACCAATAACCACTAATTTCAGCAAGTAGGCAGACAGGTTTTCTCATTCACTGAGAACAAACCCTATTCCTTTAGAGAAACTTTCTCGTAGAATTTTGAATTGGCAGCAGTAGGCTGAAGCACAGAACGGACATCTGAAACAACACTTACTTATCACAGGATCTGAAGTTCACTGAACTGCATTTCATTCTGTGTTGTCTTGCCCGGCATGTCTTAAACTGATCTAAAGAGTCAGACTGAGTAAGTTCAGCTGTGGCAACATTTTCAGATTTCAGAGAAATTAAGTAGGTAGCTCTCTTCCAGAGTAGGTTGCAAACTTCATTGGGATTTAAGGTGTTACCTTTTTAGAAGGAAATGTGGAGAACAGGAGGAAGAATATGGGTGAGTTTGAATTCTGCAAGGGGGCAAAAATGCTTAACCTATTTTTTTTGAGTTTGAGGCTACCTGTAAAGTAGAATGCTTGGAGACTTGGTCTTTAGACCACTGATGTTTTGATGTTTTTTCACTGCTTTCTAGTCTAGAGTATGGCAAGATAAAGTACAAGAGCTTGAGGACACCTTGGTCAGGGAACGGGAAAACTGCCGCAAAATGCTATCTGAGAGAGAGGGGGAAATGGCAGAGATAAGAAGTCAGATGCAGCAGCAGTTGAATGACTACGAACAGCTTCTGGATGTTAAACTGGCACTTGATATGGAAATCAATGCGTACCGGAAACTGCTGGAAGGTGAAGAGGAGAGGTATGAAAGAACATGACAACAGATGTTGGTGTCTCTATATGCTTCACTTGCCTAATTCTATTAAAAGGCACATCTGGGAATGCATTCATGAAGTGTCTAATATACACTTAAGTCTTTGTGAGAGCAACCTGCTTGAGTATCAGACCAACAGTTCTCCCAGGGAACAGATATCATTCCACCATCAAGAGTCATCCCTGAGGAAATAGTGAATTGTCATTTGTCGGTCTATTTCGCACCACTGCTAATACTGTTTTTCAGGGGTAATTACAGCATTATTTAATTGTGAGCCACTTGTGAGATGTTGCTAAAATAGTTTTAGTACAGTAGTAGCTATTATGATTACTCAGCTTATCAAACAGATATGCTTTTCACATGTGATCCCAGGCTTCAGCAATACTGAGCAATATTTTTCTTGGCAAGCTACAGCTGTCATTTGAAATTTTTTGATATTTCAGTGTTTTTGACTGACATATTACTCATATGGGCTGATACCTCTCAAATGTAGGGATAAAATACAAAATACAAAGAGTTGTGCCATTGGCTTTTTGCATAAATTTCATACAAAAGAATAAGCCCCTGTAAGACTGTTTTTGTTTTTTTGTGGTGGTGGTAGTTCCTTTGTTTTCTTTTTTGACTTGTTCCAGATACCTAGGAATACAGCCACTAGCAAAGGCATACAGATACTTAGTAATGTTAACATAATCCTTCAGTATTCTGTGTTCCCACAGCGTTAATCACCCACTTGAACAACATTTTATTTTATTTAATTTGTTAAAGTACCTATAGCTTCAATTTTTGCTGTAATGTTGTTTGTTTATAGTATTCCTGTACCTTTATCTATATAAATCTTTGGGAAGAGGAGGGGATAGGAAAAAATTGTATAATTCAAGGTTTAAAAAAAAAAATGTAAAAAGTGTGGTTTGTGTGTGTCTCGTGTCCTTTGATTTAGGCTCAAACTTACTCCAAGTCCGTCCTCGCGAGTGACAGTTTCACGAGCTTCATCAAGCCGTAGTGTACGTACAACCAAAAGAAAGAGGAGGAGGATTGATGTGGAGGAATCTGAAGCCAGTAGTAGTGTCAGCATCTCCCACTCAGCTTCTGCCACTGGAAATGTCTCCATTGAGGAAATAGATGTTGATGGAAAATTTATCCGCTTGAAGAACACCTCTGAACAGGTTAGAAAATGCACATGATGTGACTTTACAGTGGGCTGACAACTAGTGGTGGAAGGCATCCTCCGCAATGGTCAGATCCCAGGCTTCATGTTAATTCTGGAGCTAAATTGGGCTGTGTAAGAGTTGTCATGAAGAAATCAGTGTATCACAAAATGAGCTTTCATACAGTATTCTGGATTGATAATGGTTGGTTTTAATGATTTAGTTTTCTTGCTAACTATACCCTAGGTATCCCACCCCCCTGAGTGTTGTATTACACTTCAGAGTTTACCTTGCCAAGTGTGATCTGGCTTTACAGTTAACATTGTCACTGATAGCCTAATGTCTGCTTACACCATTTCCTGTCTTAAAAATCTCTTCTGAAGTTTGTCTCTGCTTTAAAACGCCCCAGAAGAAGTACATACTGATGGAAAATTAAGGTCTAAATGTAGTTGTCAGTGTCCCTTCTATTTCCATATAGCTTCTTTAAATCATAATTTTCCTTCCTCCTTGGTTGCATCCACAGTTTCTAGAAGTAGGAGCCCTCATTGCCTGTGCCAAAGCTTCCAGATTATTTTTCTCTGAGTAGTTTGAAGTTTGTATCAGTTGGAGAAGCAAGACTATATCTATTTATCAAAGGGTATTTCATTTAAGGAAGTGTGTTGTTACTCATGTTTAGATCCAAAGGATGTTAACTGTTACATTCAATAATTTGCTCCCTCCCAAGACACATAAAAACTCTACAAATGATCATTTGTAGATATGATAGGGCTGGACAATGGAGTACAGGGAAGAAAACCTTTGGTATCCCTTTGGGCAGAGGGAGGTTCTTTCCCTCCCTTAGTTTGGGAGAAGAAAAAATGAACATTGCTTCAGTAGGGTGCTGGAATTAAGAGACCTGATTTCTTGTAACCTCAGTTTCAGAGAAGTCTAATTCTTGTTTTCTTGTGTGCTGTCTGCACCTAAACTGTGTTCAGAATTGCTAACTGTTCTTTGTTTTCAGTGTTGCACAGGCTTTGTCTAATGTAGTCAGATCTTTTAGCTTTACCAAAAAGGGAGCTTATCTTGATGTTTTAAATGGCAAAGATTAATCTGGTTGCCAGCATCTAAGTTTTCCCTCTAATTAATGAAGATACTCCCCCTGGTGTTATAAATGAAGTCTCAACTCAATCTGAATTTAGTAATATTTATAAAAGGCAAGTAAACAGTGCTGGGTGCATGGGGAGTCTGTGCTCTACCAACACACACACACATGAACATCAGACTTTCTAAATATACAGAACATTGCTTTTACATACTAAACCCGAGTACGCCTATACATATGTACAATCAGAAAAGGTAACAAACAATCCTTTAAGTCTATCACTATTAATGTGCATTACTGGGGGAGCATAGTTGGAGTTGGTAATCCTGGTTGAAGTGCTCCCCTATCTTCCATGACTTCAGTCTCCATTTTCCATTCCTTTTCTTGATTACAAACACCGGAGAATTCCAGGGCAGGAACAATATGTCTTGCTTATGTATCCTATTCTTCCTGGATCAAAAAAAACACATATCCATCTCCTTTTCAAGGCCAATAGGGCCTAGGTCAAAAGGCATGTCCAGGTATCTAGGGGGTGTAACAGCAAAGGCCTTTGGCTGTAGCAACAGAGGGGCCCATGGTGTAGCAGTCAGGTCAGTAAACGAGCCCACAACTCCCTCACTGTCTGGCAAACCACACGTTTCTGACTGTGGTCCCACACGGCTATTTAAGGCCTCAGAGACTGCTAGCTAGGTGCTGAGCAATCCCACCGCAACCTTGTCATTTTTAGTTGCAGAGTCCCACACCTTGACCTCAATTTGGTTCCATGTTTCAGGATCATAAACTGTCCAATTGTTAAGAAGGAGAATGAGCTGTAAGGTTACCAGGACAGTCTTTGTTTCCAAGGACGTATGATTCCCCATAATGTGCAGCTGCTTACCAGCGAGGGGCAACTGTGTGCGTGGCTCCGCTTCTCTCAGCTTGAGCTTCTTCCCAGCTCCGGTGCGCCCATTTCCAGAGACTTTCTGTATGAGCTTCTTTGAGTGGTTTGCTGAGTTTGGCTGAACCTTCATGAGGTGATCAATGTGCCTGTTCCCATCCTGGTCCCTGTTCTACTAGCCTGTCCCCATTCATTCCTTTTTTCTGCTTCTTTATTGATGACATAACTTCATTATATCGTATTGCCTTTTTTTCATCTTGAGGACAGGCTCCCCTTTTGTACCCTTCACCCCACAGCAGTCCTTTTCAAACAACTTTTCATTGGTCAAACAACTTTGCATATAACAGCAACAGCAAACACCCAGCAACTTCCATGCCTTAATGGCTGGAGAACAAGCAACCCTAGATGGCATGGCATCTCCTGAATCACCCTTCTTTGTTCCCTCCAAACTCTTTACATTCCTTATGGCCTCATTGTTAAGAGTCTGATGTTGTCATCAACTATGGGGCTTGTGGACCCCCATGGCCCCACTCCCACATTGCCCCCTTCTTTATTAACAATGACTATCTTCTTGACACGAGTTATTACTCCATATATCACAATTCTTTCTCTTCTTTTGAATGTCATTAATTTGTGTTTTGGCTTTGAATTTGGCCAAGGCCAATTGAACCATAAGAGTGACTCTGTCTTCTTGAGGACTTTCCGCTGGGTTTGTGGTAAACTGCATTCCTTGGATTATTATTTTCCATACAAGGAGTGTAGTACAGGGAATTAAGAATGGGAATGTTAATAGTCCTCCACAGACAAAACAGTTCATTACATTTAATGCCTTCGCAATATTCTCTGATACTATCTTATCTCTACTGGAAGTGGCACTCCCCCTGTGGGGTTTTGAGGTCCCCAAATACAAGTTTTAATATACATACGGTTAACATCCAAAGGGTAGCTATGCCCCGATATACTTCAAGTTCTTTTAAGCTTTACTTTCAAATCTCCAGGAGTAGAATCAACCTCCCAAGTTCCTGTTATGGGTCACTTTTCTCCTGACCCATCCTGGAACCTTCAAATAAGTTCCGAATCCCCGGAACCCTCCAAGAGGCTCCGAATCCCCGGCTGTGTCTGTGTCTGGAGGTGTCTTGCAAGTGGTTAACCCACCCACGAATTCCTAGACCAATTGCTTCGGTCCTTCACCAGCCAAGTCCCTCACGGGATATTGGAACCACAGTTAGAAGACCTCTGCACTTGCTTCGGAATGAAGTTCCGTCTCAGCCACACCCTCACACACAGTCACACAGCCGAATCCCACCCAACCGAATGGTACACTCACAAATCCTCTTCATTCGGGTCTTTGCACGCAGAATTACGGGTCACAGAGTTGAGAGCTTTTGGTTCTTTACTTGCCTCTTGCCTCACAGTGTCAATACATGAATTAATCTTAATTACCTGTCTGGGATAAGACTTACAGGCTGGGTGTGCTCAAAGGACAAAGCCTTAACATTTAGCTGTCTAGACCAAGATAGTTGTCTAGATGTCTTTAATTTACCAGAATTTAGCTTGCTTCTAATGAATCAGGACCAGTTGTTTTTTACCTTTCTGAGTTGTTCTAGTAATCCCCCGTGTCTGTGTGTAATGCAGATTTCCCTCCTATTGTGGGTCACAGCTAACCACACATTCATTGCTCCATGAGTGGGCCATTGGTTCAGTTATACATATAAGTAGCCACAGATATGATTCATGGTTATTGTACTTTGGCAGCAGTATAGCAATAGTCTGTAGCGCAGTGTTATAAGTTGTACTTAGAGATGCTCAGAAGTGTTGGACAGAGCAACGTGCGTATCTAAGTAGATAGAAAATATACCATACTCATTTAAAGAGGATTTTATATATTTGTATTGCAATGACCAACTGAATGTCAGAAACCATTAAGGTAAATCAGATTATTTATTTTTAAATAGTGGAATCTGGAAAGTTAATCATTTAATGTTTGGAAGGTATCTGTTGGTTGGGAGAGGGGAGAATTTAAGATATCTACACCCATTTTGAAATTGTCATTCTGCAGTGATGACCTGTATATGTTTTCCTATTTGATTTGCCAATGCTTATTATTCCTTTCTATTATTTTTTTATCCAACAAAAAGAAGTACTTAGTGAGAGGTGTGTGTATTTAGACACATCTTTTTAAGAAGACTAAAAGGAATTGTTTTTCAGAAAATAATTTTCTTATTATTGTTGTGTCTTAAATTGTAGTATTTATTTAGACCAAGCTGTAAAAAAAAAAAAAAAAAGTAAACAAACATTAATTTGAAAAAATGTAACATGAGAATTAAAAAGCAGGCTGTATTGAGCTTTCTATTGAAATAAGATGTAATATCAATTTGACTAAAACTAACTATTTACATGCTGAAGGTAAATTGATAGTAAATGTTTTCACTGAAAATTCTATGTATGCATTTGTGGCATAATGACCACATGGACACCAGGGCTCTTTTAGGGTCAGTAACTGCTAACATAACTTCATCTCTCTCTCTCTCTCTCTCTCTATCTATCTCTTATTGAGGGAATAACTTCATCTACCTTATTGAGGACAGGTTCCCTTCTTACACCATCTGCCCCACAGCAGTACTTTCCCATTAACTATTCATTGTTCAACCACTTTGCCTGGGAACCAGCCACCACCCAGCAACTTCAGTGCCTTAGCAGCTGGAGAACAAGCTGGAGAACAAGCAACCTGAGATGGCATGGTGTCTCCTGAATCACCCTTCTTTGTTCCCTCTAAACTCTTTACATTCCTGATGGCCTCACCCTTAAGAGTACGATGTTACCACCAGCCATGGGGCTTGTCAACCCCTATGGCCACACTCCCACATCTCCCTCTTCTTTATTAACATAAAAAGCGTGATTAACACAAATTAAAACACGGAAAAACTACCAGAAAAACTACTTTTTTTCCGGTATCAAGCCCACTCGAGGCAGCTGCCAGGGCCTAGCAGCCCTCATGAGGGAGGTTGACAAGGTATAGGCAGAGCCAGCAACAACCCCTCCCTGGCCGTTCAGAAGCTGCCCTTAGGGAGCGCGGTGACCAGGACGGGCAAACAGGGCTGAGGGAATAGTGTCTGGACCAAGGATTTGGGTATTCCGATCTTGGGCAGCCCTTTGAGAAGCTGGCTGTGTGGGCTGCTGACCGACTTCAACTCAGCATCACCAGCTGGATAGATGAGGGGGGAGCAGTGGATGTCATCTACCTTGACTTTAGCAAGGCTTTTGGTACTGTCTCCCTTGACATCCTGCTAGCAAAGCTGAGAAAGTGTGGGATAGAGGAGTGGACAGTAAGGTGGGTTGAGAACTCACTGACTGGCCGAGCTCAGAGGGTGGTGATCGGAGGAGCAGAGTCTGGCTGGAGGCCTGTGACTAGTGCTGTTCCCCAGGGGTTGGTGCTGGGTCCGGTCTTGTTCAACATATTCATCGACAACCTTCATGAGGGAACAGTGTCTGCCCTCAGCAAGTACGCCGATGAGACAAAGCTGGGAGGAGTGGCCAACAAGCCAGAAGGCTGTGCTGCCATTCAGCGAGACCTGGACAGGCTGGAGAGATGGGTGGGAAGTAACCAAATGAGGTTTAAGAAGAGCAAGTGTAGAGTCCTGCACCTGGGAAGGAACAACCACATGTATCAGTACAAGCTGGGGGATGACCTGCTGGAGAGGAGCTCTGAGGAGAAGGACCTGGGGGTCCTGGTGGACGACAGGCTGACCATGAGCCAGCGCTGTGCCCTCATGGCCAAGAGGGCCAATGGGATCCTGGTGTGCATAAAAAGGAGCATGGCCAGCAGCTCAAGGGAGGTGATCCTCCCCCTCTACTCTGCCCTGGTCAGGCCTCATCTGGAGTACTGTGCCCAGTTCTGGGCTCCCCGGTACAAAAAAGACAGGGATCTCCTGGAAGGAGTCGAGCAGAGGGCCACAAAGATGATACGGGGCCTGGAGCATCTTCCCTATGAGGAAAGGCTGAGACACCTGGGTCTGTTCAGCCTGGAGAAGAGAAGACTGAGAGGGGATCTCATCAATGTGAATAAATACCTGAGGTGTGGGAGACAGAGGGATTTGGCCAGCCTCTTTTCAGTGGTTTGTGGGGACAGGACAAGGGGTAATGGCCACAAGATGGAGCACAGGAAGTTCCGCACCAACATGCGAAAGAACTTCTTCACAGTGAGGGTGACAGAGCACTGGGACAGGCTGCCCAGGGAGGTTGTGGAGTCTCCTTCTCTGGAGATACTCAAGGAGACTCTGGATGCCTACCTGGGCAGCCTGCTCTAAGGAACCTGCTTTGGCAGGGGGGATGGACCCGATGATCTTTCGAGGTCCCTTCCAACCCCTTCAATTCTATGATTCAATTCTATTTCCAGCGACTTTCAGTATGAGCTTCTTTTAGCGGTTTGCTCAAAACTCATCTTAAGAGTCTGATGTTATCAGCAGCCATGGGGCTTATCGACCCCCATGGCCACACTCCCACATCTCCCCCTTCTTTATTAACATAAAAAAGGGTGATGAACACAAATTAAGAAAGCAGAATTAACACAAATTAAAACAGAGGGGAAAAGTACCAGGCATACTAATTCTATCTTTAATAAACTTGGTAACCACATCTTTTGGAGAGGCAGGCACTGACTGCTGCCCAGCTGGAGGGCGCTGGCTGCACCTCCAGCTCCTGGAGTCCTTGTCTGTGTGTCCTGCATATGCCAGCGGGACCCTCCCTACATTGTTTTTTGTTTGAGCTGGAATCCAAACCATGGAGGAGAGCGCTGTGATCACGGTAAGGCAGATGATGAGACGTCCGGAGGGACCCATCATGCTGACACCCATCTAGGACGGGTTCCTGTTGAAGCACAAGCACAACCTCGGCCCCAGGTTATTAGCGAGTAGGGCCCTTCCCAATGATTGGTGCTTTACTTTTTACCATGACTTGTGCCACATTGATTGTGTCTTTATATGTAGAATACCCAACGTGTAATAGAATGACTGCTGATGGAAACATTTTTTCTTCTTTTTGTTAGGATCAACCTATGGGAGGTTGGGAGATGATCAGAAAAATTGGAGACACATCTGCTCGTTACAGATATACCTCAAGATATGTACTGAAGGCAGGACAAACTGTTACAGTAAGTTGTTGAGCTTCAGCTGTTCGTCTGAAACAGGCTTGAGGCCAATTTGTGTATATCGGTCGGTATATATATCAGTATATCAGTATGGAGGTTTTAATTTTGCTCGTACCATACACATGTTCAGAAAACAATCACTTCCATTTATATTTGGCATTCTTTGTATCAATTGCTGGGAAAAATAACTCCTTGGTGAAGA
Organism: Aythya ferina; assembly: GCF_964211825.1. Lineage (NCBI taxonomy): Eukaryota > Metazoa > Chordata > Aves > Anseriformes > Anatidae > Aythya > Aythya ferina. Next base: position 50,733,598 of record NC_140299.1, on the reverse strand, counting down.
GAACTGTATTTTTCAGAAACATGTGTTCTTTATGGAACAATAATTCTGACCATAAATAAAGGCATTTATGTATTCAGAAGTCTGTATTAAAAATAAAAGAATACTTTACATTAAAAAACAAAACAAAAAAAAAAAAAACACAAAACAACAACTTGGAAGTGGCTAGGCAGAGACTTGTATTTTTTTTAACTGGAGGATATTCATTGGCGTCACCTAAATGGAATTCATTAACTCAGTAATATGGAAATGTAGTACATAAGACTAGCAAGTAATATTGTAATGTTCATTTATGACCTTTAACAGATTTGGGCTGCAAATGCTGGAGTAACTGCTAGCCCACCTACTCACCTCATCTGGAGGAACCAGAATTCTTGGGGCACTGGTGAAGATGTGAAAGTTGTACTGAAAAATTCTCAGGGAGAGGTAAAGTACCTCAGATATGTTTAAGCTTTTTTGACTGTTTAGCCATCCCAGTATTTACCCCTATAAAGATGAAGGTAGAACCACTGTAAGAACTTTGCACAGTGCACGAGTGTCTAGTAAGATTTTCTGCTGCTGCTTTTCAACCCAGCATACTGTACCTGTCTTAAAATTAATTGCAGTATAGGAATGTGATGTTTGGAAGATTGTGGATTCTTTTATTTCCTCTCTGCCCCCTCCCTGTATGGAGTAGTAGAATGACTTGTTCAGATGTTGCCCAGATGCCAAGAATTAGGCAATGCCTTAAAGTGTATTTTGAGTTAAAAGATACTAGTAAGCTTTTCTCCTCTTTTAAATTTGTTTTTCATTAAAACTGTGTTCATGGGGAGTTGGTAAGATTAATTTTGGGTAGATAAGTCACTATGAGCTGTAGCAGTTGAAGTAAATTACAATATATTTTTTTTTGTAACAAATTTTGGAAGAACTTGACAAGTGTCTTGTTAGAAAGACTTCTTAATCGTTCAGAGAGTTAAAATTGAAGTGCTAGGAATGCTGTTTATATACTCCTTGTGTACTGCTCTGCATAGACAAACTGTACAAGTAGCTTTCCAAACAGATGGCTCTCCAGTTTCTCAAAATACAAGTAGATTGGCATCAGATCTTTAGGAGAGTCAAGTCTTTAAAATGTAACTCTGTTGCAGGAGGTTGCTCAGAGAAGCACTGTCTTTAAAACAACTATACATGAAGGGGAAGAGGAGAATGAAGATGAAGAAGAAATAATTGTTGAGGAAGAAGACCAGCAGGTATGTGTTAGCAGTCGTCCTACAGAGGTTATTTAGATAGTAAAAATCAGATACATGAGGAATGGATTTTTGCAGTTATGTCTGTGTGGTGGGTGTTCTTTTGTTTTGTTAAATTTTTAAATTTAAATTTTGTTAAGTTTTTTAAATTTTGTTAATTGTAACATATGAAAGAGGTTGTATTACAGCTTTATGGCATTCTGACTCTTGGCTAGACGATACCAGGCTAATATATTTTTAATATATTAAAAATATGCAGTATATTATGTTGAGTTGCTAATCCTTTTACTAATGGATTTTTTTCCCAAACCTGTCTTCTTCTGTTCACAACAGGGAGGCCCAACAGCATCTAACAAAAATTGTATGGTCATGTAAACTCCTCCGGCCAGCCAGGTTCTTCAAATAATGGTAATTCTTGTCTACAGAACAGAGCCTTCTCAGAAGCACAACATATTTTTGTATTTCCTTTATGTGAATTTTTAATCTGAGAGTGATGGCCTTAATTTCCTTTGTCACTGAAAAGGAAGTTATGTAATAGAAACTATCTGTAACTTTCTTGCAGGATGTGAATTGTTGATTCTGAACAATGTACTGTTTGAAAAATGAAACTCCTACCCAGTTTTATATGCCAGGTTTTTTTGTAATAGAAACCTTGCTGGAAGGGTAATACACCACTGCTTATTGGGGATTGATATTCTTAGACTGTACACCTCTAGCCATGTACTGTTGACCTCTTTATATTTAGGTGCTGTTGGGGAAGGGAAAGGTGTTTTCAATACTATGAACTCTTTTTTTACTGAAGACTTGGTCTTTTTCTACAGCACAATCAAGGTTATGAAAGTTTCTTATAGAAAATAACAGCTTTTTGTTGTTGTTGCTTGTTTTTTAAAAAAAAAAAAGTTTAAAGAAAGCATAGATCATGTGAGCACTCAGCTGATGAAGGATGCAGTACAACTTTCCATTGGTACTCTTTTCTTTGCTTAGATTTCTTATTCTGAAAGGGGATACATGTTACATGCATTAGTTGTGTTGTTAAGATAGTGTAACCAGCTTAAATTTGCTTACGTGATTTTTTTTTTTAACAAAAGTAGGTTTTAATATGGAATGCCTTGCTTGTTTATAGTTTTTAGAAACAAAACCAAATCTTTTAGAGATGTAGTCTACATTTGTATGGAAAACAACTGTAATTTTGTCATTGTTGAAAGTTTTTGTCCTTTTTGCCTTTACTTGATGTCGAAAGCTTTGAATAAAAAGTATCTCTGTATAGACACTTCTGATAAAGCTTTTGGGATTTGTTTTGTGATAGAACTGAGCTAAAGTTGAATGATTGCTGAATATTTAGAATTGATAAGCTTTGAAGCTGGAAAAACTTCTCTGTGAATGGAATAGTGGCATTTGACTTGTAAAGATTTCTTTTAAAATAATGGGTAATATAGCTTGACACATGGAAAATGAATCATTTAGAGCTTTATTCAGACTGCATTTTATGCAGTTATCTTCTTAATCTGGAAGTATTTTTGAAAGCATGGATAGAATCATTGTAGTCATTGGAGCTTTTTTTCTATCATTAGTTCTGTGGCAGACTTGACTTTTTTTTTTAACATATCTTCCATGTTAGATCCATTTCCTATTCTGGTGAACTACATAATGGCATTTCAAATCTGTGGCAGTACAAGGTGATGAAGGCGGACAAGGGTTATATGGATGGAGATTGTAGTGCAGTGTGGAGTGATACTGCTTATTTTGACAGTAAAGGTGGCTTAAACAATTTCATTAAGCCTCAAAGTAAAAGTTGATTTAATTCCCTATTCACATGTAAGTGTTCTTACATAGTATAAACATCTTCATAGATTTTCAGTATCATTTTTCATATCCTGTAATATTCTGAATACTTCAAAATTTGATTTGTAGGAACAGTGGCTTTCTCTTCATTAGTCTTGGGTATCTCCAGGCATTGCCCCTATAAACACTTAAGTTGTGGGAAACTTTATTCTAATCCTTGGATGTTATTTTCAAAACTAATAGTAAAGTCTAGCAGCAGTCGATGCCAATAAAGACTTAGCTGGGTCAGTTAAATAGGTTTGTTACTGCTCTTCACCACAGATTATTTTGCATGTAGCCATTGGTTGCTATCTTATTTCATGCTAGGAACCTGCCAGTATAAGTGTTTTTGGCTCTAGCTTTTTATAGTCTGTCTTTTATCACCACAGAATATTGAACAGTGCTGTAACTCTTACCTGGGCATGCTACTTGATGCTTTTGTATAAAGAGCTTTTAGACGAGTCTTTACAATATTCAGGTAAATCAGCACTCTTGTGACAGATGGCAGTGGGAGAAATGCTGGTTTTTTAGAAAGATGGTTTTACTTTCAGAAGTACTTTACTTAGTACATTACCTGGCATAAAGAATGTTAGGAAATGTAAATTTCTTTCTGCTGTGTATTGTTAACTTTTAGAATGAAACATTCTGCCACCAGATGGAGATGTTGTTATTGAAATACATACTCTTTTTTTTTTTTTTTTTTTTGGGGGGGGGTAGTGGGTGGGGCACAACAAAATTTCCTGCACTATTCTGCAAAGTACCATGTTAACTTTAGAAGGTTTCTGCTTTACTGGACAGAGCAAGTTCTCCCACCTCCTCCCTACCTTTCCCACTCTGAAGTTGGGTGGACCTTTAATTAGTGTATTGAAAAAACAACCACAAGCTTGAAAGAGGTATTGCACATGTCATAAATGTAAATATGATTTTATGTCAATACTAATTCCCATCCGCCCCACTAACATGAAACAAGAGTTTTCATGTTAGTCTGGAACTGGGTTAAAATACACTACCTGGACTATTGTCATTACTGCCATAATTACACCAGCCCAGGTGAGAGAAGGCAGACTGACAGATTTGGTAAATGTAGCATAACGCGGAAAAATGAGCTTATTAGCTCTATTATTTTATCACATATTTATTTGTGATAGCTTTATTAGCTGTTGTCTAAACTGTATTTGTGTTCTTTGTGCTTCCTGCTCTACTCTGCGCTGGTGCAGCCTCACCTCAAGCACTGTGTGCAGTTTTGGGCACCTCAGTACAAAACGGATGTAAAACTGTTGGAGAGTGTCCAGAGGAGAGCTACTAAGATGGTGAAGGGCCTAGAGTGGAAGATGCATGAGGAGCGGCTGAGGGCACTGGGCCTGTTCAGCCTGGAGAAGAGGAGGCTGAGGGGGGACCTCATCACGGTCTACAGCTTCCTTGCGAGGGGGAGTGGAGGGGAAGGCGCTGACCTTTTAGTGACCAGTGATAGGACCCGAGGGAGTGGTGTCAAGCTGTGACAGGGGAGGTTCAGGCTGGACATCAGGAAGAGGTTCTTCACCGAGGGGGTGGTCATACACTGGAACAGGCTCCCCAGGGACACAGTCACTGCACCAAGCCTGTTGGAGTTTAAGAAGTGTTTGGACTGTGCATTTCGTCATATGGTCTGAATTTTTGGGTAGACCTGTGTGGTGCCAGGAGTTGGACTTGATGATCCTTGTTGAGTCCCTTGCAACTTGAGATATTCTATGATTCTCTGGCTCATAAGCTAGTTTATGACCTTTAGAAAGTAAGCAAACAATGTCCTAGTTAGCTCTACAGACATTTTCGTTACTACTTTTATAGCAGTACTTAAAGAATATTTTTATGCACATTGTTTCTTCTAGAGTTGACAGCAGATACAAATTAGCAAGATGTGATACGGATCAGTTATAGTTTACCGAGATGCATATTGTGTCCTCCTGGCACATAAAAGCTGCTAGGGATTTGCTGCATGCAACTAGAAAAACTTTGCTAGAAATCTGTCTGCTAAAATGGATTAATTCCTGTAAAAAACAGAAAAAGAAGATTTTAAGAAACAAGTAGTTTAATTTTTACAGCACTAGTGTTGTATGATTGTGGTTTTACCCATCTGGGCAGCTGAGCTCCACCACAACTGCTCTTTCACTCCCACTTCTCGAAGGGGAAAGGGGAGGAAATATGATTGAAAGGTCTCAAGGGTTGAGATAAGGACAGGGAGATCACTCAATTGTTATGGTCATGGGCAGAACAGTCTCAGTGTAGGGAGATTAATTAAATTTATTATCTATTACTGGTAAGCTAGAGAACAGAGAAACTCAAAGCAAACTACAAACATCTCCCCTCCATCCACCCTTTCCCACTTCTTTCCACCAAACAGCAAAAGAGAACAGGGAATGGGAGTTGTGGTCAATCCCTGATGCTTCGTCTCTGCCGCTCCCCCTGCTCCCCGTGGGGTCCCTCCCATGGATGCCGTCCTGCGCGAGCTGAGCCTGCAGGGGCTGCCCACAGGCAGCAGCTCCTCAAGCACTGCTCCCACACGGCTCCGTCCCACGGGGTCCATCCATCCATCCCCCAGGAGCAAACTGCTCCAGCACGGGTCCCCCACGGGTGGGCGGCAGCTCCCCCCAGACCCCCTGCTCCTGCGTGGGCTCCTCTCCATGGGGAAGATTCCTTAAATCTCTTCTCCCAGAGGCCCAACTGATCTCGCTTATTGGCCCATCTCTGGCCAGCAGCAGGTCCCTTTTGGAGCTGTCCGGAGCTGGCTCTGCTCTGCACATGAGGCAGCTGCTGGGCTCTGCTCATAGAGGCCATCCCTGCAGCTCCCTGGCTACCAAAACCTTGCCAGGTAAACCCAACACAGCGATGAACATTTCTGAGGCAAGATGTTCATTCCTGTCATTTGTTTCTATTTCTATAGACGTCTGCTTTTCACACTTCTCTTAGCAAAAGCAGTAAAATTTTAGATTGCTTTGTTTGTTTATAGTAGACAAGTTCATTGCTAAACCCCAGTGTAATGAACTGTAGCTGTATGCTACAACTTGTCTTGTGTTTTATCTGACTTCTTTATCCCTGCTCTATGTGATAGGATGAGGAAATGGTCTCAAGTTGCACCAGGGGCGCTTTAGGTTGGGTACTAGAAACATCTTCATGGAGAGTAAGGTTGATCAAGCATTGGAAAGGTCTACCCAGGGAAGTGGTGAAGCCCCCATCCCTGGAAGGATTTAAGAGACGTAGTAGTGGCACTAAAGGACATGGTTTGGTGATGAGATTCACTACATCAGGAGCGTGGCTAGACTCGACAATCTCTAAGGTCTTTTCCAACCTAGATCATAGAATCATAGAATGGCTTGGGTTGGAAGAGACTTCAAAGACCATCCAGTTCCAACCCCTCCCTGCCATGGGCAGGGATGCCACCCACTAGATCAGGTTGCCCAGAGCCTCATCTAACCTCCTCTTGAACACCTCCAGTGATGGGGCATCCGCAACCTCTCTAGGCAACCTGTGTCAGTGCCTCACCACCCTCTGAGTGAAGAATTTCCTCCTAACCTCTAACCTAAATCTCCCTTTTTTAGTTTAAAACCATACCCTCTTGACCTATTGAGGTTTAGTTTAAAACCATTCCCCCTCATCCTTGATAGTTCTATGGTTCTATAGTCCAACAAAATGTTTGTGCAAACAGGGAGTAAAATACACAAAAATACAGTAAAATACATTTGTCTACCTTTGTAAAAGAGGAAGTTTTAATGCTGTTCTTAACATCTCACAGATAAATTTAACTGTCTTTAACTAGTGTATTGTTTTGATGCTAATTTGAGTGTTTCCAGAGTGAAAAGGGGGTTCTTATGGAAAATCTCCAAGTCTGGAAACAGTGTCTTTAAAATCTATGCAGCACTGTAAGTAGTGTAGGTTCTTCTGCTTGATAAAAATGACTTTGTCTTGAAGAAAAGGCTACAACAACCAACTATAAATAGTTTTTGCCAAAAAGTACTTTTCGTCAAAAAAGGTATGTTGTTGATGGGAAAACTCTTGTCTGAAGTATCACAGAATGGTCTAGGTTGGAAGAGACCTCCAAGATCATCGAGTCCAACCTCTGACCTAACACTAACCAGTCTTCCACTAAACCATATCCCTAAGCTCTACATCTAAACGTCTTTTAAAGACCTCCAGGGATGGTGACTCCACCACTTCCCTGGGCAGCCCATTCCAATGCCTAACAACCCTCCCAGTAAAGAAGTTCTTACTAATATCCCCTGGTGCAACTTTAGCCCGTTCCCCCTCCTCCTGTCACCAGGCGCGTGGGAGACCAGACCAACCCCCACCTCGCTACAGCCTCCCTTGAGGTACCTATAGAGAGCGATAAGGTCGCCCCTGAGCCTCCTTTTCTCCAGGCTGAACAAACCCAGCTCCCTCAGCCGCTCCTCGTAGGACTTGTTCTCCAGGCCCCTCACCAGCTTCGTCGCCCTTCTCTGGACTCGCTCAAGCATCTCCATGTCCTTCTTGTAGCGAGGGGCCCAAAACTGAACACAGTACTCGAGGTGCGGCCTCACCAGAGCTGAGTACAGGGGGACGATCACCTCCCTAGCCCTGCTGGTCACACTGCTTCTTATGCAGGCCAGGATGCTGTTGGCCTTCTTGGCCACCTGAGCACACTGCTGCCTCATATTCAGCCGACTATCCACCATCACTCCCAGGTCCTTCTCTGCCTGGCAGCTCTCCAACCATTCCTCTCCCAGCCTGTAGCTCTGCTTGGGGTTATTGCACCCCAGGTGCAGGACCCGGCACTTGGCCTTGTTGAACTTCATGCAGTTGACCTCAGCCCATCGGTGCAGCCCATCCAGATCCTCCTGCAGAGCCTTCCTACCTTCAAGTAGATCGACACACGCACCTAACTTGGTGTCATCTGCGAACTTACTGAGGGTGCACTCGATGCCCTCGTCCAGATCATCGATGAAGATATTAAAGAGGATTGGCCCCAGCACCGAGCCCTGGGGGACGCCACTAGTGACTGGCCTCCAACTGGATTTGACTCCATTCACCACGACTCTTTGGGCCCGGCTAGTACTAACTGATGATTTTATAAAGGGAACAGGCTGTATACAATGGATTTCAATGCTTATTTAGGCTTTCCCTTTTTATGACAGATAATATCACTGAAACATTGGGACATTTAATTTGTAATACTCAAGTAGATACATCCCAGGATTACAGCAAAAGTTAGCTACTACTTACCTGTGGTTTCGCTTAGTGTATAGTTACTGTTCTGAGTTCTTTGCTGCTTCTCTCCAGTTTCCTATCATGTGTTTGCATATTGTTCCCTGTAAGATTAACTCTGGAGAAAGAAAACTTAAATTTAGTGGTATCAATAAGGGTACATTCCAGCTTAGACTGATTGTATGGTAGGTTATTTTCATTTAGTTACCAATTAAATATTGGATGTGAGTTTTCAAAGCTAATGTCACTTGCATTTTATGAACAGGAAAGATTATTGGCAATAAAGTCCTGACTTTCTCTTTAAGCCTGAAAACAAACAAACAAAAAAATACATCAGTTTTCTGTGCAACTGCAGCATCTTTTTTTTTTTTCCCAGAAGGTGGTGTGTTTTGCTCTTTGTAATGGGGTTTTGTAGGGAGTGTATCAACACTGACTACGTATACTTAAATTCTGCTGTGAAACTATTTTGTACACTTAGGATACAGTTGAGGGAAAAGTTGTAATCAGTTCTATAACCTTGTGACATCAAAGGGAGGGAAAAAAGGTCTGTAGCATTGCCACTGTCAGGTGTAAGAGGCAGTCAGTAAAAATTTGATAAGAACAAAAAGCAGTCACAAGTGCTAACAGACTTGGCAGCTGTTGGGATGTAGCCCTTGATCTTGAAAAAGCTAATTCTCCTACTGCTACATGTGGGAAAGAAGTAGTATATATACATAGTGAGAGAATAACAATAATGAATTGGCATGCAGTGTAGTGTCATCATCAATTATGGTGCACACTACACTACATATCTATAATGTAGACTTTGTTTTACAGGTCTACTAGGTATTTATGAAAGTGGGGGTCTCTGTTGTGTATATTGGTTTGTCTAAGAGCTTTAGAATTACTTTGAATGCCCCAAATCACCATTAGGCAGTAAATAGGCATGACTTAATTCTTATGTTTGTCATAGAATGGCTTGGGTTGGAGGGGACCTTAAAGATAAAGATCAGCTCATTCCATATCCCCTGCCATGGGCAGGGATGCCACTCTGGCTGGCAGGGCCTTGTCCAGCACCTCCAGGGATGGGGCATCCACAGCTTCTATGGGCAACCTGTTCCACAGCCTCACTACCCTTACAGTGAAGAATTTCCTCCTAACATCTAATCTGCACCTTCCCTCTTTTAGTTTAAAACCATTCCCCCTTGTCCTGTCATTGTCTACCTGAGCAAAAAGTAATTCTGCTTCTTTTTTATGCCCCCTTTAAGGGCTGAAAAGCTGCAGTGAGGTCTCCCATGAGACTTCTCTTCTTTAGTATGAACATCCCCAGCTCTTTCAGCCTCTCTTCACGGGAGAGGTGCTCCAGTCCTCTAATCAACTTTGTGGCCCTCCTCTGGACCCAGTCTAACAGCTCTTATAATGTTATTATTATTTCTTTTAATGGTCTTTTATTAATTTTTCCTCAATAAAATGTCTGGGAGGCCATTGCTAGTTGCTTCGCCAGTTAGTTCTGCTGTACTTGCTGGTGTGGCACAGAAACTAGAGCAGCAATTTAAATACATTGCTAAACTGGACTTAACTTTCTGTTTGTCTGCTTCAGGTTGCCACCTTCTGCCTAAATGACATGTCTTGAAACCAGAAATGGAACTTGAACTAACACAGACCAGCTGGCTGAAGTCATTATGTTGTTCTGTGTGCAGATGATCTGCAGCTTGACTTGAACGATCATTTTCTTTGTTACTTTGGGAATTCGGTATCATCTCAATTTTTTGTTTTATAAAATAAGAATACCTCTGACTTCACATTTCTTTCATGGGGCAGCTTTTTGGGGTATTGCCCAAAGAAGCAGAAGCAGCAACTTAATTTTAAAGAAATCTTACATACAGAAAATGTGTACGCATTAAAATCTTGGTTGTCCTAGTGTGGCAGTGTTGTGATCCAGCTAGGCTTCCTTTATTTCTCTGCCTGTGGCCAGCAGGTTTCTTTTTAACCTGAAACACTCTGCTTATGTGAGTTTTCAGTCTTCTGTCCAGAGTTACTCTGAAAAGATGGTAACAGAGCAGTAAACACATTAGGCAATCACAGTTTGATACACGTTTCCTCAGAATTTTGTGAATTTTTCCCTGTTTTATACTGGAAGAGAAGCAGGTGTCTGATACCAAACATATGAACGACTCTAGACCTTACCATCACACTAATGATTACAGACCTGTAGGTTCATGACTTCTTTAGACATAAGTTGATTTTTTCTTGCTGTGAAACTGCAGTTTTATCTCTGAATAAAACTGTCATTACAGTATTACGTAGATGGTTGATTCCTTTACCCCTATGAAAGTTGCAAATATTGCTAAATAGCTTCTTTATACTATTATTTGGACAATTCTAGGTTCAGTCATGTTAACAGATTTGTACTGGTGTACAAAGCCTTCCCTCCTCTAGAAGAGAGCATTAAATAAATTCTGTGGGTGAATACCCATATTCCCTTGATCTGTCCAGATTATGTAAATCATTATCCTTTTTGATGTCTGTTCCTTTTATTATTAGTTGCTGCAGAGTTTGGAAAATAATGCACATGGTGGCATTACCATCTACAGATACTTCTAAACCAAACACACAAAAACACATTCAAATAAGTTATGTATCACTTGCTAATTCTAGTAGAATTTGTTAATGACATAGTTTTGTAAAAATAAATAAATAATATATATATATATATATATCTCCACATAAATGTTATGTCTCATTTAAGAGTAAAGAATTCTTGAATGATTTGGGAAAAAGCCAATGGGGAAATAGATAATGCCATCCAGGAATCAAGTCTAGTATTTAGATTGCAAATTCAGTTCAGTCACCACTGTACATTGTGTTCTACATTTTTTAAAAAAAGCCCTAGTCTCAATGCTACAAAGAGAGGTCAGGGTTTACATACACTGCTAAATCTACCTGTCAAGCTGAAAATTCTGCAGCTTTAAAGGAATGTTAATAATTATGCAAGACAACTTCCTGCTCCCTAAAATATGTCTAATGATCTCATTCATTATGTATGCAGGGTTTGCCTTACAAAATAAATTTATACAATTAGGGTTAAATTCAACTTGGTGTAAATGCAAAGTAAATTCACACCAGCAGAACTTCAGTGCAGGATGTGATGCCTAATTTGTTGCTTCTGAGTGGAAACAGTGCAATTTTTTTTGTTCCCTGAGTGTTACTTAATAGAATACTTTCAAGAAGATTATTGCAATTTATGTCACTTCTTTCTTTCACATATTCCAAATTTATTCATGAAGAATTTTCCTTTCAGAACTTCTCTGTCAAACAAGAAACAGAAGATCATCTTCCAATCACTTCATAGTGTTTAAATAATATGCCAATTTGTAGAAGTCATCACACACAAAAAAAGTATTTTAACAATCCAAAGTGCTAGTATAAAATCCTTCAAATAAAATCTGTTGGGGAAAAAAAAACCATCTGCAATATTGCTAATGTGACTCAGAAAAACAAAATACAGCACTGGTTACTATACATCTACCTGAAGACATAGAACTATGGGAACAGAAACAAAAACAAAACAAAACAAAACAAACAAACAAACAAAAAAGCACTCTTTACACCTGTTTTGCATTGTTAATTATCATAGTTTAATATTTTTAAACAATAGAAAAGTTTGCATCACTTGTTGATGCAAGTATTAACACGAGCTTCCATATAGTATCTGCTAAATAAACACATTTGGCAGCTTAGCAAATATCATATGATTGCAGCATCCATGATTTGAATTCAGACAGTGATTTCTTCCTCTGTGAAGAGTTTGTAAATCAGAACAGCACACTAGTGGGTTCTGGACGGTGTCTGAGCCCGAAGAGTTTGAGGAAAATATTTTTAGTGCATGGACCCAGTGCAGAAATCCCCAGATCAGACGATTGTTTCCTTTGAGTTCCTTTTGACTGATGGCAGGCCCAGCAGGGACTGCTGGTTGGAAGGAACATTGGCAGACTTCGGGATTAGGAGTATCACCCGCTGATTGGTCCGACGCCATTCGTTGTATAATCTGCAATGATATCTAAATGATACCTGCAGGGAGAAAAGAGGTGTAGTGCACTTAGAATCACTTCATTCCTCTAAGGAATCAATTAGAGTTGCAGGGGGAAAACCTTCAAGTGGAACAAAACACCTATAAGGAGCTTTGTTGGATGGAATAAAATTGAACAAAAAAGTGGTTGGCAAAGATCAGACCTAACATACAGATGGCAGGTTCCACACATATCCATGGCAAAAGAGAAAAGCAGCTTATGTCCTACCTTCTGCTGTTGCCCACCACTCGTTCCCTTTTTACAAAATTAAAAGTTGGACATCCTGCCAGTATTTCCCAAGAACTGGAATTACTGGTAGCCATTTACAACCAGATGAATTTGGGTTTGAGTTGTTAAACTGACAAAACATGGAGCTGGCTGGATGGTGAAGACGTGCAGGTAGCTAAGGTGTGCATACACTGACAAGGCTATACGTTCTACCTTGTAATGGCTTTACTGCTGTATGCATCGAGCTCAGGGTTGCTCAGAGACATGTGAGCCGTCTTCTCACTGTCTTAGAATTAATGTCCCAGCTGAGGTTGTCTTTTGAGTTTAATCAGATAAGCCTCGATGTGGTTCTGCTAGCAGTGGAAGAGAAATGACTGCTATGCAAGATATACAAGATAGCTTGGTCCTGTACATTTTTTTTTTTAATAGTTTACTGCTTATTTTAGTGACAGTCAAGTGCAGTGAGTTAAGTCTGTGTAAGATGCTGTACATTCACAGCTTTGTTAAAAGCTGTTAGCAGTCTTGGTACCTTTTGGGTGAAACATGCCAAATGACAATTACAACGTTACTGAGCTGTGGGCAGAAGAGACCCAAGCAGTGAGCGCAGAAGGAACCTTGTCTTGTTAGCTATTCTGTTTCCATGCGCAGCCTGTTATTTGTTATTAATTTTTATGCACCTGTGCCACTTCTGTGGGTCATTGCTATTCAGAAGGTAGAAGGTGCCATGCAGATGCTGTATCTGGAGGTAACACGCTTGGTTTACACAGGCAGATGGAAGATGCTGCTGTTTGCAGTGAAGCATTTGCTTCCAACCAGTGCCTTTGTCAAAGGGGCTGTGCTGCTCGGTTCCCTACCCTCTGCAGCAGTGCTGGTGAGGTGTGGAGTGACTGCAAAGCCTGGTGCTTTTGTGTTAGGTACCAACATGCCTATGAATATATCCTTCAAAACCCTTTCTTAGTGCAAAGGGGTGCTTTTAGCTAAATAAATGATTTACCATTCTATAAAATCCTACTAGCGACAGGAAAAAAAAAAAAAAAAAAAGCTTTTTTTTTTTTTTTTTTTTTTAGATCTTTATCCAGTTGTCTGCTGTTAACGAGGGAAACCCACAGAGCTTTTGTTCAATAAGCGGTTGCCCAAAGACAGCTCTTCCAGCAGATGAATACATTCCCCACCTTTCGATCTCCTCTGCTTCCCCCGAAGGTAAAGCAGCCTGCATCTTCATTTCTGTGGAACATCCTATATGTAAGGACATGAGAAATCCCTTTTAAGAAAGAGCTGCAGCATCAGCAGAATTCATGTGGTAGTTAAAAAAAAAAAAAAAAAAAGAGAGAAAACTGCACAGATGAATGCCATGCAAAATGCTGTGACTGGTTCAGAGAAGCAAGCTGGAGTTTAGGATGGGTTTTCCAGTAGCATCACACCAGAGTCTTTGAGAAACAGCTACATTGTTAATCCAGGCTTTATTGTTTGTTTGTTTAAGGCATTTTCACAGGATATCCCAGTTAAGTTTGACAGCTTGTTTACAATGGGTTCTTGCCTGAAGGCAGTTTCCAAGTTATGTCAGCTACCCAATTTCATCGAGAGCCAGCATTTCTCACCCTAAACACTTGCACTGGATGGGAAACTCGAGATGCTGAACAAACGCCTGTTTTTACACTGGTCCTTGCCACACTGAAGTTCTTTGTTCACCTATTCAATAGGATAGCAAGGGGAGATGTCTGTCTTTCTAATTTGGATTCATTTAGGCTAGCCTTTTTTTGTTTAACATAACCAGCAGTTATGTTATATTGGAAGCTACATGGCCAAATTCTATTGCACCCCAATCCCTGCTGATCTTGTAGAAGTCAAGATTACCTAGGTCTGAGAAAGCAGAATGTGGCCCTGAATTCTTAAATAGAATTTTGTCTGAAGCTTGTATCTTGGGCATAGCAGGATATAAATATATATATATATATGGTGGTATATCAGTTACAGTTATCAAATACATTGGAAAAGTAACAGTATTTTTATGGAGAACTTGGCTGTTTTAGGGGAAGGGATAAAATAGCTTCTTGGATGCTAAAAACAGCATCACTCCCATTTTCACTGGGCTACTGTGGTGTGCAAATAATCTATACGCCAGCTTTTGCCTCCAGAGAAAATAAGCTGATTTATTGTAAGTAAAATGAAGCTTTAGTTTTCTTAATTTTCCCAGGTCCTAGAGGAGCATTATATCACATGTTGTGTGTAATTTACCCAACAGCACTCAGTATATTCCCTGTACAGCCTTAACTAAACAAGTACAGGATTCACCCATCTGCTAAGGGAAAAAAAAAAAAAAAAAAAAAAAAAAGTAGGGAATAAAAAAAAAAAATAGGCTGAATCCTATTACTTCAACTTGCCAGACGTTAACTGGGAGTGCCACATGGCTGACACGAGCAAGTCCAGGAGGTTCATGAAGCACCTAGATGATAACTTCTTGGTGCAGGTGCTAACGGAGCCAACTAGGAAAGGTGCCCTCCTAGACCTGTTGCTAGAAAACAGAGAGGGTCTGGTGGGAGACGTGGTGATTGGTGGCCGCCTCGGTCATAGCGACCATGAAGTGGTTGAGTTCAAAATTTACGGTGACAGAAGGAAAAGTGCCACCAAAACCTCATCCCTAGATATGGGGAAAGCGGACTTCAGGCTGCTCAGGGAACTAGTCAGCAAGGTCCCCTGGGAAACTGCTCTTGAAGGCCTCGATGTCCACCAGTGCTGGTCATTCTTTAAGCGATGCCTCCTAGAAGCACAAGATCAGGCAATTCCTAAATATCACTAGTCAGGCAGGCGGGGCAGGAGGCCGGCGTGGCTGACCAGGAACATTCTAATGGAGATTAGGCGGAAACAGAGAGTGTTTCGCTACTGGAAGGAGGGCCAGGTGTCATGGAAAGAATACAGGGATGCTGTTCGTGTTTGTAGGGAGAAAGTTCGTGTGGCCAAAGCACACCTAGAGTTGAAGCTGGCTGTGTCTGTGAGAGAAAATAAAAAGGGTTTTTTTAGATATGTGAATGGAAAAAGGAGAACTAAAGAATACATAGGGCCGCTCCTTGATAGGGAAGGTCTCCTCACAGACAATGACATAGGCAAAGCAGAGACGCTTAACGCCTTCTTTGCCTCTGTCTTCAATGCCGATGATGGGCTTCGGGACCCAGGGTGCCCTGAGCTGGAGGACCGGGACGGTGGGGATGACAAACTCCCAACCGACCCTGAACGTGTGTGGGATTTGCTACTCCACCTGGATCCCTACAAGTCCATGGGTCCGGATGGGATTCATCCCTGGGTGCTGAAAGAGCTGGCGGATGTCATCGCAGAACCTCTTTCAATTATTTTTCAACGATCCTGGGAATTTGGAGAGGTCCCGGTAGACTGGAAGCTGGCAAATGTTGTGCCGATTTTCAAGAAGGGTCAGAAAGAAGACCCTAGCAATTACAGGCCTGTCAGTCTCACGTCAGTGCCTGGTGAAATCATGGAGAAGATGGTTCTCAAACTTATTGAGGCGCACCTGGGGGACAAAGCAGTCGTTGGTCCCAGCCAGCATGGGTTTGTGAAGGGTAGGTCCTGCATAACTAACCTGATTTCCTTTTATGATAAGATCACCCGTATGGTGGACCAAGGGAAACCAGCTGATGTGATTTTTTTGGACTTCAGCAAGGCTTTTGACACGGTTTCCCATAGGATCCTACTGGACAAACTGTCCACCATACAGCTAAATAAAAACATCATACGATGGGTGAGCAATTGGCTAACGGGCAGGGCCCAAAGGGTTGTGGTAAATGGGGCTGCGTCAGGCTGGCGGGCGGTCACCAGTGGGGTCCCTCAAGGCTCCATTTTAGGGCCGGTACTTTTCAATATTTTTATAAAGGATCTGGATGTAGGAATAGAAGGTATTTTGAGCAAGTTTGCTGATGACACCAAACTTGGAGGAGTTGTGGACTCAAATGAGGGCGTAAAGGCCTTACAGAGGGATCTGGACAGGTTGGAGAGTTGGGCGATCACCAACCGCATGAAGTTCAATAAGAGCAAGTGCCGGGTCCTGCACCTGGGACGGGGAAACCCTGGCTGCACGTACAGACTGGGCGATGAGATGCTGGAGAGCAGCCTAGAAGAGAGGGATCTGGGGGTCGTGGTAGACAGCAAGTTGAATATGAGCCAGCAGTGTGCCCTGGCAGCCAGGAGGGCCAACCGTGTCCTGGGGTGCATCAAGCACGGCATCGCTAGTAGGTCAAGGGAGGTGATTGTCCCGCTCTACTCTGCACTGGTGCGGCCTCACCTCGAGTACTGTGTGCAGTTCTGGGCACCACAGTATAAAAAGGACATGAAACTGTTGGAGAGTGTCCAGAGGAGGGCTACGAAGATGGTGAAAGGCCTGGAGGGGAAGACGTACGAAGAACGGCTGAGGTCACTGGGCCTGTTCAGCCTGGAGAAGAGGAGGCTGAGGGGAGACCTCATCACAGTCTACAACTTCCTCGTAAGGGGGTGTCGAGAGGCAGGAGACCTTTTCTCCATTAACACCAGTGACAGGACCCACGGGAACGGGGTTAAGCTGAGGCAGGGGAAATTTAGGCTTGACATCAGGAGGGGGTTCTTCACAGAGAGAGTGGTTGCACACTGGAACAGGCTCCCCAGGGAAGTGGTCACTGCACCGAGCCTGTCTGAATTTAAGAAGAGATTGGACTGTGCACTTAGTCACATGGTCTGAACTTTTGGGTCGACCTGTGCGGTGTCAAGAGTTGGACTTGATGATCCTTAAGGGTCCCTTCCAACTCAGGATATTCTATGATTCTATGATTCTATGATCCCTCGATGGGGTTAGCCCTTGTGCTGGCAGGTCACCCCTCGCTGCAGAGTGAGGGCAGTGTGGTGCTTCCCAGAGGTAAATGCAGGCTGGGGCTTTCCTGTGTGACTGGTGCATCCCAGGCTGCTGAGCGGAGTGTAGAGTGCTCAGTGCTGTTTGTAAAGTTGTATTAAACCTCTTCCTTGCCTTTATAGCCCTGCCTTCTTATGAAGCAGGTGAGAATACGCTGGCACCTGAGCCTGTTGTCTTATTTTACAGATGTACATAAGCCTCTGCTAAACTCTTTCATCCAGCGCTAATGCTGGGAGAGAAATGAGGGCACCTTCTGTACTGAGCAGAGCCTGAGCATCCTTCCCACCACATCTCCCTCTGCTCTACCCACTGAATTAACTCACGCTGAACAGGGCGGTTACTGTGTCCTGAAAGGCCTCCTGCCTTGCTCTTGCCTGATGGACAGAGGGCTTCATTAGCCCATTCGCCTCCTGTTGGGCTGAATGGCAGGTTACAACAGAGCGTCTTACACAACTCGCTGGGCATTGAGGATACTGTATTTCAATTAAACCAGCCGAGGTATGCGTTTACATCAAGCTTACTATCAACACGTTCTCCGAGTGCCAAATAACCTTAAGGTTAATAAAGGGCATACAGATTTCTCGCTAAACTTCTGAAGGCGTGAAAGTTATCAAGTAAACAGAGGTCATTTTTACCTTTACCAGTGCAATAGCAATAAATGCTGATGGTGATTACGGCTGAAATGCTGCAGAAGTCTTAATGAGCAAGGTTGGATGTGTCCACATGTCACAAGTAATTTAACCAAGCAAATCAGCCAAACTGCCATTTCCAACTTAAAACCATTCTGATGTTGGTGATTTATATACATATGTATATATATATATATACACATATATATATAAAACAAAAACAACACACACACACACAAAGCAAAACAAACAACAACAAAAAAAAAAAAAACACCAAAACTGGGCAGCATTTGGATTTCTAAGGCAGTCGTGCTAAGGCAATTTCAGCAACCTCAGCTTGCTGAAATTTGCTGAAAAGATGTTTCCCAAAGGAAATGTCTACACACAGTGTGGCAGGAAACCCAAGTGCCCTGTTACTGCTGGAGTCACTGCTTTCCTGTCAAAGGGCAGAGCTGCTGCTTTATGGGGAAAGGAAGCAGAAGCAAAGAAAAGTGAAACTGCAGGACGCTGAGGCAAAACTCTGAGATTTCTCTACTGTTGTGTTAAAATTAGCCTGAACTTCTCTGTGGATGAGCTGAGGTTTTACTGTTCTGAATGAAGTAAAAGAGCTGTTACCTTTCATAGCATTCTTGGAGCTCCTCATTAGTTATTGTGGGAGGGAGGGGGGGTATTTATTTGCTTGTTTCTTCCTTCTCTTTTTTGAGCTTACTATTGATACTAATGCATAGTTAACTCTCTTATGTGTGAAAGAGATAAAAAAATGTACTTTGAGGAAAGGGCAAGATAACCCAGGCCTTGGAGATGTCTAAAGGATGATTAACGGAGGAACTGCTCATCAGGAAGACCATTACATTGACATTCTTGGGGGAAACATCCTGATGTATGCTCTTGAATCAAGGTAACATGAATAGTTCTACCACAGCATCATAGTTGGCAGAAAAACAAAAGATTAGGGGTATTCTGATGTCAACTATCAGTGAACTATTCTCATCATAAAGTAAAAATCATGCCTCTAGGCTGGGAGACCTCGACCCAGCAAGGGTCCCTTCCTCTCTGAGGATGTGCAGAATGACTCTGTGGTGTCAGCAGTGTGTTAATGATGTAACCACTCGGGGGCTATGGGCTCCTACAAACGGGTAAGTGTAGTGATAAGGGACTGTACAAAGAGCAGTGTGGAAAATTCTTAGGTGTGCCAGATTTGTGGGAAACCAGCTGGTACCTAGACTTGCACAATTCTTCCTCTCTCCCTCTTGCTATCCTCTCCAGTGTCTGGGATTTGGGAATTACTGATCTGAAATGTACAGCATCTTTCTAGCTTTCCACAGAACTTAACACCTATGTAACCACGAGATTTCTTGTAGTTGTATATTTATACCAGCGCTAAGCGTAAGTGACACTTCATACAACAGTCCACCCACTCTGCAGCACTCTGTGGCAGAGGTGCAATTAATTTTCTGATTTACTCTTTCCCTCGGTCCTGTGAGTTGAATAGGAAACCAATACTTACTAGGGTCCAAAAGAGGTAAATAGTGAAGAGTGCGACAGTGAGTGCAATGAGGCCAACAGCTTCTAGCCTACTACTAAAGTGCAGGTGGTCCACAGCTCCTCGTAGACACAGCCAGCCAGAGATGGTCGCCAGTGGCGTTATGAACAAGAAGCACACCATGTCTCCAAAGAGAGTCCGTTTCTCATGCTGGGGGCCTGGGTTCCTCAGCCACTGCAGGCAAAACGCAGACAGAGCAAGTGTCAGCAAGGGGAGCACGCGTGGCCCGAGACGAGCTGCTTGCTTGTGAAACATGGGCCTGCCCCTCTGAGAAGGGCAAACAGAGATCACACTCAGGACAGGGCCTTGGCTGTCCCTAGAGAGCTCCCACCTGAAGTTGTCCCTCTTGCTGAGGCACACCTCCAGCCATACCTACCCACAGCATCATTTGTTCACCTGTAGAAAAGCTGACCTGAGAAGGGGACATGTTTCACCAAAATGTGCTGGCAAAGTGCTGCCCATGGCATTTGGCTGCTGGAATGTCTCAGAAACTCCCTTCTCAATGCAGAAAGAATCACACGCTCTTCTGACAACTCCAGAGCACAGACACTGTTTGTTAGTGCTTTGTATCCTACTTTAAGATTATTTATTTTAATTCCACCAGTAATATCGCCAAAGCCATTTTTAACTTGCTTTCAGGTATCTGCATGCAAACAGAGTTGGATTCACACAAGGTTACTTTTACTAAGAGGACATTAATCTTGCAGAACAGAGTGCCTGAAAGTCAACTGCTGGAGTGAACGCTGATTGAACAGCTATCAATCCTGCATGCCCCTGTTTCTATAAACAGGATTTCAGGTCACAGAGGTGAAGGAAGTTCAGCCTACAACAGCACACTGAGCTCTTTTAATATAAAAAACCTCATCACTTAAGTCAATCTTTAAACAGGATGACTACCAAGCCATGCAACTTTTTGCTGTGGAAAGGTGAAGGATTTGGACAGATCATCACACTCCTGCCAGAAGTGCTCCTGTTCTTTGCTGTCAGTGCAACAAAAAAGCCATGTCGGCTGCAGCAAGTATGCTCACCTAGGCATCCCACCTGTTCTTTTCAAACCCTGCTTCATCTTTTCCTGCTTTGCCTGCTCCAGGAAAACAAATGCAGCACTTCTCTCTCCATCTTAATACAGGGTAAAACCACAGTCAGGAAATCGATTACAACCAGGAGCAGGAAGCCATTGGCACTAGACCAGCACTATCAGGACAGGTCCAAATCAGCAGACAAGTTTGCCTCGACCTCACCGTCTCTCAGATGGAAATACACAGTAACTATTTCACAAAATTTTTGTGAAGTTTCACTGCAACACAGTAACACAGTAGCCTGCATTCATTTTCAATTATGACTCAGGAATTCAGGAGAACATAAAAATACATTTTAAAAAATAGGAATTATTTTTTTTTTTCTTGAGTTGCCTTTTAAAATCCTAACAAAGTGGGAAGTGCTTCATAACTACTATGTACGACTATAAGCCACTTCTGCAAGCAGGTGCAAAAGAGGGAGGCTGAACGATGATCCTTCCTTTCCAAGGGGGGTCTAAACCTGAAGATAAATGAGAACACCCAAACACCAGGATCAGGGGACTGATGCCAACCAGCAGCAGAACACCCACCCATCCACTCACACATTCCCCCGCAGCAGGATGGAGCAGAGGGCAGGGGTCTTGCATGCAGAGCTTGCCTCAGCAGGGCTTGCACAAAGTGAGGAGACTAAGCTTTACACTCGAACAGGTTGTCATTTTACTGTAAATTTACAGAGAAAACCATAAAGTCACGTGTGAAAGGCTTGCAGCCACTTTCCTCAGTGTCTTCATTCCATTTACTGAAAAACACTCCCCGGGGCATATGCTTCACTGTTCCAGGTTATATTTGGATGCTTCTAGACATGACTGATTGCAACCTTCACCTTGTTCAATTTCCACGAATCCCCGTAATGAGAAACCACCAGGAAAATGAGAGGAACTGAAAGCGCCTGGCAGTGGGGATTCTGCTTTTAAAGGCGACTGCCAAAAGGGTTTGCGAGACATATTTGTTTAAAAGGTGACCTGCTAGAGAACTGCTAAGCACCTGCACTTCTTCTTCACCTCAGTGGGAACAGCAGGTGTTCGCTGCTTTCCCAGGGCAGGCCTTAAAAAGCCAGCAGCTCCACAGCTCAGCACCGTGTGTCCCAGCAGCTGGGTGGTGAAGAAGGCACGGCCACATCCCTGAGCCCTTTTAGTGCAGGTGACACCCTTGGACAAACATAGTCTCTGCCCTGAGGTACACAGGTGGCTCAGCTAGAGAAGAAATGCTGCACATTGACCTGAGAGACACCAAAGAACACCCAAGAAAAAGCACACTCAAGGAATAATGCACAAGGGTGTTGTTGTCATCTCCCACTCCATGACTTTCACAAGATGCAGTAGAAGGCATTGGAAGTATTTTATGGTGTTCCTATTACTGTGATCAAATGCTTAAGCAGATAAAAAACAGCCTGTGCACGCTTCACAGGCTGATGTCTCCAGGCGCTGTTTCTGTCTTGTCTGACCCACATGAACAAAGAATTAAACCTAAGCGATTCAGATATTAGATGAGGCCAGGACAGACAAAAGTAGTATTAAATAATAAATTAAAAAATAAAATAAAATTTTTACAGTCTAACCTTAAAAGCTGGCGTAATTTCACTAGCTATTTCTGAAATGGAAGTCAAAAGCAATGAATAACTAATTTCAATGGCTATATGGATTTCAGTCACAGCATGTATTTTTCTCCTGAAGTAGCATACACGTGTTTCTAAATATGCTCCTGTTTAGATTCTAGGTTTCAGTCTTCCGTTTTGGAAATGTGCACTGTCAAGTTACTTTATAGCTAAGAAGCCAAGTCAGCAAATCCTTTTGTGAAACTGAAACTCAGACAATGATTCCAGCAAAGTGCTGAGCTGATTAATTAGTGTGGCTGTGCAGGAGGGACTACCATGCTGGCAAAGAATAAGATGTAAGGCCAGATGCCACTGTCAGACCTGCACTATGATACTCTGAAATGTATTATATTAAGATGTGTCAAGGTACTCAATTACTTCTGCAATAAATTGAGACCACGAGCAATAATTTCCATTTTTGAAAAAAAAAAGGCAGCTCATAAAAAGGGTCACATTTGAAAAAAAAAATTGGCCGAGCTGGCAAGGCATTTTTTCATTAAATGCCATCTTAAAGTGAACATTGATTACTGTTCCGGATACACAGGCAGAGAAACATGCGGAGGTTTTGCTGAAATTACCCAAGATCATTTGTCCCAACTCTGGGGAAAGGGCCCTTCCTGCAGGGGAGCAGCAGCAAATAGCCAGGGAAAGGCCATGACTTCAGCCATGCAGCTCCTTACAACGGGGAAGTAGCAAGGAAGCTCCCCCAAGATGCACTGGTGATGGTCTCCTGTGCTCAAGAAAGAATCACTTCAGCTGGTACAGAGAAGGGACACCAAGAAAACTGAGAGCCCATTTTACAAGGGCAGACTTTAAAAGTTTGACTCATTTACCCCAGCAAGATCATGCTCTCTAAGTGCACCTTGGGGACGGCCAGAAAATGGGAGAACAGATGGGGGACATCAGTGAAGGAGAAGTGCTACTTAAGCTAATAGACAATGCTGGCTTAAGAACAAATGGCTAATAACTGGCCATAAATAAATTTAGGGTAAGAGTCAGAATAAAATTCCCAGCCTTCGTAGGATCCAGCTCTGGAAGAGCCTCTCTAAGAGTGGTATAGGCTAAAACTCCACAGTTAATGAAAGAACTTTTGAAAAGGATGCTCAATGTACTGCGTTTGGAATAGGAAACACCACTAGCACATCCAAGGCACCTTCATGTCACACTCTGACATGTGTAGTACACTTAGAAGGATCTGTTGCAGTTACATCGCAAAGCAGTGTTGAATTTAAATGATTACCTACTCCAGAAAGATAAAACAGAGCTCCCGACCTTCATCAGAGGGTCTCTGTGCTTCTTCCAACTGAATGGCAGCTACAGCTCTGGGGAACTTTAAATGGATTTTCAGCAGTCCCTGGCAGTCTTTTGGTCTGTGTGCCAATTACTGGCTTCCAAAATTTCACCTGATATTTAAAACTGCACACAAAGCCAGATCTGTCCCCAAACCCTTTTCAACAAGAATATACTGAGATGTTTACTTGACATTGTCAAACAATTTGAAACTTCACGCCCCTGAGATGAGCAAATGGGCTCAGTTTCTTTTTAACCGGTTTATTTCATCATGTCTAAGCAAACATAACAAACCGGAGAAATGCTTATCTGAGATGTGAGACAGGCTGATGCATGTGTGCAATGTGACAGAAAAGTGAAGTCTTTCATTTGAAGATGGAAATAACCAGAACAAGCAGCAACTGAGGACCAGACACTTTCGAGAGGCTCTGGCTCATGAAAATGAGTTGCCAGCAGGAAGCTGCTCCAAAACACCTCCAGAAGTCTGAGCTATTTCACCACTGCCATAGGCCAAATTCTAGAAGCGCTCAACTCATAGATATAACTTCAATTAAATGACTCACATAAACCAAGTGAATTACGTGCACAGTGTTTTCTGGATCAGATCCTAAGGCTACAATCAGTTTCTACTGAGAAGCCCTTTTTAGTTCAATATGTTCTGTTTGGAAAATTGATTTTACATAAATACTGCTTGAATTATACCAGCAACAAAGGAGACTCTGCAGAATATGAAGAAAATCCATCACGCTGCTTTTTAGTTAAAGGTATTTAAATTGTTATCACAGATGAAGCGGGGGGGCGGGAGGAGACAGGAAGGAATTGTCTTCCCTAAATGTGTTTCCCTTTGAACTAAAAATAACTTATTACACATCAAACATGTCACTTCATTTCATTCTTTTCATGCTGATAGCCCTGCAGTGAATCTCAACAAAAGCAGCCTGTGAACAAGCAAAACTGCCAGTAATTATTGTCATTTCTGGTTTCATTCCTGCAATGACCAATAGGAGCATTTTCCTTTAGGCTTTAGGCCAAGAAAGACTGATACTGCCTGTTTTTTTGAGAGCATTTCTCTTGGATGAAGGACATTTTTAAAGACCAAGAGGACCACTTATTGACCAAAATATATATATATAATAATAACATCTGAACAGGTAGTTTTGTTCAAATATTTACTTGAAAAAATCTGTTTTAAGATTATTATTTTTTTTTTAATGTTTTGAAACTAAACTTACTGGAATGTAACTCAAAATAAAGTCTCTCAGAACAGAATGGTACGTATGTTCAATTCCAGTGCAATGAAATACTTTGGTTAACTCAAAACTTTTCTAGGTTAATGTTTTGCCAAGGAAAACAAATATATGACTGCTACTTTTTCATTGGAAAACAAAACAAAACAAAACAAAACAAAAACACTTAAATTTCAGTTTTGAGTTTTCCTGCTTAGATCAGATAAGCTGCTTTTGTCAGTGAGCTGCTTTTGGAAAGGTCATAGTGATAACTGATGGAAATGCTCCTTTAGTCCCAGAGTCTAGACTTTCTAGATTTCTTACAGGTAGAAACTAAAGATCTGAGCTCTGTTATCTTTGCTGTGTTAGTGCTATGGCCTCTTCAGAACTGAGTCTGCACTTAACCCTCATTTTAAATGAGGGTTAAAGTTCCAGGGAATACTTTCATTGTTGATGTCCAAATGAGCCAAAGCTACTATGTGAAATACCAAAATAATTTCACTTTCATGTTTTTTAAGTGGAGAGAGTAGAGTGTTTATTATAAAGATGGTATAGGATACATTGTTGTTGTTGCTGTTGTTTTGAAAGAATTAATATGCCACAGTGCAGACAAGAACCAACCCTAGGCTGAAAGTAAGTGAGCAGAGTACTGCAGGTTGTTGCTCTCACACTACAACAATTTGCCATCTAGACCTTGGGTAGCCTGCAAACTGAAAAGCAGGTGTTTGATACACAGTGCTCCACCAAGCTGTGGAGGTGGCAGTGGCTGGTAAACGTGGTGTTCGGTTTCTGGATTATAAAACATTAATACCTAAAAACATGATTAGTAACTATATGATAGTGAAAACAAAGAACAGAGCTTGCTATGTTGCAAAAAATCTGTGAAACTTTTTGCAGGTCCAATTAAATGATATTGAATCCTTTAACATTAGTCTGGCTTCCTGCTGGTCAGTTTTCCTATTACTCACTTCTAGTTCATATTTCAGGTGATACTTCTAACAGGTAAAAGTTTTCAAGATACGTCAAGAAAAAAGATTTTGTGGAACTCTGGGAGAAGCAGTTATTTCCTTTTATCTGTATGTTTTGCAAAGCCACCATTCTATTTTTGGATGAATGTCTTCCCAATTAACCAAACAAATGTATGCAGTCAAGAAAAAATCAATCAACAAAAATCACCTTTTTGCATTTTAAATACAAAGCAAGGCAAGCAAGGCAGATTTGCTAGCTGCAACACAAAGTTCAATACACTACAAATACCTTGATCTACAAGGTCAAATATATGGAAACTAATGATCCAATAAAAGCTTGTTATCCCTCCCAAAATTCAGACACACTGAAATTTTTCATCTTAGCAATTTTTTCACTAGAATAAGCAGCTTCTTGTCTGGCTCCTGTTGGTGGTAGGATATGCTACCTGCAGGACAGAGATGATAACCCCACAACCTAGAACTGCATTAGAGAATCACAATGTCCACACAGAAATCACCAGTACCATAATGTGAAACACAAAGAGCTCTACCTTTAAAAAATCACTGTATCTTCCCTCATTTTAACTAGTCCTGAAAGACGTGTTTGGCCTTTTCCATGGCAGCTATTTCCTCTCTGAGTGTCCATTTACTTTCTCCTGGGAACTTTCCTCAACCCTTGATCACTGTTCCTTTAAATTTAGCAAAGAGCAGTTACAGATGTGACCCATGATCTGCTTGCTGGTAAATAATTTTTACTTTTCTTCCTCAAGGTTTGGGTTTTGTTTTCTTTTGTGTTTGGCAGGGTAGTTGCTTTTGTCTGCATTCTTGTTCCCAGAACTATGAGAAAGATTTGTGCTTGAGAAAAGTGAAGCATTGTTGCCAAACTTTTCTGTAACGAACATAAAATAACTACTTTGTTTCTCTTTATTAGACTTATGAAGCTTTATGCAGCTTGTCTTGGTCTCTGGATTTTTCCCCACTAGGAATGAATACAGAAGGGTATTCTAGGTGCAAAAAGTCATTCTTGAACAGCTCAGGTTTTAAAAACTGCATATGTCATTGGGTTTACTGTTACTTCTTTTTGTAATACTTTAACTCAAACACATTTCTGCTAGAAATCTACAAGGCTGCTTCAAATTCCTCCCATGTGAATTGGATCTCAAGGGGTCCATTTTTGCAGTTGAGGACTATGAGGTAAAAAAGCATCTCCACCACCTAGCTCTTTTTGGGTTAAGACAAGAGGCGAGATGTATATACATATGTATGCTAGTCAGTTAGTCCCCTGCAACACCCTCTGGATCTTCCGTGACTCTCTTTTCCAAAGTGCTAGTGCTGTCCCAGTGCCCTTTTGTTTAAGGTTAGTTGGTGTAATTTGCCTTTTTTTTTTTCTTCTGGCTAGCCTCTCTTTCCAATTTTTATTTATTTTTTTTTTTAGTTGCTCATGGACACTTTCCCTGTTGCCAGTGCTTCTGTGTTCCTTCCCCATCTTTGCAATGTGCTCCAGCGATCCCGAGTGCATCCTCTATTCCCTTCAGAAGCACCTACCTGCTCCTGGCATGAACATGCTGCACAGACTGCCACAGCTCCTCTGTGCTCTGAGATTTATGGAAGACATCCCTGTTGGTGACTATGCCAAGTCACCATTTTTCTTCTGGCTTTGAGAGCAACCCTTCTACAAACTACGTGCAGCAAATCTGGTGTGTCTTCATCATTATTTAATGTAATCGATTGTTAACGACGTGCTTCACTGAGTAGTGGAGGGAAAAGTAAGTGAAAAGAAACCCAACAGATAAAAAGAGCATGACTCAGAGCCTTGCACGAAAAGTAAATTCAGATTTCAGCGTACAGCTTCTGGAAGTTTTAAATTATAATGCAAGCTCTTCTTAACCACTTCCCCTCTTTCGTTTTCTTTTCTAGTACGAGTTCCAGAGGCAGAAATAGATTAGGGAAAAACCTGTAGTTAATTTCTTCTCTTTATTGTGATGTTTATCCTGATTATTCATTCTTTCATGCTGTTTTGCTGAAGAGTTTTACGTTGTTAATGAAATGCTTGTTTGCTTGGAAAAAAAAAAAAAAAAAAGGAAAAAAGAAATAACGAACCACTGGATACCAAATGGATTGGCCTTATTGAAAGAATAATGTAAAAGTGAAAGGTCTATAAAATCACTAACTGAAACTGCTGTAATTTGATTTCAATGTGTTTGTTTTGACATCCTTCTAAGTGTGTCATAAGGAACATCAGGTCTACCCATATCAATCCCAGTATTAGACCTTCCTCCAGCGTCTGGAGTTTCTGCTACTTTATCCTAGGTGCTCTGTGCCAAATGTGCTAGGCTCCCACTGTCACTGAGGAGACAAGGACACTGGGGAAAAGTAGGGCTACTCATC
This sequence comes from Aythya ferina, assembly GCF_964211825.1. NCBI lineage: Eukaryota > Metazoa > Chordata > Aves > Anseriformes > Anatidae > Aythya > Aythya ferina. The sequence goes on along the minus strand of NC_140299.1, from coordinate 50,705,467 downwards.
AGTAGCTGCTTTTTGTTCTGAAATTCATCATCCCCAGGCACATGCCAAACATGAGACTTTCATGTGCGCAAGCTGACATGCTGTAGACCTCTTGTTTCCAGCAGACTGTACAGGCAGGGGTGCAGCACATCTAGTATGTGGTAGAATAGGTGGGATCAGATCTTTCCTGTAACAAGCTGTACGTTTTGAATTGAATTTTGCAGTATCACAAGGGACTGAGGGGAATGTGCATGTACTGGAAACGTGTAAATTGACAACGTATGTTGGATTAGCGGCAAATAGACTGTAGTGCAGTGGATGACTCCAAACAATCTAAAAGGAGTTCTGAAATCAAGAGAAATGCCTAGACTTGCTATATTGATGCTTGTCAAGTGCCTGAACAGCAGCAAGTGGTCTAGCAAAAACATGACTAAATGGCAACTCCAAAGATGCTACAGAAAGTTTGTGCTCCAGCAGATTACCCCTGCTTGATGTCGGCATTTTCTCAGTGCCGGAGCTTTCTGGGTGCCCTCTCCAGAAGGGAGATGAACAAAATAACTCAGTGACTTTCAGCCTGGAAAAGTGCTTTTTCTATCACACTCCATTTCCTACTCCATTTTAACAATATACCAGGTTCTCCAATGTACTAAGAACTTAACATTTTAACAATGTGCCAAGAACTGAAGGAGTTATGCTTCTGTGACTTGGTGAAGATCAATACACAGAGAGCTTCCACCCAATGCAGCAGGGGGTAAAAGATGAAAACAAGAGGGTGGCAAAGAGGTATCAAAAACAATTCATTTGATTTCCTCCTGTTTTAGTCCATTCCATTTGTCCCAGCGTCAGAGAAAGAGAAAGGACCATAGCATGCACATGCTACTACCCAGAATCATGACATGATGACTCATGACACAAAAGATGGGTGGCAAAGAACAAATTGCTCTCCTTGGATACTATAAGCGCAGCCAATCCTTACCATAAATCTAGATTAATTGTTCAGAAACACATTTCTTCTGGGAAAAAGAATATGGGTTAAAATAAGAAGAGATCCAGGAATGCCTGAAACTTCACAAAGAGAAGGTTGGATGGATCAGCCTGACACTGTGCTACCGGTTTCTGCCTCTCTGTTGAGGCTGTGGGCTTTGGCAGATAGTACACCTACATTTTGGCAGATACTTCTCCCCCAGACAACAGAAGCACGCTGTATGTCACGGATAAAGGAATGTCTCCCATAAGAAGTGCATAGTTTGAAACTCAGCTGACCAAAAAGAAGCTCATGATGAAGAAAAGATACAACAGATAAAATAGAAAATGGAGGTCAAAATCAAAGCTATTTTACCTATGCTTTTCTTTGCAACAAAAAGCCAGGGAAAAACAACAGCTACAAAAACAACAAAACAACAAAACAGGCTGCTGCCCATAATGTAACTTGAGGAGAGAAAGCAAAGCTGGATCGCTGCATTTTTGCATCCTGTGCATGAAGTATGCAGGAGGCAGGATACAGCTGTAGAGATCTCTCCCTTCTATCTGAGCTAAAGATCTCCAGTTTGAGCACATGGGCCCACATCCTTAGAGTGAACATGGGCAAATGCTTAAAAGAAGGCAAAAAGCCATCTTGCAATAAATTTTCATGGAGTACTTGCTCTTGTTTCATAATGAACTGACAGCATGGGTGAGGGAGAAATGGAATGGGTTCACTAACCTGCTCTGACCAAGTCATTAAGCGCAGCAAGAAATTCTCTGCTGCTTCCGTAATAATGTACACAGGGGAGGGAGGAATATGGCTGAACAAGCAGCCCTGCCACTTACTGCTCACTTCATTTCAAGCCCACTACTGATGCAGCATCTCTTGGGTGCTAACAGCATGAATGCCTGTCAGATATGACATTTCTGGATAAAGCCAGTAAAGTAACTCAATTTGGTCCCACCGAGATTTCCTTCACACTCATGGCTAAGCCCCATAGGAGGTAGTGATCAAGCCAATTAAAGGGGTAAGGAGAAATAATAGCATGTTTTTGTTGTTGTTGTTTTTGTTTTGTTTTGTTTCCCCCCTTTAAGAAAGTGAGTAGTATTTATTTGAACAGGCAGAAGTATCTTTTTTTTTTTTTTTCTTTTCCTGATGGAAAAAATTCTAAATCTCCAGCAGAAAACACAAATACGATGATTGATTGCTTCGAGCATTTTTATACTACTTGTCACTGACCAATGGGTGGGATACAGTCTCTGCATGAGATATGACCTGCTGAGGAATTACTGGATAAGCTTGTATTGGCTACGCTCTACAAATGGCTTTATGAGTATAATAGTCCCTCTTGACCTCCCAAAATGCATTGGTAAACTCATCTTTCACCTCCACTGAAAGGACCATTTACCATTTCCATTATCTAGTTGAGAGGAACATTTGGAGAACTAATTATCTTACTAAATGAAGAGAACTTTGACTTTGGTATTGCCTCACACAGTCAGCTGTGCCAGCACCTCATGGGAGGGGAACAGCTCTAGGGAGCTGATGATACTTGCCTGATTTGTCATCCCCTCAGACAAACACAACCCTTTAACTGCACTTGATGGAGGTAACTGCACTTGATGGAGACCACTAGAAGCAGGTGGTCACTCTGGCTTCTCCCTAGTGAAACATTACAGCAGGTTTTTGTGAAAATTGGTCCTGCTGCATCTGGTAATCCTCCCTCCATGTCCCACTACCCTAGGTGATACAGGAAGATAAACAGGACAGTGCTCTTAGGGCACAGGCAGTGACATAATCTGGCAACTTGCATCTCATTTAGTTGCACTTTGGGAACTTCTAGATTCACTGTAAATATCTGCATGGGGAGGTTTGGGGATTTCAAAGCACTGTGCATTAAATTAGTACAAACTTTAAGTACAAACCTAAATTACAGCAATAGAATCAAAAAGTTTGGCTGATGTCTTTCTGCTTAGATTTGTCCCATTACTCTTTATCTCTGCTGCTCTCAGCATTAAAAGTATAAATTCAATTCCCTTCTAAATCAAAAATGTACTCCTACAAGGCAGCAAAGGACTTTAAAAGAGTGAGCTGCTGTCATATTACAAGCTTTTCTGCAACAGCACATAATTTTTATCGACTGTGTTAAAATACTGTGGATGTGGTAGCTGAAAAGCAAGAAAAGGTTAGGTAGTAAAGAGAAAAACAATTAACAATGAGTACCACGTTTCAGAAATGTTTCTGCACCTGCTCCTCATTTGTCCTCAACTGAGAAACAACAGGCAGTTTTTAGTTATTGTTTTTATAGATATACACATAATATATAAATCATATAATGTATATAATATACAGTATAGAAAGTACATTGTATCACATTAGAATAATATTATTGCTCTTTTGGCAAAAGAGAGTTTTGCTTCAGCAGGGAGCGATCAAGCAACCGGACTCCCTCAGTCTGGGCAGGGTTGGCTTTGCCTTCAACATCTTCAGTCCCCATTAGCCCAGGGAAATGTCACACCCCATCTGTGCAGAGGAAGCCTCATGAGCAGCCCTTGTGAGGGCACAGCCTGAAGAAGGCAGAATCCAAAATCAAACCGCTCTGCACTGTTTCAGCATTGCTCGTTTTGCAGTCAGTATTATCCCGTATCCTCCGACCTGTGAGTGAAGGCAAAACATGACACCCTCTCTCCCTTAGTTTTAATAGCGTGTCTCCTTCAACAGCTCTGCTACAGGTTACAGGAATGATGAAGGAGGCTTAGCATGAGAGCACCTGTGTCACCAACTGCTACAGCAAGATGCTTCTCATTACTTCTGAAAAATGTTACTCTTTTTAATTCACTTTTAATTCCAACACAAACCATAAATTTTACTTTTTTTTTTTTTTTTTTTTTTTTTTTTTTTTTTTTTCCCCCAAAGGAAAATAAAGAAGAGAAAGATCATTAACAGTGCAAAGATCATGATCTTGGCTTCTATTTTTTTTTTTTTTTTTTTTTCCTGGGGGTACAAAAAAAAAAGCTGGCAAATTTCATGCAGCCACTAAAGCTTCTACAATTGGCCCATAACTGAATTTTAATTGATAAGGGAGAAACAATTGCCCAATTCACTGTCTGGTCTGGTACACAGGCAAGAGGAGGCCAAAAGGTCGTTCAAGAATGGCTGGAGATGCCAGACACTGAGCAAAACCAATTCCTTCTTGTGGGCTTGACACAGAAGCTAGGTTTATAAGGCTCTTTGGCTTGTTTTCTCTCTCTCAAAAGCAAACAAAGTAAAACAAAAAATAGTTCCTGGCCTATATTAAATATTCTAAATAAAGATGCTGTTGAGCAGTAACTACTGCTTTGTAGTGACACACCTCTCCTCCATCCTCTATCAAGCTCCTGGTGTACTATGTATCCCCAGCACACTGCTCCCCAGACACTTCTGTTTACAATGAAGCAAAAACATCATTCCTGTTCTTTTTGCTTGTTTCGATTTTGTTTGAAACACGGCTTTTGCTGTTCCTGACCTTTCCTTGAGCTCCCACCACTGCCTTGCAAAGCCCCAAGCTGACAGCTTGCCCTTGTTTGGCAGAGGCTTCGTGATGTCTATGTAAAAGCAGACGGGGCTCACTCACTGAGCTCTGGGGGACGTGCCCCGAGTACTGACCTCTACCAGCGGCCTGGGTTTGCGCTCCACTGCAAACCTGAAGTGGCAGAGCTCACAGTAGCTGGTGTTGGAGGATGACAGCCAGTGCTCCAGGCAGCTGCGGTGGATAGTCCCCAGGGTCCCCGTGCACTCGCAGGGGGAGAGCAGGTCTTCCTGGCTGCTGCCCTCGTGGCAGATCCTGCACATTGGCCGGTCATTGAAGGGGCTGCTGGAGGAGAAGGGAGAAGCCACTGGTCAGCACGCAGGGCCACGATCTGGAGTGTCCCTCTTCCTGCGTGCGTCACCGACTCACAACACAGGAAACTTCTGTGGCATGTGTGCTGTGCTCTCTAGTCAGCACAGCAGGCTGCTAGGCTAGAGACCGAAGGCACTCTGATACGCTTGTTTAAAGCACCCCCTCGGTGGGGCTCAAAACGTGGAAGAAGAAAAGAGGGAAAAAAAAGGAAAAAACAAAAACAAAAAAACACTCAGGAGCGGGCAGGTGAGTGCGGGATGCCCCTGTACCGCCGTATTTCTCACCTCCTTGCAACAGCAGAGGAGCTTCAGGAAACCCCCAAACCCACCAGGTAAGTTCCACACCTGCCTCCAGCGGGCCGGCGATGATCCGCACCACCTCCTCGGGGCCAGCCGACCCCAGGCTCCACAAGCAGCCAGCACCAAGGGCCTGGGGGGCCGGGGCGGGCGGCACGGCGCCCTTCCCCCCCCGAGCAGCGCGGGGGCAGCCTCGCACCCCTCTGCGGGACAGCCCCCGACGGCTGCCGGGGGGATAAGGGAGGGGGCGGCGCGGAGCCGCGCCCCGGGGGCGCGCACGGAGTCTGGGAGGGGGCTCGAAAAGTTGCTGCCGGCTCCGCCAGCGACCCCGCTCGCCGCCCGTGGGGCCGGGGCCGCGCACCCCGCGACCCATCCCCGCACGCCCCCCGCTTTGCCCCCCACCCTTACCTGTGCGCGGCCAGGCTCCGCACGGCGGAGGAGAGCAGCAGCTGCCCGTCCTTGGCCGACACCTGCATGACATGCCGCGGGGGGCCGCCGCCGCCGCGGGGCTCGGCGGGGCTCGGCGGGGGGGCGGCGGGCGGGCGGCTGCCGCTGCTGCTCGTCATGGCGGCCCCCGCCCGCGGAGGGGGGCGGCGGGCGGGGGCGACGGGCGGGGGCTCGGCTCCGCTTCGCCCCGAGGGCCCCCGGCGCCGGGAGGCAGCGGGGAGGCCGGGCTGCCCCCGCCCGCCGACCCCTCGCCGAGCGCCGCCGGGGGGCTGCGGGACCCCCCATGCGCTGCCCGCACACGGACGGAGCCGGGCGGCGGGGGCTCGGCGCGGCTCGGCTCGGGAGGGAGCCCGGAGCAGGCTCGAGTCACGCAGAGCCGCCTCCTCCCAGCCTGCGTGCGGACACAACTTGTGCCGGGAGGGAGCTGAGCTGGAGATCTCCGCTCGCCTGCGGTGCAATTCGGGGGCACCAGCTGCGGCAGCGGGAGCAACAGGCGGCGTGCCCCCGGGACCCCTTCCCAGCCCGAAAACCCCCGCACAGCACGGATAAACCCTTGCCCGAGGGGCACGCGTGGCCGCGGTCACGCGTGAGTGCCGTGCACTGCCTCCGCGATGCTCACGGACCCACGGCAGGCGTGTTTCTGTCCGCACCGCGCTTAAACCCCCCTCCCGGAAAGCCTGGGACACCACAGCACCAGGAGGACCACCACAGGAAGAAACGTCTCCAAACACTACGCAGAGCCCCCTCTCTGAGCAGAGGTGTTTACTTCAAAAGAAATCTCGCAATGCGAGCAAGTGGCGCTGCCCTGGAGGATGCTGAGTGGGTGTTGGTGAGACTTTGGAGCCCTGCGAGGCTGTGATGGGGACGCTGGACTGCTTGTACGACTTCACGTGGGGACTTGAATTCTCAAAAGGTGTCTAAAATAGGAAAAGGCCTGGGAATGTGTTCATTTTGTGGCGTTGCTCTGGCTATTTTCGGACTATGAATACCCCAGAGAGCAAACTGGAGGCTGATGAGCCGTCTTACAGTGCATGTAACACTGAGAGAACAGGGAAGGAAGGAAGCCAGACTCTGGCCCTCATTTAAAATGAAAATGAGGCAAATGGCTGATTTCAAAACCATTAAACCATAAAAGATGCAGACTTCATAAGAGCCATGGACTCTCCAAGGAGCAGGGAGGGACATGAATATCAGCAATGTCTTCATTTTAAAATCCATGCTGAGACTGTTCAACAAGAATATTCAGCAGCTGAGTAGCTGCTTCATTAAGCCTAAAAAGCCCAGGCATCACCATGCTTACAGACCCATGCTACAGCTTTCTGTGTCTTTTTTGGATGCTTCACTGACCTCATTAAGTGTAACAGTGGGTTTACCATTGCGTATAAAGTGACCATCCGAGCCTTTACAAACACATCCATCAGCCCCTTGATGAGTTCAAGGGCATTTGCTGAAGCATCAGATGATGCAACTAAATGCAGAGCTTTGGAGCACATGTAATGTCGCCATGTGGCAGCAATAAAGTTAATTCAAATTTCTGGGTACAGAACTGCATTGATATCCCACTTTGGTAGAGCAAATACATATGACCCCCTTCCAGATAACATTCTTTACAAGAAAGTTGGAGTCTATACATTTTTTTCCTCATTTCAGAAGAATGCAATGTTAAATGGTGTTCGCCAGAATATCAGGCGTTATTTCAGATGCCAGAAAATTCAGAGAAAAGTGGTTGGATATGGTGTGATGGATGCATGTTTGAAGAAATGTGTTGCTGCACCCACTCCTCTTGCACATCTCTCGTCTATCCAAAATCTATTTTAAGGCTACCTTACGACTGCAATATTTAGCCCAGATCTTTTCCCTGTTCTAGTTTTTCTGCTTTGCCTTCACTGCCAGTTTCTAATTTCCCCTTCTCACCTCCAGGACATGAGATCTTGTGACGGGAGGTGGCAAAGTCTAGTCTTTTAGAGTGGCCCTCCCACTCCAGTACTCTCTTCCAGCCATCACTGACAAACGTACATACCGTTCACCATGTGCTTCTTCCCTTCATCTTTTTGTGCTATCACTTTGATCAGCTATACAAAAATCTCATTTTCAGTGTTTCTTAATGATCACAAATTGAGAAGTGCTGAGTTAAGACTGAATTATTTTTTTAATGTGTTATATATATACACGAAAATTTATATATATGTGTGTGTAAAGATGCTGCATGCATTTTGTTTGTACCATAAGTGTGAAGTTTAGCAAGAAAAAAAAATGCTGTTAATTCTTGGAGCTGTTCTATGTCCTCAGAAATTTCAAATTTCTGGTCTGAAAAAAATCAGTGGATGTTTTCCTGATGGAAGGACATAATGGAAAAGCACTTTACTAGTCACTGACTAAAATATCCTAGCTGTGATTTATTCGATCCACTTTGTTCCATAACTCCACAGCTTATGGACTAAATAGCAAACACTGAAAGTTTCACATATGTTCCTGCTACTTTTGCATTCAGTCCTCTGGTTTGCAGATGTGAAAAGTGCAAGTCTCAGAATAACAAGTCCACTCCCTTATTTAATTTACATGGTTACAGATGCAAATGGTTGCAGTAGTTTGCAGTTGTTTATGTTATTTCCTAAAAAAAAAAAAAAAAAAAAAAAAAGCCAACACAACGATAACAACAAAAAAAAACCACCTGCTCCCTCCTCCCCCAAACCCTGCAGGCAGTACACATACAGTCAGTAAATTAAACCTAACCATCACTGCAAAGTGAGAAACTACAGCAGGGAACTGAGATGCAGTATGCCCAAGCAAATTACCTGAGGTTGTGGTGGAGCTGGGTAGAAGACACAAGTGCAAGCTACATCTTTCTCCATGGAATAATTTATAGGATGTGATTCCAGCATTTGTTCGTGATTCCTTAGAGTCTCTCCTCTTTCCTGATCTGCTGGGAGGCACCCCCAGTGCTAAAAGACAGGTCAACATCTTTCTCTCTTGCCCCATTCTGCCTTTCCCACCCTTCCACCTGCACCCCACTGCTTTTATAAAAATCATTCCAAACTCCTGTTCTCAAGGGTTGCAGTACCTATTACAAGATACCTGGGAGTATTTTTCTTCTTGACATTGTGTGAAGAAATGCAAAAGTGCTGGAGAAGAGGCTCAGCCCCACAAACAAATGCCAGCAAACACTTGCAGTCTTTGTTTCCCAGGCAAGCTACTTCTGGGCTTTGTCACCTGCTGATTATTGCAACCAGTACGCCCCCACTGAGCTCAGCAACTGTTTCTTTATATGCTGTAATGTATTTCCAGCATATCTTCTTTCACATCCTTTTAAAGAGATTTATGACTTCTGTATCATGAGAAACTGTGAGACTCAACAAATGTCAGTGAGCGAGGCACTGCTACTGTTTTTGAATTACGCTCAAATACAAAATGTTGAAAATGAGCATTGCTACCCTGGAAAGGAATTTAAAGAAGAAAACATCTGCACTTACAATAAACACCTACAACTGTAATCCTTGCTGCACTTTAGCCTACTGTGAGCGAACTGACCTCATTTCTTAAAGCATTATCATGCTGATGAGTTAAATTATCATAATAGATTTCTTTAAGTGGTGGAGATTTTCTGCTGAAACCATAAGTGGTTTTGATTTTCATGAGGCAAAAAGGTACTGCACTTCAAGCAATAGGATGCAAAAGTTAAACAAATATTCACACAGAGCTCTTGAGTGAATTGCCTGCTTTTCCCTTCTGCAGCACCTTTACTAAGAATAACACATAATACATCTCTCCTAGTCATACAGCTCCAAACTCGGAAATCCATTCACCTTTCTTGTTCTATGTTCCCATGAGTCACCCTTTTAGTTTAAAGACATGCAACCCAAGCATGCATCAATCAGCTTCAAAACTTAAAAACACGTGTGAAAAAACACTGCCTTCTTATCTGGAGAAAATTGTCCCAAGAAATACTGCATTATTAAAACAATCACAGCCCTTTTATTTTATTTTTAATGGTTTTTGGAGACGTATTTCTATTTCCTATTTATGCACTTTCACACGCCAGAGGAACATTTCCCTTTCCAGTCTATCCAAAGCCCAGTGTTCACTATTAAAATCACTATCCAGTATCAAGGAGAAATGGCAAACTAATTGTGCTAAAGGCCAGGAGTGAAACCAAGGCACATGTTGACTTTGTGTGACTTGGTGGGGCCATATCTCCTACACAGGCCCATGATCATGCCTCTATTTACCTAACCAATTCTGCAGTTACAAATCTATGCACTTTGCACAGATCACTGATCTGAGCACCAGAGGAGGCTGGTGCTGAGAGAACAGTGACCTATGCTCACAGGAAGATCCTGGTTTCAGGACACATGAGCAGACTTTGATGACAGATGCAATTCTGCATTATACTGCAATCTGGAAGAAAGGTGCAGTTTTTGGAGAAACATCTGCCTTTATTTCACCTAACAGTCCTATTAATTACCTAGGAGTGAAAATTGTTGCATTCTTATAAAAAGCATTGTTTCAATTGTGATGCAGTGTGTTAGACAGTGTGTGACAATGTTGTTCTCCACTGGCTTCAAACTTATCAATCAAGTATTACAATGTACATGTATACATCACTTTGCTTTTGAAACGGAGAGTAAGGGTTCATCTTTCCCTCATTGAACTTTAGGCAAAATTTTTATGCCATCCTGCTTCTTAAAATAGTTTCCTCACCCTCCCCCCTGTCCCCCCCCTCTTTGTGTGTGTGTGTGTATAGTTTCTCAGAACAGGACACATACCTTTCCAAGTTATCCTTATTTTGCACGATTCCTGTAGAGATGAATCAGTACTGTACAAAAAAAACCCCTCTGCTTTAATTAAACTACTGTTACGGTTTTAGATACAGCAAGATAGGAGTCAAGACTAGCTGACAATTCTCTGAGAAGCTAAATACTTCAACAAGTTAATCTAGTTGTGATTAAGCTCCATCCCATTGCAGCTACATTAAGATGCTCCAGAGACTAAACTAAGCTTTGCAGTGACTAGTTGACTTGCTCTTGAGCCTGGATGTGTTGATTTGTTTCTCAGATTCACCTTCCTACTGGAAAACAAAACAAAACAAAACAAAACAAAAACAACAACAACAAAAACACAAAAGAAACAGAATTCTCATCCTCAGAGTACTGTAAAACGTATTTATTTATTTTATTATTTTATACTTATTAATTTTTACCTGTTAAGAAATAATACCGGCGTTCCATGAAGGTGGCATGGCCAGAAAGTCTCTAAAATTGCAGGACATGCTGAGGTGCCTTAGACTTTAATAACTCTGACAGTCTTATTAGGGAGTTTTCTGCACGTCATTTCCAAGGTATTCATAGTTAGAATTGTTTCACATGTACCTTGGCTCTTCCCTCCAAACTCCACCATACAGAGTTGCATGGATACCCTGCTGGTTTCAACCCTACTGAGGTTTAGTGAGAAAAGAAACAAACTAAGTACCACTCATAACCCAAGATGCTGTCATCCAACATGTGGGTATATCTGTACTTCTTTCAGCTGGCAGTCATCAGTTTAGGAACAAAAGACTTGGGAACCTCATGTCATGGGAGATACCAGAAGGGCTCACACAGACCAGGCTCCCAACCAGCCCCTCCTGTCCTTTGTGGTGTGCCATTGGCCATGCCTCCTCTCTCTTCACCCCTCCAAGACCCCAGCCCATCAGCTACTACTGCTTTTTGCTTCTGGACTCCATTTCAGCCCTGTTGAGTGATCCTGTGTGTACCAGGGTTGTTTTTCCAAGTAACTAAGCCTACACCAGTACCAAGACCAGGTTGTGTAATGGGAAAGGCCTGCTGCCCTATGGCCTCAGTAGATGCAGGTATCATTACAACTGGTACACTTTACCATGTCTGTTATGAAACAATAATAATAATTATAATAAAAAGTACAGGAATTTTCATCAAAAACATATGAATCCCACAGAAGTTGCACCAAAGACTCAACTAAGAGTTGAAAGTTAATTTCTACAGCTTGAGACAATGAAGCAACTCCTACAACTGACAGTCATGTTGCTTAGAGGAGGGGAGGACGCTCCTCTAAACTTTTCACTGCACTGGTGCAAAACACTCACTGGACTCCAGCTATCACTGTGGATGGCTGGGAGTGCATTACTGTACACAGCAGTTCTGGGACACAATGACAGTGAAATGATGTTGAAGAACAATAATTACAGCCTTCCAACAGCATTCATTTTGTAACAATTGCAATAACAACATCAACAACAACAAAAATAATCCAATGAGCTCTGAGAGACAACTGAGAGCATTGCAAGAGGAAGGTGCAATACTTGTTTACCAGTTGAAGAGGATGGTAAACTTTACACTCCTTGCAAGATTTTACTTTAAAGTATGTCAACAAATAGTAAGCAGTGCAATACTGAATTTCACTGATACTAGAAAATTTCAGGTTGACTGTTTCAGCACACAGTTTGCTAATTCTTCATGCTGTAGATAACATTTTCTGCTCAGTTGGTCTGATGGCACAGGGCTCCAGGGCCTCTTAAAAACAGCCATGCAGTAGGCTGCATGTAAAGTGTAATTCTATAAACAGGCACATCAAAGAAGTGTGTGGTAGTCTCAGGCAGTGGCACAAAGCAATTCAGCATGAATAGTCCTTAAGAGCCTTCTTTAAAAATCTTTGCCTGCCCATAAATCAATTATTTTTTTTGTTATGTACTGAACCTTGAACCACTTTTCATGAGAGAAACGGACTATGTTTTGGGCATTGTGGAACTTAATGAATTGTTTTATATGTCTGTACAGATGCTAACTGAAGTCTTTTGTTTCAGTTTGTCTTTTCTTGCTAGCTGTCAAAATGGAGGATGTTGCAAGCGCAGAAAATCTCATAAAATTTGCTAGCTGAAGCATTTAAGAAAGCATGATAATATATGACAGAAGTAATCATTTTAGTGGCATTTTAATCTTGCATTAATAACAATTTAAAAAAAAAAAAAAAAAAAGAGAGAGAGCGATACAAGCATAGTTTACAACTCATCTGGAAATAGTAATGATACCTTCCTTAAAAGTATAGGGAAAGATGCAGATTTTCTTTTCCATTAGCCTTTTCTAGTGATGTCTTTCCTCTTACCAGTTGGAATGCAAGACCCGTCTGTTTCATTTTCCTAGAAGACATTTTGGATTACTAGGCAAACAAGAGGAAGCTGTGATTCAGCGTAACTGCTAGGTGCTGCAAGCAGATTTTCCAGCACCAGCCGTGCACTTCCCAAGCTGAGCAAGCTGCTTCCAGGCTCCCCGAAGCAATGTGGGTTGCAAAAAAAACATATTTCCACAGCTGTCCTTTGCTTGAATGGGCTCCCTGTGCTTGTGGAGACTGGTAGAACATGGGCACAAATGGAATAGCCTAATGTGCCTAATTGCACTCTTACTAAACATAATCCAGGAAATAAACTAGTGTTTCTGTATATGCATTTTGCATTTGTAAATTCCTGGCAACAAGTGGGTGTTGTGAGCCAGACTCCAAAACCACCCACTTGATGGCCACTTGCCAACGGCACACACCAGCCGCATGCAGGAGCCCTGCTGCAGGCTGTTCTCTGCCTACACGGCACTCCTTGCAGCACTCTTACTGGTTCCCCAACCCACACGGCCAGGAGATGTGGGGTCAAGCCCAGGTGCCATTTTGGTCAAATGTTTTCCGAAGAGCTCATTTCCCTGTAGTGGGATTTGTACTGTCTCCTGAAAGCTGGGTGATATGCCTTCCTGTGCACAGTGCCCAGTTTGTCAAGAAAGGAGGACAGGAGCGTGAACAGAAACACCAATATTCAGCAACAGAATTAGTACACAGTTATTCTCTGAAAGCTCACAACTTAGAGGGCTGGAAGTTCATTTTTCCACTAAAAATTATATACTAGATTTTCTTTCATTTTCCTAAATTAGGTTACTTCATACAGCTGTGGAAAGCAGAATTTGAAACCTAACGCCAGAGATGCATGTTTAATTCTTGGCCTAAAACCTGCAAGGTGAGGCCTGCACCAGGACATTTCTTTTGTCTGTAACAAAGGCCAAAGGACAAAGCATCACATCAGCCCTTTGAAATCAAAATTCCTCTTTAAAAGTGACTCAGTAAATATTGGTTGATCTGATAACCTCAGTAAATTTTGCGCAATATATATTACTAACACTGCACTTCCTTTAACACAGGAACCGTGAAATGTTCAATTATCCCTCTCTCTGCAAGTACTTAACACTTCATCAGAAAGCTTTTCTATTGCAATTTACAACAGCAGCAGTTTTAGTTGGATCAGCTAGATTCTCCCGACTCTGCCTGGATTCTACTCCACAGATACTTCATTTCTGGTGCTCCTTTTACCAGGAAAAGTATAATCTGAGAGTGCAGGGTGCTCCCTCTACACAGCATACATCATGTTATGTTCATGTTTTCAGGCCAAGCGGAAAAAATACTACGTCTGCACACTTTGGGACAGCTGAAAAGTATACACAGATTGCACCTACTATGCCTGGAGATTTAAAGCTAGCTGTTTTTTAGCCTTGCAGTGAGACTGTGAGACCAATGCCTCTTTGTTAAGTACACAGTTTTGAAGAGAACAAGTCAAATCAGACCTGATAAAAATGTGGCTCCACTTGATGAAAAAGTTACTGCTGTCCTCTCTGAGCTTTATGTTGGACTTGTAGTTCCTGTTCATCATCTGTAAGCTGAATATTAAGGGAAAATGGCCAAAATTAAACGTTTATGTATGAACAAGTCCATGTTTTCCCCAAGAAACATTCAAAAATATCTCTCACCATTTCCATTGCAAGGCTGAAAGGAGGACTGCTAACATCATACACCTACAGCCCTGTCCCACATATTAACTTCCTAACCACAATTCATTCTCCACTCATGCAGGTAAACATCAGCTGAGCTCAACTGATTTCCCCTGACTGGGTGAGATTATGCTAAAAATGACTTGTGTAAGCTGCAAATGATGTACATATTGCTTAACTTCATGCCCAGGTTTTAGTAACAAATTATTGTTTGTGTGAAGCTTGTGTAAATGAATGTTCTGGCAAACTGAAGCAGTCTGAAACCTGCTTTTTATATGGCTTACAGTGGCCTATTCAGCATAACTCCTGAGCTGTTGATGCTCCATGCAGTAGCGTACAGGATGGAGAACATGGGCAGCACTGTTTAGCAAAGGAGTTGGGCATTTGAAAACTTCAGGACTAGTACAGCCTGAAATCGAGACCAAAAAGCAAAGCATTTTTAATTATTAAAGGAGAGTAGTTGGAGCAATACGGCCACAGAATTTCTACAGATAGCTTAACTGTTAATTTTTTTGTTTGTTGTTGTTGTTAATTCAATTATGCCCATTTGGGCTTAATATGCCATTTTGGGCTTATTTGATTTGTCAAGCTAGAGATCTTGCAATCATGATTGTATTCAAATATGATCTCATATTAAAAACATCACTTTTTGAGTCCTGATCGTTGATGGAAAAAGTTGAACATATGGAAATTAAAAAATATATTTTGCAAACACTTCAGGTAAAAAAATATCTAGAAAATTAAAAACATTTCTCTTTTCAATAGCTTTACA
Organism: Aythya ferina; assembly: GCF_964211825.1. Taxonomy (NCBI): domain Eukaryota; kingdom Metazoa; phylum Chordata; class Aves; order Anseriformes; family Anatidae; genus Aythya; species Aythya ferina. The sequence goes on along the minus strand of NC_140299.1, from coordinate 50,690,319 downwards.
TTTTAATGCTAGACTTCAGTGATACTGTGTCAGTCTTCCACTTGCTAACAAAGGCTTCATTGGAAGCTCAATGAATATGGTTTCTCTTTAAGACTAGTTTTGAAATAAAGATGATCTTACATTGAATACTACTATTTTGTTGCACTGTAATTTGTCTTGAAATCATTCAATTACCTTTATATTCATTTTTTCCCCAGACTTCATCTGCAGAAATGTTTAATTTTAACATTTATTTCCTGTATTGATCACTTCTGTACTCCCTATCCAATGCATCCAAAAAAATCTAATTATCTAAAGCCTTTCAGTAGAGTTGTATGCAAGACACCTGCATTAGTAAAACCATCATCTGGTACTGCTAATGAAGCTTATGTGCATTAAGTAGCATGGATACTTAACCTGAAGGAAGAGACAGCTTCCACCTCTTCTGCCCTATATATTGTGTTTGTCAGTACTACAGTGACACTGAAAACTACTTGTGGCATATTGAAGTCTTCCAATATTTTATTCAGTGACGAACCAACTGATGACACTTTGTAAATCCATGAAACTTAGCTTGTTTGTGATGCTTGCCAAGCACACTCCAGACAATCATATTTATATGCAAAATTTATGCTTCCTCTTATTTGAAGACCGTGTGATCACCCCATGTGTTTCTGAAGGTACAATCTAACAAGCCCTTCTCCTTCACTAAAAAGAACTTACTTTGTATTATTTTGTCTTGTAGTGTTTTAATTGGCAGTAGCTGAGCTTTTGATGCTTACTGGAGGGAATTAGTCTTCCAAAAATATTGTTTTAAAAAAACATTCTTTAAAGAAAAGTGACTCAAAATTCAACTCTTTTCCTTTTCCCTTTCCTATTCTTACCCTCCAGACAAAAGCAGCTAAAAATACTCCCACTGCATTTTCCTCCACACAGGAAGATACACTAATATGAGAACAAGAAGAGTTTATTCTTCTCAGCAGGAATAAAATGTAGGCTCAGTGGTCTCCTAGTATGTTTACATGAAGATTTCCCTCTGAACTTGAATTCTGGGGGTAAAGTCTTTCATCAAACTATGTACATTGTACTCTAGAGATCACTCCAGATGCGACAAGCACATAGGAATACTGCAAGAAAATTTAAAAAGTGATCATTTCCTACACTAACTAGTTTTACAAGTATATGTTTTAATGCTGAGTAAAACTAAATGCTGAAGTGACTGGGCAGTCCCATTCTTTTTTTCCGGCAACAAGCACGCCAGTAAAGCTTTTAGTGACCGTCAAACTAACTTGATATTGCTCAAACAAATAAGGCCTGACATAGACCCGGGAATGAAAAATAATTGCTGTAAATAAGCAAATAAAATCCAGTTTTTACTCAATAACTTTCAAGCAAATTACTAAGATATTGCAGTAGTGCATGAAAACCAGAGGACGGAACTTAATTGAAACAACATAAGTACAATTTAACTGGACAACATTGTTCTCCTTATCCAAAGCCAAAAGAAATACCAACATGTAAAAATAATAAGAACAAGAGTTAAAAGTTAGATATTAGCCCTAGTATTATGAGAAATAAAAACAACACAAGTGTGGGGCATGTGCTGGTGTCAATTGGGATTTTGATCTCTGTGTTATTTTGTCTTCTGCACTGAAATCTACCTTGAGATGCATATTTTTGTGTGTGACTATTATAAACTTGGTACAGGACTGTGACAATGAAACAGCTTGATGATTGCACCTCAGCTTATCCTAGTGTTGCTAGAACTTCTCAGCAGTCTAACAGCTGCTGTCTAAGTTGCAGTATTGCCATCCATTTCTCTAGAAGACTACATATGCACTATGGTTTCCTGATGTATAACACTATATAGCTCTTTTAACTGATTAAATTCCTGGATAGCCATTGAAGTCAGATTCTGGCTCCCTTTCACTAAGATGACTTAAGCTGTGATCTTCATCTAATGGCTACAAATGCAGGAGTTTGAAGTGGACACTTGCTAACCTAGGAAACTGCATCCAACAGTAACAAGTCCTTGAGAAGATTACCTTTACTTTCATCACAGGCAATTCTAAAAAAAAACAACAACAAAATAAAAACAAAAACAAAAACAACCAACCAGCCAACCAAGCAAACAAACAAAAAAGCACAAGAAATATTTAGTTCTCTATTCTGAATGTCCATCCAATACCTCTTAAAATAAAAGTATGCTCATATTTCACAGGAATAGAATCATAGAATCATAGAGTCATAGAGTCATTAGGGTTTGAAAAGACTTCCAAGATCATCTTGTCCAACCATCACCCTACTACCAATGTCACCCACTACACCATGTCCCTAAGCACCATGTCCAACCTTTTCTTGAACAACCCTGTACAACCCTGAACAACCCTTGATGTATTAGGCACATCAAGCCTAATACATGTGGGGTCATTGGGGTAGGTAAGAAGAAACACCCTGGTGGATGTTTGGGATGCAGGATTTCCATAAACTGTTGATTAACTTCCATGTTCCACAAAACAGGATTTTGTGTATCCTTGTCCCCTCCACTTCCTCTAGACAACAACTTATTCTCAGCCATTCTTGACACATTAAGACTGTGGTATCTTCTGTAATGCTTATGACCCCATGGCTACATACAACAGTTAAGTTGAGTGTAGTTAGAGACAATTACCAATGAAACCTAAAAATGGAAACCTTAAAAGTCCTAAATTATAGCCCTAGTGAGCCTTTGAGGTATTCTTGTTGTGTCTCTTAATGGAAACCCATTTCTAGTTACATAGCCCATGAAATGTGTGGTTTGAAGATCTGGCTTCAGAGGGGCTGTATATAACTGGACAGCATTTAGAAAGAATAAACAAGCATACAACATTTTCCAAGAAGGGCATTTTCCTTGGTTAAATTTATGCTCAGGCTTAAGCTTTTAAAGCACATTCAACAATAATCCAAACACAGTTAGCAAACAAACAGGATCAAATGACTAGTTTCCAATTCTTTCTGCTTATTTAGTAGATGATGTGCATTGAATCTGCTCTGAGCTACAGAAAGAAAAAGACACTTCTTGTCCCAGGAGGCTTCCACACAGGGATGTCTCAAACTCATGAGTAAATTGATTACACAGATGATTCAGCTGGTTCTGGCATACAGGAAAAAAAAAAAATAATAATAAAAAAAAAAAAATATTTTTAGCTTAGTACTTCATTATCAGTTTAATGGCATCCTGAGGTTTATCAGTCTGTCAGGTCAGGAAGAAAGTACACCTTGTTAGGGGGAAACACTGAAACAAATTTCCTCATTAAGTACCATGTCTCCTAGTTTTTCTCTAATGCCAGAAGGATCATTTTTTACACTGCAAGTTTGGTAACCGTAAGCCAAATCGTTATCTGTTGGCTATCTCCATCGCTTTTACCTCTCTTGTCTTTGGCTACTGCATTTTAAAGTGATTGCTTCTGGGTCTTGATATAGTCTCCATACATATTTTATAATAACACTGATACTGACATAGAGAAACTGATTGCTGTGTATATATGAACATCTTACTATTCTAATGCATCTCGGTGGATTTTTGTCTCATCTTTCTAAGACTGTTGCATTGCCAAAGGTTAATTACATTTCCCATGCCATCTGGGCATTGTTCTCAGTTAATCATACTTATCATTACATTTTTTCAGTCTTCCAACATGAGCATCCCCAGTGTTTTCGTTAGAAAGCTTATATCCTCCAACAACTCTCCTTTCTTCCTAGCTTCTGGTTTATCTCTTACCACAGCTGTGGATGCAGAATAAATTCCTGGTATCACATCGTTCAAGAAAATTCATCTTAATGATCTGGCACACTTGTTGACATACTTGTCTCAGTAATACCCTCCAGGCATACAATTTATCTGTAACCCTAATAAAGAAAACTGATTAGAAAGAGTAACAAAAATCGGTTGAAAGTAAGCCAAAGACTTGTTCAGACCCCTCCTCATTGCAGCTCTTCTCCAAAGTCAAACAGTCCCATCCTTACATTAATTAAACATATGTGCATATAATGCTTGTGAGATCAGCCCTTTTTGACAGCCAGTATCTGCTTCACGCACGTTACATTCCTGGCTGCCGATACAGTCAGTGGATGGACTAATTATGGGTAGGTATTTGTGACAAGTGTTCCCGGAACCTAAATACAGATTATCTGTCTCATTGCATATATCCATCAGCTCATAACTGTCAGGCAGAGCTGAAAAAGCAAAACAGAGGAATAAAATTCCCTTTTTCAGTCCCCTAACACTTAACAAGCTCGGCACCCACCAGAGCTCAGGTATATCATCCAAAAGCAAACCACAGTAGCCTAATGGCCAAAGAAGGTAAGTAATGGCAACAGGCCAGTGCAGGAAGAAATGAGGGAGCCCAGATGGTGGCAAATTTAACCTGTTTAATTTTTTATGCTAGTGCAAGGTAGTACCTGACTCATTGTCTTTTGAGACTTTTGGGAGAAGACGTACTTGCTTATGATTCTGAACATGCTCTGTTTCTAAACAACTGTGAACAAGAAAATGGTGACAGTCCACCAGCCACTACTCTTAGGAGCTTCTATGAAGATGTCTTTGAATCATCTCTTTTTAAAAAAGACATACACAAAATCTCAATCCCTTTGGTAAAACTTGTGCAATAGTCAGTCAGGTTTGTAATTTTTCATTATTCCTTTTTGATTTATTTAAGAGAAGCTTTCAAGTGAAAATAAGTGGATCAAACATTGTCTGAAACCTATATAAATGAGTGAGAATATGAAAAAGTGGGTGAGACAGTGAAACCAAGCAAGAGCAACATGGAACTATAGAAACATAGAACAGTTTGGGCTGGACAGGGTCTTAAAGCTCACCTGGTTTCAACCCCCCTGCGTGGGCAGGGACACCTCCCACTAGATCAGCTTGCCCGAGGCCTCATCCAACCTGGTCTTGGACACTTCTAGGGATGGGGCATCCACAGCTTCTCTGGGCAAACTGTTTGAGTGCCTCACTGCCCTCTGAGTGAAAAATTTCTTCTTAACCTCTAATCCAAATTTCTCCTCTTTTAGTTTAAAACCATTCCCCCTTGTTCTGTCATTCTCACTTGTTCTCTCTGACTGAGAAAAAAAAAATAAAAATGTTCTCCATCTTTTTTACAGAGTTTCTTCAAGGACTGGAAAGCTGCAATGAGGTCTCCCACAAGACCTCTTCTTTAGTCTGAACATCCCCAGCTCTCTCAGCCTTTCTTCAGAGGAGAGGTGCTCCAGCCCTCTGATCAACTTTGTGGCCCTCCTCAGGACCCATTCTAACAGACCCATATCCTTCTGCTACTGGGGGCCCCAGACCTGGACATCCACTCTAGTTGGGGCCTCACAAGGGCAGAGTAGAGGGGGACAACCATATCCCTCCACCTGCTGGTCACATCTCTTTTGATGCAGCCCAGTATGCAGTTGGCCTTCTGGGCTGCAAGCACACACTGCTGGCTCATGTCGAGCCGTTTGTCCACCAGAACCCCCAATTCTTTCTCTGCAGGGCTGCTCTCAGTGAGCTCATCTCCCTGTCTGTACTCATGCCTGGGATTGCCATGATCTAGGTTCAGCACCTTGCACATGGCCATGTTGAACTTCATTAGCTTTAGGTTGGCTCATTTCTCCAGCCTGTTCAGGTCCCTTTGGATGGGATCCCTTCCTTCTTTGGTATCAACTGCACCACTCAGCTTGGTGTTGTCTGCAAACATGCTGAGGGTGCAATTGATCCCACGGTCAGTGGTATTGATAAAGACAGTAAAAAGCATTGGGCCCAAGACAGATCGCCAAGAGACACCACTCACCACCAGCCTTTTCCTGGGCATAGAGCCATTGACCACCACTCTCTGGGTGTGACTTTCAAGCCAATTCCTTATACACTGAATGCTCCACCCTTCAAATTCACATCTTTCCAATTCAGACATCAGGATGTCATGTGGGATCATGTTGAAGACCTTACAGAATCCCAGGTAGATGTCATCAGTTGGTCTTCCCTTGTTGACTGATGCAGTCACTCCATCATAGCAGGCTACCAAATTGGTCAGGCATGATTTGCTCTTGGTGAAGCCATGCCACTGTCTTGGATCACCTCATTGTCCTGCATGTGCATTGACGTTGCTTTCAGGAGGATCTGCTTCATAATATTCCCAGGTGCAGAGGTGAGGCTCACTGGTCTGTAGTTCCCCAGATCCTCCTTTCTACCCTTTTTAAAAATGGGAGTGATGTTTCCCTTTTTCTAGTCACTGAGGACTTTGCCTGACTGCTCAGACTTTTCAAACACGATGGAGAAAGGTTTGGCAACTATATCAACCAGTTCCCTCAGGACCCTGGGATGCATGTCAACAGGCCCCATAGACTTGTACTGTTCCATTCCATCATGTGGTCTCAAACTTGCTCTTCACTTACAATATGGGATATATGGGAAATACTTTGCTCCCCATTCCTGTCTACAGTTTCAGGGAAACAACAGACGTGGGAAGCCTGCCTGGCAGTATAGACTGAGGCAAAAAAGTTGCTGAGTACCTCAGCCATGTCTGTCATTACCAGTTCTCCCTTCTTGTTTATCAGAGGAGGTACACTCTCCTTTCAATGTACCTATAAAGTCTCTTTTTGTTACTCTTTGCATCCCTTGCCAAGCTCAGTTCCATTTGTGCCTTGGCTTTTCTGATCCCATCCCTGTACATCTGGGCAGCATCCCTGTGCTCTTTCCAGGCCACATGTCCCTGCTTCCACTGTCTGTGCATTTCCTTCTTGTGTCTCAGTTTGACCAGCAGCTCCTTGTTCAGCCATCCCAGTTTTCTGCCCTCCCTGTTTGCTTTCTTACACAGGCAAAAGGAGAGTGTTGTGTTTTCATTTTTCAGTGAAAACATCCTTAACGAGTTGTCAGCTCTGTTCAGCTCCTTTGTCCCTAAGGACAGTGTTCCAGGGGATCTCTGAACCCATCCACTAGGTCTTTAAATAGCTTGAAGTTTGCTCTTTGGAAGTTCAGAGTCCTGATTTTGCTCTTTGCCAGGCTCGTGTTCCTTGAGATCAGAAACTCAGCCAGGGCTTGGTCACTGCAACCCAGACTGCCTCCAATCTTAACTTTTTTAATGAGCTTGTCTGCATTGGTAAGCACAAGGTCCAGTAATATTTGTCCTCTGCTTAGTATTACATAGACCAGGAGGTTATCCTCATGCACTCCAGGAGTCTCCTAGATTGCTCACAGCCTGCTGTGTAGTTTTCCCAGCAGACATCCAGGTGGTTGAAGTCCACCTGGATGTCTGAAGTGGTTGAGAACATGCAAGCATGACATTGCTTGTAGTTGAAGCAAGAAGGCCTCATCCACAGGCTCCCCTTGATCACGTGGCCTATAATAATCCCTTACCACAAGGTATCCTTCATTGGTGTGGTCCTTAACTTTCACCCACAAGCTCTCAGCCTGTCCTTTTCCTCAGAGGCAGCTCTTCTCAAACAATCCCTTCCCTGACATAGATAGCAACACCCCTGCCCCTCTCTCCTGCCTATTTCTTCTGAAGAGCTTGTAGCCCCCTATTCCAGTGCTCCAGTTATGTGATCCATCCCACCATGTTTCTGTGAAAGCAATCAGGTCATATTTGTCTAATTGCACCACGGTTTCCAACTCCTCCTGCTTGTTTCCCATGCTGTGTGCGTGGGAAACATGCATATGTACAAAATATCTCAAAGGACTGTGACTGTTGCCTGTTGATTTCTAAACCTCACTGGTAGCAGAGCATGATTACAATAGTAATGTTAAATGAAGTACTTCCATTTCTTCTCCCCTGCTGCACTCTTTGTGGTACACATAAAATGCTGGCTGTTCACATGGGTAGCACTGAAACATCAGGCAGCCACACAGCAGTTAGGCATTAAGTTTGTATTGTAGGTCATGCCTGAAAGCCCACACTACCTTTGCAGCTAACAATTACTTCCAGCCCAAAATGTGTCCTTAAAAGCAGTATTATCATACCTTTACAAAACAACCCTATAGTCACAATGAATGACTGACTGACCGCTCCCCATGCAATGAAGTCAGTTTACAACTTCCAAGTTAGCTTTAAGGGCTTTATTATGGATCAGTTCCTACTACGTTATTGAAAATACTTTGATCTATCAGATTTTAGCACAGCCTAAATTTAAAATGAGCTTCTATAAGAGAAGCCTTCCTTTCATGCTGCAGTTGAGCTGCATGAATTGTGAGGTTGCAGGCACAATGAAGAGAGAAGTAGGAGCAGGAAGATTAGCTACTACATTCATCTTCCTCTCTGCCTTGGAAGAGACTCATGCAGTAAGTCAGAGAAACTACAACTCCAGCAGTCATGAAAAAGTGTCTTCCCATTTTGCTGGAGGGGCAGAAGGAAGAAATAGGATTCAGTTTCCAACTTCTTAAAATTTGATCATCTTCATGAGCTGGTCTTAGAAGACAAAATTTATTCCCTGTCAGTGATACTCCCATTCACACTAAGTAGTTCTCCTCCCCTTGCTGCACCAGTCTCCCTCAGATGTGATTTAAGCTGTAATAATAGAAATTGATATTCCTTATGCATACTTAAAAAGTGAACACCATAAATACGCTAGGCGAGGGACACTAGTCTGTCTTAGAGCACATTTCTCTGACTGTGCCAGGCTCTGAGCTGACTCCTCAGCTCAGGACAGCAGCCCGTGCAGAGGTCTGGGCTCAAATCAAGGCCTAACATGGCCCTTCGTGAAGCATCCAGAGAGATAACCTCCCAGAAAGCTTCCCATGCCCATGGCCATGCTCAGCAGCTGCTGTCCCCTGAATGTCCATGACCTCCACCACCCAAGTGGAGGCCTCACTCAGGATGGTGTCCATCAGCTGAGCATTGGCACCAGCAGCTGCTTCAGCCCCTGCTTACCTCAGCTTGAGTAAAGTCTGAGGATTTCTCTACTAGTTGGCAAGGTCTCCAACAGCATCTGCAAAAGTCACTTTACTCTGTTTCATAGAGACCTGAGCTCAGAGAGAATCAGGCCTTAAAGATGAATTTAATGGTTCAAGCAGCCCAAAGGGTGAGGCTGTAATATTGTCCTCCTTGTGATTATGACTGTGTGAATACTGAAAAGCTTAAGCAAGCCCGGTATATTTACTAACTCTAGATACAAACATGAACTGTTGAAGCTCTTCATTTCTAAACATTTTATAAATAAAAGCATTTGATGCTTCTCATGGACAGCCTAGAGCGGAGAAGCAAAAAACTAACACTGACCTTGTGTCAGTGTTATGATTTCATTTTTTTATACCCTCAGAAAACCAATTGCCTAAAATGTAACCTACTTAGGACAAGACAAATCTTTCAGTCTTCAGTCCAGTGAGGTTTATAAAGCATCTGGCTACTGGGGAAAAAGATTGTTCTCAAGTACACTGATGTGAAAACCACAGACCGAGTTCTTTTTGATTCTGTCACTCCAACCCTGGCAAAACTTAACTACTAAACTCCACCAATTAAATCTCCACCAGTCGTTCAGAGTTGCTATTGGAGTGTGATGGAAGAGCAGGAACAAAGAGTATTTGCACTGCACTTTGCATTTTCAAAGAATTTTGCAAATGCTAGTGAATGATGGATCAGATTCCTGATTTAGGTTATCAAGATTATTCATCATCAGCCAAGGCATATTTTCTTTGCATAAGAAAGAGGAAAAAACAAACCAAACCAAACCAAAATTAAAAAAGCCTCAATATAATGCCAAGGTGACGAAAACATTCCTCTGTAGCTCATGCACTGATAGGAAGTATGTGGATGCTGCAGACTAGCACATTTCTGACCTCACCTCACACTGCTGTCTTTCCTGAGATGAAGCACTGGTCAGCTGTACTGAGAACTAAGATACCACAGCTCAGGTCTGATGACAAAAGAAGAAGAAGGTCTCTTGCACTTCAGCTGCAATCCAAGCATCTTGGAGTATTTCCTCTCCCTTTTCTGCATTTGTGGTGACTTAATGGAAGAATTAAAGACATTTGCCTCATTTCCAACAAGGAACACCAAGCCACAGGTAGGCACCACACACTGACTGTCTCAAGAAACAGTCACCATTACTGAGTACACAATTAAAAACCCTCTACTGGGTAACTCTCTCAATAAAACACTAGCCTGTAAGAATTCCACTGAAAGATTCTGATTGAATATCTAAGTTAAAAAAACAAAGCTAAAAAACAAAACTAAACCAAAACCAAAACCAACCAAACAAAAAACATCAAAAGGAGAACTGACTTTGTCTCTGCAGCTGCATCACATTCTTTACTGTCCTCAGACTTCATCCCTAGGAGTTGTTCTCCCCAGAAGTTTCTACCCCACTGTCCATGGAGATGTTTGTTCCCCAGTACCAAAAGAATTAGCTCTTTGGTTTCTCCTCCAGAGGGATTTCTGTTGGAAGTGAAAGGAATGATAAGATAACTCCAATGAAAATCATCTGTCACTACACGGTGCTACATCCTGATTGTTGAATGAGGTTAAAAAGTAGAATGAAATCCCCTTAAAGGGCTGGAATATGGTATGCCTTTTTCTGTACTAGCATTTTATAGAGTAACAAAACTAAAATACTTCAGACTGCCTGGGCTGTAACAGCTTCATAACAGTGTCGATTCATTTGTGTTTACTGTCATATCCTAATAAATATTGCAGTCAATAAAGGTTTCATGCCAGTTACCTGTATCCTTTGGCTCACCTTCTGCAGAGCTTGTGTATTTATCATAACTGTCATAGTTAAGCCAGAAAGCAGTCACTCTTGCTTAATTTTTCACCATAGGTACTTCTATGCAGACACCACATTTACAATTTTTATGTGTTAACTTCTTAAAATGTGCCAAGTGGTTTTACCACAACTGCTGCAAGACTTGGATACATTGATAAAAATATAACAGAACACTGAAAAAAACAATCATCAACTGAATCTAATGGAGCTCTTCCCCTGCTCTCAAAGGGGATCTTTGCATGGCCCTTTCTTAGGTCATGAGCTTGAAAGCTGGGCAAAGTGACACCAGCTGCCATCACCACTACCACCTCCCTCCGGGAAGGAAAGTGCAGCTTCTACTTAAAGCTATTCCTCCTAAAAATATTCACAACATTTCAGCAACAGCTTTTTCGAGTACTCTGGCAACCTGCATGACGCACAGTTTTATTTCACGTCTCTGACTGTTTTTCTACCTTCTAGCAATCTTTGGTCTCATACAGACTGCCACAGGCCATGACATATCTCTCCATCTCCCACAGAACAGCCAACAAAAAAAAAAATATTTGGTAAAATTAAGTAAGAGTAAAAGAGCTCCTGAGAGCTCTATACAAAGCTCTGTGCCTCTCTAGCTGTAGCCATCATGGCCAGATAAGGATATTTGTTTCCTAAAATTCAGCAATTTTGTGTAGCAAATCAAACCAGATTCATGCAATCTTAAAAAAGATATATGTGTTTTTTAAAGAAGGTGCTTACTTAGCTGCCATAATTTACTCCAAGTACGTGAACCCAGAAAAAATAAGACAGTCTTCACAAGATTATCCTGAAAGTGCTTTGTAGGTTTTAAGAGTCATTCAGTCTGCAGCAGACATAAATAGAGCATTAAGTAGCTGGCAATTCCACAGTAACAGCAGTATTTGTTGCATGAGCTGTGGGAAATAGCATGTGAGTATGCCATATCCAGAAAGATCATTACATAAATCATTCAGAGCATTATTCTGAAAAACAAATATGAGAGTGAAAAGTTATGGATGAGGGTAATATGTAATGACAGGATAATATCACAGCTAATTTCTCTTGTGCACAAGTCGTTGAGTTTCTAAGTTCCCTAGCAATGTTGATAAGTAAAAATTGAGTAAAAAGGATCCAAGATCTGACTTAAGCTTTTTGAGAATTTTTACAAAATGTTAGACTGAATATTTTTTCTTGCTTCTATTTCATCAGTACCAGCAATGATTAATCACCACTAAATACTGTTCAATAATTAAACCAGATGATATTTCTGTTCTCATTATTTTATCTCTCTCTTGCTAAGTTTTTCTTTAAAACAAATGTCCCCCAGTCAGATAATTAATGTTCACTTTTCTAGGGTCTGTTCAGAATAGGAATACATGTACACTAACTCTTCAGGTAAAAATAATTTACAGACTGTACTATCCTAAGTTATTTTCTATTATTTTGTCCTTGGCAGAGCAGTGTTGCAATGACATCCAACAAATTAGCACAGGTTATGTTAACAAGATTGTATATTTCCTGAGTTCTACTAAAAAAAAAAAAAAAAGTCACAACACTATTAAACTGAATATCAACTTTATTACCAACATTCTTTCACAAAGAACTGACACTACTGATAACCAAATCCTCAGTTCAGTGAGCTTTTAATTATTGTAAAGAATGAATCCCAGATCCATGAAACTTATTCTCTCTATTGCATTTCTTCTAATGATAGTGCTATGAAAGAATTTGTTTCTGAGTAAGCCTGGGAGGGCATTTCAGACACTGGTAAAGTAGCTTCGCTGCTACATAGCCTTGGAGAAACATTTACAGAGAAAAAGGTTGGCTGACTTACATAAAACCTAATGTTTGGGTCTAATCTGATAGTCTTTTACCCATTTAATGCATGAGTTTGGGAATCACTTCACTTTGTCCAAGTTGCTTGTGTACATTATCCCATGCTTACATTGCTGTTGTGTGCAATGACCTGCAGACAGGACTTCAGTATAGCTAACAGGATTTGCACACAGACAATCTGTAGCTGTTTTCACAACACAGGAACATTTGTTTCCATGATATACTGATTGGTGGAAATTAACATTCTATTTAAGTTAAATGAGTAGTATAGAAAGATAATTTTTTCAAGCCAAACTGAGTTTTATGCTTCATTTTCAGTACTTTTTAGAAACACAGTTTAATTTAAAACAAGCAAGCAAACAAACAAACAAAAACATGACACAAAACTAGAACCTTTTGTCATGCTGAAGTGATACCTGTATTCATGTTATTTTTTTTAAAGACAGGCTTACCTGAAAAACTCAGATTAATCTAGAGAGCTGGAGATGTTGAGTGCCGTATCGAGTTACTGATTCACTGCCATTTTAGAAGACCTTCCTGGAATCTCTATATTTGAGGTTTTATGAAAGCATAAAGCATTTGATGTTTGGATACATTTCTGCATATGTAAAAAGAAGATAAAATAGCTAATTTAACTTGGACTATAACTTAGCACATACAGCTTTTCCTTCTTTTTCCTTCTCGTAAGGCGGTATTAGCTTTACTCCATCACTGATAAGTGTTGTAGTTTAGTGCTTTACTTAAGAAGTATTACATATTATTAACAATATTAATAATTTTTGCAGTCTATTTCCTCTGAACATTTTGGGAAGCTTTCAGTATTCCACATGAGAAGTTTTGTGTTTATTAGAGAGTACTGGAAGTAACCTGAGCTTTGGCTCTGAGCTTTGGCTCTGGGCATTGGCTGCATGTTTTGCACAATCATTGATCTCTTTCACCCTAAATGCTTGGTAAGGTTTTGTGGCAGACCAGTCTTAGTGCCGTATCAAACAGAATTGTATTGTTTAACCTGTGTCTAGTGTAAGCCAATGCTTTCTTTCATTTTGCTAGGTATTAAGCTTTTATTTATTTTATCCACTTCTTTAAAAAACAGATGTATGTATTTTTTTTTTAAGAACAGTATTTGACCTGATTGCATATGTGAGTATTTATCTATTTTCCACAACAGATGAAGTTAACAAAAAGAATTCTATTTTTAATTTCAGACTTTAAGATTTTAAATAATTGCATCCCTAGGCACCATAAAGCTAAATGTAATGTAGAACAACTGCTATGTTTATTTCCAAAGTTTATTGGAATTGTGTAGAGCCCAGCAGCTTGGACATAGTGTTGGAGTGTCCCAAGAACAGCATGAGGCAAATAACACCTGAAGACAATGTCAGCTTTTTTAGAACTCCAGACTGGGTAAAAAACAAACAAACAAACAACAACAACAACAACAAAAACAGACTTTTGTAAAGTATGTGGCAGGAATAAGCCATAGCTGCAGACAGCAAGATGTGCTCAGCAGGAGAGGTCAATCAGGCACAATTCCATTGAGGTAACATAGACAGAAGAAAGCAACAAAAAACCCCTTCCTTTCCTGGTGACTGACCCAGCATACAACGTCTAGGTATTTCACCAGAACCCTTCCATTACTTCCAGTAACATTTGGGATCGTTCTTCCCTGCAGGGTTGTGGTGTAGACATCAGAGGCAGTAAGCTGCTGACCATTTGCTTTCCTAATTTAAGGAACACTAATACATTAATACATTAATACAATAAGCCCATCCATTACTCTTCGGCATGTCTGCCATCATGCGCTTCTGAAATGACAACTCTCGTAGCAAAAATGTTTGCTGTCACTGTTTACTGTTTGTTTGCAGCCCTGTAATTAAGGTGATGGACTGGGCTCTGCTCTCCCTCCAGACTAAGAATGTGGGACCCAGAGCGGTATTCAAGGATTTTTGGTGTGACACTCATTGACATACAACTTCAATGTTCTCCATCAGTAAGTTAAGAAAGGTTTCACCATGATGCACCATTTCAGTTTTCATATAATCACATAGCACTGCTCCACATGAAGTGAAGCTGTATCCAGATTGAAGGCTGTCAGTTCCCCATCCTTCCTCTGATCTGACTACTGAGATGGTACCTAATTTTCAGTGCCTTTTCCTACACAACACCTCTTTTTCCTAAAACTCTCATTAATTAATCATCTCATGATCTTATATCATCAAGTTCCCTTCTCTTGAAATACATAGAAAACACCAGCTCTGAATGGGAACCTAACACTGAACTCTGGATCTACTGATTTTAAGGAGAGATTGGCCATGAACCACCACAGGTACAAGATTTCCTTGCTGTTAAGCAAGGTCTCATTACATGGGCCACCATCATCTTATACTTTCCTAGTAGGGCCACATCAGCAAAATCAGTTATTTTGGATACTTGCAGAACAGGCTTGGAAACCCATTTTACAAAATTGATCATTAGAAATCATGATGATACTAAAAAATAGAAGGCACAAAATTTAAATGTTGCTCCTTTGTGCCAGTTGGCAAAATTAATATTACGATATGTCTGATTCTTCACTTGGCATTCAGTTATTTTGTGTCAACAAATATTTAGTGGTTAGCTTTACTATAATTGTCTCAAGCTTTAGAAATTCCAAATCAGCCAGAAATGGCTTATGTCAGTCGTAAATCAGATTGAACAGTTTTTTCCACAGTTTAAGTGGGGTTAAAGAATGCCAAAATTAATGTTATGCTACATCCAAAGTACAGATTAGTTGTTGCAGACCTTCTTCAGTTCAGAGATTTGCAACAACAATTTAGCTACTAATGGTACAGAAAAATTTGTCAAATTCAGCTTTTTGTTCCTTTTGCTCTGCAATCATTTCAATAGTATTTGCATATAGGTGAGCTAGAAGCAGAGGCTGAAAATGCATCTGATTAATGAAATAATTAAAAAACACCTGGAAAGGTAGGAATGTAATGTTGGTCAAACGTCAGTCGCCCGCCAGTCAAGAATCATAGAATCATTAAGGTTGGAAAACAATTCCAAGATCGTCTGATTCAACATTCAAGTTGGCATTTACCATACTGATATTTTTACATTTGCTAGTGAAATTTATCACTGCTTAAATTGTGCACTCACAAAAATAAAGAACTGCACATGTTCTCAAAATGTTGGCGTTAATTAATCATAATGTTTCTAAGACTGATAGAGCTGATATTTATTACATAGAAAGTACGTCTGTGACATTGTCTTAACTGTTCAATTCATAAGTATCCAAACTTCCCATTTCAAGATTAGGCACTTATACCCAAGATAGAAAAATGCCAGGGAGACAATATTGTTCCTCAGTGTTTCTGGCAGTACTCTGCCCTCAGAAGACAGTACACTTGCTTTTTAAAAGATCTTAATCACCAAAAACCACCTTGCATCTGTGTGAGCTTAAAATGAAAGCATCCACTTTCTATGCAAAGTCATCTTCAGCCTCTCAGCAGACATTGCCTCTACTTGGGACAGAATAAGCAGATCCAGTTCTTGATGGAGTCAGAGCAACCTTTACAGAGGCATGACGTCTCTGAGGACAGATGGTAAAGATCTGGTTACTCGTTGAGGTACCTCTGATTGGGCTCAGCTAGATGTTTTCAAAAAAAACTAAATTGGTGAGGAAAAGATGAGTTGTTTTATTACAGAAGTAGGTGAAGAACTTTTCCACAGTGAGACTCTCTTCTGACCCTAAGTCTTTCTTGGGTTGGGTTAAGTCAAGAAAGCTTGCTGCAGAAAGGCTAAAATGTGGAGGGACCAGCAATGCTTACAGAGATATACTTGAAGTTAGGGGCTCTTAAACAGTTCAAATAAGCACACGGCAAGATGTATTGGCAGCTCATTATAAAATGCCTTTCAAAGAAGGAGCACTGACTACCAGTGGGTTATTATCATGGGGTTTTATTTGCCTCCATTGCTTGAAACTTTTAAATGAGGACTGGATCGCTTGAATCCAAAATAATATTAATTGAAAGTCTTGGCATTCACTTATGTAACTGGGAAAAAATAATTTCTTCCTCATGGCAAGGCTTAATGACACAACCTTCTGCATGTACTTAAACCTCCATTCTGCACCAGTTCCACAACCTTTGCCCTACAATGCTGGAGGGAAAGAAAAGGAAAAGGAAAAGAAGAAACTGAAAGAGGGGAAAAAAAAATCAAAAAACACACACACAAAAGAGAAATGTCACAGTCTTGCAGTTATTTTACAAAGTTGCAAAGTGCTCTGAATGTATGAAGGAAATGGATCATAATGTCAGTAATACAGGGGATAAAAATTCAAGGTTTTGGGAATGAATGTTTTGTTATAGCTTAACGTATCATTAGACCAGCAGATGGAAGAACAGATTTCTATGTGATACATTACCCTAACACTCTTAAAGTGAGTAGCTAAACAAGTAGCTGTAGAGAGAGATTTTTTGATCAGCTCACTACTCTTTTTCTATTAAAATTTGAATACAAGAAAAGGTGACATAAAAATTAGAGTCAGAATCATAGAATCATCTGGGTTGGAAAAGGCCTTCAAGATCATCAAGTCCAACCATCAGCCTGACCTACTGAGTCCCATTCATCCCTGCCAATTTTGTTTACAAATTTTGGTGCAGCTCCACACTAGCATTGGCAAACCATGAACTGTTTTGTTGCTTAGCCATTGCTCATTGAAAAGGCCAGAGATGACCAATTTATCAGTATCTCCCTTTATGAATGCATTCTGCTTTTCTGAGATATCCCAACTCAGTTCTGTTGAAGTGCATTCAATTGTGTGACACAAAAGAAAGCACCAAGTACTTGTAACACATTTGCTTAAGCCTGTCCATGATAAGTGGCTTTTCTGTACCCACAGTATTAAAGTCAAAAGAAAATCTGTTCAGCACTTCCACTTACTGAATTACAAACAGTTTCACAAAGCTTTAAGCAGGTCAGTAGTATAACACTTACCTGTTCAAGAAAAAACAGGACAGTGTGCCCAGTAAACCCTTCCAACAAGCCCAAACAAACACTGAATTTTTGTCTGTGCATCTGCTCATGAGTTTACAGCCATATGCCTGTACTAACATTGCACAAAGCCTCCTTCACATGGTTCTGTATAATTTTGCACTCCCAAAATATTGTTTTCACAAGGTTATTATAGGATCAACTAGAGAGTTCTCCCATACAGGTGAATGCTCACTGTAAAAAAATTAAAACAGATCCCCTCCCACTTTCAGGTACTATTTCCTACTGGTAGAGAATCTAATATTCTCATCTGTCTGATTCTTCAGACTCATGCCTTCTCAAGTCCTTTCACATTGGCTTAAGAAAGGTGCCAGAACAGAAGATCTTTGTAACTCAGAGCAGATGAGGTGGTTATCAAGAACCAGATGACAAAAAACGTCTCAAAACTGGAAGCTCATATGGTGAAGTTTAGTTTAACCTTTTAATTAACACCTGTTCTTAAAATGTTCCTGCCCCTGTTAAACAGAAACAAAAGGAAAACACATACAACTTTGCAGACTCTGAAGTAAAAAAAAAAAACAAGCATGATGAGTTTCTTTCTCTACCTACCCTCCAAAATTTTGATCATCTAAGAAATGTTAATTTCACAGTTATACATACTGCATGAGCAGATGCTCTATAACGGAGCCTTAAGTAAAACAGACAATAATTAGATGATTTATACGTAGACAGATTTGCTTAGTTTTATACATCACTATTATTTCTCTGTCTCATCTTCAACTTTGACTTTTCAAATCCTGCAGTTATTAATAATTGTGATTTTTGTCTTAAAACAAAATAAAACAAAACAAAACAACAACAACAAAATACTACATTTACTTCAACAGAATCTCAACAGTCCTAGCATGAAAACTGTGCCTGGAGATTTCAAAGTTTTGTTTGCCTAAAAACAAACGGCACTCTCAGTATGAGCTCTTGTTCTCTCCCAGATATCTTGGTAGACTGTGTATCACACATTTTCTTTCATATACTGAATTTTTAAAAGAACAAGTACAGTAGATTGAAATACTTTGTTCTCTGAAACACAATCCCATACTTTGTATCTGAAAAGCAATGTATGCAAAACAAAACCAAGCACACATCAGTCTGGATTTAGTTTCTTTCCTTTCCTCTAAATCCAGCTTAACAATTCCTGTGCTACTGCTCCTTGGGTAACTTTGGATGCTAGCAGTTTAAAGACAAACATATGCTTCCCTGAAAACTGTCCTTTTTTTTTTTTTTTTTTTTTTTCTTTCTTAACATTCTGTATGGTGTTTTATAAATTAAGTACCTTAAAAACTTAGGAATATGTACCTGTGAATCATCTGCAATGACTAATTGTGCCTACAGACTGTAAAGCATGTAAATGTACTCCCAAAAGAGTTTTCAAATGGAGAGAAATTAATTCACTGTGAATTGTATCACCCTTCTGAATAACTGAGAAACTTTTCTATCACTTCTAGCTCACAGATGTTTTAACTAACAGCTTGGTGAATTTGGTTATGAGTTGCCTTAGAAAGGACAATAATGATGAAAAGAGTACTGTCTCCAGGTGGGAGAACTTTGTGTATGTTGTTTTGTTAATATTAAAAAAAAAAAAAGGAAAAAAAGGAAAAAAGATTAACTGAAGATCTCTGTGCTGTGTCCATATATATAGTAAAGGGAAAAGAAGTTAGCTGCAACCTTGTCCTATTTGATTAAACACTTAAAATTTGTATTATTTTTTTCCATTTTTACTGGCTTTTCACCCTTTTAGTAGAGCACCTGAGCATTTAAAGCTGCCTACCCCTACATTATTAAGGCCCTTTTTGTCTCTCAGCAAGTTTACAAATGACACCAAGCTGAGAGGTGAGGTTGATACCAAAGAAGAGATGCAATCCAAAGAGACCTGGACAGACTGGAGAAGTGGGCCAACTTAAACCCAACAAGGTTCACCATGGCCATTTGCAAGGTGCTGTATGTGGATCATGGCAATCCTAGACAGGAGCACAGACTGGGAGAAGAACTCATTGAGAGCAGCTCTGTGGAGAAGGACTTGGGGGTTCTGGTGGATGAAACCCTTGACATGAGCCAGCATTGTGTGCTTGCAGCCCAGAAGGTCAACTGCTTCCTGGGCTGCATCAAAATAGGTGAGACCAGCACGTTGAGGGAGGTGCTCTGCTGTCATTAGACCCCACCTAGTGTGCTGCCAGGGCCCCACTCTGGGGCCCCCAGCACAAGAAAAATATGGGTCTGATAGAACGAGTCCAGAGGAGGGCCACAAAGATGATCAGAGGGTTGGAACACCCTATGAAGAAAGGCTGAGAGAGCTGGGGATGTTCAGCCTGAAGAAGAAAAGGCTTGAGGAAGAGCTCATTGATGGAGAAGGACTTCTTACTGAGGTAGAAAATGATAGGACAAGGGGAATTGTCTTGAACTAAAAGAAAATAGATTTATATTAGACACTGTGAAGAAATTCTTCACTGTAAGGGTAGCAAGGCAATGGCACAGATTGCCCAGAAATGCTGTGGATGCCCCATCCCTGGAGGTGTTCAAGGCCAGGCCTTGGCCAACCTGATCTAGTGGGTGCCATCCCTGCCTATGACAGGGGGTTCGAACTAGATGATTTTTAAGGTCCCTTCCAACACAACCCATTCTATGATTCTGTGATTCTTGTGTGTGCCAAGACCCATCTCCTTGTCACTCATCAATGCCACAACATTTCTTTCAGCTGAAAGGGTTAGAGTCCCTCCTCAGCTTTTCTGTAGGCCCTCCTTAGGCACTGGAAGGCCACTGTAAGGTCTGCCTGGAGCCTTCTCTTTTCCAGGCTGAACAACCCCAACTCCCTCAGCCTGTCTTTGTAGGAGAGGTGCTCCAGACCCTTCATCATCTCTGTGGCATCCTCTGGACTCATTCTAAAACACTCATGTCCTTCTTGTGCTGGAGGCCCCAGAGCTGAATGCAGTGAATATAACACACCGATGGCTGCATGACAGCTAAAAGTTACTTACTTCTAAAAGAGGTGCAATGTTTCAAATTGTGTAACCTTTTTTTTTTTTTTTTTTTTTTTTTCCAAAAGATTGCAAAACCTTTCTTCTTTTAACTAATGCTGTAGAAGATGCATTCCAACTAATGGAGAGACTTGTCCCGCACTGTACAGAGCCTATCCACTGTACATAAATCACAGAATCACAGAATCATAGAACTGAAGGGGTTGGAAGGGACCTCGAAAGATCATTGGGTCCAACCCCCCTGCCAAAGTAGGTTCCTTAGAGCAGGCTGCCCAGGTAGGCATCCAGATGGGCTTTGAATACCTCCAGAGAAGGAGACTCCACAACCTCCCTGGGCAGCCTGTCCCAGTGCTCTGTCACCCTCACTGTGAAGAAGGTCTTTCACATGTTGGTGCGGAACTTCCTGTGCTCCATTTTGTGGCCATTACTCCTTGTCCTGTCCCTGCAAAACAATGAAAAGAGGTTGGCCAAATCCCTCTGTCTCCCACACATCAGGTATTTATTCACATTGATGAGATCCCCTCTCAGTCTTCTCTTCTCCAGGCTGAACAGACCCAGGTCTCTCACCCTTTCTTCATAGGGAAGATGCTCGAGGCTCCGTATCATCTTTGTGGCCCTCCGCTGGACTCTTTCCAGGAGATCCCTGTCTTTTTTGTACCGGGGAGCCCAGAACTGGGCACAGTACTCCAGGTGAGGCCTGACCAGGGAAGAGGCCTGACCAGGGCAGAGTAGAGGGGGAGGATCACCTCCCTTGAGCTGCTGGCCATGCTCCTTTTTATGCACACCAGGATCCCATTGGCCCTCTTGGCCACAAGGGCACAGCGCTGGCTCATGGTCAGCCTGTCGTTCACCAGGACCCCCAGGTCCTTCTCCTCAGAGCTCCTCTCCAGCAGGTCATCCCCCAGCCTGTACTGATACATGTGGTTGTTCCTTCCCAGGTGCAGGACTCTACACTTGCTCTTCTTAAACCTCATTTGGTTTCTTCCTGCCCATCTCTCCAGCCTGTCCAGGTCTCGCTGAATGGCAGCACAGCCTTCTGGCATGTCAGCCACTCCTCCCAGCTTTGTCTCATCGGTGTGCTTGCTGAGGGCAGACACTATTCCCTCATGAAGGTCGTCGATGAAGATGTTGAACAAGACCAGACAACCCTGCACCGACCCTCAGGGAACACCATTAGTCTCAGGTCTCCAGCCAGACTCTGCACCAGCGATCACCACCCTCTGAGCTCGGCCAGTCAGTGAGTTCTCAACCCACCTTACTGTCCACTCCTCTATCCCACACTTTCTCAGCTTTGCTATCAGGATGTCAAGGGAGACAGTATCAAAAGCCTTGCTAAAGTCAAGGTAGATGACATCTACTGCTCTCTCCTCATCTACCTAGCTGGTGATGCCATCTTAGAAAGCAACGAGGTTGGTTGAGCATGACTTCCCCATGGTGAATCCATGTTGACTACTCCTCATAACTTCCTTCTCTTCCAATTTCTTGGAGATGGCATCCAGAATAAACTGTTCCAACACCTTTCCAGGGACAGAGGTGAGACTGACTGGCCTGTAGTTTCATATGTCAACATAAATTTCAGCACCAGATAAGCAACAGCAGAAAATGCTTTTATGTATTAGGACTTCATTTACTGCCTCATTTTCTATTTTCCATGTAATCTAGCCAGCGTATGTGGTGGCAATATACATAAAGCACAGACAGCTGTGTGACTTGGAGGCCAACCTCAGAAGTGTATTTTCCAGCAAATAAATGAATCTGTGCTGAGTTTCATGTCTTGTGACCATATCGTAGCACTAGGATATACAGATAACTTCAGCTGTTAACAGCCTGATTTTAATCGCTTTCATAAATTTACACATGCAGGAGGTGATGTATGGTGGTGGGAATGATGGGAATTTGGCCAGAAGAAATCAATTTGTCACATCACTTGTCACCTAACAACAAATACTCTTACAAGGTGGTAAGTTGTAATTACTCATGGCCAAAGACATTTTTTTTTCTATATGAACAGCTTGTTAACCTTCATGTTATTTTATGTTATGTTATGTTATTTTATGTTATTTTATTTTATTTAGTTTAGTTTAATTTAGTTTAGTTTAGTTTAGTTTAGACGGCAGGTTTCACTTGCCATATTCTACCTTCATGACTACAGTGTGTATAGCACTCTTAATCATTTCCTAACCTGCAACATTAAGTAGTGCAAAAGCTACACAAGAGTGAATACCTGGAGATGGCTATTTATTAAAAAATAAATAAAAGTTCAGATGAAAGGTTACTAGGTATACCTATAAGAAGACTATACTACAGTACAAATTAGAAATCCTACTGGTTCTTACTTAATTATTCTTTGCCTTTTACTTCTTTGAAAGAAGGAGAGAAAGATCCCAGATACAAGGCAAAAATACTTGGTTCTTTTAAAGTACACTAGTCATGCACAATGTTTTTCCTCCTGATTTTGATAGGCCAGCACCTGGTAAATGTCAAAACCTAGTTCAAAGGGACAGTGAGATACAGTTGCACTGCACAACATTCCCACCCAGCAGATAAGCAGAAATATAATGATGAAGTTTCCCCTTTTCTGGAGAGGATCTCTTTGAGCATTGTTGTACTTCAACATTTCACAAAACACACAGGCAGGGGAAGGTGCTTGCAAACAACCGCAAGTACTACCAAGACAGTTGCATGAGGACTACTGAATACTAGGACCACTGAGTGACCTGGGGACCACTGCGTGATCCTCATTTCCTGTAAGCCTGGAGTAAGCTTGTGAAACAGCTAGATCATCTGTTCTTGTTCCCTGCTCTTCATTTAAAGGACAAAAAAAAACTTAAAAGAATTCCAAGTTTAAAGGTTTGTACCTCGTTGAACAACATAGTGTAAGACTTTTTTTTTTTTTAATTCAGAGACAGATGTGTAACTTACTCGATCATCTTGGTATTTCTCACTCCTACTCCTGCTGGCCATATATATATATATTTTAGTGGCTTTTCCCCCAATTTAATTCAGTATGTTTCATGCTTTTCCCTTATATTTTTCCCTTCCGTACCCTCTTTTCCCTGTTCATCCCTCTCTCTCAAGCTTTCACTTTGCCTGTCTGTGCTGTGATTCTGTTTTGCAGGGTATATATTCTTCCCCCCTTATCCACAGGCAGTTATTCTCTCGTTCCATTTCACATACATGCCCTATACAGAAGAGCTACAAGCAGTGGCAGCTAATAGCAAAGGGGCTCAATCAGCTCAGAGGTATGTAAACATTTGTAAAGCTAAGCCTCTTTCCCACCATCTAGCTTTAGGAAAAGAGCAAGATACAAGGTAATCAGTTAATGTATAATTCAGTTAGGTATCCATAGATTATTTTATTTTATTTTATTTTATTTTATTTTATTTTATTTTATTTTATTTTATTTTATTTTATTTTATTTTATTTTATTTTATTTTATTTTATTTTATTTTATTTTATTTTATTTTATTTTATTATTTTATTTTATTTTATTTTATTTTATTTTATTTTATTTTATTTTATTTTATTTTATTTTATTTTATTTTATTTTATTTTTAATTTTGAAATCTTTCTCATAAACCGTCATCTAGAAAGGAAAGTTTTCTAGGAAAAATTAAATCTACATCATAATATGACTGCTGAAACACAGACCATTTCCTTCATTCTCCACCTTTCCTCTTCTATCACATAATTTTCTGGTGGCCAGAGGGAGTACAGATCTTCACCATGATGCTTTCTCCTAAGCTACTTTTAACTGTTATTCCTTGTGAATGACCAGAAACAACTAGAAACTTGCATTTTCTTCTGATTTAAGTTCAGCATAATGGCAGCTTCACACTGGTGGTGTTAGAGGAGGATGCAATGAGCTGGAGGGGCAGGCAGGAGAATGACTGATCTCTCCTCAGGCTAGCAGCTGCCGTCATGTTTCTAAAAACTCCAACAAGTCTTTATTGCTTTAGTACCTTACAGAGACACGGGGAAGGTGTGAGCTGGGTTTGGAAAGGTGTAATTCCTTGATCTCGTCACACAGGAAAAGCAGTCTTTGCAGACTGATGAAGAATTATGATAAATCTATGTTAAAAAGTTATCTCCCTCCCTCTCTTTCTTCCTCCCTCTCTCCCTTCTTCCCTGCTTCTTTCCCTCCCATATAAGCACTTTTATTCTTCAGAAGCTAAATGTGAAAGTCAGGAGACTTTTAACACAATTGAAAAATTCTGCCCCTTGCTACTATAACGAAAAACGTTAGTGTTTCCATGGAAAACAGACTAAAAGCAAGACTGAAGTTACCCAGACTTAGGACTGACATGCAAGGCTGATGGCATGGATTTGAGCCCATAAAAAAAGATGCATAAATGACAGGACAATGTGTTGATGCACTCTCAGTGTCTCTCTTCATGTAGGAAAAAAAAAAAAAAAAAAAAAAAAATTTTGTCACCATTAAAGTTTTTTTATCACTGCTTTCAGAAATATTAGACATTTGACTTCTCTGCTTCTGAATTAGGAATCCTCATAGAACTAAAGAAATTACCTTGACTATAATGTCTTTACAAGTGAACCCAAACAAATAAGAGGGGAAAGGATGTTAAACAGTAGTTTGGACATATTAAATAGCTTCTAAAAGGAAATAAAGTGCACAGAGAACTGTGTGAAAGACTCTTCTTTGTAAGCAAAGGCTGACCAAACTCTTACTCCAGCTGATAAATATTTCAGTGACAACTCAGTAAAAATGGGAGAGGGAGAGAGGGAGAGAGGGAGAGAGGGAGAGAGGGAGAGGGAGAGGGAGAGGGAGAGGGAGAGGGAGAGGGAGAGGGAGAGGGAGAGGGAGAGGGAGAGGGAGAGGGAGAGGGAGAGGGAGAGGGAGAGGGAGAGGGAGAGGGAGAGGGAGAGGGAGAGGGAGAGGGAGAGGGAGAGGGAGAGGGAGAGCTGGTCTGGGCTGTGTCACTCACACTGCTTGCTCAGGCTGGTAATAACCCACGATAAGACTGGTAAAACAGGAAAAAATGTCCTTTCTCAGGCCACAGCTGCTAACAGGGATCCAGAAACTTGCCAGAAATAAGGCTGCTGATTCTACAGTCTGGTTCACTTCACCTACAGTCTGATACCAAGATGTAGCCATATCACACTGCTTCCAGATTTAAGATAAACTATTTTATAAAAGGCATAAAAAGATGAAGCACGGACCACTGTTGATATTGACTACTGATTTCATTCTTTATCTAAGGTTATATGCTTAAAATAAAAATAAAAAAGCACAATAGGAACAATAAACAAAAGAGGTATTAATATACCTAGATATTTAATCTCAAAACACAAGAGAAAGTATTTACAATTTCAATTTTGAATAGTGTTCAAAAAGAAAAAAAAAATCACACTGCTTAAAGGTGTTCTGTTAAATTATTCATATCCCTGTTGCTACTTTATAAACAAACACTGGACTAGAGCCACCAGTGATACTTCTCTGCATAATTACTTATGTGAGAAGTAGGTGTAACATACTGCCATTTAGCGCTTGTCAGAATGATTGTGAAGATGCAGGCAGTCTGTGAGTTAAGTCTCATACCTCTATTTGGAGGTACTTTCCTCAATTTCATGTATCTGTTTTTAGCACGTTTACCTCCTTTCTTAACTTAGATCAGAAAACATCATACAAATAAAATAATCCACAAATGCTAAATGCTAAAATGTAAACATACATTGTGATTATTTTCTCAAACTCTGACAAAAACTGTCATGTTTTTCTTCAAAGTTATTTTTAAAAATAAACATATTACAAAAGACATTTACAATATGCCACATTCCACAATATGCCACATTTAATCCACATTCCTATCTCACTGATTTTTTGACAGTAGCAGTTTGATGGAGACATGGAAGAGCAAGATATTGCTTAAGGGAGCGATATTTTTTCTTTTTCCTAGGTTACAAGTGAGACCATCTTACCAAAGACAAGGAAAATGAGATTTCTTAACAAGAAAAGTCAAGCAGAAGTTCAAAAATCTGTTTACTTCCCTCACAAAAGTAGAAAACACCCACAGTCATGGAGTAGATCCATGTTCAGACATTATCTAAGATACAGGTGAAAATAAGGTTCAAGACTTTGCTTTGGGCCCTTTTCATTTTTTTTTTTTTTTTCCATCTTTATATCAGCATATATACTGAAGATCTGCTGCTGCTGTGAATATCAGTAAATGACTGCTTGCTAAATACTGTAAATCATACCTGCAAAAAAAACTGAACAAACCAACACTGCAATAGTTGTGGTTTGGCACAGCTTCATTTTGGCTGCTTCTTTTGGATGGAGCACAGGGTTTGGAGAGCTGCCAGTAGCACCAATAAAGTGAACCAAGCCATAAAATGTAACACACAAGGGAAGATGAAAATTATTTTGGCAAGAAAATGCTCACATCAACAGCACAGCATCCTCACATACAATTTTAAACATCCCTATATTACTGCATAACACTTTAAAAATCTTTAATACAGTATAAAATTGTCTACCTTAAATAACAAAAATTAACAGCTGACAGCTTTTTCCATTATTGCTTCTTTCCCCCATATTCATTAGTGCTGTCTTACATTCCTTGTTAAGTACATTCCCCAGAGTGACAAATGTGTCTAGCAGTGTGCGTGCTTAATACACTAAGCTAGCATAACTCTCCTTAGGTTTCTCCATGTACTAACTACCATCTCAAATTGATTTATAACTTCTGCCAGTGGTGTTTTATTCATGCTATGTGGAATACAGAGAAGCTGTGTATTTAACTTCCCATGAAAACACGAACAGTTCTAGAAAAAATATTTGCTAAGCATTAAAGAGGAGTTCTGGTTCTGCATCCGGCACCTACAGTGTAATGAAATGGCTTTTTTCCTGCTACCAAGCCAGGACAGTCAATACAAGCATGCAATTATTTTTACCTCCACATACGGTACAAGGCTATTTTATCTACCTTTGGCTCTTTATAGATCTACTACAAACTTCCAGTCAGAGGTCCATAATCAGATATAACCAAGCATCATGCCATACATCCTATTGCTTATGTCTTATAATTACAACTATAAAACCTAGGATTTATGAATGTTATTATTGTTCCTGTATACAACTCAAAGCCCCTTCCAAATAGAATTCTTATCTCCCTGTTGGCAGTCAGTCGTATGCTTCAACAATTTGTGTTGAGTGACCATTGGCCAAGCTGGATCAGAGACAAAATACTTTGTCTTGTATCTGCTGGAGCAGGAGATTCTGCTTGTGTCCTCTGATATGCATCATGATATCAATACAAGGTAAGAGGGGAGAAATATGAAGATGAGATTTGGTAACCAGATAATTACTTGAAAATCATTTTATATCTATTTATATTCAAAATGCAGTGAGAAAATACTGAGCCTCAAAAACATGTCAAATATTGCTTTTATACCACAATCTCTCTCTGTACTTGCTCCAATGGGATCATGAATTCAATGACATGTCCATCTTGAACTCACCTTACACATGTGCTGAGAGGAAATAAAGAAAACTACAAATTAGAACCAAAAGCCTAACTATTCCATATAGGGATTTAATGTCCAAGACAGCCTTAGAGAAGAGAGTGTTATTACTTCCTTACCTGCACTGTTCCTTTATTCAAGTAAAAAGTCCCACATATCTAACCGTAGGTTTAGTGGTAGACTCCAGAAGGAGTCTACCAGGAGGTCAGGGCAGATCTAGCATGTCAAGTAGTTGCCCAGGTACACAACCCTCTTTACAGAAGAAGGACTGCCAAGAGAATTCCTATTTGTTTGAGGGCTTCCCCTTTAGCTGACCAAATCCCTGCCGTGTGATGGCACAGTTTCTCCTGGTGTCACCATACAGTATGTCACTACATAGTAGTGAGTCCTGTGTGGAGGACTGCCTGGATCCATGAACACATTGGAACATAAAAGACATCATGTTCATATTTCTACTCCTCAGTCTGGAAAGGCACACAGATTCATAGCTGTATTTCATCAGAAGCAGACAGCTATATATAATATTTTTTTTCTTTTTTCTTTTCAGCTGGGTAATGAAATAAATTCTTTTTTACTGCAGTGTTTGCAACAGGATGAGGTTCTTCCATATTCTACAGGAAAAGACTTACTCATCAGCCTTGCAGTGTTCCAGAACTGGTTGCCATCTTGCCAGCCTGTTCTTGCAGAGTGTGTACATTGAACCCAATCACAGAATCACAGAATTTTCTAGGTTGGAAGAGACCTCAAGATCATCGAGTCCAACCTCTGACCTAACGCTAGCAGTCCCCACTAAATCATAGCCCTAAGCTCTACATCTAAACGTCTTTTGAAGACTTCCAGGGATGGTGACTCCACCACTTCCCTGGGCAGCCTGTTCCAATGCCTCACAACCCTTTCAGTAAAGAAGTTCTTCCTAACATCTAACCTAAAACTCCCCTGGCTCAACTTAAGCCCATTCCCCCTCGTCCTGTCACCAGGCACGTGGGAGAACAGACCAACCCCCACCTCGCTACAGTACCTCCCTTGAGGTACCTATAGAGAGTGATAAGGTCGCCCCTGAGCCTCCTCTCCTCCAGGCTGAACAAGCCCAGCTCCCTCAGCTGCTCCTCGTAGGACTTGTTCTCCAGGCCCCTCACCAGCTTTGTCACCCTTCGCTGGACTCGCTCAAGTACCTCGATGTCCTTCTTGTAGCGAGGGGCCCAAAACTGAACACAGTACTCGAGGTGCGGCCTCACCAGAGCTGAGTACAGGGGGACGATCACCTCCCTAGCCCTGCTGGCCACACTGTTCCTGATACAAGCCAGGATGCCGTTGGCCTTCTTGGCCACCTGAGCACACTGCTGGCTCATATTCAGCCGACTATCCACCATCACTCCCAGGTCCTTCTCTGCCTGGCAGCTCTCCAACCATTCCTCTCCCAGCCTGTAGCTCTGCTTGGGGTTATTGCGCCCCAGGTGCAGGACCCGGCACTTGGCCTTGTTGAACTTCATACAGTTGACCTCAGCCCATCGGTCCAGCCTATCCAGATCCTCCTGCAGAGCTTTCCTACCCTCAAGCAGATCGACACACGCACCTAACTTGGTGTCATCTGCGAACTTACTGAGGGTGCACTCGATGCCCTCGTCCAGATCATCGATGAAGATATTAAAGAGGACCGGCCCCAGCACCGAGCCATGGGGGACACCACTAGTGACTGGCCTCCAACTGGACTTGGCTCCATTCACCACGACTCTTTGGTCCCAGCTATCCAGTCAGTTTCTAACCCAACGAAGCGTGCGCCAGTCCAAGCCAAGAGCAGCCAGTTTCTCGAGGAGAATGCTGTTGGAGACGGTGTCAAAAGCCTTGCTGAAGTCAAGGTAGACCACATCCACAGCCTTTCCCTCATCCACCCAGCGCGTCACTTTGTCATAGAAGGAGATCAGGTTCGTCAAGCAGGATCTGCCTTTCATAAACCCATGCTGACTGGGCCTGATCGCCTGCTTGCCCTGCAAGTGCTGCATGATGACTCTCAGGAGGATCTGCTCCATGAGCTTCCCTGGCACTGAGGTTAAACTGACAGGCCTGTAATTTCCCGGGTCTGCCCTCCGGCCCTTCTTGTAGATGGGCGTCACATTTGCTAGCCGCCAGTCAACTGGGACCTCCCCCGATAGCCAGGACAAGAAACACATCAATACCTTCTGTAAGCATATTTAGCTCTTCAAGGAGCAGAACAAACCTACCTTTCTTGGATACTCATTGACAGATTTGCCTCAACTTGCGGAGATCTTTTGTTGCTTTTCAGCTAAACAAGAGAGAAAAATGGTGAGTTCTTTCAATTTACATTTTATTTTATTTTATTTTATTTTATTTTATTTTATTTTATTTTATTTTATTTTATTTTATTTTATTTTATTTTATTTTATTATTTTTCTGGGTGTAATTGGAACAGCCTTTGTATATTGCTAAAGAGCTCTGCCTGTGAAAGTTTGAGACATTAAGACCACATTGCTATCTCCTGTTATTTATGGTATACGTAGTTGACATTACGGGTGAGTGCCATGTTCATCTGAAGAACCTCTTTGTCAGCATGAAAAATGCAGTGTGAAGTCTCTGCAGGCAGCCTTTCCCTCTAGTGCTCGCCTAGCCAACATGAATTACTGGAGTCAGAAGTGAGAGATGCTGGTAACATCTGATGCTAAGAAGCCTTGAGGGATGGGAATGAGGAGACCAGCAAGGACAGGAGAGAAGAGGAAAAGCAGGAGAGGAAGAAGATCATGAAACAAGGCAGATAAATGGAAAAGAAGACAACAAAAAGGTAGTTAACCAACAGTAACACACCAAAAATAAGCCAGATCTGGAGAAAAAGTAAAAACATGCTTTTTCTAGAGAAAAGAATACATTTATATGACTATAACAATAAACTGAGACCACATGAAGTTCAGAAAATCAAGTACTATTATGCTATTATACTATTATCTTTGATAACGATCCTTTCAAATTCATTTCTAAAATGAAGCTTTGATCACAATAATTTTAGGAAGAAGGCTGAAGCAGCAGAGCATTGTTGTAGAGGAATAAACTGCACAACTGTATCAGCACAGGAAAGTAAAATGCAAAGCTAGAGGAAAGAAGAATGAACACTTCCTTTGGCTGTCATCAAGGAAAATCTAGTGATTGGTGATCACTGGCAACCAGATGTGCCATGCAGGCTACCTGAAGGAAATTAGCTTACCTGTTATGACTTCAGAAGATATCCTGAAGGATGCTGATCCTTCAGCCCAGCCACGACAGACAAACAACATTGCTTAGTTTACTGATATTATATGTAGCGTGAAAATTGACCATTTCTTTCTAAGAAAGGATGTAATTTCTAATATACTACTTAAATAATCATTTCAAGGCAATAATTTTTATTTTATAAATAATAAAGCAGGTGGAAAGAAATACTGCCTGGCTTCTTTCTGTGTGCCCAAAGACTGAATGGCAGAGGCAGGAACAGGGAGTCCTGGCTGCCAAGTTCCCTGTGTTCACTGCTGGACTGCACTTGCTCTCTCCATGAGCTACGCTGCCACAGCAGCAATACTTGGTACAACTGAAGTTTAAAAATAAATCAGATTACATAGTTGCATGGCTCTGT
Organism: Aythya ferina; assembly: GCF_964211825.1. Lineage (NCBI taxonomy): Eukaryota > Metazoa > Chordata > Aves > Anseriformes > Anatidae > Aythya > Aythya ferina. The sequence continues at coordinate 50,658,693 of NC_140299.1, read as the reverse complement.
CAAATTGCAAGGATGATTTGTCACCAGTTATGCTGGCTGCACTTCAGATCACCATGTACTTACTATACATGTGTGATGCACTACATATGTCCAAGCATCATAACCCAGTGCTAGCATAGCACTGCCCAAATCTTGCACGATCACATACCCTTCAGGACAAGGCTGTATTTTAATCTCAGCTGTTCTCCTTGGCAAAATAGCAGGGAGGTTGACTGCTGATGATCAATCATCTATACCCATATGGCAAAGATGACACAAAGATATCAAAAACTGTTCAGTGAATTGACTGTAAAACACTTACCAGTTCTACACTGTGAAAGGCACTGAGAACCCCAAATAAAAGCTTCATGCAGTGAGAGGAAACAGCTAAAAGTGCCTAAAAGCAGCATGCAAAAAAAAATCAGAACTAAGATTTTGTCATCAAGCCCCAGAAATCTCAAATATTTCCAGTGCATTTCATGCGGCTTTATCTCTGTGTCTTTGCTGAATCAAGAAGCAAGTGAGAAAGCATACATTTTGTTTAAGTCAGAGAACACAGTGTCAATATTTACAAAAATATTAGTTTAAGAGAGAAGGAAGGACACGTGAGGAGAAAAGTCCAAAGAGAAAGTATCTGGTACCTTAAATATATATCTGCATTAAGAAACATGAATGTAGACAAATTACTAGAATTCCAAATGTCTCCTTCCTAGCAAGTATCAAAGCAAGCAGCAGGTTTAAATGCTCATCCACATCTCTTCTACATTGCCAAATGTAATAATGCATAAAGTGCTTCTTGGAAAGAGTGGATCTGACTTGCACAGAGATCCACAGTAAAACAAGTGTTACAAGATCACCTCCAAAGTATCTATAGATAAGGCCTTGCTTTCCATTTGGAATTTCATTGCGCACTGTTCATGTCCACTGCTGCTAAGGTTAAACACCAGTCTCCATGCCAGTCTGCTCTTACCTGCTTCCTCCACTGTTTTGGGATGAAGCCACGTGTCTGATATCTGAAGCCTTATTTTTTCACCTTGAAACTTTAGTTTCAGAACTGAAAGAGGCTAGGAAAGGAACAATACCCAGCATTTTGCTTTGCACATTGGAAAGAAATTTGCAAGGGCTCACATTCAGTCCCAGCAATTTCCTTCGTCGTATGAAGAGGAAAGGAGAGGGGGCTGGCAATATTCATACACCACTGTTCAGGGCAGAAATGCTTACCTTCTGCTGTTTCCCACATTTATCTATAAAGCCATGATAAATTGATGTTAAGATCAGAGAGAATCAGAATTTAATCTCTCCTAAAAGAACAGCATACTTTTGTTCACAGGATCTCTTATACTAATTAACAGTTTTCTGAAAGTCTTTTCTGATCATGATTTCCTATCCCCCTTCAAAAGCCTGCACTGCCTCCAGTGCTAGGCTCTGTGATGGCTGCTCCAGCAGGAAGCACAAAGATGAACAGACATGAAAGGGGAGGAGTTACAGTTGTTGCTTAATAGACCATCTGGATCACATAACATACCAAACTGCTCATTTAATGAGGCGGAACATATTGGACTATTTGTATTGTAACTTGCAGCTGCTATGACAGTAAATCCTATGTATCTGCCTCGCTGGCCACAAACCATTTTTTTTTTTTTTTTTACACAGGTGCAAGAACGCTTAGGCTGAGGGCTTGTTGCTGAGATTCTTGCAGATTTTTTAATTGTTGCTATACAGTCAACTGTGTGGCTGAAATCGAACTGGCTTGTTTTCAAATGACCAGAAAACCCCTGATCCCTTCTTGATGAAACTTTAATAACATTCTCTTTAAAGGTCCAGCTCTAAAAGTTGCCCAGGATTGATGGTTCAAATCAAAGAATCTTACAAGTATTCTTTACCATTACTCCTGCCACTGAGAAATACTCTGAATCCTAAGACTAGTACTAACATTTTGTCCCAAAGGATTTCCTTTCTAAAACTAATTTAGTGACAAACAGCATCAGGCCAAAGCTATTTTTAGGTCTACCAGTAACTACAGAAAGGAAGGGAAATGGATAATGATTTCATTTTTTCATTATAGTAAGCAAGGACTAAAAGAGAAAAGAAAGTAAGAGGGAGAACAGGGATTGGAGAAGGGAGAAGGGAGAAGGGAAAAGGGAAAAAACAGAGAAAAGGAGAAAGGGAAAAGAAAAACCACATTCACTTGTTTACAGATCACTACATATATTTATTCTACAGAATATGTATGTAATAGAGAACATACATATTACAACCAATCCCCTACAGACAACATCAGGCTATATTCACTCCCTCAGTGCAACATTAGCTACTCAGCCTTTTCCAATGCAACTACTAAACAGAGGCTGCAGGGAAGCTAAGAGAACAGCCTTGAAAGTTGTATTTCTCAGAAATGCAATGTTTCTGTTGTTACATGTTGCTAAATTCTGAATATTAAAGGCAATAATTGGCAGTCCAGAGGGAATTCAGTCATCTCTTTTCCAGGTTAAATGATAACACAGTATACTATTCAAAACATTAGGCACCTAGGGTAGGGGATAAGCATTAATACGAGCTCCCTCTTCCCAAACCATATCCTCCTTTACTTCATTTTTTCCTCAGCAACTTTTCAAATTTCTAGACAGAAAGAGGAAACTACCCATGGCAGAACTGCCCATCATCCTTTGTTAGCTTTGACATTCCTCCCGGTAACATATGAAGTCAAGGTCTCAAAATACTCAGTTGGTTTGAAGCAGTTTAATATCTGACAGTATAATGAGTAAAAATGCACATGCAAACCTTCAGTCTTGATTAGCTCTGGTTTTGTTTTGGCTTTCCAGAACCTGTCAGCTTGTGATAACAAGTACATCACATGCAAAATTACAACAGAAATCCCGTGGAATGCCACATCTACTAATTCTGTATTAATAGTGGCATTACAATCAAAGTTGATTTGCTTTTTGTTTGTTATGGGTTGTGCTAATGTATGAAGTACTTCTGGAACAGTAAAAATGGGTGAACTCCTTGTCCTAAAGCATTTATAATCCACATCCAAAAAAGCAACAGACTAGCTAGGGGAGAACAAGAAAAGTTATTTAAGTAAAAGGTGCTCACATCTACTTAATTCACCTCTTATATTGCTGCAGTGATTATTAACGAGAGAGACCTGTTACTTAATTACAGTGGAGTGCCAGCTCTAAAGATATACAGTTAATGCTGAGAACTATTGCACAAATGGTCAAGGATAGCTCTTGCAAGTGAAATATATAAATTCCTTTCAATTTCCTTTCCTATATCATTAACAGGCAGTAAGTTTTCTTACAGGCACTGTGGTAAGCATTTGTCTTCCAGAAGTGTCTGGGGTAGTGAAAACAAGAACATCCTGAGGACACTGCCATGAAGACTGTCCCACACACGGGAACATGAATGAAAACAGAACTGGCCAGAAGACACTTAGTCAAATTTCCCACTGAAAAAGTGGGAAAAAAAATGAATGGGACTGTGATGTAGCCATTGATGTAGATTAAAGAGATGTCAGTTGGACATCTCCCTGGTCAGATAGATTCCTCAGTAAGGCAGATCACATTAGTCACTCTTTCATTGCAGCCTCTTATTAAGTACATGAATTAAGGCTCTGGTGTTTGTTTGATGGGAATCAAAACATGAGTTGATTAGATAGCCACAGTTACTCCAAGTTGCTGTATTCTTTGTAAATAATACATGTCATTGTGGTACACAGCAAAGGGATAACAGTTATTCTTCATTAGGAAACACATACATACACTATGTAGGATACCACTCAAATTAACACATACATTATTTGTCATCCATTTACATCAATTTACAGAACAGAAACAGGACAGGAGTAGCTTGTGTTTTCTGGCAGCACTTTGGCCAAAGGAAAACAAAGCTTTGTTTCACACCCAGGTGATGTTGAGGCTAGCAACATCCAAGGCTGCATTGGATTGCAACATAGGACTCGAAGAAACCCAATGCAATTCCTATGCCCCCAAGCTAATGACTTACATCTCTGCACTCAAAGGAAGAATGAAGAGCCTTCTACCTTAGCTGGACTAAATGATCACCCACAGCACCTTCTATCCTGTTAGGAAAAAATGCAATCAGACAGTAGCGTCTTCCTGAGTGACCAAACCAAGGCTGCCATTCTCCAGTTCCTCTGTACAACGCTGCAGTGGAATCACCTTGGCTAGCAGCCAGGCACTGGGGCATACAGCTCACTTGATCCCCAACCCAACTGTAAACAGCAGGACAGCAAAGAGACCAGGAAGAACAAAGGCAAGAAAGCATGTGGATTGAGATAAAGACAGTTTAACAAGTTAAGAAAAGGGGAAAACCAGAACCAACGCAAAGGCAGCCATCATTCACAACTTCCCACAGGCAGACTGATGTCCAGCAGTGGCCACCTTAGAAGAATACACCCTCACCCCATCCTCTATCCCATTTTTATTGCTGGGCATGATGATATATGCTATGGAAAAACCCTTTGGCCAGCTCAGGTCAGCCATTCCCCCAACAGCCTCCTCACTGAGGGGTCAGAATGCTGGGGGAGGGGGGGGAGGGGAAGAGAGAAAGCCTCAAGACTGTGCAGGCACTGTTCAGTAATTGTCAGGCTGTTTCAGCCACAGTCCCAAAACACATACATAAGCATACATAAGAAAGCATCATATGGGCTACTATGAAGAAAGGTAATTCCAGATTAATATAAATAAGGTAATGCCAGATTAATGCAAATACATAGCAAAATCCCACTGCTGTACAGTGATTACCAAAACGTTTTAACAGTCCCAAAATAATTATATTGCTCGGGGAGGGAGGGAATTCCAGGTCACACCTATAGACTTGACAAAGATTATGGATTAACTGAAGGGTCACTTTCTCTGGGAAGCTTCCCTGAAAAGTCCCCTGAATACTTCTTTCAAAAGGACATGAGAGACTAATTTGAATTCTGTTGTCTAGAGTTTGAAGAGTTTAATCAATAGAACTGCCCCTGAAAATGCGAGCCTAGAAGTTTCTGCAAATTGTTGCAGCAACCATCTGTGCAGTGTACCCTGTATTTATAAGCTTAGGTTATTTCTGTTCTGGACTTTCTGTGAGTGAATGAATACTTGCTCTCATGACAGATTCAAATTCAATCATCGCTGCACGACTCTGTCTACTCATCCAAATAACCCCAGGCTTTTTGGGCATGTATTCAACCACTTAATCTAGCATGAGGGGATGGTTTTTGTCAGTACCCAAAGCTAGGATTCAGTCTGGCACCAGCAAATATAGTAGCTCTTAAGCAGACTGGATGTAGAAAAGATTTCTGTTTGGCTCTAAGATGTTGTTTAAGTTAATATTAAGCTCATTTATTTTTCTTTATATTTTGTAAGAATTAAAGTTTTCAAATATAAACTGTTTTTGTTTGTTTGCTTTTAATTTTTGTCCCTACCTATACACGTTTGAGGATTACATGAGTTTGTAAAAATGTGTCTTTTGCCTCTTTTTGTTCTGGCTCACAGGTCAATTTGCAATGCATTATGGAAATTCCACATGGAAAGTATTTTTTAGCAAGCTTTTTATTCAAGAGATTCATACATTTTAAGGCTGAATAGTCATGGGATTCTCTGATTAAACAGTGAGCAAATAAAACACTGACAAATTATTTGTAGCTAACATGTTCAAATTAAATACATGAGCTATGTATTTGGAATGGGCAATAGAAGACTAACAGCTAAGCAAAACAGTATGTCAAGCAACCTGGGATTTACATAAAAGATGCAAGTATTTTTTCTCTTGATAGCACATTCCTTACTTATTTAATCAATATTAATCAATAGATTAAATTTAAACAGGGGCAGAGAATTATGTCAGGCAATGCTGTGCATTTCAATAATGTGTTGACTTCCATGCGTTCCCTAATCCTTCCTGAACGTGTTCTCAGATAGGAATAGTAAGTCTCAGCTATTTCACAAGTAAGCAGAGACGGGGATGAAAGGACTTACACAACACCAGAGAATAAACTAAAATTTTGAGTGATGAAGTATTTTTTTCTTAAGGCTTTTTCTTAGGCCTGCTATTCCTTCATTCAGGGATATGTTTTTAATATATATACATATATTTTTTTTTACAGTATTGTTTTTTCATACCTACGCTTAATGCTTAATGCCTACCCAATACTGCTACAGTAGGGAGTTGGACAGCAGTGAACAAGTCTAGACATCTTTTCTCACTATGGAACTGAGTAGTCTGTAGGCAATGGGGAATGACAAAATAGAAGTTCTTCCTAAAGCTGTTAAGCTGAGAAACTTAGCTCATACAGCCTCTCAGATATGCACAACAAAGATACGCACAACAAACAATAGCACAGAGTGGCAAGATGTACTGGTTTGGCTTATAAGAGCTGTGACATTTCCTGTCTCATGCTACACTACTGAGTAACCTCCTTGTTCAGTTTTTACATGGGATTTTCAAAGCTTAAAGCTCAGATCTGTAATTTGAAAACTGTATTTTACATCTCTCTGCTTCTTGGCCAGAAACATACTATGACTAATGTCCACAAAATTTTCATCTGAGATAATTGAAGTGCTCTTGAATGTTGCTTCTGAATTATTGAAACTTTGAAGATATAAGTCTTAATAATTGCATCATTTTTTATTTCCAGTGTTTTCAGAGCTTTCTTTTTAAACACATGCCTGATCTTTGGCTCTAAATCTTATGAGAGGAAAACACCTCTTCCGTGACAAAATTTTTCAATAGCAGAAAAAAAAAAAAAAAAAGAAAAAGACATTTTCTTCAACTTATTATTCATATTTCTTCCATGATTTATATAGAAACCAATTAGCTTTAATCTCCATTCAATTTTATAGAATGCCTCCACAAGAGCTTTTAACACAAAGCTAAGTCTCAAGCAAGCACAGTGTGAAGAAGATGAAACTCTGCTAATATTATCCTCACAGAGATAGCAGAATTGCAATTTTCATGTGTTTTTGATTAAAAAGCATTGTGGGCACAATGTTCAAAACTGCACTAAAATTGCTCCTTGGGTTTACATTAGCCAAGGCTGCACAAAAGCAAACTTCCTCACACAGACAAAGGAAATATAGACAACAAAATTCAATCCAAAGGGATATAATTACAAAGAAAAGTACTAGATACAAGCCTGAAAAACAAGATGAAAAGATTAAAAACTAATTTTAATTAGTCACTGAGATTAAAAGACTCCATTAAATGCTAATACTTTTTATCAGAGATATTTGAAGAACTGTAGTTTAGAAATCTCCATCCCCTTGTTTTAAATACCTGAGTGAATATAAGTTACCTTTCTGTAGACTCAATAAATTAGATGGATTACTTATCTGCCAAAATTTACTCAAAATTTTGGTTTGTTGCCAGCTTTCATCCTCAGACCTTAAGACAGCTGAAAACAGGCTACTTCACTATGAATGAACAACAATACCGTGCTTTGCAAGTCATTGCTATTCGTGAACAAATGCATTCCCAAAACTTCATGCTCTGAAATCTTCAAAACAGATGGAAGCAGCTTGCAGTTTACCTATTTAACTGTATTTCAAAAACCCTATGGTGACTTCAGCCATAAAGCAGCTGCTCTGATGAATCATAGAAGAGCTTTCAAAGCACACAGCTCACACACAGGAAAACACATGCCCAGCTCTGGATTTAGCAGAGAGTCACTGATACTCAGAAGCATTTCACATATGTATGTGTAGCCATTATGGAGTCTTTCTAATTGCAACTGCTTCTGCTACACATTTTCTATAATCCCATGCTGCTTCCCACCCACACAGCCTGTGGAGTGAAAACGATTTCCCATTAAACTTTACAGGGAAAATTTACCAGATATGATAATGCAGACATGCGTGTGGAGGCTGAAGTCAGCTTCAGTTTTTTTTTTTTTTTCTTAGCTGTGCTCCACTATCTGTCTTTTCTCAATAGAAAAACACATTTTAAAGCTGATTACATAACATGTATTTAAGGATGCCTATATAAATTAAACCAAGTTCTAATACTCTTGGTTAAACCATTTCTGATATGATAGTTGGATAAACATAAATCATGAAAAGCTAGAAGTTTGCCTTCTGCATAACACAAAGTATTCGTAGTTAAGATAATCAACCATAAGTTTTCCTCTCATGTTCAGTGTTCCCAGAATTATGATTTTAATGAAGAAGAGGATGTTACCTAAACTACTCTGACAGACATGATAAGAAACACATACCATCATTTTTGGCAACACACTCAAGAGCCTGGGGAGAAGTGAAAATACTCCTCTTGTCAAGATACAGAAAAATGTGCAGCTATTCTCAGGCTTAAAAGCTGGACTCAGCCTGCTAGTTATCATGGAACAAAAGGGTATAAACTAAATTTGCGTGCCTGGAAGAACAATGTTTCTAAAGGAATAATTTCCATTTTCAAAATAAAAACAAAAACAGTTTTACCTTGTTAAAATGAATGGAGATACTATTAAAATTATTATAGATACCTTGTTTTGCTGATAGCTTCAGTTCAGGCCTGAATATGGTTTTACTAAAAAACTGCAGAAGATTACAGATGAGTCAAAAGACTTGCAAGTATTCGCATACCAAGTGTGCACATACCAAGTGGCAGCTATCAGGACCAGACTTATTCATAACATCCATGTATGGAGATAAAGAATATAATATCTAACAAATTGTAGACACTTTTGCCATCACCTTTTTTTCAAGTATGCCTTGCTTTCTTTGTCAGCCCACACTGCCTACAAAATGTTTGGCTATAAAGTATTTTCTAAGTAGCCCCCTCATCCTTCCCGTTTAATTTGGGATGTCATGATGCAGTGTTAAGCACTGTGTCTCACCAGCAGGAATTGGTCTGATACTGTGAATGATGACCTGCAGAATAAGGAAACCAAACTGAGTGACAACATGAAGGTTGTTCAGGAAACAGACATGTTAGTAAGCAGTACTTCCCAGAACAAAATATAACAAATGCATTGCTATTAGGTGGGAACCTGTTGCTACACCTTTGTATCAAGTATCATTTACACAATGGTGGCCAGTTTAAAATTTAGCTTGTAAGAACCTGCCTGACAGCAGCACACCAACAATACCACGATGAAATAACCTGAGGAAGAGACCAAAACCAGAGCTATTTACTTGCACTGGGGCAGGGAGCAGAAAAACATGCTTGTCTGGGTCAAGAGTTTGTCCTGCCTTGCTGCCAAGGCACTGCAGCCTCTGCCACCATGTAGAGGAACCCTCTCCCAACAATCTGATGGTTGCAATGACAACTGCAAAACTCTTTGATATTTCAGAGTTGCATCTGTACGTGCACATCACTGGGCTAGCCATGGTTTTTGCTTTAAAGATCTGGGATGTGAAAATGATGTTTTGGTTAGAGGTAAAATGGTCACTTCTCCTGGCTATGGTCAGGGCTGTCTTTCACACCGTCCCTTTACTGCACGATCCATTGGTTCAGCTGGGGGTGACAGCAGGTCCGCAGGGTTTCACGCTCACCACAGGGTAATCACCCTGCAGCTTGCAGCTGTAGGCTGGTCTTCAGGGGCACCATTTGCACACGCAGTTGCAGGCAGAGGAAACTCGATCCACCTAATCCTCCCAGCCAAGCCACAACCATTTGATTGCTTTTTGGCACACAAGTTAATATGAGGTAATAATGACTCTAGGTCAGCCCGGATTAAAGAGAAAATGATTTTGCCCCTACATGCAAAAAACTCCTAAAACATTCCCAGAGGGACAGGACTCGTCACCCTGGGCAGGGCTGCAGGCTGGTGCAGCTGTACAGCTTCTGGAGGAGTTGCTGCCCCCCAGCTCTGAGCACAGGGAAAGCCAGCAGATATATGCCTGTCTCCACCAAGGACCACACGAGGCTCACGGACAGGCTGTACTTGCACGAGTCCTCAAGCAACCTGTGGTTTTCATCAATAAATAAACACTATTTCCAATCCTATCAAGACAAAACCCAGCTGGCACAAAGAGCAATTCAGGAGCTCAAGTACACCACAGTTGCTTAAGGCCTAACCCCAAACCTTGCCTCAGCTGGCCCAACCTTATTAAATTGCCACGTTTTGTAGAGCTCAGCAACTTCCACATCCAAGCTATGAGGCTGCCACCTCTCTGCCTTGCTTTCTGTGGCAAACAAGAAGCGGCAAGGCTCGTTAAGATCAAACAACCAGGCCTTCAGCTGTCTTGTACACCATGTGGACAATGTTATTAGCTACTGCTTTGCTCTGGGCAATATGGACTTGAGAACAGACTTCCTATCTGTCAGCATGCTGCGACTCACTTCTAAATAACATCACTTCCAAGAGGAGAACAAAACAAAACAAAGAAAGAATTAGCAGCCATAGCCATAATGATCAAAGCATTAAGGTCCCAGAAGACAGAAATTTTCCAAGTGACATCCAGCAGTCACTTGGGCCATAGGCCTCTTATTAAAGCCAATTCACAGCATGCTACAGCTACAGTCCTTCCCTTCCCCTTACAATCCTAGTAGTGGCTTATGCTCTTTCCCCATCAATCGTAACAGTGATCCAACTGGGTGCTAAATTAGCCGCAAACCAGTCCCACCAGAGGAAAAAACAGCAGCTTTTTGGTGCACCTCCATGAGTCGCCTCAACACAGAGACATCTGAGCACCAGCCTTGTCCCCAAGGCACTCCCTTGTATTTTCTCATTCACCCTGTGGCAGAACCACAGCACCATGGATCAGGCTGGTTTAGACCAACATGGACCTGCATGCCAAGTTTCAGCCTTTGCCTGTCATACACAGCATAGGGGCAAATGGCATTTCTCTCCCTCGTGGTCTGAATCTTTCCAGCACTGTTAGTTTTCTGAAGGTCTTAATTACAATGGGAATGGGGCCCTTCAACAACTGCATGCTTATAGGGCTAGTCTATATCACATGCTGTCTGTAATGCTCACCATGACAATCAGAATATTTGGGCTGTCAGTAATTATCTCTTTACTGCCCCAGCTGATCCAAATTTCAGAGAAATTCTGACCAATTGCTTGGTCACTGGAGAATGACTGAGAAGAAGCACAAACCCACAGCAAAAGGAAATGACTTTTGCTATGGGGAACCTTTGCCCAATGTGCAACAGGCTCCAGCACTGGCTGCCCGGAGCTGAGTGGAAGAGGCCTGACCACAGGGAGGCCAGGCGAGCACCTCTGGCTTCATTTCTCCAGGGGAGCTTCTCTGACAAGCTCCTTGCCACATGCAAGGGGCTTCTTGTAAGTAATGCTCCTTGTAGGCAATGCTCCCAGACCTCTTGGCAGGGACACTAGCCTCTGTGAAGCCTGTCACAGCCTTGGACACAGCAGTGTTGTTTCACTTCCACTGAGCACCTGGCCAAAAGGTTGGAGGGTCCTGTTCTGGATGGTTATGGTGAAGTATTCCCTACCAGGACACTGTTTGAAAGCTCACCTTCTTCAAGGGGTAAAGAGACATGCACAGAGCCTGGACCTGAGTTTGGTGCACACACCCTGTTCAAATTCCCACAAGGCTTCAAAACTGGCTCCATCGGAGCAAAGTAAGGAGTTTTTGAAGAACCAGCTAAGGAACAGCCCTAGACTTCTCCATGGTATAGTTATCTTCCCCTAGTTTCTCCACCAGCTTACATCCAGTATACGCTCACCCTACAACTCAGGCAAGCAGCCCTCATGCACAGACAGTGTGGGAGGCCTGCTTCCCACCATGCCTGTTGTACTGTGGAAAACACATCAGCCTGTCCATGATGCTTGATTATTTCTTTCCTGTTGTATAAGCACAAATTTATTGGGAATTGAAAAGTTCTTTATGTGATTCAGTAGTCCCAAGCACAAGAAGATCTGTGTAATAACTCTGTTTGCTATTTCCCAATGTAATAAAAGTTTTTCTTTATTTTGTTTTTATATAAAGCATGCTGCTGAGAAAGGAACACAATTCAAAACAAACAGCAAATGAGGGAAAAAAATAGAGAACACGTGGAAGTTCATATCAATTTTATTAAATCTCCCTGACACAGTCAGAGCTACCACCACACTTATTACAGTAGCACATGCAGTTGGCTAATTATGAAGCTCTACCACACCAAGCACTCCACAAACACAGAGGAAATACTGAAGTCGTTGTCCCTGATTGGTTATAGAGTACAGACAGACAACGAGCAGAGAAAGCAAAACACAAAATCAGAATGATGATGTCAGCAAAGATATCGGCTCTACCATCTACATTTTGGTAAGGGAAGAAAAAGTGGAAGGCAAATACTGGCCACATGGAAAAATAAAAGTGCATGACATGCAGGCAGAAGAAGGGTGAAGTGTGTAAGGATGCTAAGGTAGCAAGACTGTGGACACAAACATATTCCAGGTCAGAAAGACATACCTGAGACAGACCTAACATGGTTTTCTTACAATTCAGCATTGTGTGGGTGTTACCATCACATTTTAAAATGCTGTTCTTGAGATTTTTTCAATGGGAAAGCAAGGCCTGGCAAAACCATTTTGAACAAATGATTTTCATGTCAAAAACAGAGTGTTTTTAAAATGACATTCTCCCACAGGATCCCACATATTTTTGACACATCCTTGTATTGGGAAAAAAAAATGAGGCATTTTGTCTTGGGTCTTTTTAAACTGAATCTAAGCATATAGTTTCTGGGAGCCAACAATCTGTGGGCACCTAAGCTCTGAACCCCCTGCATCCTGCTTGTGAGAGGAGAGCAAGGGTTTTCAACGAGCCTGTTGGGCTGAGATGGATTTGTTTTTTATGGATGGATAGATGAATGGACGGACGGACGGACAGACGGATGGACGGATGGATGGATGGGTAGATTTTCTTTGTACCAAAGACCTTAACTTCAGGATGGAAACAAGTGTCAAGATAACTGAATTTTTAATAAAACAAGAAGTCCTGTTTGGAGAGTTTGCACAGGACAGATAAGCAGAGACATGCTAGTCTTCAGGAAGAAACAGACAGCTCTTTCCTCTCTCCTTCCCACCTCCTCCCCACAAAACCCAACAAAAAAAAAAAAACACAAAAAAACAAAAAAACAAAAACTGAAGAGGCCTCAACCTGGAATTAAAATATCATCAATATCTTCAAGACAGAAAATATAATTGGAATTAATTCAGGTCTATAGTGCCTTGCATGGAGCTTAACTGGGAGCAAAGTGAGAGTCACTACCTCTTTTTCCTTCCTGTTATTTTACATTTTTGCAAAAGCAGGTTCAGTAATGCAAAGAAAGATAGATTCAATACTCTGCATGGTGGGAAGGGCTATATCATAATAAGGGAAGGGAGGAATAACTGCTGTACTCAGTGGACTGACACAGCGAGGATGACATATAGGTGAAGCTTGAATTTCTTGATAAGTGTTCTACTTTGTATTGCCACTTTGGTGATTTTCAGCACTTCGATTTTGTGACAAGCCTTCCTGCACAGTGTCATTAATATTCTTCCTCCCCCTAAAACGGTGACTGTAAGCAGCAGCTGTATTTCTTCCTGCCAGCTTTCAGAAGGAAAAGAAGACAGCCCCTCTGCAGAGGAAATCTGTTGTGCCTACCTTTCTAATGCTCTCACACACTTTTCCTTAGCATATAATCTATGTTCTATTTTAAACAAAGCATGCCCACAATGGTTCTTCTGGGCTTGCTCTGGTTAGCTGGAATCATCTTTAGGGTAATATATCATTCAATCAATAATGGTCTGAGGATAAATCTGTTCAAAAGGTTGGCAAAAACAACCCCTTTAAGGCTTGCATCAAGGGACCTGGGGAAAAACTAATTGCAAAGAGCAATCTATGCAGCTGCTAGCTGTGTTTTCAAATGTAGACGAAGTTCCAATGCACACTTCTGAAAGAGTTTATATCTACTGCAGAGATGCAAGAAGTAATACTCTATACAAATTCAGAAAGGTGTTTTAAGAGAGAGGGCAGCAAGTGTATCCATTTTCTTTTTAGAAAAAAAACATGTTTCATTAGCATCATCCCTGTGTTTCCTCTTTCCTGCTTTTCCTTCTGATGCTCTTCAGTGCAGCTCTACCTTGCAGTGTCATGCAACACATTACAACTAGTGTTATGAGAGTTGGCTTTGGCATCAGAAATACACAGAGCCATGTAAATACCGAAGATAGATAAGCATGTGTGAAGATTCATGTCACCATGATAAAAGCATGGCCAGTACCTGAGCTTGCCCATCTGTAGCCAGTGCTGCAGCCAGAGGTTCAGCAAAGCAGGATGGGCTTTTTCTCTCTGTGAGGTCCTATGTCATTTACATGCCACTCTGGTCTCCTGCTGTGGGGAAGAACAACTGAACAAGTTTGAAAATAGCTTCTCTGTCTTCCTCTTTATTTTCAATGTTTTTTTTTTCCTCTTGTTTGTCACACAGGCAGGGGGCTGCCCCCTACCTAGGGCAGTGTAACACTAGCTGTAGTACTTTTGGCATGGCTCTGCTAGAGGTCCTTGTTATATAGCTCCTGTTACCTCCTTAATCTTCACCTGCATATGAGACAGCTGAAGGTAATCCAACTCCAGCAGTGCCAAAAGAGGATGCAACAAAAAGAGCATTTCCCTCTACCACCCAGCCATCCAAATGCAGACAGACTCATCTTGGGCAGGGACTTCATGGTCAGCATCTCAGTATCTGCACCTAAGCAGTGGTGGAAGGAGGAATTTTACAAGTAAATTTGCTGCTACAACACAGAATGTGCTACCTTACCTGCATCAGTTAGCTGTGCTATCACTGAAGGAGCTCTCTTGCATACCACAACTCTCACTGCCATATGCCGTGTTGAAATGCTCCCAAAGTCTAAATTAGCTGCTCACACAGCCTGGCTACTTTGATGCATGCTCTATGGCAAGGTTCATCCAAGAGGGAAAAGCAGAACCATATGACAAACTGAATCACAGGGGAAGCCCCAGTGGCCACCAGCACTCCACCAGGTACCACTTTTCCAGCCCTGTGTGGGGCTGAGGAGACCCAGACACCAGACCCAAAGTATTTTCTCTGATTGCTGCTGAAAGCAGTGGCAGGTCAAGGCAGGTGACCCACAGCAGACAAATTCAGGAAAGCAGAAGAAACAAGAAGAAGCCAGGATATCCTTCGTGCACCACTGCTCAGAGAGAGCAAAGAACTTTCCAACAGCAAAATCCAAAGTCGCTTCAAGAAGTCCCATCTACATCATTAGCAGACAATGTTTCACCTTCATGGTAAGAGGAGGAGGAGGCTTTGCTGGTACCTGCTTCACAAGAATTGTAATTACCCTTGTGTGTTTTGGTAAGGAGTATATGCAAAATTTGGATAGCCCAAAATAGCTATCATTGTAATTACTGATAATTTAAGTAGTAGATATTACACGGCCATTTGGAGCTTAAGCCTGTGATCTGCTAGGCAGTTCTGAAAACACTTGAACACCTTCTTTGAATGGAGCCTGTCCTTAATGGTGAGTGAAGACCACACAAAAGTTATGGGCTTGGTACAGAATTTATTCATGAAATCCTGTGGCCTGAATTAAGCAGAAGATGAAGGCAGAAGACAAACAAAAGTTCCTCTTAGGCTTAGAAATCTGTCAGCTTGCTCATCCTGATGTTCCAAACCAAGGTTATTACCTGAGTAAGCCTGTAACCACTGCATGCACGCAGCCCACCACCTGACAGTTTCAAAGCAGGCATCGCACACCCCAGGTACCTTCAACACAGAAGGACACCTTGCAGGTCAGTCACTTCATCAGCCTAAGGGGCAGCAACAGACTAAGCCATTGCCAATTATTAAAAGGTCAATGACATTTTAAACCCTACAAAACTCACATCTTGGACTATCTGTAACACAGGAATAAACCAAGTCCCAACCCCAAGAGTGGTTGTCAGATAACCCCTCCCCTCACCCTTAAAGATACTTCCAATAGATAGGTGTCCTCTGCTTTTGCTGGTTTCAGGGTTTTGAAGTGGCTGGATCACTCTGTACAGCCTGAATTATAGATCACCCTTCATACCTTCTGCACACATTGCTAAGAGCCCACGTTGAAAGATGAATGCAACAGAGGGTTAAAATGAAGTTCAGGAAACTGTGGACATGGAAAGCTAGACTCCCCCACACACTGCAGATGGTACTGTGCAGTTTCATAAGCCCTTATATCCACAAGCAGCACACAAACCCTGGCTACTTAGAAAATAAATAAATAAATAAAGGCAGAAGGAGGCTGAACCTCATGGACAGCTAGTGCTCGTTACAGACTCTGACGGTCTGTGTGTCTTTCTTTCTTTTTCTTTTTTTCTTTTTTTTTTTTTTTTCTTTTTTTTTTTTTCCCCTGAAGGGACACAGTCTGAATGGTGCGGCCAGCATTCACTTCCCAGCAGCTGGGCTCAGGTGGCCAGGCCATGTCTCCAGCTGCTGCTCTCCACCTTGACTCCTACTACTTCACCGACGGGCACCCTGTCGGCAGCCAGGCCCTTGCATGGCCCCTGCTGTAGCCTGCCCTGGAGCAAGGGGGAGCCCCGAGGTACTGGTGCAGCTGTGGACCTTGGTGCAACAGGGAGTGGTGCCAGGCCCAGGCTTGGGTCAGCTTCTCGTTGCAAAAAAGTTAAAACCTCAAAACCCCTGCTCTCAGTGGTCTTACAGGTCTTACAGCTTTTTCTGAGGCCAGCTGCATCTCTACGCCTGTGAAGTGGGTGTTGATGTCAAGGAAAACACCCAAGTAATAAAAAAAAAAATCTAAAGCTGTATCTAAAATGATGATTATGAATTCTGAGACAGCAAACTTGAAAACCTAAAAGAAACCTGAAAAAAAAATTACATGTTCGAAAACTTTATTTATTTATTTATTTTTAAATTATAGACCTCCATTCGTAAACTTTCCTTTAAAAACAAACGAACATTGCAGTGCTGATGTAATAATTGTGTTCTCTTAATCACAGAATGGGTTGGGTTGGAAAAGACCTTACAGACTGTCTAATTCCAACCCCCCTGCCATGGGCAGGGACATCTCTGACCAGACCAGGTTGCCCAAAGCCCCATCCAGCCTGGCCTTGAGCACCTCCAGGGATGGGGCATCCACAGCTTCTCTGGGCAATCTGTGCCAGTGCCTCACCACCCTCAGAGTAAAGAATTCCTTCCAAATAATTTTAAAATCATTACACTTGTCGTATCCCTATGCCCCCTGGCAAAGAGTTCCTCCCCAGCTTTCTTGTCATCTCTTTTAGGTACTGGAAGGCCACTGTAAGGTCTCTCCAGAGCCTTTTTTTCTCCAGGCTGAACCCCAGCTCCCTCAGTCAGTCTTCATAGGAGAAGTGCTCCAGCCCTCTGATCATCCTTGTGGCCCTCCTCTGGACTCATGCTAATACATCCATGTCCCTTCTGTGCTGGGGGCCTCAGAGCTGAATGCAATGCTCTCACAGGTGGGGTCTTATAAGAGCAGAGCAGAGGGGGAGAATCACCTCCCTCACCCTGCTGGCTACTCTGCTTTTGATACAGCCTAGGATACGGTTGGCTTTCTGGGCTGCATACAATTGTGAATTAAAACACCAGGATATACTTAAATTTTTCTAGAAGCCTGATCTGCCTTTCACTCAGTGGCAGAAAGCAAACAAACAAACAAACAATCCAACCCTTAACAAACACACAACCAACCAAACAAAAACCATCCGTCTTTGCACCCGGCTGTGTGTTCCCCTCCAATGACACAGGTGTTCTTCCAGGTGGAAATGTAAGCTGCATACAGGTGCTATTTGTATATTGAAATAAGAGGATAGGACCTGACAGTGGTTTTGGAGTCATTCAGCCTTGGTGGAACGCAGGTGAATTAAATGAAGCAGAACTGTAGATGTTCACTGGAGTGTGAACATTAATAAAATCACTGAGTACCCAGTCTTGCGGACAGATGTGATGAGTCACAGCGGAGCCACTGTTGAAATGGATGCCTCACCTCCTAGGGTAGAAGCTTAAATCTATAGACCCATTAAATCTATGTGTATAAATGTGGTCCCTGCTCACATTTTTGAGCCTCTGAATTTTACAGTGGTTCTCTTCAAGCACTTGTTTCCAACTAAACAGGTTGATACGTGAAAAACAGAACTACTTAATGAAGCTGGTTACCAGCAGGTTGGTGTCCTCTGTCCCACAAACCTCCTTCCACCACAGCAGTACAGTTCCATGGCCTATTTGCTATGATATGCTTTCTGGATAAGAGATGTCAAATTTCACGGTCAGTGTAGAGGTCAGAATGATTTTCCCCCACTGGGGGGCATTGATGTAGAGATTACTGTCACCTTCCAGAAAGCAGATCTTCAGGAAACTTGTAGGAATGTAATGTAATAGTTGAATAAAATTCTGTTGGATCACTTTATCAAACTGGTCCATGGGCTAAACATTCCTGAAAAGAGACAGAGAGGAAAGGGAGAATAGAAGGAAAAGAACTGGGTTGATACGTGATTATATGCTCTAAATCTCATTTCTTAATGGGATTATCACTTAAGTGACAAGCTAAAAACATGTGGTATGATGTAAGTCCCAGAACTAAAGCTGACGGTTCCAGACACATGCATCACCATAAAATGTAGGTGCTTTCCAGTAATGCATATCATATGTTGTTCTGGCATCTTCTCCCTATAATTGAATGTAGCTGTGTCTCATTTCAGTAAGGTTTGTATTTAATTGGAAGTGTTTTATTTTATATTCTGTGTAGTTTTGATCAATTGTATATACTCTAGAAAGGAAAAATGTGGAGCACCCTCAGTTTCTGCAGTTCATTCCATAGGCAAAACAGACACCTGAGACTATTTGCCTCCTCAAAAAACTCAATTTACCTTTTGAGATATCTTGGGCATGTGCCATGTAACACCTGAAGATAAAGACGAGGAACAAGAATATGATTTGAAATGCTATGAGAAGTGGGGATCAGAGGACGGTTTTGTTTTCCTTACCATGCTTTTTGCCAAGGAGGCACAAGTCAGTATCCAGCTGGATTACTGTTCCCTAACTGCTGAATATTTCTTGTTCAGGTGTATCTCACAGCTCCAGTCTTGCCCAGAAGCAACTCAGGTTTGGATATTCAAGGTCCAATAACTTCTCAAGAATAGGACAGAACCATCTTGCCAGCAAGATGATATAAAAGCAGATGATACAGTATAGGGCAAAACTCACTAGAAACTTATGCTCTCACTGAACAAAAAAAAGGAGCTAACACTATCTTGCCAACACGTGCACATGTACCTGTTTGCTTCTGCACATTGCTGCACTTGTAATTAATACAGATTGCCATGACTAGATTTCAGTCTTGCATACACAGAACTTAATGACTTGGGAGTTAGACGCTAATAGCAGTGTGAGAAACACAATATAGACTAGAATGATACTTTATTGAAAGTTTTCTTTGAGCAGACAGGAGGGAAAGCCGGGATTGTGTATCACGTATGTGGGACGACACTGTCCTAGAACTGCTTTACTTAGAGAAATGAGACAATCCCTTCTATGGGCCATGTGTAATTTGAAGACACAAATAAAGAGTCAGTAGAACATAAAACAAGTGAGCCTGGTGGGTATTTGTTATTTATAGTTACTGGAGGAAGATGGGACATTGTGTATGTACTTTCAAATTGGCCAGAAACGGGAAGTAAGTTCATCTCTTTTTACATTGCAGGGCTAGTACATTATGGAGCTTTGCATTCCTGCCAATGTTCACTGTCAAAAGAGTGAATTACTAGTTTTCACAAAGTTGCATATGCCTCCATAAACACATATTCAGCAGGGGCATATGCCTTCTCATTTTGAAGTTACATTTCAACACATTTGACTAAGAGAGACGCATGTGCTGGGAGCCTACTGCTTTTATTATATATGAAACAGAGGAAAACAAGTTTACATATGATTTGTACTTTCTTGTATTTGGAAGATGGAAGTGACAGACCCACTAGTCATGCAAAGTCACACAAGCACTTAGTCAGTCTCCTTGCATGCCAAAGGAAGTGGGAAATAGTTAACCATTTGAGGCAAAACTCTGATCCTAGTGAGGTTCTCCCACTTAGGGAGAATAGTGAAGACAACAGAGGAGGGAGTAACATCTGCAACCTTGACACAACCTAAATTTGCAATCAGAATCCTGCAGTAGAACCTGTGGTCTAAAACTTACTACCAGACTCTTGTTTATCTGCTTGTCCTTCAGGGCTTTTACCTGGCAATGACTATAGCTCAGCTCCTTGTCTGAGGTGTGCTACCAGTGCTTTATATTCATATGTTCCCAATTCCTGTCTTTATGCCCAAACTGATGAGAAGAGGGATATCGCTCCCTTGAAACAGCAGAATAGCAGTGTCTTCTCAGATACTGCTGGAACATTTGGGAGTTATATCCTTGTTTTGACTTTGGAAGGCTATGATGAGATTTTAAGACCCATGGTTGGAAGCGATCTTTCCACACCACAGAACATCCACCCGGATGTCTGGGCCTGTTGCTTGTACATAGGTCTACAATGACCTTTCTCACAGACTTGTATTGAAAAAGAAAATTGATGAGGCACACACAATACGTGGTTGTGTTTGATTTTAAACAGAAAGAAGAGTTGCAAGAGGCAGTCACCCCTTGTCTCTACATTATACACAGCACCTACAGCCAAAATAGAAAACTTCTATCTCACTGATAAAGTCTATGCCATGAACAAAAGCTATTATAGAAATCCTGTTATCATTCATGTTACAAAATAAAGAGGAAAAAAAATATCTGACAGTGACTACAGAAGAAAACCTCCACAGTCCAAATGAATAAGGAACAAAAGATTCATCACCTACTATATGATTAAGAAGTTTGCTTTTGACCTCCTTTTTTTTTTTTTTTTTTTCCCCAAAGCAGACCACATTAAAAATAAAGGAAAATTGCTCTATGATGGCTATTCCAGCCACTGTCAGTGATGTATATTAGGAAATAGGGCAAGTCCACATGACCTCTGTTCTCTTTATCTTTGAGATAATAATGGTGTATTTTAGAAGAGTGCTTGATGTATGCCTGAAAAGCACTATATGCTGGTCATTTTATTACAAAATCTCAGCAAGGAAGAACCAGAGCCCTCTGAAACCATCTCAGATTATAGAAAGAAAGAAAATGGCATTTGCTTGCTGATACAGAGAAAATTCACACACATTATTTAACAGTAACTTGTGGTTAACTTAGAAATTTAACTGCAGCATTATATACTGCATAAAGTACATGTTTTTTTCTCTCCTGTTGGTGAAAGCATTACATTTAATACTTTGTTGTGTTACTGGAGTTCAGTCACTTACTCCTGAGAAGTTTCAGCTTGTTTTTTAAGTCTCCACAACTCACTATTCATCTTCAATGTAAACGATGACACCAGGGTAAAAGAACAGGATCTAGAGGTAAAGTAAGGTTACAGAAAGTATAAAATGGTTACATAAAGGAACAATTGGCTATAATTTCAGTTTCGGACCAAACATTTAATCAGAGTTGCTGATAAAAAGTTGAAACAGGTTTAATGAGATGCTTAAACTTCTAAGCTGGCTTTTGAGTTCTTGCAAATCTAGTAAATCCACCACAGGACTGATGCTTTTCTCTTTCCGCAGTCTTCTTGAGAAGGAATTACTATGAAATGAAGTTTTCTGAAGTCCTCTGAAGCAAATCTCAGGGTGTGGTTAGATGATGTTCCTGAACTATGCTCTATGAAGGGCACAGATCTCTGTTCTGGCAACACTCAGACATTTTCAGACCCCTTGCAAAGTAGATTCAAGCTGCTGAACTGGAAGAAAGTTTTAATTTCTGCCCCTCCCGCAAAATTTGATCTTGCAAAATTCATCCTCATTGGCTGAAGATGCCGGATGGGACCATGTGACTACTTTTACAATAGAAGATTAGCTCATTTCTTATTGAACCATACCCTAAAAGCTTAAGCCTGTAGTGAATCCCAGTGAATTTCAATCTGCTGTCCTAACCAGGTTTTGTGTCTGGATTTTTCTCCCTGTGAAGACCACATCTATTAAAATTGTTTAAATTCTTAATAAGTAGAGAAGAATGAATATTACAATGACAGAAAGAATAGAAATGCAGCAGGTGTGGATTAGCTTCTGTTTAGGAGGTTCTATTAAGTAGAGCTGAAGTAGACCTTTCTTCGGTGTATATTACAGACTATTCAGCTTAGAACAGTTGACTTCTTAATTTGCCTTTCTTCTGCTCCTGAAATTTAACTTAGGCATTCTGTATGTCCACAACACATTTTTTCATCACCAATAATGCACTAACAGAACCCCTCCATAAAAAGAATGTTGTTGCCAAATGATAAATGGATTTGCAGTTGTGTTGCAGAGTGTAACTAAATGTGATTCCTTTCTGTCAGAAAACATAAAGACTGGACTGAATTACCACAGAACTCTAGCCCAGAGGCCCAACCACTGTTCCCATAACACAATTAGAGAAACAAGTTTTCTCTGCTCACTGGGTTTGTAATGATGGAGAATTATGCCACAAGCATCCCTAAGCAGAGCAGAAGATAGTGTATTAGCATGGGTTTTGTTTTAGAATGTAATTGGAATGTAAGGGAGAATTCCCATTGCCTTTGTGTTGTTTTTGTGTGGATTGCTTGGAAAATGTTGAAGAAACTCTCTGGGTTTCTTGCTTCCATTTTATAGTCTGAAATAGCTGGCACTAGTAGAAATTGGTTGGGAGTTAATAAATGTTGTTTCCATTACAGATTTTCTTCTTTTGGCTCTATTACACTTTTTTTTATTATTATTATTTCTTTCTCGGAAGTGACTGGGAGTAGTTCAAATACTAAGACAAAAGCTTGCTGTAGTAGATACGATAGCCTTAAGTGCAACACATTCATCCCATGAGAAGAAAAAAAATCCACTTGGTGTTCACATATTAGTAACAGCTATATCAAATTGTGCTGATTGTTCTAGAGGTATGACTGTTTCACTGAGAGTGTGCTGTCCTTAATTAAGTGTCCTTTTCATTTACAGTACATTTACAGCCCTCTTCCCCATTTCAAAATCAGCATTTAGGATACACTCCTCAATTTCTTCATGCCTCTTAAAGACTTGCAACTTGCATGTACTAACAATCTCAATGCATATTTCATTTTATCTGCTGCTAGGGAGCAACATTTATTTTGTCAATGAAAAGCCAGTCCAGGATAACAATAGATGCAGTAGGCACAGCAAAGGCTGCTTGTGGGGCTATGTGTATGGTTGACTAATACAAAATAAAATATAAGTCACTCTATTTTTTTAGGACAGGGGTACTGTAAGTTCTAATAAAAGTAAGGCCAGATAATGAACACTGTTTTTTTTCATGCCATTTATTTTGCACAGTCCTTTCAGAATCACATGAGAACAGCTGCATTTTCTTCAATGGTTTCCGTCATTATGCAGCTCCAGCTTTGAAAGCTGGTCCTCAAACTTTTGAATGTCTACTCGATGCTTCATTAGGAACTTTCCATTTAAATGGAAAACGGGTATGTCATATTTGTACTTATCATACCATGCAGAGTTCTCTGGAAGGGTAATATCCACTTCCTGCAAAATAAACTGTGACAGAAAAGAAATATGTTAGTACATACTAAACACTGAAAAACAATATCTGATTGTCTTTTAATCAAGTTTTTTTCTCAGAAATGCAATGTTTTCATTGTGCTTTTGGATTTATTCTTCCAAGTCGCAGATAATTGCTCATTATGTGGGTACAAAAAGTAAGCAGCCACTGTCTTTGGCTGGGTATCTGCAAACAACTCTTGCTTTAGTCCAGCAAGGTATTTTTGAATCCCTGTGCAGAACCACTTTCCTTTGAGCATCAGCTACAACAAATATGTAGCTGGAAACACAATAGCTTCATGTTAAGCTGCAGAGTGCAACACCTCTTTAATGTTGCTACTAACAATTTCTTCTTTCAAGAAAGACATCAAAACTTGGTTGAAGAACAGCAAAAACTGTACCAAATATAGTTCAAATATTTGAATCTCTGCATCAATACCAGTATCCTTCCCAAATTATATCATTTCTTGCCTCATAAGAGTTGCAAACTCCTCTACCAGCAAGAAAAATAGTATCTATAAACACAGTGGTTCTAAAAACTTTTGCAATTAAGTGTATGTTGGTTTAGTTTGCCAATAGATATTAGAGTAACTTTGTTGCAAAATGTTTTTGGATAATGAGTTTTATGGAAATCAGTGCTGATATTGTCTTGAAGAGGTCACCCATGAAAGAATACTGGATGCAAATAAATCCAAGCAATTTTCTTTCCCAAATAAAGAATCCTGATCAGCTATTCTTTCTCTATATAAACTGTACAGTATTACAATACGTTACCCTTCTCTTATATGGCTCGAGCACTTCTTTTGCTTCATCACATAGAGGGCAAGGTTTCTAAAGGAAAACATTCAGACCATTTAAAGCATGCAGTAAAACACACAGATCATTTATAGCGTCAAGTGACATAACAGACAGGAGTGGTCATTACTGTAAATGTGGGTTCCCTCTCCCATTTCTTTCCTACATCTTATTGCTTCTAAATCTTTACTGTTGCAGAATGGATGAAATGAAAAACTAATCTTGCTTCCCTCACAAAATTTATACATTTGCTGTTATTTTTCTCATGGTACAAACTAACAGTTTTCAACTGCTATTCTAAAAGCAAAGGGCACAGTTTAGGTGTTGTATCTATTCCCCCCTCCCCCCCCCCCCCTTAGTATATTTCAGCTGTAATGGGTATTGAAAGTGTTGCCATCTCCAGCTGGAAACAACTGCTGGTACTGCTCTTGTCAGAAGGGGAATGAGGGAGTCAACATGACCAACTCCTAGTCTACTTCAGATCAAGTCACTGGGGGCAGTTCAAACAGAAAAAAAAAAAAAAAAAAAAAAAAAAAAAAAAAAAAAAAAAAAGTTAAAATAATATGGCTGAGTTTGCCTCATAGGAATTAAGTACAATTGCTTCCTTCCAACCTGCACAGCTGGGAGGATAGTGAACCTCCATCAAGGTGAAATGGAACACAGCTTCGACCTGTGACGGGGTCAGATTTTCCAAGAAAACCTCTCCTTTTTGAAAATTTCCTAGTCTTCCACTACAGTTATACAGCTGTCTTTTGCTGATCATGCATCATGATTGTTAGAGCAATGCATATCTGATAAACATGAAGGCATGTTGCTTCAGCATTCAGTAGTAGCAGCATTTGGCCTATAACTCACGTAACAAAGTAGACAGCAGCAAATACGGTGGCTCCATCCCTCTGCCATGAAATACCACTCACAGCTAGAAAGTATTTACTTCTCTCCCTTCAACTTAAAACCTTCTTTACACACAGAGTTAATCTGAAATAAGAAATAACTATTTCCTGTGTGTGAATTAATTTGGATTAAATACTCTACTTTTAATTCACACAGAATCACACAGAATTTTCTAGGTTGGAAGAGACCTCAAGGTCATCGAGTCCAACCTCCAACCTAACGCTAACAGCCCTCCACTAAACCATATCCCTAAGCTCTACATCTAAGCGTCTTTTGAAGACTTCCAGGGATGGTGACTCCACCACTTCCCTGGGCAGCCTGTTCCAATGCCTCACAACCCTTTCTGTAAAGAAGTTCTTCCTAACATCTAGCCTAAAACTCCCCTGGCTCAACTTAAGCCCATTCCCCCTCGTCCTGTCACCAGGCACGTGGGAGAACAGGCCAACCCCCACCTCTCTACAGCCTCCTTTAAGGTATCTGTAAAGAGCGATAAGGTCACCCCTGAGCCTCCTCTTCTCCAGGCTGAACAAGCCCAGCTCCCTCAGCCGCTCCTCGTAGGACTTGTTCTCCAGGCCCCTCACCAGCTTCGTCGCCCTTCTCTGCACCCGCTCAAGCACCTCGATGTCCTTCTTGTAGCGAGGGGCCCAAAACTGAACACAGTACTCGAGGTGCGGCCTCACCAGAGCTGAGTACAGGGGGACGATCACCTCCCTAGCCCTGCTGGTCACGCTGTTCCTAATACAAGCCAGGATGCCGTTGGCCTTCTTGGCCACCTGAGCACACTGCTGGCTCATATTCAGCCGACTGTCCACCATCACTCCCAGGTCCTTCTCTGCCTGGCAGCTTTCCAACCATTCCTCTCCCAGCCTGTAGCTCTGCTTGGGGTTATTGCGCCCCAGGTGCAGGACCCGGCACTTGGCCTTGTTAAACTTCATGCAGTTGACCTCAGCCCATCGGTGCAGCCTATCCAGATCCTCCTGCAGAGCTTTCCTACCCTCAAGCAGATCGACACACGCACCTAACTTGGTGTCATCTGCGAACTTACTGAGGGTGCACTCGATGCCCTCGTCCAGATCATCGATGAAGATATTAAAGAGGACCGGCCCCAGCACCGAGCCCTGGGGGACGCCACTAGTGACTGGCCTCCAACTGGACTTGGCTCCATTCACCACGACTCTTTGGGCCCGGCTATCCAGCCACATCTGATCTAAACAGTCTTTCATACAGACAAATCCTTATACTCTGAAAACCTATGCAACCTACTAAAGGTCAACAGTCCTGTATGAGGAGCTAGTTCTTGCTGCTTTTGCACAGACTGACATACTAAAGACTCAAAGGTATGTATCAGTGATGGAGACAAACGCTCCTGAATCCTGTTTTGCAAAGTGTCAGGCTCCTTACAGTGGGAGTAGGATGTACACAGTTCTGTGGAAAGCATTATAACAGTCACACAAAAGTATTTAAAAAATTAAGCTGACTCATAGCAAAGAATATGCTTTTACTCTTGCCCTGTTGACAACCTTTACCACTACATGGCACTAATAAGATTGGAGCTGGTTTAAAATCAGACTGTAAACTATTTCAGTGAACAGTGACATTTGTTTAAAGGTCCATTTATATTATAACATATTTTCAGTACAAGAGTGCCCTAAAGTAGGTCTCTGCTGTGACTTTATCTTTGTAAAAGGGCTGTCTGGATGAAGCTGTCGCAGAAGATCTCCCATCTGAGAGGTACATTACTGTGGCAAGCAGGACTCCTATTGCTGAGGTAGCAATACTAAATACCTTACTAAAGTGACCAATGTTAGGCTGTTAGCTAAATCTGTTAGAATGTACACATGGTGGAAGACACAGTTTTATTTCCGCAGATAATTCTCATTTATGCTGCATACTTAGACTGATGTTTTGTGCTCATTTTAAGCTGGCACTGATGGTGAACGAAGCAGGCCCATCTTCCTGCCAGCGCTTCTTTTGTGCTGGCATAAGTACTCATAAAGCTGCAAGTAAAGCTAGACAGCAGAACTGATCTGACTTACAGTAATCTTGAGAGAAAAAAAAAAGTTCTTTTTTCCTTAATCCTGTAGCAGTTGTTATATGAATACATGTGTGTTGGCATAAACTCAGCCTGTGAGGGAGGAAACCATTTGGCAGTGCTAGTATCTACCAGTTTGAAGAGGTCACAGAAGCCATAACTCTCTCCTGCCTTTACCTCCTTATACTTAAAAATACAAAGGAAGGAAAAATGTAGTTAAGTAGCATTAACTAAGAGTGCTGACTAAATTTAAAGCAGTCTGTATTCTGCTTTGCATCTGCCAGTAATATCAGACACAAAAAACATTTTACATTAAAAACACGTTCAACCAAAGCGGCCAGTTAGAGAACTACTTCAACTCTGCTCCCAGAAAACTCGATTTCATACAGTTTTACTAGTTTAAAATTTTATGACACAAAATGATACAGAAGAGCTTTTTTCCAATTATTAACCCAAAGCTAAGCTCATTATTCCCTACTTTATCACATCCTGACTGTGAGTGAACTGATGCTGAATCAGGCAGGTAGAGAAGAGACTTTTAACTTTAAAGTACAGTACATCTTAAAGAATGTATTCCAATGATTAAGAAACAACTGGTACTTTTTTTTTTTTTTTAATCTATTCCTACATTCCATAGTTTAAACATTCCTTTATGGCTAGGGATGGCATGAACAAACATGGTGCAGGAGAAGGAAATCATTTTAATCAAATCCCTCATCAACAAATACCTCCATACTGATTTCAACATTCTCAGTGCTTTGCATTTTTTAGCTTTTCTCCTCTCAGAGACCTCAACGGCTATGTGAACCATACAAATGCAGCACAGACTGCAGTGTGCCATCCTGACTAAAAGCGGAGATCTCTGCAGACAATGTAGGCCCTTAATCACAATTTGTGGAAGCTGACAGTTCACAGATGACCATTCCTGCTCATCACATATGCTTAAGAATAACTGCTCATGCCACAGACAAAGCTTTTTCTGCATTTTATTCCTGTTAGCTTTACAGAGCCAATAAAGCAAAAGGGAGTGAAGCAGAATTTTCTTTTTCTTCATACACCATCAATACTGCTTTGATATATTTTCAGTCTCACAGTTTGCACTGAAATTAAACGTGAGTGCTTTGGAGAGCCTG
This sequence comes from Aythya ferina, assembly GCF_964211825.1. Classification (NCBI taxonomy): domain Eukaryota; kingdom Metazoa; phylum Chordata; class Aves; order Anseriformes; family Anatidae; genus Aythya; species Aythya ferina. The sequence goes on along the minus strand of NC_140299.1, from coordinate 50,630,355 downwards.
CTTTGACTGCTCATGCTTGTCCAGAGCAGATTAGGTACAAAAACTCATCTTTGATGTCTATTTCCAGGATAAAACACTGGTAGTCACAGAATAATTTTCCACTAGAAAATGGACCATAGTGCCACTTACATTCAGCAGTCTTGAAGTCTCCATTTGTTGCTTGTAACTACTTTTTTGTGAGAGGAGTGTGCTGTAAAGCCTAGAGTTTAAAGACATCACCAAAGCAGAATGCCCAATACTACACAAAAAGCCAAGCTGCTTCATCTGGGATTCACATATATCAAAACTGATATATATGCAGTCTTGCCTAGCTTTATGTTGTAAACTACTTTTACCTTGGTGAACAAAGTCAACACTGGCTTATTTGCACTGGCTGAACACAGTTGTCTTCCCAGTAGACGGGATGAATATCTTGCTAGATGCATGGTTCTGCTTAGAAAACACAGCACCATAATCCTGCTAAGACAAAAATAAAACGTTTAATTGTTTTGTGATAAGTTAAAACTTATGAAATATAATTTTAAAATTAACGTGGAGCAGTTCTAAAGTACACAATCAAACCATTTTCACAGCTTTTTTATGTTCGCAGTATCAACATATTAGTCAGAAAAATATGTCAGGATGTGATTGGCCAGAAAGAACTTGGGGTAGCTCCAGAACTGTAGCTCCATCTAAAAAACATTTTCTTGCTGAAATGCCTCTTTTAAATTCTGTAACATCGATGCTGACATAAATGCATTACGGTGTTTCAACTCGATATGTGCCAGTAAGAATTACGTGATATTAACAAAATGCAAAGTGAATGCTTTGAACCTCTGTAATCTTGCTACAGTGCTTGACATATTCTACTTAAAATTATTCCATCAAACAACTAATCTCTACCTAATCGGAATATTAAAATAATGCTTCCTGCAGCAAAAGAAAAGCTGTAGCCAAGACATTTTAACTCAGCAACATTAAAAAAAAAATGCACATTGCCCTGAGCCCATAATGCAACAACAAATTAATTTATGAAAGATGTTGATTTGTTTGTGGTTTCTTTGGGGTAGTTTAAGAAAGCTGATTAAAAGTAGTCTTGTTGAAGGGTACCATACTGGAGTTTTGACGTCATCTGTGCCAAGTAACACTACTAACAACAGTGCTTCCTCCCAGGTTGCATCTTAATGTGCTCTTTACAAGACATTCTGGGTCTCGGAGGTAAAAAGTAGAAGCAAAAGGGAGACTGCACTGAGACAGCGGGCAGAGATGTTACTCAGTCTACACTGTGGCAATCAAGTTGCTTTTACATAAAGCCAAATGGTTTCTGTTTAATTTCTGTCCAAGCACAACTTGCCTGAAGTTTTACTAACTACAACTGATCACAAACATGATGTGAGAGCACACATTATACGTTTGAGCTCCTTCAGTGTGAGGTATACTGTAGAAGAAAAGGACTGTTGCAATTAATAAGCATGTTTTAGGATGTGCAGCAACAAAGAGCCCAGTGCTTTCACTGGATTTCTCAGTACTAATATTATACAGTTGTTATGGTTTAACCTGGCCGGCAGCTAAACACCACACAGCCATTCGCTCACCTTTTCCCATTTCTCTCCCCCATCCCAGAGAGGGAGGGGGAAGTGAAACCTGTGAGTTGAGATAGGGACAGTTTATTAAGACAGCAAAATAATAACAATAATGATGATAATAGTACTACTACTACTAATATGTATGGAACAAGTGATGCACAGTGCAATTGCTCACCACCCGCTGATCGATGCCCAGCCTAACCCCAAGCAGTCCAGCCCTCCTCCCCTGACTAGCCACCCCTATATATTGTTCAGCATGACCCCATACAGTACAGAATACCCCTTTGGCCAGTTTGGGTCAGCTGTCCTGGGTCTGTCCCCTCCCAGCTCCTGCTGCACCCCCAGCCTGCCCGCTGGCAGGACAGAGCGAGAAGCTGAAATGTCCTTGGCTTGTGCAAGCACTGCGCCGCAACAATTAAAACATCAGCATGTTATCAGCACTCTTCTCATCCTAAGGCAAAACATAGCACCCTACCAGCTACTAGGAGGAAAATTAACTCTGTCCTAACTGAAACCAGGACAGCAGTATTATATGTTTTAAGAGAAACAGTTTAACCAGCATGTCTACTACAGAACACAAAACATTGCAGTGGGATCTAAACTTAAGGCTACTTAGCAGCTATGTTTCTAAGCAACACCCATGACAAAAATCAAACACACGACTTGACACTGCTCCACCTGCCTTAGGGCCACCCATTTTTCCACAGGACGTGGATAAGGGTGCCCTACCATATTTCCAGAAAAAGTTTAAACAGAACAAATACAAAGAAAACTTAGTATCCATTGAAAATTGTAACTGAGGTGGCCAAATTTCAGGAAATATGTACATATAATTTTTTTTTTCACTTTTTTATTTTTTTTTTTCTTCTGACCACCTTGAAAATGCTGTTTAAAATGGAATATTCTGCAACAAACAGGTTTCTGTGTTTGGGTTTACTGTCTACCTTGGTCCAAAAAGGGTTCTTCAGCTGCAGGCGTCACGCTTGGCACCAGTTTGAGAGTCAGCTGCCGGGGCAGAGCAGCATGCCTGCTGTCCCTGCAAAGCAGCAGGTGACCGGCATGGCACACGCTGCTATTCCTCAGGGTGCACGGCAGTGCATGTGTTTCACTTAGCCAGCTGGAAATCTAATTGTCCAGGATTTTACACAGCAAAAACACAAACACAAAGATCAGCTTTGAGCATTTTTGGGAAAAAAAATATGCAAATCTGAATGACAGTGCCTAGCCTCGGTCATAGTTAGAAATGCTTAGGTCCACAGCAAATAGCTGCCCAGAGAGGATGCGTTTTTGGTATAATGAAGTGCAGCATGTTGGCCAGCTCACGTGCAAGATAAAAACGTCAAAACAAACCATTTGCATTCTGGCAAGTTTTTAAAGGAATGCTTCAGTTGCCAGCCTAGCAAGACAAATTTTGTTCCTTCAAAACAAGGGAAATGCTCCTCAAATTGTTCTGTGACCAGCAGAATGAGTAATGCCTAGACTTCCATGGATCTTATTCCCCCACATACATACACTATGTGTATAAAATGACTCTGGTTCCCTCCTTTATCCCCAATTTTTAGATCTCTCCATCCTCAGATAAATTTGAGCCCAACGAGACTGCTCCTGCCCAAACACCAACCTAAGGGGAACAGATGAAACAGTATCAATACCTAAGCTTCAGGATTTCACAAGAATAAAGAAACTAGTGCAGTGTTTTACTCCCCCTGAAATTTCAAATAATCATAAGCAACACTACCCTGAGAATTCAGGAGCAAATCCTCATTGACCAGTACTACTACTGAAACAAGAGTCTGTCATTTTCAGAGTTTGCATGCATCTGTCTGAATGTTTTTATAAGTAACCTAAGGAAAACAGAACCCTGGCTGTCAATTAATTCACCTCTGGAGAATGACACAGAGACCATACTGTCATGGCAGTTACAATAAAAAAATTGTAACTTCCGCCAGCACAAAGCAGTCTGAGACATCTAGCCCTGAGGGGGGTGAGATATCGTCAGAGGGCATCGTGTTGCCACAGCACAGAAAACACAGCTTGGCTTCCCTGCTTCTCTGAAGCCCACAGCTGCCAGACAGCATCATTATGAAGGAGAGCAGTCAGAACAGCTGCATTTAACCTGGGCTAAAGCAAGGTGCTAGCACAGAGCAACTTGAGCTTCTCAGGACTGCAACTAAGGTTCTTCTACAGCAGATATTTGCTTTTAAATCAGTTTTACTAATTTTATTGGGTTAAATAAAAAGGTTTTGGATAAAACCAAAGAGCTGTGGTGCTGCAGGAACCCTGAAGGTTTCTAGTATTGTGAAGGGTTAAGCATAACTGCTATTGATCAGGAGCTGATGAAAGGGAATATCCCAGTATTCATCAGGCAAACCTACTGCAGCAGCTCCATTTATCCGAGCAGCATCACATGAACCAGTGGGTTCCCAACACCGGCCTGCACAGAGCTGGAAGGCAGAGCTCCAGCCCCACGGATCATTTGCATGCTACTTTCACGGCTGACAAAAAGAAGCATCACAGAGGTGCCCAGCGGCGTTCACATCCTGTTCACATTTGCATCATACGTGTCTGTTGTCACAAGGACTAACCTGCTGAAAGCAAACATAAAATCTCTGAACATCATTATTCTAGGCTCCTCCTTAGCCTACCTCTAAGTAATTATAAAGACTTATTTGAGAGACAGAATTAACACGTAAATGTAAAAAGAAAGGATGCTTGTAAACTGGAAAGCCCTGCCTCCCCTATAGTACGACTGTACACAATGATTTAACAAATGATGCTTGTAAATCTAAACTTGGCCCAGAGTGCGTTTCACAAAGCCAAAAGGGATTCATTGCCTGTTAACACAATTTCCATCACCTAATAAATTCTGGCGTGCTGCAAAAATAAAATGTGAAACTAAATCTAGCCATTATTCGGATGAGATAACTACCTGTAAAAACCTTAGGTTAGCATCAATCATTGAAAGGTAGGTATAGCTGACTTTTCCCCAACTGTGTGCTTTTAACGATGCTACATACTCTTAAATAGTCTTAGCTTCAAGTCACCAATGCACTTGTGCTATGTGTTTCTGAATGCTTTACACACATTATTGTCAATGTTTTCAGACAAGATTACATCCTCTTTGCTTTCCAGGCATTTGTCTGCATACAGTGTACATTGATAGTGTACTTCATTCTGTAACCCAAATGTGGGGTACCCAATTGATCTGGCCTCCCCGGAGAAATCAAACCTCTTTCTGCAAGGTAACTGTAACATGTAAGTTACATGTTACATGTAACTGTAACTGCAAGGTAACTTAACACATCAGCAACATGAAAAAAAAAAATTGTCTAAACTGGAACTCAGTCCTGTCCTAAACATTTCTTAGCTGCTTGTCTTAAAGAAGCTTTGCCTATACTGCTGACTCCTTCTCTCTGATTATTCCTCCTTTCAGTGTGACAAAGAAGCAGCTTATGAAAAGGCAGAAAAGCAAGAGGATGCAAACGTGAGAACACAGGCTGAGGGCCCGAGAGAGCGGCAGCCTAGAACGGCCCGTTCCTGCAGCTCCTGTTCCAAAACCAGCTATGGCCACCAAAGAAAGCGCAGGTGCTGGCAGTCTCTGTTCTTTTCGGTTTGATACTCACCAGCGAAGTGGCGAACAACAAAACAGGGTGCCACAGCGAGTTGGGAAGCCACGAAGCGTGGCTGCTGAGCTCCCCGCAAGGCTTTAACCCCCCCCAGCCTTCCAGAGGAGGCATGCCAATACAGGAAGACCTTGACCTTCAACCTTGCCGAGACGGCACGCCATTATAAAGTTTTTTTTTTTTTTTTTTTACACTAACTTTGTTACTCTAACTAAAGCCCACCTGCCGCCGACCACCCCCGATCGCCCCCTCCGGCCGCTCCTGCGCCTCCACCGCCCTCTGCCGATGGTTCCTCCATCACGATGGCGGCCGCCACCAGCCCACCGGCGGCCTGCCCCGCGGCAGCCTCAGCCGCAGCCCGTCCCGTCCCGGTGCCTCCGGTGAGCCCCGGGGCCGACACGCACCTTGCCTCCGGGCAGCGGGGGGCAGCCAGGCCGGCCCCGCTCGGCGCCCGGCCCGCCACGGCCGCCAGGCCTCGGCCCGCAGGGAGGCGGCGGGGCCCGGCGCCGCTCGGCCGCCGCCTGCTGGCAGCAGCGGGGCTGCCGCCTGTCGCCGCCCCCATCGTGTGAGGAATAGTAATAATAATAATAATGATGAAAATAATAAAAAGGGTTGCTCGCGGCGGGGCTGTATCGAAAAGCAGCCGCGCTGTCTTCTCCTCCGGCCCGCTCAGCACCCGGGTGTGGGCAACCCGCTGAGGATGAGGAGGGAATACCTCTGGGTGAAACAGCGACAACAAACAGACAAACAAATCCAACCCCCCCCCCCAAAAAAAACAAACAAATGAAACAAACAAACAAAAAACATCATCAGGACGTATTGTTAAAGCACATAGAAATCACAGCGGTTCGTAAACATACCACAAAGGAAGCAGAAAGGTGCGGGGAAAATGCACTGAGAAGTTGCAGGCAGCTGTGGCAGAAAGACCCAAAATTTGCCCTAAGTGCAGGGCCGACCCTGCAGCACTTTTGCTCACTCTGCTTAACTGGCTCCAGGTTGAGTAAGTGAGCTTTAATTCAATTTATTTCCTTTGAAAGTGAAATAAGTCTGATGTAACAAAAGGAAGCAGTGGATCTAAACTGTCTCTTTATCGGTAGGTAATTCAGTTTTAGTGAGACTATCCACTTTCCTGTGACTCAAGCAGCTGTAATATAGACAAAATGGATTTTTTTTTAAAGATGTGATTTCCCTCCCTCCCTCTCTCCCTCTCTCCTTCCCTTCCTTCCTTCCTTTCTTCCTTCCTTTTTTTAAAATTTTTTTAACATTTAATGCAGACACCAACTATATTCATGACTGGGAGGAAAGCGTGGAAGAAGAGTGGCACACTACATACATCCTTTCTAAGCACAACACTCCACTTCTATTTACAGCTTGAAGCATTACCTGTTATGTGTGCTACGCAGATTAGTGGATGATATGAAGCAGGGATTAGCAAGAATATTTTTGAGTATATGAGTAAGTCCAAACTAAATTGTAAATGTAGTTTACACATTACAAATTAGCACAACTGGATTCAATTAAGTATAAAAGAGGTTAATCTAAAAATGCTATCAAGCTGACACTCCTGAGGAGTTTCCCTGCTGAAATGAATTGCCACATTCTTCTCTGAAACCATGACCTTTTTGTCCCTTCCATTGAGACAGATACTTGTCCGCAAGAGAGGGCCCTGGGATCTTTTGATATTTGTCTATGTACAGAAATGGGCAGTATTTTAGTTTCCAGGTGTATTGGTTTTTCTTTCTCCAGGGAAGTGTTTTAAATAAATGATAACAGGTGTTCACCTCTGAGGAATAAAAGCTGTAGGCTCATGTTCCTTTAGTTGCTGTATTTCTCTCAGGGGTTTGGTTGTGCTTTTGTAGTTATTCCTGTGCTGAGAGAGGGAGACAAACCTTCTGGGGTACAAATTCAAGTCAGCTTTCCCTCCTCATCTGTGCTTGGAGAAACACATCAGCATGCAGCGGGAAAGCCTGCAGGAGAGCAGTCTTACCCTGCCGACGTGACATACCTAATTAACTAGCAGAGTAAACTAATGTGTCTGCTGAGGATTAGTCAGCTTTCAGTGACTCATTTTCAAGCCTTATCTTAATCCCTTCAGTTGAAGAGAGGTGTAATGCTGGCAGCTAACTCTGGCTGTTCATTTTTTTGTCAGAATCAGAAATTCCAGTGTCAGGCTTGAGTGTTTGGCACTGGTGTAAGCCAGACCTGTACAGTCTCACTTGAGGCAGTGGGTGAACCAGCTCACACCTGGCTCTACCCCAGGGAGTCTTAGCTCTGGTCTGTACCTGGTTCCTGTTGCATGGTGCAAAAATGTGCCTTTAGTGCTTGTTTAGGAAACCTTACATCACAGATGGGGTGGAAAGGACTGGGGCCTTTAAATACTGAAAAGGGGGGGGAAGGACAACTTTTTGTGGAGAGGATACATTCAGCAGAGCCTGGTGAAAAAGCAAGGGTAAATAAAGAGGAAAGCATGTTCTTGATGTCTCAGATACCAGATTGGTTTTGTGCCTTTCACTCCAAAAAGGAGTCTAGCCTGCTCTGGGGTCTGTATATAGGATTTCCAGAAGAACCTGAATGAGATGGGCACACAGTCCCCAGCCTGGCCTGTTTATTCAAATAGAACAGCTGATGAAGGCAGGCTGTGCACTGGCCATGTTCATTCTCTAACTTCAAGGTGATTGCCATATTGCTTAAATCAGTTCAGTTATTTATCGAACCACTAATTGGCCCTGCCAATGCAATTGTTCAGAACAGCATTAATTTGATTGTGTATGCCATTTTCAAGATAAAAATATTTTTTGACAGCTTTCAGTCTTACATTGTTTATTATGTTCATTTGTTCTGTGTTTAGATGTATCTGGAGTGGGCTGGTTTCAACGTTAATCCAGGTTATTTATAATCGGAAAGGAAAGGAAAGGAAAGGAAAGGAAAGGAAAGGAAAGGAAAGGAAAGGAAAGGAAAGGAAAGGAAAAGACTATTCCTTATGCTACAACCTTCTGCAAAGAGAATTTAGGATTAAAGTGTTGTGTAATTGGCTGTTTTTGCTTTGGCAGTTTTCTGGTATATCACTTTGGATAGTTCAGCACAGAGATACTTTCAGTTTTCATACATTAGTTATGTGATGCATCCTCTTTAATGTTTGTAGTTCTTTGAGAAGAAAAATGTTACAGATGCTGAAAGAGTTATTACCTTAGAATTTGAGTCACTACCACTATGCTTAGGAACATGATGGATTGTTGTGCAGTTTACTATATAAAACGTGTTCAGAGATCTGGAAGTAGTGCAACCCCATCCTATTTTTCATTCTGGTGCATGGGATGTCTTTAAATATCAAGGGCAGCCATGGTTCAATGGTTAAATTTGCTGCATAAGCATCCTGCTATGGTGGACAAGCCTTTCTGTATTTTTTTTTGTGTATTCCTTAAATAATGTCTGGACTTGCTTCCACAATTTCAGACTAAAAAGAACTCGTGTTGTGATGGATTGCTATTCCTAATGGCCTTCAATTAGGTACTCTTCCAGATTTCTTTTTTATTTCCCTAGTATTTTTACTTTATGTACAGCTTCACAGTTTTATATCTGGTATATATCACAATATGCTCTTCACTACTTTGCATGGTTTGTTTGTATTGGCACATTTATTAAAATCTGTATTTAAAATGCAGCAGCACTGAGCTGTTAGAAGATGTAATGTGTACTCCTCTCTCCAAACAAGAAAGTAGAAAAATAGGCGTAGTATCTGCAGAGAGGATTTTTAAATTACTTTGACATCACAATTTATCTTAAATATTATTTAATATCATTTACATTTCCTGATGCACTTTAAATTAAGATTGTATTATATGTACAATAGTGCTTTTAACGCTTTCTTCTTTGTCCTCCTGTACACAATGAGCCAATTGGCACTGTCAGCAGAGAGTCTGGATATTGTCAGGATTAGCTGTCATCTCTATTAGGCCATTTGTGATATGCAACTCATTATGAGAAATTTGGCCACATAATAGCCAAACCTGAAGCATAAAAATTAAAGTCAAAGCTTGAAAGTAAAATAAATAAATAAATATAAATAGCATTCTTGTACGGGAAGCTGTATGGCAAGCTACAGCTATTAACTTTTTTAGGGCTGAAGTACTCTCTGTTGAAATTTATGCCAGAAAGAAACATAGCTTTTCCTTCTCTCACTATGAGGTTTCTGGTACATTAGGTGCTGCTGTTCAGGTTTTCCCAAAGCCTTCTGTTGGAGACTGCAGCTCCTTTGCTTTCAGGGTGCTCTCAGACTGTGCCAGCCCTGCTGAACAAAGCATAGTCAGGCCACTGATGCCCATTTCTCTGCCTCATTTAACCGCTGTTGGGACCCCTGTGGCACCTGCAGCTTTCCAGGTGGTGCCTGTGTACAGTGGGTACTGTGAGCACCCAGGCCTGGCACCATCCCTTGCAGGCAGCATCCATGGGTCAGGGTGGGCATCAGGGTGAGATGTTGGGGACAGGGATCACTGGCCAGTTCTGTTGCCTCTTGGGGAGGCAGTCTCAGACTCTCTGGGGGCATATCTGGATATACTGCGTCCTGGCATGGCTGGCTGAGGCTGTAAGACCAGGAAGAATGAAGCCTGGGATGAAAGCTGCCCAGAAATAACTGTAGACCACAGGTAGCTGGTGGGACCATTATCCTCAGCCTGAGCTACACAGTGGGAACAGGAGACAGATGCTGTGCTCCTGCCTGCCCACTGAAAATCTCTGTCTTTCTTATTTGGGAGGGCATCGCTTTGTACATGGTGAAATGAGAGCCCTCATATCCAGAAGTCACCTCCCCCAGTTTACATGTGAAACTCTGAAGGCATAACTAATTGTGGAAAACGTAACACATTTGGAGAACAATCACAGTGTCAGAGAGTCAGTAACTTAGAGACTAGAGGAATGTCAGGAAAATACTTTAGAGAAGTAAATTTAGTTGTAAGATTAGAGCAATTTCTTGCAGTAAGGTATATTGCAAGAAATGGAAGTTAGAGAACATATCCTGGGGCAAACCAGCTTGAGAAATATATACAAAAAATGTAATGTGTTTCTTTAAATGATGAATGTCAGCTGCAGAGCATTTTCATTTGCTTTAATGACCTACAGAAGTGAAAGTTAGAGAACTGCCTGCATATGAACTTCCACTGTCTGTTAGTCCAGTGATCACCAGAACATTAGATATACTGACAATATATATATTATGCAATTAAATGTTGCATAGTAGTGGTTCGGACAGCATGTTGACTTAAGTTTTACATCTAATCTTTCCTATTAGAACATCACTGTAATGACTGGTATGATATCTTCACATTTTGCACTGTCAGGGCACTTGGTTAAAGCCTAAGGCAGGGCCCATTGGAAATTGAAATCATTCTTTCCATCTCTTCAAGCTCTTCCAAGAGCTTTGGACAGACCATTCATTTGCATGTAGAACTGCAAAGAATTGTGGTGTGTTAGTTTTGAGTGCTAATAGAGTTAAGCATGCTTGTGTTTAATGGCTCTTTTAATAGTAACATTTCTTTTAGACACATACTAGCTCAGTGGGGAGTATTTGTAGGACAGAAGACAGAAGTTTTTATGGAATCTAGGACAAGCACTAGCTTTTTCTTTGATTAATTTTAAGGCAGCTGTGATAAATGGCTGTAGTAAATGTCCCACTCCCCTCATCTCCAAGATTGCACACTTGAAGAGGACAGTGAAATAACGTACGTAATTTTGGTCCGTGTATCCTCTGTAAATCATGTGAAGGTCTCAGCCATCATTATTCTAACCAAAGTGTTCTCATCACATACTATCTCTTCGATTATACATAAATGGTGCATTAACGAGTAGCAGTTGTCTGGCATTTTAAAGTGGAGATTTGAGTTTACTCCTACACGTTCATATATTTTTTTTTCCTAGAAATGTCTTCCTGAGTTTTCAATAAATCAACCTGCTAAAGAAAAAGAGCTTTTTGTTGTGTCATACTACAACACTCATCACTTGCACACATGATAAAATATTTTCAGTTTGAAAGAAAATGAGAAAAACAAACAAACAAACAAAAAAATGTGATATCTAGAGTCTCTCACACAGGTAGCAAATGAAGAAAAAATGTTTTCTCATGCTAATGATGTATTATGTAATGATATATTAAGTAATAATTAGTTAGTAATAATGTACTAACTAATATAAAATGTGTTGCTATTCTTTCCTCTGTCATGATACAGGACTTTAAAGGAAATATATCTTTTCCCAATTCTTTTCATCCTCATCACCTTTCTTTCAAATTCACACAAAATATTATCACTATTATTCAAAGGCTGATTTTTGCTACTATCCCCAATCTGTCACTTTAAAATCAAATATAAGGAAGTCATATTCTGTTCCTTTGTTAGGAAACTGTTCAGAAAAGTTACAAAACATTAAAGTTATCCCCTATTTTGAATATCATCTGAGTAAAAAAGTAAAGCAGTGGCTTTACAGCTGAAATTTCAGTTATTTTAATTCTGTCTGATTAAGAGCTGTTTGCATCTTTTTTTTTTTTTTTTTTTTTTCCGGGATATTTTATTTCTCAGTACTATTTCCTCCTTTGCTACATGGTAAATAATTGGCCCACTGCTCTCATAATCCACTCTGTAACCCACCTCTTCTGAAGGCATGGATTTTTTGGATAAGCATTTTATATTGGTTCACAGCAGTGGTAGCATTGTGTTTTGTGCCGATTTAAAAACAATTGAAAACTGATCTCCAACTTAAAATTGAAAGGTGGAGTGGAACAGCATGGAGTTTAGCTCTGGTATAGCAAGCCATCTATCCAATGTGTACTTTGTCTTAATTGTTGGGTAATCCAATTTATTTTACCGTCTCACTGTGTAATAAAAGTACCGAATCATATAAGCTACAGTACTAACTAAGGTGCTATGCAATTGTCAGGGAAGTCTCATGATCTTGCTTCTCAGGAGGGGATGGGAGCATGCTCCTTCTTCCACCTACCAAGGTGAGTATCCGCTCCCCATGCCCCTCACCATTTGATGTCTGGATGCATCACTCAGCTCTTTCTGCATCACTGGGCTGTGGCTCAGCACCAGCCCCGCATTAACATATCAGCTGTGTTATTTATTTTCAGGCGAAGGAGTGGTAATAAAACATATTTATGCATGGCAGTTCAACTGCAGAAGGGGTTTCCATGATGGGGATATCTTTTTATTTATGCTAAAAGGTTTTACTTTCAACGTTAAGATTGGAAGATAAACAAATGGAAAAGTGTGCATCTTCAAATCCAAAAATAGCTTGTCCTCTCAGCAGAACTACTTGAAGGGATGAGAATAGTTAAACAGTGGGTTTACTATTTACCTCTTAAGTAATTACCTGAAGGCATCAAACAATGGCTTCATCATTCTCTTCTTGCCCCTTTACTTGGACATTTTATTAGTCCTTTGTAAAATATATATTTATTTCAGCACCTGCTTTATTGGGTCAAGACCTCAGGGTGACAATTCATGGGTTTTGCTGCAAAAGTCTGGGGGACCATTAATGCATTGTGGTCAGGCAGGGGAGAATAGAAAGGACGAAAATAGTTTCCAGCTTCATGGATGTGTCTGTCTTTGGGGTTATCTACAGAGCAACAATTTCTGTGGTCTAAGGATTCCCAGACAGTCTTTAAACACACTATTTGTTTTTCTTGTAGCTGTCTCATGTAGCAGAATTAATAAGAGTTCAGCCCATGCTTGTTTACTCTGCTTCTTGACGTTGGCAACAGCTGTAAAGGTAGACTTGTATTTAAAGAAATGGATTGCCAAGATGAAAAGGCCATTGTTTTCATGCCTTTCAATATAATGTGATCTAGCGCAACATGATGTTACTATGATTTCTCAACAGATGAGGACTCTCTTTCTGTGTAAAACTTGTTGCCAAAAATGAGTTGGGCTCTACAATCTTCATCATCTAGACATCTCAACGAAGATCCAAAATTGATATCAATTCGGCAAGTATTGACTTGATTGGAAAGGAAAACATGAATCAATACCATGAAAAAGGAGATGGGAGATTGTGAAATGTGTTCATTTGATTTGTGTCAATACGGAACAATGCTAGGGCTGCACGGTATGACGAATGTGACCTTCTTGCATACTCTTATATAACCACAAGTCTAAGAAAAAGAGAGTGGTTGATGTATATAGTTCTTGTAACTTGCAAAGGAATAGTCCAGCAATTTGTGTCAATAGGAGGTAAGAGAACAAAGGGGTTTCAGAATAACTGCTAACTATTATGACCATTGTATGGGACACTATGCAAGTCTCTGATATCTGGCCAAGAGATTAAGGAGAGGGGTAAAGCTGAAGGATGACTAAAAGACAAAGCTTGCAGAGGATGCTACACAAGCCTCTGACATCCGGCCAAGATGGACAAAGGAGAAGGACAAGAACAAAAGCCTGGGAGGAAGACTATGAGCCTTCAGCACGAGAGACCCCCAGAGGGGCCACTGGAGACTGATATGCATGCGCCAGTAGGAGGGTTTGGATTCCGGGAACTAATTATAATAACCCTGCCTTTTCTAGAAGTAATAATGAATATGTAGGAGCCTAGGCGCATAAAAACCAGCCGCCTAATGTAACTTGTGTGCTTCTTGGTGGAGCAGAGACTCCTGGCACACCCAGCGCTGTTTGCTTACCTCTATTCATTTAATAAATCGTAAACTTTGATTGTGACCCTATTTGGGGCTTAGCCATTTACTACAGTCTCACAGCAGCAAAGTTCAGTTATGGCATGCTTTTTTCCAGAGGAGATGGCAAAGATGATCAAGGGGCTGAAGTACCTCTCCTATGAAGACAGGCTGAGGGAGTTGGGGTTGTTCAGCCTGGAGAAGAGAAGGCTCCGGGCAGACCTCACAGTGGCCTTCCAGTGTCTAAAAGGGGCCTGTGGGAAATCTGGGGAGGAACTCATTGTCAGGTGGTGTAGTGATAGGACAAGGGGTAATGGTTTTAAAGCAAAAGAGAGTAGGTTTAGATTAAATATTTGGAAGAAATTCTTAATTCTGAGGGTGGTGAAGAACAGGAACAAGTTGCTCAGAGAAGCTGTGGATGTCCCATCCCTGGAAATGTTCAAGGCCAGGTTGGATGGGGTTTTGAGCTACCTGGTCTAGTGCGAGGTGTCCCTGCCCATGGCAGGAGGTTTTGAATTAGATGGTCTTTAAGGTCTTTTCCAAACCAAACCATTTTGTGATTCTATGATTCCATTTGCATGGATCACTGAATGAATCAGCTCTCAAACTGCATTCAAAGCTAACCTTCTAATAATTTTGTTTGTTTGTTTGTTTTTGTTTTGTTTTGCTTTCCCTAACATATGTGGCTGTACTGCCCCTGGTACTACAGATGATGGGCTAAGTTGTGCTTGGGTGTTGCTGTGATTATGATAACATTGCAAAGAAGTTATATGATGTCTTATATGATGGTGACACCTAATTATTGCTACTGGCATGAAAAACCATCTGTCCTAAATAGATGAGTCAGAGAAACATGGCTTCACTTTTTTATCCAAAAGTGGCCAGTCAGTATGACCATCATCAGTAAGCCATCAGTCAGTAAGCCATCATCAAAGGAAAGTGAATGCCAGAATACATACAAAAGTCTTATATTAGATTAAAAATCAGAGATGACAGGTGAACATTAAATGCTGTGTAAGGAGAATTAACTCGTATTTGATATGGCAGAAAAGCAAGAGTCATGGGCTGAATGAAACTAGAGATATGACATGATGAATGTAATATGTTAAGAAAATTTTACTTGCATTGAGAAAGACACATAGCAAAGAAAAAAGACCACATCCTTCCCCCTTCTCATGGTTTTTCTAATTCATAGCTGGGTATCTACAAAGTCAATGCAATACAAAGAAGTAAAATACCAAATGGAGTAACATTTGTATTTGTTATGATCATGACAAACTCAAGTTGCATGCTAATAATTTATTGTATTCACTTTCTTTGTTGTAAGACCAAAGTAAACTGGCATGAGTTTACTCTGAACAGCATTCAGAATCTCTTTCAGAAAGTTTTCTTTATATTTCAAGGATGTTCAGTTTTCATTCAAAAGCTATGCTGTGCTGTTCCTTTGGCTTAAGCAAAGCAGAGTACTTATTTTGGTTTCAGCAATACGGAATACTTGTTAGTAAGCAAAACTGAGCCTCAAGATTTTGTAATTATGTAATAATTATGTAATTATCTGTTCAAGGACTTCCACTTTGTAAGAACAGAACAATATACCATGATTCAAAGGCTATAACCAACATATATATAGTTCTTTTAAAACATGCCTACAATTCTTCAATAAGGCAGTGTAAATCAATCAAACACGTAGAAATAAACAATCAAAAATTGTAGGTGTAATATTTAATTTTAATTAACAATTCTTTACTATAATGAGCTTCAGAATGTTTTTAATATTTGTCACATTTTCATAAAGACAAATAAAGCTTTAAGTACTTTCAGCCATTAAGTTTAATTGCGGTTAGCATGTGCTAGCATGGAAAAAAAAATGACAGAATTGCAGACCTTTTATTTTGGTTATAAATTATCATTGACTGAAAAACTGGATGGTTACACAGTTGGCAATGAAATACTCTTGGAAATCCTTGAGTCTTTAAATTCACCAGTTCAGTGGCATCACCAAAAATTGTTTTTATGGGAAATATCGGAAACAAATTACAGGACTTCAAACAGGCCAGATACAGGATCTATACTTGAAGAATTCAGTCAATACAACAAAGTAGACCAGACGACAAATAAAAGAAAATGGGAAGTCTCAGCTTTATGTTAACAGTATCGCTTGAGTAGTTATTTAAAGTGAAATAGGAAGAGTTTTGAAAACTGTTTTATGAAAGAAGATTTCTGGCTGCAAAACTCCAGCCCTTTAAACAAGGCTTTTTATGCAATGAGTGGGCTAAACTGCATCTGAGTTTAAAGTGTTGACAGATATGGCTCAACACTTGCAAGAAAGAGATAACTGCAAAATACATTGTTTAAAATGTTATAAACATTACATCAGTTTCAGAATTTTTCTAATTCTCTTGTATTGGCAATTAAAATCTAGCATTTTGAGGGCCTTCTGCTATGCTTGTAGGAAATTTCTTCTAATTAACACAGACTTATTTCCTTTAAATAAATGTATAAATTAACCTGTTACAATCTAGCAATTAAATTGTCTTTAAAATAAATGAATTTTGGATCCATTTAAAAATTCAAACTGAGCATGTTTTATACCAGAACAGTAAGACATAAATTGAATCTCCATGAATTTCTGGATTCTATAGATATGTAGTCTTTCTCTTTTAACTGGCAACAAGTGAATTTGCTGGGAAATGTTCAAATAATCTGGATGACATCAAACTGACATGAAGGAGTAGATTGAGACAAGAGGCTTAAATCTTTAAGAGAACAGCACAGCAAAAAAGCAACCAACAAACTAAAAAAAAAAATAATAGACTTGCAACAAATTTTGTGGGATTTTTCTAAAGAACGAAGAAGAAAATATAACAATAATAATTAAAAAAAAAAAAAAGAGAGAGAGAGAGAGAGAGAGATGTTGTCCAAGACCCAATTTAACACTTTCTATCCAGTTCACAGAGGAAGCTTTCCCAAACATGGTCACAAACAGGATGTGGTAATGCATAACTAACAAAACATTTGTGAACTCCCATGTAAAGAAAATGGGCAGAATTCCTGTATATTCTTCTGTCTCCTCTTTTATTTTCATGTATCTTTGTGGGGATTCTTGTTTAAATAGTAAGATCTTTATGCATTTGGATCCACCCATGGCAGAAAAAGTTTTACAGGCTACTGAAGTCTCTTTAAACTTCTACTTTTGCCCAGAGTGTCATTTGACATTTGCACCATTAACTTAAGAGCAGCTGAGGAAAGACTGTGAGCTTAAATTTTTTCATAATGGTCCCACCTATACTTTAGTGCTGAATATTAGAGAAAAGATGGTAACATGCTGATTTATTCTACTGCTAACATTAAATTATTTGCATGAAAGTAAACAAAGCTTAAAATATTTTCCTTATTGTAACCTAGAGAACCTACTTACTATGATTTTTGTACAATATCTTTATAACTGTTTTTTACATGTCAAATCTACTTGCAGGTCATTATGTGATACTCATGATCTGACGAAAGAGTCATTTTAGAGTGAGAGATAAAATAGTCCACTCCAGAGACATATATTTTGCGCTTGACTCCCTATACGCAATGTAACAAGTCTGTAGTTGTCTCATGGTTTTCCATTCATGTTAATAAGTGTTCTCACCTTGGCATTTGGTCAGCAAATTTGTATTTGTGTCCTTGCCAAAACAGTGTTAAGTAGCCTATGTAGAGAATAAAATTTAAATACAGTTACAAATCTGATGATTTTTTTTTTTTGAATTCTTAATATGTCTACAATGTTTTGACATCATATGACTTTAACATAAATTCAGGACAACATCTTAGTGAGTTTTACTTTATGCCCAACTTTTCTGAAATCCTTTTATTCAAATACTTACAGTCCATTAATAACACCAACTGCATTGACCTACCTGATGTTCCTGAGGAGCCTGTGGATCATAGGCAAGCAATCAGTGATTATTATCAGTTACTGAATTTTAAAATATAAATATTACCCATGAATTTGAAGAAAACTTCCCATGTCAGAACTAAAGAATTCTTGAACCCAAAGGAGACAACATACGTTTCCAAGGGTGTGATTTCCAGAAAGTACCGAACAGTTTGTTTGAAAGTCTGACCCTTTTAAGCTATGCTTTGCTGAAGACAGTTAAGGTTTTTATTTTGTTTTGTTCACCTCCCTCCCCCACCATTTGCATTAATATATATATATATATATTTATATATTTTGGATATATAGTGATAACTGTATGGTAAGAATTATCACACAAGATAATTTGTTATCGATTTTTCTATTTAGTATCATATTACAAATTAAAATGATGAGTTTAGGGGCTAGAAAAAACTTATGCTTATAAATCCAGATAATATGTCTACTGAATATCTTACGGTATGTCCTAAGGAAATTAAATAAATAACCTGTATTCCATCCCTTCTTAGTAATAAGTTGAACTTGTCTGCCAGTATAGTAAGCATTCTAATTCAGTGGCATAACATTTTTCACAATCAGATTTTGATACTACTGTTCTGATAGTACACACAGCAATATTTTATCCATTGCAAAGTTCATTGATACGTAA
The DNA here is from genome assembly GCF_964211825.1 of Aythya ferina. NCBI lineage: Eukaryota > Metazoa > Chordata > Aves > Anseriformes > Anatidae > Aythya > Aythya ferina. The sequence continues at coordinate 50,611,943 of NC_140299.1, read as the reverse complement.
TTTTATATTTGGCTCTACTGTTCATTTTGCATTACACGTGGAGGTGTTGGTGACTGCTTCCTGTACTTCAGACATCAGAACTCCAGAAAGGGAATTGTAGGTAAGATTCAAGTTTTTAGCTGAGAACTAAGATGAGGAATATGACCACCATAAATTAATTGATTCAAAGAATCAATACAGTGAGCTGAAGTTGCGTAATCTTCTGTTTGTCCCACTTCTACAACAATTGATGGAGAAGGAACGATCAGAAGTTTGTGTGATGATGGAGTGGAAATAAACCAAAGTTGTTTTAGAAACTGTCAGTATCTGTCTCTGTAAATTGTACTCCCTTCTATAGTTGCTTCACTTATGCCGAATTTCACTTCACTTTCTAATGGTTTTAATTGTACTGGAGCAATCATAACAGACCTCAGTTACTCAGGGAGAGTCATCAGGATACCACATCGTTCCTTGGTTCTTCTAACTGCATTTCATAGCACCGTTTACAACGTTCCCTATCGTTCTTTCTTGGGCAATAAAATGCTGAAAAATGTTGTTTGACAGCGGGAATAGCGGCACCCTGTGGCTTGTGCTCCACTTTGCAACATTTCAAATACTACAGTAAAGTCTGCTAGATGATGGTTATTATTAAACGTGCATACAAATGGCTATTAAATGCAGATTTTGTTTAGAAACTTCGATTCTCTGCATATGAGATAGTGTGTATTCAGAGCAAGAAAATGACTTCCACTTAGGAAAGTTATCTAAAATAAACGGTTTTCACTCTTCTTCACCACTTTTCTATTATTCACAGAATGCTACAAAGTCATCTCTGAGCACATACACATGCGTATATGTATGCAGTGGTATGGATTATAGTGAATCAAGTTGGTCGGGACCTCCAGCTGTGCTTCATTCATCTGTGCTTCATTCAGCGTTTTACCAGCCTAGAAACCCAATATGTACTATTTAAATTCAGGTGGGAAGTTAAGTAAACCTGCTAGTCACAGAGTGTTCAGATTATAATGAATAAATGCAAGCACATATTCCAGTTTCAGGAGGCCCTGTGTACCCTTTTTGGCATGTGCAAAGGGCACTAAATAATGAGATAATGTTCTGTACACCTTCCAGTGTTGCATCTACTGCACACCGGCATCTGGCTGTTGTGGCAAAGACTGGGAGGTCTCTGTAGCTTCTTTGGGTGTCTGTCATTAATCATGTTTTGACAAAATTCAGCCACAACAGTCACAAATATGAGACAGTGACATAATGACAAAGGATGCTATTGTTTGTGCTCTTACTCAACTGTTTTACTTACTCCTTGTAAACCAGCCCTAAAATCACTACAACTTCTTTCACAACTGATGTAATGGTATACCACTCTTAATAAACACACCAGAGTTTGGTTCTCTACTTGGGAAGAAATGGAAACATTGACAAGGGTCTGCTTTGATAGCCACCAAATTTATGGTGCTTTGCAGGGTTCAAACAACCCTGGTTGATGGATTTTGTTCCAAAATCACAAACTCTAAATCCTGGTCCTGAACACCGAATATAAACCATAAACTGTGTTTCTTGGTCAGTAAAGTATACCTAAAGAACATGGAGAAGTGTAAGGGGTGATGTCTGGACTGAGTTTGGGTGGAATTTTGGTTATATTGATGAAAACATGGCTTAACTTGTTGTTCAAAACCAGCCCAGACTGTGAAACATTTCTAGTAATAATTTTCAGTTATTTTGTTTGCATATAGGTAATGCTGGAGGTGCTTATTTCATATGTCACATCCAAGCTAATGTATGCCAACTTTTCTCACGCATGCTAATTTTTCACTATTTTCTCAGACATTTGCCTTAGACATTGAAACAAGAACTGGGTAGGCTCTGATAACAGATTGTTTCTCAGATACATTTAAATGAAGGTGACCATTTCAGAGTGAGCAATGGTATCTGTTTGTGGCTGGGATGGAAGCAACAATACTGAGGCATGAAATCCCAGAGCAACTCAAGTGGCAAATGTAAGAAAACAAAGGGAAAGAGGGCTGAACAAATGGTTTTGTGGGTGCTAAAATGGGAGGAAAAAAGATCCTTTATTTATTTATTTATTTATTTATTTATTTATTTATTTATTCATCTTTGACAGCTATCTATCAGATTATCCTTCCATGCAGAAAAATGATGGAAACAAAGAATAGGGATGCCTGAGATTGTTTTAAACTGGCTTCATGCAATACTTAGCAGCTTTGCTGTACAATTATAGAGCTCAGTGGGGAATTAGTCTTAATGAGAAGTTAACTAGCACATTTATGTACTAATAGCTACTTAGTCTCACACTCAATAGTTCTAATGGCTACGTATTATCAATACTCAACAATACCAATCATGTCTTTCAGGTTTGGACTGTTACATATTCTGCCAAAAGTTCAGGAACCAGCTCCTTTTGAATGACAGAACTATAACATTGAAAATTTAGTGAGCAGGTCTTAAGGAAATACTCCTCACATTTCAAGTGGATTTGAGAAAAGAAAGCATGATTTTGGCCTCTGAATCATTAGGTGTCATAAGTACTTTTGCAATCATTTATCCTTTTACATTCTAATGCAGAACAGAAATAATAATTCTGACACATTTAGAGAAACATACTGAAATCTGTCAGTATGAGATTTCAGTAACTGTGCTGTGTTCTGCCTATGGTTATTGATGGATGGAGTTGTTAGCAGTTCAAGACCTTCTATAATGAGATCCTTAAGAGAAGTCTGAGAATGAGATTTAAGGTATTGGGATGTTTCTAGGTCAAATCCTGCTTGTGTTTATCTTCAAATGTATAAAGATGAATATGAAATTCAAAAGAACAATCCAATTATTCAAAATATAGTATGAAAGATATGTGCTTTTTTCCAAAATATGTGTTGTATTTAACATTTGAAGAATTTTCCAAACATATCCTGGGCTGCATCAAAAGCAGCGTGGTCAAAAAGCATCCGCATTATAGTGGATGGAGTGTCTGCAATTGTTTGTGGAACAGTACAATGAACTATAGAACACACCATGCAAGTATTCCCCCACTACTGTATTATGACTCTGCTGGTTGTGAATCTATAACATAACTAAGGGAACACACATTAATAGGCACCATATAGACTTCCAAATCTTTCAAATTCTGACATGCGAAAATAATTTGTCATTTCTATGAGTGAAGTTAATATTCACTTTAGGCAAAATGAACTTCATAATTAGTAAAATAAACAGTAACACTTCTCAACAAAGTGCAAAGTGTAGGGTACTTTATGGAGTAACACTTCTCAGCAAAGTGTAGGGAAAAAAGAAAAAGTTGTGCATACTTTCCAGTAGGATGTGAAGGTAGACTACTTCATAAAAAAAGGAAAAAAGATAGTTACATAAAACCCAAAGGTTATAATAATGCTCTCAATGCACGCTGAGCTGCAATGTGGTTGCTTTCCAGTCTGAGACTCACAGAAGTTTCTGTACTTGATCTATTGCCCTCAACACCATAGGGATTTTGCCAGTAGCACTGCATTGCTGCAAATATAATTGCCTTATTGATTTCTGTCCTCTGAGATATCAATGTGTGCAGCAGGAGAAGAGAGCTGTGTTGAACACAGACACATCTGCAATGTCTCAGAGTTGCATGCAACATCTGTATGTTTTCTGTGCAACCTATTTCCATATATCCTTTGTAATGCAACTATCCCATATCCTATTTATGTTGCACTTAGGGCACTGGGCAACATTACTTCCAGATGTCCCACATGTTACAAAAATTGGAAATGTACAACTACATAATGAAAATAAATGTCCAGGACTTGAGTTAGTGCAGAGTGCATGTAGCAAATAACCTATGGCATATAATTGGTTTTCAGGCTATGGAATTACATTGGAGGGAATGTGGCAGCATTTTGAACTTTTATTTTTCTAGCCTGGCAGGCTTTTCTAGACTTTTAAATTCCCAACTCTGACAGAAAAATGTAGCTATAAATATAGCTTGCATTAACTTTGAATAACATGCCTTTAGCAAGGAAGACTAATAAGATGTTTAACCTAAATTTGCAATTCAAAAGGCATAATCCCACAACACAATTTTCTTAAAAAAGTAAATAAAAAAGCACTAAATCTTTAAGGAGGGTTAATTAAATGCTCCACAGTTTTACATGCTACAGAATCTGAAACATTTAAACATGTATTTGAATATATAAGGCACCTCTGACAATTCCCAAAGCAAGCCAGTATGTCAGCAGTCAATGCCAGGCAGCACGTAGCACTCCAGTGTTTGTGGACCTAATTAGGTGATAATTTACTTCTGTTCCCTGCGTGTAAAGGTTTGATTGATTTACATTGCACTCAGTTTTATGAGCCTCTGAACATCTTAATTTTTTTCTCCAAACTTTGTGGATGGATTTGTGTAAAAGCACATAATTCACTACTTAGCTTTAAATTTTTGGTAAAACAGATTAGATTTAAAACAAAACAAAACAAACAAACAAAAAAGAAACAAAACAAAACCAGACAAACAAACACAAAGTAAAGAAGTTCTTAACAGCCAATTTACAAATGAATTTGCCTCATTTATCTCATTTCTGTGTTCTTGTTAATGTTAAATGTCTCAACATATCATCCTCAGGATTTTTGTAGCTAGGTTGTCTGTTGAGATTTCTACTTGGATCCCTTTGCAACAAATGAACAATTTCCTTTCCTTCCTTATGCTAATGTGATGTACCTTACTGAGAGGTTATAATGAACTGGAAAATTAATTCTGTTTTCTTACAAGGTACCAGAACCTACAAAAGAAGCACTATATTTTTCCACTGGGTTCCGGCCCCCTGCAGCCCATGGGTGCCACATGGAGCACATCTCCACGCTGCCTCATCTCAATCCTTCTGATAATCTGGCAGGGAAGAAGACTGGTGTGGCTGAACAGGGAACTTTTGCTGAGTCTCCGGGAGAAAGAGAGTCTGTATCCAGTGGAAGAAGGGACAGGCAACTCGGGGAGAGTACAAGCAGTTTGCTAGCACATGCAAAGAGAGAATCAGAAAGGCTACAGTCAAACATGAGTTTAATCTGGCCACTATGGTAAAGGATAACAAAGAAGGTTTTTCCCGATATATTTACAGTATGAGGAGGGCCAAGGAGAATCTCCGTCCTCTATTGGACTCAGGGGGGAAGACGAGTACTGAGCATAAGGAAAAGGCTGAGGTTCTGAATGCCTTCTTTACATCTGTCTTTCCTAGCCAGACCACTTATCCTTGGCGTACTCAGCCTCCCGACCTGGAAGTCTGGGATGACGAGCAGAAGAAACCCTTCACAGTTCAGGGGGAAACAGTCCAGCTCTCAGGGGGAGACCTGCAGCTCCCCCTGGACTGTCAGTGTCTCATGGGGCCAGGTGGGATCCACACGAGGGTGCTGAGGGAACCAGTGGATGTGATTGCTGAGCCGCTTTCCAGCATCTCTCAGCGGTCGTGGTCATCCGCAGAAGTCCCAGATGACCTGAGGCTTGCTAACATGATGCCCATCTCTAGGAAGGGTCGGAAGGAGGACCCGGGGAACTACAGGCCTGTCAGCCTGACCTGGGTGCCAGGAAAGGAGGTGGAACAGGTCATCTTGAAGGCAATCGCACAGCATGTGCAAAACAAGCGCAGAATCAGGCGCAGTCAGCGCGACATCATGAAAGTCAAGTCCTGCCTGACCAACCCCATCTCCTTCTCTGACCGGGTCACCTGCCTAGCGGATGACGGAAAGGCTGTTGACATAGGAAAATCTTTTGCCTTTATGTAATGCAACAAAATTAAATGTTTAAATATGTTACTTAAAAAAAAAAATAACTAACTTCAAACAATGCTCTTTATTTGTGTGTATTTTTTCCCTACTGTGTTGTCTCAATGTTAGTTTGTCAACACCAACTTGATAGGCTATATACAAAATTACTTGAGACACAAGTGATCTCAAAAATTACCGAGCTTATTCCTGTCACCTCAAACCACGTATTCCTCATTCATATATGTAGAATCTAATGTTGGAATAGGATAAGTTATAGTTTTATACTAGACACTGAATAAATAAAATTGCCATGGCTCTTTTGGCTACAGACACTTCTTCTAGAGTATGTGAGTGAGTACAGAGAGCAGAGCCTCATCTATTGTCATCATGTTCATGAAAATGTCTTTGCTAGATTGGAATTGTTTCTTGGTATAGACTGTCATATACATTCATTTTTGTTTATATGTAATGTTACAGACAGAATACCTGCATTTGTTGGTACAGAAGATTGTATGCTGGGCCTGAAGTATTTTTCCAGAAATGAAATTTGAAGACCTTACTAGCAACCTTGAAGAATTTGAAGTGACAGCCAGTCAGCATCTAGTGTAATCAGAGATTTTGGGCTATGTTTTTCAAAAGTTACTTGTAATGGGGAGAGAGGGGAAACAAGGATCCTAATAGAGAAGCTGTTGAAGTAAGGGCTGGATGAGCCAAAAGTGAGGTGGATCAAAAAGTGACTGAATGGCTGGATCCAGAGGGTTGTGGTCAAACTCTAGCTGGAGACCAGCAATGAGTAGGGTACCCAAGGGGTCAATAATGGTTCCACTCCTCTTTAACATCTGTGTCAATAATCTGGAAAATGTGGTAGAACGCACCTTCAGAAAACTTGCACACCACATGAAACTACAGAGAGCGGCTGACTGACCAGATTGTCGTGTTGTTATCCAGAGGAACATTGACAATCTGAAGGACAGAGTGGCTGGAAAGCTGTGCAGAGGAAAAGGATCTGGGGGTGTTGATTGACACTCACCTGAACATGAGCTGTCAGTATGCCCAGGTGGCCAAGAAGGCCAATGGCATCCTGGCTTGTATCAGGAATAGTGTAGCCTAGAGAGTAGGTGACTGTCCCCCTGTACTCTGCTATGGTGAGGCATCACTTCAAGTACTGTGTTCAGTTTTGGACACATGAAATGTCCAAAAGAAAGACATCAAGGCCCTGGAGCATGTCCAGAGAAGGGCTACAAAGCTGGTGACGGACCTGGAGCACAAGTCCTGTGAGGAGCGGCTGAGGGAACTGGGGTTGTTTAGTCTGGAGAAGAGGAGGCTCAGGGGAGACCTCACCGCTCTCTACAGCTACCTGAAAGGAAGGTGTGGGGATCTGGGGGTCAGCCTCTTCTCACAGATAACTAGTGATAGGACTGGAGAGAATGGCTTGGGAGTTTCAGGATGGCAATTGAGAGAGAGTTCTTCTCCTGTAGAGTAGTAAGGCATTGGAATGGGTTGCTCAGGGAGGTGGTGGAGTCATTGTCTGTGGGCGTGTTGTGACTGCTGTGAGCCTTCTGGTCCCAAATGCCTGACAGCATGTGCCACACATGCCATCTCAGCCCCGGCATCGCCAGCTCCTGGGGCACTGTTGAAAAAGAGCAGTGAGTGCCCTTCTTTCAACGCCCTGCCTGCATGCACTGTTGTAGAAGCATATAATCTTCCAGGTTGGAAAAGACGCACAAGATTATCAGGTCCAACCATTAGCCTCACCTAGAGTCCCATGATGAGACCATGTCCTTTGGGCCACAACCACTTATCACTTAAATACCTCGAGAGATGGGGATTGCACCTCATCCCTGGGCAGCCGTTGCAGTGCTGAAGCACTGCAGTGCTGAAGCACTGCAATGGCTTGCTCAGAGAAGCTGTGGATTCCCCTTCGCTGGAAGTGGTCAAGACCACAGTGGACGGAGGTTTGGGCCTCCTCAATTAACGGCAGGTGTTCGTGGCCATGACGGGGCATGGTGGGAGGGGTAGTGTGACTGGGTGGTCGCGAGGGACCCTTCCAACCCAAACCATTCTGCGATCCTGTGGTTCCAAGGTGGTGTCCAGCAGGACCCCAGCTCCTTCCCAGCAAAGCCCTTCTCCCCAGCTGGACAGCTCCCAGCGAGTGCTGCTTCCTGGGGCCGTTCTTGCTCAGCTGCAGGACTTTGCCCTTCACCTCGTTGAGCTTCTTGGGGTTCCTGCCTTGTCTGGGCAGCGGGCAGCTGCAGACGTGCAGGCCTGGAAATGGGCAGCATGCGTTTTTGGGGGGAGCAGCTCAGTAGTGCCTTGTTCGTGGGGAAAAATCACACCAACACCGACACCCCAGCTGGCCCTGTGAAGGGCTGCATCGACGTATCCTTCTGCCACCTGTCTGAAGCCATTGGCCTTCAGGCCCAGCGGACACACGAGGAAGTGGTGGGAATATCAGGAGGCAAAGGGGGAGGAAGCAGCGAGGGTAGGGACAGAGACACCAGCTGTGTTGTCACAAATACTGAGACATTTTCTGCAGTTTTCATGGCTTTATTTGCTGTCTAAAAGCCTTAGACTGCTGTGAGCCTCCCTGTTCTCCCCCGGTTGCCGGCAGTGCCCCATCTGCTGGCCCAGCCCCAGCTAGGCCAGCTCCTGGGGCACTGCGCTAGTGTCGCCGGCGGGGTGGCCTCTTTGCGGGTGGGGCAGAGTCCTGGGAAGTGGGGGCCCTCCTCTTTGCAGCTCGCCGGGGCCCCCTGCGTCTTTGGTCCCTGCCCTGGCCGGCACTGGAGGGACCGGCCGCGGCCTCCTCTGGCTCCTCCGCTGGCGCTTGTTGGTTTCCAGGCGCAGGAACCGGGGTGGATGGACGGCGGCTGGGTCCCCGGCGGAGGGCAGCGGATGAGGTGCCAGGGAGCTCCTGTGCGTTGCTTCCCTCGGAGCTCTCTGGGCCGGCTGCTGGTGTCCCCAGCGATGCGGCGGCGTGGCTGGGGACTGCTGCAGGGCTGCCCTCCTGTCCTCCGGCAGCTGGGGAGGCCCCCAGGCCCAGGATGTTTCGGGCCTCCCCGCTGCAGCGCTGCACGGCAGCGGCAAGGAGCCGCTGCACGAAGCCGGCCGTCTGCCTTCCCAGGGAGGTCCTGAGCAGCAGGGCGAGGGCCCCCTCGTCCAGGCCAAAGAAGCGCAGCCCTGAGATGACGTTGCGCTGCGCTTCTGAGGCTGCCCTGCCGCCATCCCCGAGGAGCTGCCCCAGCTCGTGGCGCAGCCAGGGCAGCAGGGGCTGGAGCACAGCAGGGTAGACGCGGAAGAGGGACGCCCAGACGAAGGGGTGGAGGCCGCCCACAGAGGCTGTGGGCACTGGTCCTGCAGCCTCTGGTCGGGCAGCTGGCTGGGCAGGAGCTGCGTCTGCATCTGCCTGCTGGGCGCTGACCGGTGCCTCCGCAGGTGGTGGGATGACGAGCTCCTTGAAGCTGTTGTCCGCCCGCACCGAGTGCACGATGGAGCTCACCCTGCGCTTGCAGAGGGGGCACTCGGGCTTGCTCTCAGCCCACCGCTGGATGCAGGCGAAGCAGAAGCGGTGGAGGCACGGCAGCACGTAGCTGGGGTTCACCCAGCTGTCCAGACAGATGGGACAGCGGGTGTCCAGCTCCGTGGCCATGCTCTCCACCTGCTGAGGTGAGCTGGGGAGAAGTGGCGATGACGAGCCGCTCCCTCTCACCGGCGCTGCAGCAGCAGGAGTCACGCTGCAAAAGGCAGACAAGAGGCCATGGTCATGGGCTGAGCCGGGGGCGGCTGCAAGAGTTGTGCAGCTCCCTCCAGGAGGAAACCCTTCCAGCTGCCCAGGGCCCAGGGCGGGGAAGGTGTCCCCACCGCGCTCACCTCTGCTGCTCTGAGCGCTCGTCCCGGGTCTCCCGACGGCCCGAACGACGCAGGGCCGCGGAAGAAGCTCCGATGGCTCTGGGAAGGGCACTGAGAGCTACTGCAGCAACTCCCAGGGCACGACACCAGCACCAAGGCCAACCTCGCTCCTCACTCCAGACCTCACGGAACCGCTCAGCCGGAGTGCGGGCACTAGCCGGCGCGGTGGGACTCTGCGCCCGCATATGAGCAGCGAGGGCCACGCAGTCACAATGCGTCGCTCACGGCTCTCACAGGGCATCGCTCGGAGCCATCACAATGGGCCGTCCTGCCCCGCAGCGCTCGCTCTGGCAGGGCTCTGGCCCCGGCACCTGCGTCTGTGCCTAGCACAATGTCATTACCACTCTGCCCCACAAAGTGGTTGTCTTCTTCTGGGCATCAGTGTTCTCCACCAGTCTCTGCAGCCTTGGCCGTGTCTCCCCAGGGCACCATCAGCTCACCCTGACCACGGCAGACATCTCCAAGTCCATTCGACGGCAGTGTCCAGTCAATAAAACCTCACGCCTGCCTTTGAGGCAGCACCACACAGTCCCACAAGCTCTCCCCACCCTCCAGCTCTGCTGGCCAGTTCTCTGAGTTGCCCTGCTTCTTCCCACGCCAAGCCAAAGGCAGCCCTTGACTTGTTCTCAGTGTTTTTCTCCCTTCTTTTTTTCTGGGGTCATCTAGAACATCTAGAGCAGATGACCCCAGAGAGCGGTCAGCACTTGTCATCCTTTGGGGGTCCTGGGTGGGAGAGACATCAGCAAGCCAGAGGGGTTCAGGAGAGGCCACTGATGCGGTGGGGCTGGAGCACTTGCCCTGTGAGGAGGGTGCGTGGAGCTGGGGCTGGCTCAGCATGGACCAGAGGAGGCTTAGGGACACCTGACAGCACTGCCTGGTGCCTGGGAGAAGGGATGACAGGGATGGGGACAGGCTCTTCCCAGCGGTGCCTGGCAACAGGAGCAGAGAAAAGCAGCATCAGCTGGGACTGGGGAGGTTCAGGCTGGAGATCAGGAAATACCAAAAGTTCTGTGAGGCTCACAAAACACCTGAACGGTTTGTCCAGCAAGTTGTTGGCATCCCAGAGCTTGGAGGTTTTTGAAACCTGCGTGGGCCCAACCCAGGGCACAAGTGTCACAAGCCCGTGTAGGGAGGGACTCCTGTGGAAGTCCAGGAAGATACAGCATTGCCAGTGTGAAATCCAGCAAACATTTCCAAATATGCAAGAAATTCCAGAAATAACTGTTTCAGAGGGTCCATTGGCTGCAGAGCTTCACCCAGCTCAGCTTTTCCCCAGGTTCCTGCTGTGTGTCTGCAGGGTCCGATGTGGCTCTGCCATTGGGACCTGGCTCTCACTGGAGGACCCTCCAGCAACTCTTGGTGCTCCAAAGCAGCAGTGACTCCAAGGTGGAGTCCAGCAGGACCCCAGCTCCTTCCCTGCAAAGCCCTTCTCCCCAGCTGGACAGCTCCCAGCGAGTGCTGCTTCCTGGGGCCGTTCTTGCTCAGCTGCAGGACTTTGCCCTTCACCTCGTTGAAGATCTTCCCCGCTGTAGCTGGGAGGAAGAGCGGAGGCAGATCTGGGCCTGGACAAGTCCAGGCTGGTGATAGGGAAAACCAGAGAAGTCTTCTCAGGGTTATGAAGAACAGTCAGGAAGCCCTGTCAGGCTTAGGAGTGGGTTTTCTAGCAAGTTGGGGTCACCCCTGAGCATGGGGGTTTTCAAGAGCTGAGCAGACCCAGCCCAGAGCACAAAGGAGGCCACAAACCTGTGGAGGGACACACGGGGAAATCCCGGGAGGGAAAGCGTCGCCCGTGTGAAATGGAGACAGGGTTCCCAAATGAGCTCACTGCAGCCCAGGCAAGGCACAGAGGCTCTACCGATGCAGAAGGCCCAGCTCCATGGGGTGCTCTCTCCTCAGGGCGCAGAGCCCCTGCGAGAGCACACGTCCCCTCTCTGTGGAGCTCCGAGCAGGGCTTTCAAGCCCTGTAGGAGCAGAGGGCCAGGTGCCATGGTGCTTGATTTAGGGAAAGGGCACCATAAAAGGCCCTGGTACCAGCAGTGGTGGGACATGAGTGAGCGGAAAGAGGTCCAGCAGGAGCAAGCAACCCAGCTCAGAGGTGCTCAGCTCAGCACCAAGAAGCTGACTCATCTATAGCACCAGGCCCCACGGTGCTCAAGGAAGGGAAAAGGTCCCCTGCAAGAGTAGAGGGCTCAGCTCCTTCTGCTCTGGAGCAACAGGCACCCAGAGAGCTCAGCTCCAGGCCCCACGAGGGACAAATGGTGGCAAAGAGGCTGTGCAAGAGCAGCCAGAGCAGCCCCCCAGCGCTCTGCTGACGACAAAGAGGCTCTGCAAGAGCAGTGGGCAAGGACAGCTGACCCAAACTGCCAAAAGGGATATCCCATACCAAACTGGGATACCAATACAGACGATACCAAACTGGGTGGAGCTGTTGACTCCAGCGAGGGTGCTGAGGCCCTGAAGAGAGACCTAGACAGGTTGGAGAGCTGGGCAATCACCAACAATCTGAAGTTTAACAAGAACAAGTGCCCGATTCTGCACCTGGGAAGGGGCAGCCCTGGCTATATGTACTGCCTGGGGGTGAGATGCTGGAGATCAGCCCTGCGGAGAGTGATCGCGGGTTCTGGTCAGCGGCGAGCTGAACACGAGCCGGCAGTGTGCCTGGGCAGCCAGGAGGGCCATCCGTATCCTGGGGTGTATCAGGCACCCAGCCAGTCGAGGCGTAGTGGGTTTACGTGGCAAGGGTTTTGTAGCAGAGGGCTGCCGTGGTGCCCTCTGTGAGAAGAGCCCAGCAGCCGCCCCGTGTTAGATGAGGGCCGATTTCAGCCAGATCCAAAGGGACCCGCTGCTGCCCAGAGCCGAGCCAGTAAGCGATGTCTTTTGCACCTCTGTGAGAGCAGGTTGAAGTAAAGGAAGAAACAAACCAACAAACAAAAACCAACAAACAAACAAAAATCTACTGCACACCAGCACGTGGTAGGGTGAGGAGTGAGAAGCAGCCCTCCAGGACAGTGCAGCAGCGGGGCAGGTGGTGCTCCAGGCAGGCAGCAGCACTTTCCGTAAGGCCTGTGCAGAGAGAGGCCCCTGGAGGAGCAGGCTGTCCCCCTGCAGCCCATGGGTGCCACATGGAGCACATCTCCACGCTGCCTCATCTCAATCCTTCTGATAATCTGGCAGGGAAGAAGACTGGTGTGGCTGAACAGGGAACTTTTGCTGAGTCTCCGGGAGAAAGAGAGTCTGTATCCAGTGGAAGAAGGGACAGGCAACTCGGGGAGAGTACAAGCAGTTTGCTAGCACATGCAAAGAGAGAATCAGAAAGGCTACAGTCAAACATGAGTTTAATCTGGCCACTATGGTAAAGGATAACAAAGAAGGTTTTTCCCGATATATTTACAGTATGAGGAGGGCCAAGGAGAATCTCCGTCCTCTATTGGACTCAGGGGGGAAGACGAGTACTGAGCATAAGGAAAAGGCTGAGGTTCTGAATGCCTTCTTTACATCTGTCTTTCCTAGCCAGACCACTTATCCTTGGCGTACTCAGCCTCCCGACCTGGAAGTCTGGGATGACGAGCAGAAGAAACCCTTCACAGTTCAGGGGGAAACAGTCCAGCTCTCAGGGGGAGACCTGCAGCTCCCCCTGGACTGTCAGTGTCTCATGGGGCCAGGTGGGATCCACACGAGGGTGCTGAGGGAACCAGTGGATGTGATTGCTGAGCCGCTTTCCAGCATCTCTCAGCGGTCGTGGTCATCCGCAGAAGTCCCAGATGACCTGAGGCTTGCTAACATGATGCCCATCTCTAGGAAGGGTCGGAAGGAGGACCCGGGGAACTACAGGCCTGTCAGCCTGACCTGGGTGCCAGGAAAGGAGGTGGAACAGGTCATCTTGAAGGCAATCGCACAGCATGTGCAAAACAAGCGCAGAATCAGGCGCAGTCAGCGCGACATCATGAAAGTCAAGTCCTGCCTGACCAACCCCATCTCCTTCTCTGACCGGGTCACCTGCCTAGCGGATGACGGAAAGGCTGTTGACATAGGAAAATCTTTTGCCTTTATGTAATGCAACAAAATTAAATGTTTAAATATGTTACTTAAAAAAAAAAAATAACTAACTTCAAACAATGCTCTTTATTTGTGTGTATTTTTTCCCTACTGTGTTGTCTCAATGTTAGTTTGTCAACACCAACTTGATAGGCTATATACAAAATTACTTGAGACACAAGTGATCTCAAAAATTACCGAGCTTATTCCTGTCACCTCAAACCATGTATTCCTCATTCATATATGTAGAATCTAATGTTGGAATAGGATAAGTTATAGTTTTATACTAGACACTGAATAAATAAAATTGCCATGGCTCTTTTGGCTACAGACACTTCTTCTAGAGTATGTGAGTGAGTACAGAGAGCAGAGCCTCATCTATTGTCATCATGTTCATGAAAATGTCTTTGCTAGATTGGAATTGTTTCTTGGTATAGACTGTCATATACATTCATTTTTGTTTATATGTAATGTTACAGACAGAATACCTGCATTTGTTGGTACAGAAGATTGTATGCTGGGCCTGAAGTATTTTTCCAGAAATGAAATTTGAAGACCTTACTAGCAACCTTGAAGAATTTGAAGTGACAGCCAGTCAGCATCTAGTGTAATCAGAGATTTTGGGCTATGTTTTTCAAAAGTTACTTGTAATGGGGAGAGAGGGGAAACAAGGATCCTAATAGAGAAGCTGTTGAAGTAAGGGCTGGATGAGCCAAAAGTGAGGTGGATCAAAAAGTGACTGAATGGCTGGATCCAGAGGGTTGTGGTCAAACTCTAGCTGGAGACCAGCAATGAGTAGAGTACCCAAGGGGTCAATAATGGTTCCACTCCTCTTTAACATCTGTGTCAATAATCTGGAAAATGTGGTAGAACGCACCTTCAGAAAACTTGCACACCACATGAAACTACAGAGAGCGGCTGACTGACCAGATTGTCGTGTTGTTATCCAGAGGAACATTGACAATCTGAAGGACAGAGTGGCTGGAAAGCTGTGCAGAGGAAAAGGATCTGGGGGTGTTGATTGACACTCACCTGAACATGAGCTGTCAGTATGCCCAGGTGGCCAAGAAGGCCAATGGCATCCTGGCTTGTATCAGGAATAGTGTAGCCTAGAGAGTAGGTGACTGTCCCCCTGTACTCTGCTATGGTGAGGCATCACTTCAAGTACTGTGTTCAGTTTTGGACACATGAAATGTCCAAAAGAAAGACATCAAGGCCCTGGAGCATGTCCAGAGAAGGGCTACAAAGCTGGTGACGGACCTGGAGCACAAGTCCTGTGAGGAGCGGCTGAGGGAACTGGGGTTGTTTAGTCTGGAGAAGAGGAGGCTCAGGGGAGACCTCACCGCTCTCTACAGCTACCTGAAAGGAAGGTGTGGGGATCTGGGGGTCAGCCTCTTCTCACAGATAACTAGTGATAGGACTGGAGAGAATGGCTTGGGAGTTTCAGGATGGCAATTGAGAGAGAGTTCTTCTCCTGTAGAGTAGTAAGGCATTGGAATGGGTTGCTCAGGGAGGTGGTGGAGTCATTGTCTGTGGGCGTGTTGTGACTGCTGTGAGCCTTCTGGTCCCAAATGCCTGACAGCATGTGCCACACATGCCATCTCAGCCCCGGCATCGCCAGCTCCTGGGGCACTGTTGAAAAAGAGCAGTGAGTGCCCTTCTTTCAACGCCCTGCCTGCATGCACTGTTGTAGAAGCATATAATCTTCCAGGTTGGAAAAGACGCACAAGATTATCAGGTCCAACCATTAGCCTCACCTAGAGTCCCATGATGAGACCATGTCCTTTGGGCCACAACCACTTATCACTTAAATACCTCGAGAGATGGGGATTGCACCTCATCCCTGGGCAGCCGTTGCAGTGCTGAAGCACTGCAGTGCTGAAGCACTGCAATGGCTTGCTCAGAGAAGCTGTGGATTCCCCTTCGCTGGAAGTGGTCAAGACCACAGTGGACGGAGGTTTGGGCCTCCTCAATTAACGGCAGGTGTTCGTGGCCATGACGGGGCATGGTGGGAGGGGTAGTGTGACTGGGTGGTCGTGAGGGACCCTTCCAACCCAACCAGCGGCAAACATGACCTGTGCCCCTGATCCTTCAACCAGTCGACCTGAAGTCCCTTTCGATTGCTCTTGGACTTCTCCTTGCTACGTTGTCATTCCAGCCTTAAAAATCCATTAGCGGGTAGTAGTCAGAGGGCTGCAGCAGGCGAGTGACTTTCCTGGCAATGTCTCTTACCCGAGCCCCAGGGGGGCAACAGACTTCTGGGTGGGTTGGGTCCAGGCGGCAAATCTCTGTCCCTTTCGGCAGGGAGTCCCCCATGGTGATAACCATTCCGTCTTTCTAGACAGGAGATGGAGTGATGCGGGGGGGAGGCTGCCTTGTCTTTGGCACCCCCTCCAACCGGGATGGGCTTTCATCTCCATCGTTGTTTTGACTGTCAAGTTCTATGAGCCTCATACCTGTTACAGAAGGGTGGTCGGGAAGGTGAGGTGGGCAGGGAGAGGGCTCACCTACCATGCCGAGCAGAACCCAGCTTCCGTTGCCCTCCTTGACCTAGGTCCCCTCCTACTGCCTGGCGCGATGGGGGAAGCTGTGTCTTTTGGGTAGTGGCTGCCTGGTGGGACGGGGGACTCCTTGTTTCTTGTGTGGCGGCTGGCTCCTGTGTCTGTCTCCGGGTGGCTGGAGGATGCTTCCAGCAGCCAGTTGCCCTCTCTGACTCCCTGATGCTCCTCAGCATCACATCCTCGCAAAGCTCTGCCACCAGGCTGAGCAATTCTTCAGCCTGGGCACACCTCCCACAGGCATACCCAGCGCTGCTGCTGTCAGACACTGACAGAAGACTCGGGCACAGCCTGCAGCCCAAGAGCGGGACGGCCGCGTGTTTCCCCGACACCTCCGTCTGGGTCGCCACGTCGCTAGCTGTGGCTGGAGAGGCCGCGAGAGCTGCGGAGGCCATGGCTTTCTGCGGGGTGGATACCATGGCTGGGCTCTTCCCACGCAGCGGACAAGCACGGATGGCAAAGACCGTTGCGACAGACCGTTAGCAAAGACCGCTAGATGGGGATCCCACCACTTCCCTGGGCAGCCCGTCCCGAGGCTGGAGAAGCCTCTCCAGGAAGAAACTCTTCCTAACAGGCAAGCCTGCTGCAGCTGGAGCTGCACCCTGCGCATTGCACGCTGGCTCCGCTTTGGCCACCAGCGGGTCCCTTGTGGGGGAGCCAGCTCCATCCCGCTTCTGGCAGAAGCCGTCCCTGCAGCTCCCCTTCATGGCCTTGCCACGTCAGCCCAACGCACTTCCCCGCTCAGCATTGCTCTGCCCAGTGCCGGTTGGTTGCTGAGGGGATCATTTGTTTCCTTTGTTTTGGAGGGGAAAAGTCTTTACAAGGGAAGGTAGTGACAGGAGAAGGGGTGACGCTTCTATACTTCAAGAGGGTAGACGTAGATCAGACTTGAGGCAGACGTTCTTTGCTCAGAGAGTGCTGAGGCACTGCAACGGCTTGCTCGGAGAAGCTGTGGATTCCCCTTTGCTGGAAGCGGTCAAGACCACATTGGACGGAGGTTTGGGCCTCCTCAATTAACGGCAGGTGTTCGTGGCCATGACGGGGCATGGTGGGAGGGGTAGTGTGACTGGGTGGTCGCGAGGGACCCTTCCAACCCAAACCATTCTGCGATCCTGTGGTTCCAAGGTGGTGTCCAGCAGGACCCCAGCTCCTTCCCAGCAAAGCCCTTCTCCCCAGCTGGACAGCTCCCAGCGAGTGCTGCTTCCTGGGGCCGTTCTTGCTCAGCTGCAGGACTTTGCCCTTCACCTCGTTGAGCTTCTTGGGGTTCCTGCCTTGTCTGGGCAGCGGGCAGCTGCAGACGTGCAGGCCTGGAAATGGGCAGCATGCGTTTTTGGGGGGAGCAGCTCAGTAGTGCCTTGTTCGTGGGGAAAAATCACACCAACACCGACACCCCAGCTGGCCCTGTGAAGGGCTGCATCGACGTATCCTTCTGCCACCTGTCTGAAGCCATTGGCCTTCAGGCCCAGCGGACACACGAGGAAGTGGTGGGAATATCAGGAGGCAAAGGGGGAGGAAGCAGCGAGGGTAGGGACAGAGACACCAGCTGTGTTGTCACAAATACTGAGACATTTTCTGCAGTTTTCATGGCTTTATTTGCTGTCTAAAAGCCTTAGACTGCTGTGAGCCTCCCTGTTCTCCCCCGGTTGCCGGCAGTGCCCCATCTGCTGGCCCAGCCCCAGCTAGGCCAGCTCCTGGGGCACTGCGCTAGTGTCGCCGGCAGGGTGGCCTCTTTGCGGGTGGGGCAGAGTCCTGGGAAGTGGGGGCCCTCCTCTTTGCAGCTCGCCGGGGCCCCCTGCGTCTTTGGTCCCTGCCCTGGCCGGCACTGGAGGGACCGGCCGCGGCCTCCTCTGGCTCCTCCGCTGGCGCTTGTTGGTTTCCAGGCGCAGGAACCGGGGTGGATGGACGGCGGCTGGGTCCCCGGCGGAGGGCAGCGGATGAGGTGCCAGGGAGCTCCTGTGCATTGCTTCCCTCGGAGCTCTCTGGGCCGGCTGCTGGTGTCCCCAGCGATGCGGCGGTGTGGCTGGGGACTGCTGCAGGGCTGCCCTCCTGTCCTCCGGCAGCTGGGGAGGCCCCCAGGCCCAGGATGTTTCGGGCCTCCCCGCTGCAGCGCTGCACGGCAGCGGCAAGGAGCCGCTGCACGAAGCCGGCCGTCTGCCTTCCCAGGGAGGTCCTGAGCAGCAGGGCGAGGGCCCCCTCGTCCAGGCCAAAGAAGCGCAGCCCTGAGATGACGTTGCGCTGCGCTTCTGAGGCTGCCCTGCCGCCATCCCCGAGGAGCTGCCCCAGCTCGTGGCGCAGCCAGGGCAGCAGGGGCTGGAGCACAGCAGGGTAGACGCGGAAGAGGGACGCCCAGACGAAGGGGTGGAGGCCGCCCACAGAGGCTGTGGGCACTGGTCCTGCAGCCTCTGGTCGGGCAGCTGGCTGGGCAGGAGCTGCGTCTGCATCTGCCTGCTGGGCGCTGACCGGTGCCTCCGCAGGTGGTGGGATGACGAGCTCCTTGAAGCTGTTGTCCGCCCGCACCGAGTGCACGATGGAGCTCACCCTGCGCTTGCAGAGGGGGCACTCGGGCTTGCTCTCAGCCCACCGCTGGATGCAGGCGAAGCAGAAGCGGTGGAGGCACGGCAGCACGTAGCTGGGGTTCACCCAGCTGTCCAGACAGATGGGACAGCGGGTGTCCAGCTCCGTGGCCATGCTCTCCACCTGCTGAGGTGAGCTGGGGAGAAGTGGCGATGACGAGCCGCTCCCTCTCACCGGCGCTGCAGCAGCAGGAGTCACGCTGCAAAAGGCAGACAAGAGGCCATGGTCATGGGCTGAGCCGGGGGCGGCTGCAAGAGTTGTGCAGCTCCCTCCAGGAGGAAACCCTTCCAGCTGCCCAGGGCCCAGGGCGGGGAAGGTGTCCCCACCGCGCTCACCTCTGCTGCTCTGAGCGCTCGTCCCGGGTCTCCCGACGGCCCGAACGACGCAGGGCCGCGGAAGAAGCTCCGATGGCTCTGGGAAGGGCACTGAGAGCTACTGCAGCAACTCCCAGGGCACGACACCAGCACCAAGGCCAACCTCGCTCCTCACTCCAGACCTCACGGAACCGCTCAGCCGGAGTGCGGGCACTAGCCGGCGCGGTGGGACTCTGCGCCCGCATATGAGCAGCGAGGGCCACGCAGTCACAATGCGTCGCTCACGGCTCTCACAGGGCATCGCTCGGAGCCATCACAATGGGCCGTCCTGCCCCGCAGCGCTCGCTCTGGCAGGGCTCTGGCCCCGGCACCTGCGTCTGTGCCTAGCACAATGTCATTACCACTCTGCCCCACAAAGTGGTTGTCTTCTTCTGGGCATCAGTGTTCTCCACCAGTCTCTGCAGCCTTGGCCGTGTCTCCCCAGGGCACCATCAGCTCACCCTGACCACGGCAGACATCTCCAAGTCCATTCGACGGCAGTGTCCAGTCAATAAAACCTCACGCCTGCCTTTGAGGCAGCACCACACAGTCCCACAAGCTCTCCCCACCCTCCAGCTCTGCTGGCCAGTTCTCTGAGTTGCCCTGCTTCTTCCCACGCCAAGCCAAAGGCAGCCCTTGACTTGTTCTCAGTGTTTTTCTCCCTTCTTTTTTTCTGGGGTCATCTAGAACATCTAGAGCAGATGACCCCAGAGAGCGGTCAGCACTTGTCATCCTTTGGGGGTCCTGGGTGGGAGAGACATCAGCAAGCCAGAGGGGTTCAGGAGAGGCCACTGATGCGGTGGGGCTGGAGCACTTGCCCTGTGAGGAGGGTGCGTGGAGCTGGGGCTGGCTCAGCATGGACCAGAGGAGGCTTAGGGACACCTGACAGCACTGCCTGGTGCCTGGGAGAAGGGATGACAGGGATGGGGACAGGCTCTTCCCAGCGGTGCCTGGCAACAGGAGCAGAGAAAAGCAGCATCAGCTGGGACTGGGGAGGTTCAGGCTGGAGATCAGGAAATACCAAAAGTTCTGTGAGGCTCACAAAACACCTGAACGGTTTGTCCAGCAAGTTGTTGGCATCCCAGAGCTTGGAGGTTTTTGAAACCTGCGTGGGCCCAACCCAGGGCA
This sequence comes from Aythya ferina, assembly GCF_964211825.1. Lineage (NCBI taxonomy): Eukaryota > Metazoa > Chordata > Aves > Anseriformes > Anatidae > Aythya > Aythya ferina. Next base: position 50,591,641 of record NC_140299.1, on the reverse strand, counting down.
CAAGTGTCACAAGCCCGTGTAGGGAGGGACTCCTGTGGAAGTCCAGGAAGATACAGCATTGCCAGTGTGAAATCCAGCAAACATTTCCAAATATGCAAGAAATTCCAGAAATAACTGTTTCAGAGGGTCCATTGGCTGCAGAGCTTCACCCAGCTCAGCTTTTCCCCAGGTTCCTGCTGTGTGTCTGCAGGGTCCGATGTGGCTCTGCCATTGGGACCTGGCTCTCACTGGAGGACCCTCCAGCAACTCTTGGTGCTCCAAAGCAGCAGTGACTCCAAGGTGGAGTCCAGCAGGACCCCAGCTCCTTCCCTGCAAAGCCCTTCTCCCCAGCTGGACAGCTCCCAGCGAGTGCTGCTTCCTGGGGCCGTTCTTGCTCAGCTGCAGGACTTTGCCCTTCACCTCGTTGAAGATCTTCCCCGCTGTAGCTGGGAGGAAGAGCGGAGGCAGATCTGGGCCTGGACAAGTCCAGGCTGGTGATAGGGAAAACCAGAGAAGTCTTCTCAGGGTTATGAAGAACAGTCAGGAAGCCCTGTCAGGCTTAGGAGTGGGTTTTCTAGCAAGTTGGGGTCACCCCTGAGCATGGGGGTTTTCAAGAGCTGAGCAGACCCAGCCCAGAGCACAAAGGAGGCCACAAACCTGTGGAGGGACACACGGGGAAGTCCCGGGAGGGAAAGCGTCGCCCGTGTGAAATGGAGACAGGGTTCCCAAATGAGCTCACTGCAGCCCAGGCAAGGCACAGAGGCTCTACCGATGCAGAAGGCCCAGCTCCATGGGGTGCTCTCTCCTCAGGGCGCAGAGCCCCTGCGAGAGCACACGTCCCCTCTCTGTGGAGCTCCGAGCAGGGCTTTCAAGCCCTGTAGGAGCAGAGGGCCAGGTGCCATGGTGCTTGATTTAGGGAAAGGGCACCATAAAAGGCCCTGGTACCAGCAGTGGTGGGACATGAGTGAGCGGAAAGAGGTCCAGCAGGAGCAAGCAACCCAGCTCAGAGGTGCTCAGCTCAGCACCAAGAAGCTGACTCATCTATAGCACCAGGCCCCACGGTGCTCAAGGAAGGGAAAAGGTCCCCTGCAAGAGTAGAGGGCTCAGCTCCTTCTGCTCTGGAGCAACAGGCACCCAGAGAGCTCAGCTCCAGGCCCCACGAGGGACAAATGGTGGCAAAGAGGCTGTGCAAGAGCAGCCAGAGCAGCCCCCCAGCGCTCTGCTGACGACAAAGAGGCTCTGCAAGAGCAGTGGGCAAGGACAGCTGACCCAAACTGCCAAAAGGGATATCCCATACCAAACTGGGATACCAATACAGACGATACCAAACTGGGTGGAGCTGTTGACTCCAGCGAGGGTGCTGAGGCCCTGAAGAGAGACCTAGACAGGTTGGAGAGCTGGGCAATCACCAACAATCTGAAGTTTAACAAGAACAAGTGCCCGATTCTGCACCTGGGAAGGGGCAGCCCTGGCTATATGTACTGCCTGGGGGTGAGATGCTGGAGATCAGCCCTGCGGAGAGTGATCGCGGGTTCTGGTCAGCGGCGAGCTGAACACGAGCCGGCAGTGTGCCTGGGCAGCCAGGAGGGCCATCCGTATCCTGGGGTGTATCAGGCACCCAGCCAGTCGAGGCGTAGTGGGTTTACGTGGCAAGGGTTTTGTAGCAGAGGGCTGCCGTGGTGCCCTCTGTGAGAAGAGCCCAGCAGCCGCCCCGTGTTAGATGAGGGCCGATTTCAGCCAGATCCAAAGGGACCCGCTGCTGCCCAGAGCCGAGCCAGTAAGCGATGTCTTTTGCACCTCTGTGAGAGCAGGTTGAAGTAAAGGAAGAAACAAACCAACAAACAAAAACCAACAAACAAACAAAAATCTACTGCACACCAGCACGTGGTAGGGTGAGGAGTGAGAAGCAGCCCTCCAGGACAGTGCAGCAGCGGGGCAGGTGGTGCTCCAGGCAGGCAGCAGCACTTTCCGTAAGGCCTGTGCAGAGAGAGGCCCCTGGAGGAGCAGGCTGTCCCCCTGCAGCCCATGGGTGCCACATGGAGCACATCTCCACGCTGCCTCATCTCAATCCTTCTGATAATCTGGCAGGGAAGAAGACTGGTGTGGCTGAACAGGGAACTTTTGCTGAGTCTCCGGGAGAAAGAGAGTCTGTATCCAGTGGAAGAAGGGACAGGCAACTCGGGGAGAGTACAAGCAGTTTGCTAGCACATGCAAAGAGAGAATCAGAAAGGCTACAGTCAAACATGAGTTTAATCTGGCCACTATGGTAAAGGATAACAAAGAAGGTTTTTCCCGATATATTTACAGTATGAGGAGGGCCAAGGAGAATCTCCGTCCTCTATTGGACTCAGGGGGGAAGACGAGTACTGAGCATAAGGAAAAGGCTGAGGTTCTGAATGCCTTCTTTACATCTGTCTTTCCTAGCCAGACCACTTATCCTTGGCGTACTCAGCCTCCCGACCTGGAAGTCTGGGATGACGAGCAGAAGAAACCCTTCACAGTTCAGGGGGAAACAGTCCAGCTCTCAGGGGGAGACCTGCAGCTCCCCCTGGACTGTCAGTGTCTCATGGGGCCAGGTGGGATCCACACGAGGGTGCTGAGGGAACCAGTGGATGTGATTGCTGAGCCGCTTTCCAGCATCTCTCAGCGGTCGTGGTCATCCGCAGAAGTCCCAGATGACCTGAGGCTTGCTAACATGATGCCCATCTCTAGGAAGGGTCGGAAGGAGGACCCGGGGAACTACAGGCCTGTCAGCCTGACCTGGGTGCCAGGAAAGGAGGTGGAACAGGTCATCTTGAAGGCAATCGCACAGCATGTGCAAAACAAGCGCAGAATCAGGCGCAGTCAGCGCGACATCATGAAAGTCAAGTCCTGCCTGACCAACCCCATCTCCTTCTCTGACCGGGTCACCTGCCTAGCGGATGACGGAAAGGCTGTTGACATAGGAAAATCTTTTGCCTTTATGTAATGCAACAAAATTAAATGTTTAAATATGTTACTTAAAAAAAAAAAATAACTAACTTCAAACAATGCTCTTTATTTGTGTGTATTTTTTCCCTACTGTGTTGTCTCAATGTTAGTTTGTCAACACCAACTTGATAGGCTATATACAAAATTACTTGAGACACAAGTGATCTCAAAAATTACCGAGCTTATTCCTGTCACCTCAAACCACGTATTCCTCATTCATATATGTAGAATCTAATGTTGGAATAGGATAAGTTATAGTTTTATACTAGACACTGAATAAATAAAATTGCCATGGCTCTTTTGGCTACAGACACTTCTTCTAGAGTATGTGAGTGAGTACAGAGAGCAGAGCCTCATCTATTGTCATCATGTTCATGAAAATGTCTTTGCTAGATTGGAATTGTTTCTTGGTATAGACTGTCATATACATTCATTTTTGTTTATATGTAATGTTACAGACAGAATACCTGCATTTGTTGGTACAGAAGATTGTATGCTGGGCCTGAAGTATTTTTCCAGAAATGAAATTTGAAGACCTTACTAGCAACCTTGAAGAATTTGAAGTGACAGCCAGTCAGCATCTAGTGTAATCAGAGATTTTGGGCTATGTTTTTCAAAAGTTACTTGTAATGGGGAGAGAGGGGAAACAAGGATCCTAATAGAGAAGCTGTTGAAGTAAGGGCTGGATGAGCCAAAAGTGAGGTGGATCAAAAAGTGACTGAATGGCTGGATCCAGAGGGTTGTGGTCAAACTCTAGCTGGAGACCAGCAATGAGTAGGGTACCCAAGGGGTCAATAATGGTTCCACTCCTCTTTAACATCTGTGTCAATAATCTGGAAAATGTGGTAGAACGCACCTTCAGAAAACTTGCACACCACATGAAACTACAGAGAGCGGCTGACTGACCAGATTGTCGTGTTGTTATCCAGAGGAACATTGACAATCTGAAGGACAGAGTGGCTGGAAAGCTGTGCAGAGGAAAAGGATCTGGGGGTGTTGATTGACACTCACCTGAACATGAGCTGTCAGTATGCCCAGGTGGCCAAGAAGGCCAATGGCATCCTGGCTTGTATCAGGAATAGTGTAGCCTAGAGAGTAGGTGACTGTCCCCCTGTACTCTGCTATGGTGAGGCATCACTTCAAGTACTGTGTTCAGTTTTGGACACATGAAATGTCCAAAAGAAAGACATCAAGGCCCTGGAGCATGTCCAGAGAAGGGCTACAAAGCTGGTGACGGACCTGGAGCACAAGTCCTGTGAGGAGCGGCTGAGGGAACTGGGGTTGTTTAGTCTGGAGAAGAGGAGGCTCAGGGGAGACCTCACCGCTCTCTACAGCTACCTGAAAGGAAGGTGTGGGGATCTGGGGGTCAGCCTCTTCTCACAGATAACTAGTGATAGGACTGGAGAGAATGGCTTGGGAGTTTCAGGATGGCAATTGAGAGAGAGTTCTTCTCCTGTAGAGTAGTAAGGCATTGGAATGGGTTGCTCAGGGAGGTGGTGGAGTCATTGTCTGTGGGCGTGTTGTGACTGCTGTGAGCCTTCTGGTCCCAAATGCCTGACAGCATGTGCCACACATGCCATCTCAGCCCCGGCATCGCCAGCTCCTGGGGCACTGTTGAAAAAGAGCAGTGAGTGCCCTTCTTTCAACGCCCTGCCTGCATGCACTGTTGTAGAAGCATATAATCTTCCAGGTTGGAAAAGACGCACAAGATTATCAGGTCCAACCATTAGCCTCACCTAGAGTCCCATGATGAGACCATGTCCTTTGGGCCACAACCACTTATCACTTAAATACCTCGAGAGATGGGGATTGCACCTCATCCCTGGGCAGCCGTTGCAGTGCTGAAGCACTGCAGTGCTGAAGCACTGCAATGGCTTGCTCAGAGAAGCTGTGGATTCCCCTTCGCTGGAAGTGGTCAAGACCACAGTGGACGGAGGTTTGGGCCTCCTCAATTAACGGCAGGTGTTCGTGGCCATGACGGGGCATGGTGGGAGGGGTAGTGTGACTGGGTGGTCGTGAGGGACCCTTCCAACCCAACCAGCGGCAAACATGACCTGTGCCCCTGATCCTTCAACCAGTCGACCTGAAGTCCCTTTCGATTGCTCTTGGACTTCTCCTTGCTACGTTGTCATTCCAGCCTTAAAAATCCATTAGCGGGTAGTAGTCAGAGGGCTGCAGCAGGCGAGTGACTTTCCTGGCAATGTCTCTTACCCGAGCCCCAGGGGGGCAACAGACTTCTGGGTGGGTTGGGTCCAGGCGGCAAATCTCTGTCCCTTTCGGCAGGGAGTCCCCCATGGTGATAACCATTCCGTCTTTCTAGACAGGAGATGGAGTGATGCGGGGGGGAGGCTGCCTTGTCTTTGGCACCCCCTCCAACCGGGATGGGCTTTCATCTCCATCGTTGTTTTGACTGTCAAGTTCTATGAGCCTCATACCTGTTACAGAAGGGTGGTCGGGAAGGTGAGGTGGGCAGGGAGAGGGCTCACCTACCATGCCGAGCAGAACCCAGCTTCCGTTGCCCTCCTTGACCTAGGTCCCCTCCTACTGCCTGGCGCGATGGGGGAAGCTGTGTCTTTTGGGTAGTGGCTGCCTGGTGGGACGGGGGACTCCTTGTTTCTTGTGTGGCGGCTGGCTCCTGTGTCTGTCTCCGGGTGGCTGGAGGATGCTTCCAGCAGCCAGTTGCCCTCTCTGACTCCCTGATGCTCCTCAGCATCACATCCTCGCAAAGCTCTGCCACCAGGCTGAGCAATTCTTCAGCCTGGGCACACCTCCCACAGGCATACCCAGCGCTGCTGCTGTCAGACACTGACAGAAGACTCGGGCACAGCCTGCAGCCCAAGAGCGGGACGGCCGCGTGTTTCCCCGACACCTCCGTCTGGGTCGCCACGTCGCTAGCTGTGGCTGGAGAGGCCGCGAGAGCTGCGGAGGCCATGGCTTTCTGCGGGGTGGATACCATGGCTGGGCTCTTCCCACGCAGCGGACAAGCACGGATGGCAAAGACCGTTGCGACAGACCGTTAGCAAAGACCGCTAGATGGGGATCCCACCACTTCCCTGGGCAGCCCGTCCCGAGGCTGGAGAAGCCTCTCCAGGAAGAAACTCTTCCTAACAGGCAAGCCTGCTGCAGCTGGAGCTGCACCCTGCGCATTGCACGCTGGCTCCGCTTTGGCCACCAGCGGGTCCCTTGTGGGGGAGCCAGCTCCATCCCGCTTCTGGCAGAAGCCGTCCCTGCAGCTCCCCTTCATGGCCTTGCCACGTCAGCCCAACGCACTTCCCCGCTCAGCATTGCTCTGCCCAGTGCCGGTTGGTTGCTGAGGGGATCATTTGTTTCCTTTGTTTTGGAGGGGAAAAGTCTTTACAAGGGAAGGTAGTGACAGGAGAAGGGGTGACGCTTCTATACTTCAAGAGGGTAGACGTAGATCAGACTTGAGGCAGACGTTCTTTGCTCAGAGAGTGCTGAGGCACTGCAACGGCTTGCTCGGAGAAGCTGTGGATTCCCCTTTGCTGGAAGCGGTCAAGACCACATTGGACGGAGGTTTGGGCCTCCTCAATTAACGGCAGGTGTTCGTGGCCATGACGGGGCATGGTGGGAGGGGTAGTGTGACTGGGTGGTCGCGAGGGACCCTTCCAACCCAAACCATTCTGCGATCCTGTGGTTCCAAGGTGGTGTCCAGCAGGACCCCAGCTCCTTCCCAGCAAAGCCCTTCTCCCCAGCTGGACAGCTCCCAGCGAGTGCTGCTTCCTGGGGCCGTTCTTGCTCAGCTGCAGGACTTTGCCCTTCACCTCGTTGAGCTTCTTGGGGTTCCTGCCTTGTCTGGGCAGCGGGCAGCTGCAGACGTGCAGGCCTGGAAATGGGCAGCATGCGTTTTTGGGGGGAGCAGCTCAGTAGTGCCTTGTTCGTGGGGAAAAATCACACCAACACCGACACCCCAGCTGGCCCTGTGAAGGGCTGCATCGACGTATCCTTCTGCCACCTGTCTGAAGCCATTGGCCTTCAGGCCCAGCGGACACACGAGGAAGTGGTGGGAATATCAGGAGGCAAAGGGGGAGGAAGCAGCGAGGGTAGGGACAGAGACACCAGCTGTGTTGTCACAAATACTGAGACATTTTCTGCAGTTTTCATGGCTTTATTTGCTGTCTAAAAGCCTTAGACTGCTGTGAGCCTCCCTGTTCTCCCCCGGTTGCCGGCAGTGCCCCATCTGCTGGCCCAGCCCCAGCTAGGCCAGCTCCTGGGGCACTGCGCTAGTGTCGCCGGCGGGGTGGCCTCTTTGCGGGTGGGGCAGAGTCCTGGGAAGTGGGGGCCCTCCTCTTTGCAGCTCGCCGGGGCCCCCTGCGTCTTTGGTCCCTGCCCTGGCCGGCACTGGAGGGACCGGCCGCGGCCTCCTCTGGCTCCTCCGCTGGCGCTTGTTGGTTTCCAGGCACAGGAACCAGGGTGGATGGACGGCGGCTGGGTCCCCGGCGGAGGGCAGCGGATGAGGTGCCAGGGAGCTCCTGTGCATTGCTTCCCTCGGAGCTCTCTGGGCCGGCTGCTGGTGTCCCCAGCGATGCGGCGGCGTGGCTGGGGACTGCTGCAGGGCTGCCCTCCTGTCCTCCGGCAGCTGGGGAGGCCCCCAGGCCCAGGATGTTTCGGGCCTCCCCGCTGCAGCGCTGCACGGCAGCGGCAAGGAGCCGCTGCACGAAGCCGGCCGTCTGCCTTCCCAGGGAGGTCCTGAGCAGCAGGGCGAGGGCCCCCTCGTCCAGGCCAAAGAAGCGCAGCCCTGAGATGACGTTGCGCTGCGCTTCTGAGGCTGCCCTGCCGCCATCCCCGAGGAGCTGCCCCAGCTCGTGGCGCAGCCAGGGCAGCAGGGGCTGGAGCACAGCAGGGTAGACGCGGAAGAGGGACGCCCAGACGAAGGGGTGGAGGCCGCCCACAGAGGCTGTGGGCACTGGTCCTGCAGCCTCTGGTCGGGCAGCTGGCTGGGCAGGAGCTGCGTCTGCATCTGCCTGCTGGGCGCTGACCGGTGCCTCCGCAGGTGGTGGGATGACGAGCTCCTTGAAGCTGTTGTCCGCCCGCACCGAGTGCACGATGGAGCTCACCCTGCGCTTGCAGAGGGGGCACTCGGGCTTGCTCTCAGCCCACCGCTGGATGCAGGCGAAGCAGAAGCGGTGGAGGCACGGCAGCACGTAGCTGGGGTTCACCCAGCTGTCCAGACAGATGGGACAGCGGGTGTCCAGCTCCGTGGCCATGCTCTCCACCTGCTGAGGTGAGCTGGGGAGAAGTGGCGATGACGAGCCGCTCCCTCTCACCGGCGCTGCAGCAGCAGGAGTCACGCTGCAAAAGGCAGACAAGAGGCCATGGTCATGGGCTGAGCCGGGGGCGGCTGCAAGAGTTGTGCAGCTCCCTCCAGGAGGAAACCCTTCCAGCTGCCCAGGGCCCAGGGCGGGGAAGGTGTCCCCACCGCGCTCACCTCTGCTGCTCTGAGCACTCGTCCCGGGTCTCCCGACGGCCCGAACGACGCAGGGCCGCGGAAGAAGCTCCGATGGCTCTGGGAAGGGCACTGAGAGCTACTGCAGCAACTCCCAGGGCACGACACCAGCACCAAGGCCAACCTCGCTCCTCACTCCAGACCTCACGGAACCGCTCAGCCGGAGTGCGGGCACTAGCCGGCGCGGTGGGACTCTGCGCCCGCATATGAGCAGCGAGGGCCACGCAGTCACAATGCGTCGCTCACGGCTCTCACAGGGCATCGCTCGGAGCCATCACAATGGGCCGTCCTGCCCCGCAGCGCTCGCTCTGGCGGGGCTCTGGCCCCGGCACCTGCGTCTGTGCCTAGCACAATGTCATTACCACTCTGCCCCACAAAGTGGTTGTCTTCTTCTGGGCATCAGTGTTCTCCACCAGTCTCTGCAGCCTTGGCCGTGTCTCCCCAGGGCACCATCAGCTCACCCTGACCACGGCAGACATCTCCAAGTCCATTCGACGGCAGTGTCCAGTCAATAAAACCTCACGCCTGCCTTTGAGGCAGCACCACACAGTCCCACAAGCTCTCCCCACCCTCCAGCTCTGCTGGCCAGTTCTCTGAGTTGCCCTGCTTCTTCCCACGCCAAGCCAAAGGCAGCCCTTGACTTGTTCTCAGTGTTTTTCTCCCTTCTTTTTTTCTGGGGTCATCTAGAACATCTAGAGCAGATGACCCCAGAGAGCGGTCAGCACTTGTCATCCTTTGGGGGTCCTGGGTGGGAGAGACATCAGCAAGCCAGAGGGGTTCAGGAGAGGCCACTGATGCGGTGGGGCTGGAGCACTTGCCCTGTGAGGAGGGTGCGTGGAGCTGGGGCTGGCTCAGCATGGACCAGAGGAGGCTTAGGGACACCTGACAGCACTGCCTGGTGCCTGGGAGAAGGGATGACAGGGATGGGGACAGGCTCTTCCCAGCGGTGCCTGGCAACAGGAGCAGAGAAAAGCAGCATCAGCTGGGACTGGGGAGGTTCAGGCTGGAGATCAGGAAATACCAAAAGTTCTGTGAGGCTCACAAAACACCTGAACGGTTTGTCCAGCAAGTTGTTGGCATCCCAGAGCTTGGAGGTTTTTGAAACCTGCGTGGGCCCAACCCAGGGCACAAGTGTCACAAGCCCGTGTAGGGAGGGACTCCTGTGGAAGTCCAGGAAGATACAGCATTGCCAGTGTGAAATCCAGCAAACATTTCCAAATATGCAAGAAATTCCAGAAATAACTGTTTCAGAGGGTCCATTGGCTGCAGAGCTTCACCCAGCTCAGCTTTTCCCCAGGTTCCTGCTGTGTGTCTGCAGGGTCCGATGTGGCTCTGCCATTGGGACCTGGCTCTCACTGGAGGACCCTCCAGCAACTCTTGGTGCTCCAAAGCAGCAGTGACTCCAAGGTGGAGTCCAGCAGGACCCCAGCTCCTTCCCTGCAAAGCCCTTCTCCCCAGCTGGACAGCTCCCAGCGAGTGCTGCTTCCTGGGGCCGTTCTTGCTCAGCTGCAGGACTTTGCCCTTCACCTCGTTGAAGATCTTCCCCGCTGTAGCTGGGAGGAAGAGCGGAGGCAGATCTGGGCCTGGACAAGTCCAGGCTGGTGATAGGGAAAACCAGAGAAGTCTTCTCAGGGTTATGAAGAACAGTCAGGAAGCCCTGTCAGGCTTAGGAGTGGGTTTTCTAGCAAGTTGGGGTCACCCCTGAGCATGGGGGTTTTCAAGAGCTGAGCAGACCCAGCCCAGAGCACAAAGGAGGCCACAAACCTGTGGAGGGACACACGGGGAAGTCCCGGGAGGGAAAGCGTCGCCCGTGTGAAATGGAGACAGGGTTCCCAAATGAGCTCACTGCAGCCCAGGCAAGGCACAGAGGCTCTACCGATGCAGAAGGCCCAGCTCCATGGGGTGCTCTCTCCTCAGGGCGCAGAGCCCCTGCGAGAGCACACGTCCCCTCTCTGTGGAGCTCCGAGCAGGGCTTTCAAGCCCTGTAGGAGCAGAGGGCCAGGTGCCATGGTGCTTGATTTAGGGAAAGGGCACCATAAAAGGCCCTGGTACCAGCAGTGGTGGGACATGAGTGAGCGGAAAGAGGTCCAGCAGGAGCAAGCAACCCAGCTCAGAGGTGCTCAGCTCAGCACCAAGAAGCTGACTCATCTATAGCACCAGGCCCCACGGTGCTCAAGGAAGGGAAAAGGTCCCCTGCAAGAGTAGAGGGCTCAGCTCCTTCTGCTCTGGAGCAACAGGCACCCAGAGAGCTCAGCTCCAGGCCCCACGAGGGACAAATGGTGGCAAAGAGGCTGTGCAAGAGCAGCCAGAGCAGCCCCCCAGCGCTCTGCTGACGACAAAGAGGCTCTGCAAGAGCAGTGGGCAAGGACAGCTGACCCAAACTGCCAAAAGGGATATCCCATACCAAACTGGGATACCAATACAGACGATACCAAACTGGGTGGAGCTGTTGACTCCAGCGAGGGTGCTGAGGCCCTGAAGAGAGACCTAGACAGGTTGGAGAGCTGGGCAATCACCAACAATCTGAAGTTTAACAAGAACAAGTGCCCGATTCTGCACCTGGGAAGGGGCAGCCCTGGCTATATGTACTGCCTGGGGGTGAGATGCTGGAGATCAGCCCTGCGGAGAGTGATCGCGGGTTCTGGTCAGCGGCGAGCTGAACACGAGCCGGCAGTGTGCCTGGGCAGCCAGGAGGGCCATCCGTATCCTGGGGTGTATCAGGCACCCAGCCAGTCGAGGCGTAGTGGGTTTACGTGGCAAGGGTTTTGTAGCAGAGGGCTGCCGTGGTGCCCTCTGTGAGAAGAGCCCAGCAGCCGCCCCGTGTTAGATGAGGGCCGATTTCAGCCAGATCCAAAGGGACCCGCTGCTGCCCAGAGCCGAGCCAGTAAGCGATGTCTTTTGCACCTCTGTGAGAGCAGGTTGAAGTAAAGGAAGAAACAAACCAACAAACAAAAACCAACAAACAAACAAAAATCTACTGCACACCAGCACGTGGTAGGGTGAGGAGTGAGAAGCAGCCCTCCAGGACAGTGCAGCAGCGGGGCAGGTGGTGCTCCAGGCAGGCAGCAGCACTTTCCGTAAGGCCTGTGCAGAGAGAGGCCCCTGGAGGAGCAGGCTGTCCCCCTGCAGCCCATGGGTGCCACATGGAGCACATCTCCACGCTGCCTCATCTCAATCCTTCTGATAATCTGGCAGGGAAGAAGACTGGTGTGGCTGAACAGGGAACTTTTGCTGAGTCTCCGGGAGAAAGAGAGTCTGTATCCAGTGGAAGAAGGGACAGGCAACTCGGGGAGAGTACAAGCAGTTTGCTAGCACATGCAAAGAGAGAATCAGAAAGGCTACAGTCAAACATGAGTTTAATCTGGCCACTATGGTAAAGGATAACAAAGAAGGTTTTTCCCGATATATTTACAGTATGAGGAGGGCCAAGGAGAATCTCCGTCCTCTATTGGACTCAGGGGGGAAGACGAGTACTGAGCATAAGGAAAAGGCTGAGGTTCTGAATGCCTTCTTTACATCTGTCTTTCCTAGCCAGACCACTTATCCTTGGCGTACTCAGCCTCCCGACCTGGAAGTCTGGGATGACGAGCAGAAGAAACCCTTCACAGTTCAGGGGGAAACAGTCCAGCTCTCAGGGGGAGACCTGCAGCTCCCCCTGGACTGTCAGTGTCTCATGGGGCCAGGTGGGATCCACACGAGGGTGCTGAGGGAACCAGTGGATGTGATTGCTGAGCCGCTTTCCAGCATCTCTCAGCGGTCGTGGTCATCCGCAGAAGTCCCAGATGACCTGAGGCTTGCTAACATGATGCCCATCTCTAGGAAGGGTCGGAAGGAGGACCCGGGGAACTACAGGCCTGTCAGCCTGACCTGGGTGCCAGGAAAGGAGGTGGAACAGGTCATCTTGAAGGCAATCGCACAGCATGTGCAAAACAAGCGCAGAATCAGGCGCAGTCAGCGCGACATCATGAAAGTCAAGTCCTGCCTGACCAACCCCATCTCCTTCTCTGACCGGGTCACCTGCCTAGCGGATGACGGAAAGGCTGTTGACATAGGAAAATCTTTTGCCTTTATGTAATGCAACAAAATTAAATGTTTAAATATGTTACTTAAAAAAAAAAAATAACTAACTTCAAACAATGCTCTTTATTTGTGTGTATTTTTTCCCTACTGTGTTGTCTCAATGTTAGTTTGTCAACACCAACTTGATAGGCTATATACAAAATTACTTGAGACACAAGTGATCTCAAAAATTACCGAGCTTATTCCTGTCACCTCAAACCACGTATTCCTCATTCATATATGTAGAATCTAATGTTGGAATAGGATAAGTTATAGTTTTATACTAGACACTGAATAAATAAAATTGCCATGGCTCTTTTGGCTACAGACACTTCTTCTAGAGTATGTGAGTGAGTACAGAGAGCAGAGCCTCATCTATTGTCATCATGTTCATGAAAATGTCTTTGCTAGATTGGAATTGTTTCTTGGTATAGACTGTCATATACATTCATTTTTGTTTATATGTAATGTTACAGACAGAATACCTGCATTTGTTGGTACAGAAGATTGTATGCTGGGCCTGAAGTATTTTTCCAGAAATGAAATTTGAAGACCTTACTAGCAACCTTGAAGAATTTGAAGTGACAGCCAGTCAGCATCTAGTGTAATCAGAGATTTTGGGCTATGTTTTTCAAAAGTTACTTGTAATGGGGAGAGAGGGGAAACAAGGATCCTAATAGAGAAGCTGTTGAAGTAAGGGCTGGATGAGCCAAAAGTGAGGTGGATCAAAAAGTGACTGAATGGCTGGATCCAGAGGGTTGTGGTCAAACTCTAGCTGGAGACCAGCAATGAGTAGGGTACCCAAGGGGTCAATAATGGTTCCACTCCTCTTTAACATCTGTGTCAATAATCTGGAAAATGTGGTAGAACGCACCTTCAGAAAACTTGCACACCACATGAAACTACAGAGAGCGGCTGACTGACCAGATTGTCGTGTTGTTATCCAGAGGAACATTGACAATCTGAAGGACAGAGTGGCTGGAAAGCTGTGCAGAGGAAAAGGATCTGGGGGTGTTGATTGACACTCACCTGAACATGAGCTGTCAGTATGCCCAGGTGGCCAAGAAGGCCAATGGCATCCTGGCTTGTATCAGGAATAGTGTAGCCTAGAGAGTAGGTGACTGTCCCCCTGTACTCTGCTATGGTGAGGCATCACTTCAAGTACTGTGTTCAGTTTTGGACACATGAAATGTCCAAAAGAAAGACATCAAGGCCCTGGAGCATGTCCAGAGAAGGGCTACAAAGCTGGTGACGGACCTGGAGCACAAGTCCTGTGAGGAGCGGCTGAGGGAACTGGGGTTGTTTAGTCTGGAGAAGAGGAGGCTCAGGGGAGACCTCACCGCTCTCTACAGCTACCTGAAAGGAAGGTGTGGGGATCTGGGGGTCAGCCTCTTCTCACAGATAACTAGTGATAGGACTGGAGAGAATGGCTTGGGAGTTTCAGGATGGCAATTGAGAGAGAGTTCTTCTCCTGTAGAGTAGTAAGGCATTGGAATGGGTTGCTCAGGGAGGTGGTGGAGTCATTGTCTGTGGGCGTGTTGTGACTGCTGTGAGCCTTCTGGTCCCAAATGCCTGACAGCATGTGCCACACATGCCATCTCAGCCCCGGCATCGCCAGCTCCTGGGGCACTGTTGAAAAAGAGCAGTGAGTGCCCTTCTTTCAACGCCCTGCCTGCATGCACTGTTGTAGAAGCATATAATCTTCCAGGTTGGAAAAGACGCACAAGATTATCAGGTCCAACCATTAGCCTCACCTAGAGTCCCATGATGAGACCATGTCCTTTGGGCCACAACCACTTATCACTTAAATACCTCGAGAGATGGGGATTGCACCTCATCCCTGGGCAGCCGTTGCAGTGCTGAAGCACTGCAGTGCTGAAGCACTGCAATGGCTTGCTCAGAGAAGCTGTGGATTCCCCTTCGCTGGAAGTGGTCAAGACCACAGTGGACGGAGGTTTGGGCCTCCTCAATTAACGGCAGGTGTTCGTGGCCATGACGGGGCATGGTGGGAGGGGTAGTGTGACTGGGTGGTCGTGAGGGACCCTTCCAACCCAACCAGCGGCAAACATGACCTGTGCCCCTGATCCTTCAACCAGTCGACCTGAAGTCCCTTTCGATTGCTCTTGGACTTCTCCTTGCTACGTTGTCATTCCAGCCTTAAAAATCCATTAGCGGGTAGTAGTCAGAGGGCTGCAGCAGGCGAGTGACTTTCCTGGCAATGTCTCTTACCCGAGCCCCAGGGGGGCAACAGACTTCTGGGTGGGTTGGGTCCAGGCGGCAAATCTCTGTCCCTTTCGGCAGGGAGTCCCCCATGGTGATAACCATTCCGTCTTTCTAGACAGGAGATGGAGTGATGCGGGGGGGAGGCTGCCTTGTCTTTGGCACCCCCTCCAACCGGGATGGGCTTTCATCTCCATCGTTGTTTTGACTGTCAAGTTCTATGAGCCTCATACCTGTTACAGAAGGGTGGTCGGGAAGGTGAGGTGGGCAGGGAGAGGGCTCACCTACCATGCCGAGCAGAACCCAGCTTCCGTTGCCCTCCTTGACCTAGGTCCCCTCCTACTGCCTGGCGCGATGGGGGAAGCTGTGTCTTTTGGGTAGTGGCTGCCTGGTGGGACGGGGGACTCCTTGTTTCTTGTGTGGCGGCTGGCTCCTGTGTCTGTCTCCGGGTGGCTGGAGGATGCTTCCAGCAGCCAGTTGCCCTCTCTGACTCCCTGATGCTCCTCAGCATCACATCCTCGCAAAGCTCTGCCACCAGGCTGAGCAATTCTTCAGCCTGGGCACACCTCCCACAGGCATACCCAGCGCTGCTGCTGTCAGACACTGACAGAAGACTCGGGCACAGCCTGCAGCCCAAGAGCGGGACGGCCGCGTGTTTCCCCGACACCTCCGTCTGGGTCGCCACGTCGCTAGCTGTGGCTGGAGAGGCCGCGAGAGCTGCGGAGGCCATGGCTTTCTGCGGGGTGGATACCATGGCTGGGCTCTTCCCACGCAGCGGACAAGCACGGATGGCAAAGACCGTTGCGACAGACCGTTAGCAAAGACCGCTAGATGGGGATCCCACCACTTCCCTGGGCAGCCCGTCCCGAGGCTGGAGAAGCCTCTCCAGGAAGAAACTCTTCCTAACAGGCAAGCCTGCTGCAGCTGGAGCTGCACCCTGCGCATTGCACGCTGGCTCCGCTTTGGCCACCAGCGGGTCCCTTGTGGGGGAGCCAGCTCCATCCCGCTTCTGGCAGAAGCCGTCCCTGCAGCTCCCCTTCATGGCCTTGCCACGTCAGCCCAACGCACTTCCCCGCTCAGCATTGCTCTGCCCAGTGCCGGTTGGTTGCTGAGGGGATCATTTGTTTCCTTTGTTTTGGAGGGGAAAAGTCTTTACAAGGGAAGGTAGTGACAGGAGAAGGGGTGACGCTTCTATACTTCAAGAGGGTAGACGTAGATCAGACTTGAGGCAGACGTTCTTTGCTCAGAGAGTGCTGAGGCACTGCAACGGCTTGCTCGGAGAAGCTGTGGATTCCCCTTTGCTGGAAGCAGTCAAGACCACATTGGACGGAGGTTTGGGCCTCCTCAATTAACGGCAGGTGTTCGTGGCCATGACGGGGCATGGTGGGAGGGGTAGTGTGACTGGGTGGTCGCGAGGGACCCTTCCAACCCAAACCATTCTGCGATCCTGTGGTTCCAAGGTGGTGTCCAGCAGGACCCCAGCTCCTTCCCAGCAAAGCCCTTCTCCCCAGCTGGACAGCTCCCAGCGAGTGCTGCTTCCTGGGGCCGTTCTTGCTCAGCTGCAGGACTTTGCCCTTCACCTCGTTGAGCTTCTTGGGGTTCCTGCCTTGTCTGGGCAGCGGGCAGCTGCAGACGTGCAGGCCTGGAAATGGGCAGCATGCGTTTTTGGGGGGAGCAGCTCAGTAGTGCCTTGTTCGTGGGGAAAAATCACACCAACACCGACACCCCAGCTGGCCCTGTGAAGGGCTGCATCGACGTATCCTTCTGCCACCTGTCTGAAGCCATTGGCCTTCAGGCCCAGCGGACACACGAGGAAGTGGTGGGAATATCAGGAGGCAAAGGGGGAGGAAGCAGCGAGGGTAGGGACAGAGACACCAGCTGTGTTGTCACAAATACTGAGACATTTTCTGCAGTTTTCATGGCTTTATTTGCTGTCTAAAAGCCTTAGACTGCTGTGAGCCTCCCTGTTCTCCCCCGGTTGCCGGCAGTGCCCCATCTGCTGGCCCAGCCCCAGCTAGGCCAGCTCCTGGGGCACTGCGCTAGTGTCGCCGGCGGGGTGGCCTCTTTGCGGGTGGGGCAGAGTCCTGGGAAGTGGGGGCCCTCCTCTTTGCAGCTCGCCGGGGCCCCCTGCGTCTTTGGTCCCTGCCCTGGCCGGCACTGGAGGGACCGGCCGCGGCCTCCTCTGGCTCCTCCGCTGGCGCTTGTTGGTTTCCAGGCGCAGGAACCGGGGTGGATGGACGGCGGCTGGGTCCCCGGCAGAGGGCAGCGGATGAGGTGCCAGGGAGCTCCTGTGCGTTGCTTCCCTCGGAGCTCTCTGGGCCGGCTGCTGGTGTCCCCAGTGATGCGGCGGCGTGGCTGGGGACTGCTGCAGGGCTGCCCTCCTGTCCTCCGGCAGCTGGGGAGGCCCCCAGGCCCAGGATGTTTCGGGCCTCCCCGCTGCAGCGCTGCACGGCAGCGGCAAGGAGCCGCTGCACGAAGCCGGCCGTCTGCCTTCCCAGGGAGGTCCTGAGCAGCAGGGCGAGGGCCCCCTCGTCCAGGCCAAAGAAGCGCAGCCCTGAGATGACGTTGCGCTGCGCTTCTGAGGCTGCCCTGCCGCCATCCCCGAGGAGCTGCCCCAGCTCGTGGCGCAGCCAGGGCAGCAGGGGCTGGAGCACAGCAGGGTAGACGCGGAAGAGGGACGCCCAGACGAAGGGGTGGAGGCCGCCCACAGAGGCTGTGGGCACTGGTCCTGCAGCCTCTGGTCGGGCAGCTGGCTGGGCAGGAGCTGCGTCTGCATCTGCCTGCTGGGCGCTGACCGGTGCCTCCGCAGGTGGTGGGATGACGAGCTCCTTGAAGCTGTTGTCCGCCCGCACCGAGTGCACGATGGAGCTCACCCTGCGCTTGCAGAGGGGGCACTCGGGCTTGCTCTCAGCCCACCGCTGGATGCAGGCGAAGCAGAAGCGGTGGAGGCACGGCAGCACGTAGCTGGGGTTCACCCAGCTGTCCAGACAGATGGGACAGCGGGTGTCCAGCTCCGTGGCCATGCTCTCCACCTGCTGAGGTGAGCTGGGGAGAAGTGGCGATGACGAGCCGCTCCCTCTCACCGGCGCTGCAGCAGCAGGAGTCACGCTGCAAAAGGCAGACAAGAGGCCATGGTCATGGGCTGAGCCGGGGGCGGCTGCAAGAGTTGTGCAGCTCCCTCCAGGAGGAAACCCTTCCAGCTGCCCAGGGCCCAGGGCGGGGAAGGTGTCCCCACCGCGCTCACCTCTGCTGCTCTGAGCACTCGTCCCGGGTCTCCCGACGGCCCGAACGACGCAGGGCCGCGGAAGAAGCTCCGATGGCTCTGGGAAGGGCACTGAGAGCTACTGCAGCAACTCCCAGGGCACGACACCAGCACCAAGGCCAACCTCGCTCCTCACTCCAGACCTCACGGAACCGCTCAGCCGGAGTGCGGGCACTAGCCGGCGCGGTGGGACTCTGCGCCCGCATATGAGCAGCGAGGGCCACGCAGTCACAATGCGTCGCTCACGGCTCTCACAGGGCATCGCTCGGAGCCATCACAATGGGCCGTCCTGCCCCGCAGCGCTCGCTCTGGCAGGGCTCTGGCCCCGGCACCTGCGTCTGTGCCTAGCACAATGTCATTACCACTCTGCCCCACAAAGTGGTTGTCTTCTTCTGGGCATCAGTGTTCTCCACCAGTCTCTGCAGCCTTGGCCGTGTCTCCCCAGGGCACCATCAGCTCACCCTGACCACGGCAGACATCTCCAAGTCCATTCGACGGCAGTGTCCAGTCAATAAAACCTCACGCCTGCCTTTGAGGCAGCACCACACAGTCCCACAAGCTCTCCCCACCCTCCAGCTCTGCTGGCCAGTTCTCTGAGTTGCCCTGCTTCTTCCCACGCCAAGCCAAAGGCAGCCCTTGACTTGTTCTCAGTGTTTTTCTCCCTTCTTTTTTTCTGGGGTCATCTAGAACATCTAGAGCAGATGACCCCAGAGAGCGGTCAGCACTTGTCATCCTTTGGGGGTCCTGGGTGGGAGAGACATCAGCAAGCCAGAGGGGTTCAGGAGAGGCCACTGATGCGGTGGGGCTGGAGCACTTGCCCTGTGAGGAGGGTGCGTGGAGCTGGGGCTGGCTCAGCATGGACCAGAGGAGGCTTAGGGACACCTGACAGCACTGCCTGGTGCCTGGGAGAAGGGATGACAGGGATGGGGACAGGCTCTTCCCAGCGGTGCCTGGCAACAGGAGCAGAGAAAAGCAGCATCAGCTGGGACTGGGGAGGTTCAGGCTGGAGATCAGGAAATACCAAAAGTTCTGTGAGGCTCACAAAACACCTGAACGGTTTGTCCAGCAAGTTGTTGGCATCCCAGAGCTTGGAGGTTTTTGAAACCTGCGTGGGCCCAACCCAGGGCACAAGTGTCACAAGCCCGTGTAGGGAGGGACTCCTGTGGAAGTCCAGGAAGATACAGCATTGCCAGTGTGAAATCCAGCAAACATTTCCAAATATGCAAGAAATTCCAGAAATAACTGTTTCAGAGGGTCCATTGGCTGCAGAGCTTCACCCAGCTCAGCTTTTCCCCAGGTTCCTGCTGTGTGTCTGCAGGGTCCGATGTGGCTCTGCCATTGGGACCTGGCTCTCACTGGAGGACCCTCCAGCAACTCTTGGTGCTCCAAAGCAGCAGTGACTCCAAGGTGGAGTCCAGCAGGACCCCAGCTCCTTCCCTGCAAAGCCCTTCTCCCCAGCTGGACAGCTCCCAGCGAGTGCTGCTTCCTGGGGCCGTTCTTGCTCAGCTGCAGGACTTTGCCCTTCACCTCGTTGAAGATCTTCCCCGCTGTAGCTGGGAGGAAGAGCGGAGGCAGATCTGGGCCTGGACAAGTCCAGGCTGGTGATAGGGAAAACCAGAGAAGTCTTCTCAGGGTTATGAAGAACAGTCAGGAAGCCCTGTCAGGCTTAGGAGTGGGTTTTCTAGCAAGTTGGGGTCACCCCTGAGCATGGGGGTTTTCAAGAGCTGAGCAGACCCAGCCCAGAGCACAAAGGAGGCCACAAACCTGTGGAGGGACACACGGGGAAGTCCCGGGAGGGAAAGCGTCGCCCGTGTGAAATGGAGACAGGGTTCCCAAATGAGCTCACTGCAGCCCAGGCAAGGCACAGAGGCTCTACCGATGCAGAAGGCCCAGCTCCATGGGGTGCTCTCTCCTCAGGGCGCAGAGCCCCTGCGAGAGCACACGTCCCCTCTCTGTGGAGCTCCGAGCAGGGCTTTCAAGCCCTGTAGGAGCAGAGGGCCAGGTGCCATGGTGCTTGATTTAGGGAAAGGGCACCATAAAAGGCCCTGGTACCAGCAGTGGTGGGACATGAGTGAGCGGAAAGAGGTCCAGCAGGAGCAAGCAACCCAGCTCAGAGGTGCTCAGCTCAGCACCAAGAAGCTGACTCATCTATAGCACCAGGCCCCACGGTGCTCAAGGAAGGGAAAAGGTCCCCTGCAAGAGTAGAGGGCTCAGCTCCTTCTGCTCTGGAGCAACAGGCACCCAGAGAGCTCAGCTCCAGGCCCCACGAGGGACAAATGGTGGCAAAGAGGCTGTGCAAGAGCAGCCAGAGCAGCCCCCCAGCGCTCTGCTGACGACAAAGAGGCTCTGCAAGAGCAGTGGGCAAGGACAGCTGACCCAAACTGCCAAAAGGGATATCCCATACCAAACTGGGATACCAATACAGACGATACCAAACTGGGTGGAGCTGTTGACTCCAGCGAGGGTGCTGAGGCCCTGAAGAGAGACCTAGACAGGTTGGAGAGCTGGGCAATCACCAACAATCTGAAGTTTAACAAGAACAAGTGCCCGATTCTGCACCTGGGAAGGGGCAGCCCTGGCTATATGTACTGCCTGGGGGTGAGATGCTGGAGATCAGCCCTGCGGAGAGTGATCGCGGGTTCTGGTCAGCGGCGAGCTGAACACGAGCCGGCAGTGTGCCTGGGCAGCCAGGAGGGCCATCCGTATCCTGGGGTGTATCAGGCACCCAGCCAGTCGAGGCGTAGGGGGTTTACGTGGCAAGGGTTTTGTAGCAGAGGGCTGCCGTGGTGCCCTCTGTGAGAAGAGCCCAGCAGCCGCCCCGTGTTAGATGAGGGCCGATTTCAGCCAGATCCAAAGGGACCCGCTGCTGCCCAGAGCCGAGCCAGTAAGCGATGTCTTTTGCACCTCTGTGAGAGCAGGTTGAAGTAAAGGAAGAAACAAACCAACAAACAAAAACCAACAAACAAACAAAAATCTACTGCACACCAGCACGTGGTAGGGTGAGGAGTGAGAAGCAGCCCTCCAGGACAGTGCAGCAGCGGGGCAGGTGGTGCTCCAGGCAGGCAGCAGCACTTTCCGTAAGGCCTGTGCAGAGAGAGGCCCCTGGAGGAGCAGGCTGTCCCCCTGCAGCCCATGGGTGCCACATGGAGCACATCTCCACGCTGCCTCATCTCAATCCTTCTGATAATCTGGCAGGGAAGAAGACTGGTGTGGCTGAACAGGGAACTTTTGCTGAGTCTCCGGGAGAAAGAGAGTCTGTATCCAGTGGAAGAAGGGACAGGCAACTCGGGGAGAGTACAAGCAGTTTGCTAGCACATGCAAAGAGAGAATCAGAAAGGCTACAGTCAAACATGAGTTTAATCTGGCCACTATGGTAAAGGATAACAAAGAAGGTTTTTCCCGATATATTTACAGTATGAGGAGGGCCAAGGAGAATCTCCGTCCTCTATTGGACTCAGGGGGGAAGACGAGTACTGAGCATAAGGAAAAGGCTGAGGTTCTGAATGCCTTCTTTACATCTGTCTTTCCTAGCCAGACCACTTATCCTTGGCGTACTCAGCCTCCCGACCTGGAAGTCTGGGATGACGAGCAGAAGAAACCCTTCACAGTTCAGGGGGAAACAGTCCAGCTCTCAGGGGGAGACCTGCAGCTCCCCCTGGACTGTCAGTGTCTCATGGGGCCAGGTGGGATCCACACGAGGGTGCTGAGGGAACCAGTGGATGTGATTGCTGAGCCGCTTTCCAGCATCTCTCAGCGGTCGTGGTCATCCGCAGAAGTCCCAGATGACCTGAGGCTTGCTAACATGATGCCCATCTCTAGGAAGGGTCGGAAGGAGGACCCGGGGAACTACAGGCCTGTCAGCCTGACCTGGGTGCCAGGAAAGGAGGTGGAACAGGTCATCTTGAAGGCAATCGCACAGCATGTGCAAAACAAGCGCAGAATCAGGCGCAGTCAGCGCGACATCATGAAAGTCAAGTCCTGCCTGACCAACCCCATCTCCTTCTCTGACCGGGTCACCTGCCTAGCGGATGACGGAAAGGCTGTTGACATAGGAAAATCTTTTGCCTTTATGTAATGCAACAAAATTAAATGTTTAAATATGTTACTTAAAAAAAAAAAATAACTAACTTCAAACAATGCTCTTTATTTGTGTGTATTTTTTCCCTACTGTGTTGTCTCAATGTTAGTTTGTCAACACCAACTTGATAGGCTATATACAAAATTACTTGAGACACAAGTGATCTCAAAAATTACCGAGCTTATTCCTGTCACCTCAAACCACGTATTCCTCATTCATATATGTAGAATCTAATGTTGGAATAGGATAAGTTATAGTTTTATACTAGACACTGAATAAATAAAATTGCCATGGCTCTTTTGGCTACAGACACTTCTTCTAGAGTATGTGAGTGAGTACAGAGAGCAGAGCCTCATCTATTGTCATCATGTTCATGAAAATGTCTTTGCTAGATTGGAATTGTTTCTTGGTATAGACTGTCATATACATTCATTTTTGTTTATATGTAATGTTACAGACAGAATACCTGCATTTGTTGGTACAGAAGATTGTATGCTGGGCCTGAAGTATTTTTCCAGAAATGAAATTTGAAGACCTTACTAGCAACCTTGAAGAATTTGAAGTGACAGCCAGTCAGCATCTAGTGTAATCAGAGATTTTGGGCTATGTTTTTCAAAAGTTACTTGTAATGGGGAGAGAGGGGAAACAAGGATCCTAATAGAGAAGCTGTTGAAGTAAGGGCTGGATGAGCCAAAAGTGAGGTGGATCAAAAAGTGACTGAATGGCTGGATCCAGAGGGTTGTGGTCAAACTCTAGCTGGAGACCAGCAATGAGTAGGGTACCCAAGGGGTCAATAATGGTTCCACTCCTCTTTAACATCTGTGTCAATAATCTGGAAAATGTGGTAGAACGCACCTTCAGAAAACTTGCACACCACATGAAACTACAGAGAGCGGCTGACTGACCAGATTGTCGTGTTGTTATCCAGAGGAACATTGACAATCTGAAGGACAGAGTGGCTGGAAAGCTGTGCAGAGGAAAAGGATCTGGGGGTGTTGATTGACACTCACCTGAACATGAGCTGTCAGTATGCCCAGGTGGCCAAGAAGGCCAATGGCATCCTGGCTTGTATCAGGAATAGTGTAGCCTAGAGAGTAGGTGACTGTCCCCCTGTACTCTGCTATGGTGAGGCATCACTTCAAGTACTGTGTTCAGTTTTGGACACATGAAATGTCCAAAAGAAAGACATCAAGGCCCTGGAGCATGTCCAGAGAAGGGCTACAAAGCTGGTGACGGACCTGGAGCACAAGTCCTGTGAGGAGCGGCTGAGGGAACTGGGGTTGTTTAGTCTGGAGAAGAGGAGGCTCAGGGGAGACCTCACCGCTCTCTACAGCTACCTGAAAGGAAGGTGTGGGGATCTGGGGGTCAGCCTCTTCTCACAGATAACTAGTGATAGGACTGGAGAGAATGGCTTGGGAGTTTCAGGATGGCAATTGAGAGAGAGTTCTTCTCCTGTAGAGTAGTAAGGCATTGGAATGGGTTGCTCAGGGAGGTGGTGGAGTCATTGTCTGTGGGCGTGTTGTGACTGCTGTGAGCCTTCTGGTCCCAAATGCCTGACAGCATGTGCCACACATGCCATCTCAGCCCCGGCATCGCCAGCTCCTGGGGCACTGTTGAAAAAGAGCAGTGAGTGCCCTTCTTTCAACGCCCTGCCTGCATGCACTGTTGTAGAAGCATATAATCTTCCAGGTTGGAAAAGACGCACAAGATTATCAGGTCCAACCATTAGCCTCACCTAGAGTCCCATGATGAGACCATGTCCTTTGGGCCACAACCACTTATCACTTAAATACCTCGAGAGATGGGGATTGCACCTCATCCCTGGGCAGCCGTTGCAGTGCTGAAGCACTGCAGTGCTGAAGCACTGCAATGGCTTGCTCAGAGAAGCTGTGGATTCCCCTTCGCTGGAAGTGGTCAAGACCACAGTGGACGGAGGTTTGGGCCTCCTCAATTAACGGCAGGTGTTCGTGGCCATGACGGGGCATGGTGGGAGGGGTAGTGTGACTGGGTGGTCGTGAGGGACCCTTCCAACCCAACCAGCGGCAAACATGACCTGTGCCCCTGATCCTTCAACCAGTCGACCTGAAGTCCCTTTCGATTGCTCTTGGACTTCTCCTTGCTACGTTGTCATTCCAGCCTTAAAAATCCATTAGCGGGTAGTAGTCAGAGGGCTGCAGCAGGCGAGTGACTTTCCTGGCAATGTCTCTTACCCGAGCCCCAGGGGGGCAACAGACTTCTGGGTGGGTTGGGTCCAGGCGGCAAATCTCTGTCCCTTTCGGCAGGGAGTCCCCCATGGTGATAACCATTCCGTCTTTCTAGACAGGAGATGGAGTGATGCGGGGGGGAGGCTGCCTTGTCTTTGGCACCCCCTCCAACCGGGATGGGCTTTCATCTCCATCGTTGTTTTGACTGTCAAGTTCTATGAGCCTCATACCTGTTACAGAAGGGTGGTCGGGAAGGTGAGGTGGGCAGGGAGAGGGCTCACCTACCATGCCGAGCAGAACCCAGCTTCCGTTGCCCTCCTTGACCTAGGTCCCCTCCTACTGCCTGGCGCGATGGGGGAAGCTGTGTCTTTTGGGTAGTGGCTGCCTGGTGGGACGGGGGACTCCTTGTTTCTTGTGTGGCGGCTGGCTCCTGTGTCTGTCTCCGGGTGGCTGGAGGATGCTTCCAGCAGCCAGTTGCCCTCTCTGACTCCCTGATGCTCCTCAGCATCACATCCTCGCAAAGCTCTGCCACCAGGCTGAGCAATTCTTCAGCCTGGGCACACCTCCCACAGGCATACCCAGCGCTGCTGCTGTCAGACACTGACAGAAGACTCGGGCACAGCCTGCAGCCCAAGAGCGGGACGGCCGCGTGTTTCCCCGACACCTCCGTCTGGGTCGCCACGTCGCTAGCTGTGGCTGGAGAGGCCGCGAGAGCTGCGGAGGCCATGGCTTTCTGCGGGGTGGATACCATGGCTGGGCTCTTCCCACGCAGCGGACAAGCACGGATGGCAAAGACCGTTGCGACAGACCGTTAGCAAAGACCGCTAGATGGGGATCCCACCACTTCCCTGGGCAGCCCGTCCCGAGGCTGGAGAAGCCTCTCCAGGAAGAAACTCTTCCTAACAGGCAAGCCTGCTGCAGCTGGAGCTGCACCCTGCGCATTGCACGCTGGCTCCGCTTTGGCCACCAGCGGGTCCCTTGTGGGGGAGCCAGCTCCATCCCGCTTCTGGCAGAAGCCGTCCCTGCAGCTCCCCTTCATGGCCTTGCCACGTCAGCCCAACGCACTTCCCCGCTCAGCATTGCTCTGCCCAGTGCCGGTTGGTTGCTGAGGGGATCATTTGTTTCCTTTGTTTTGGAGGGGAAAAGTCTTTACAAGGGAAGGTAGTGACAGGAGAAGGGGTGACGCTTCTATACTTCAAGAGGGTAGACGTAGATCAGACTTGAGGCAGACGTTCTTTGCTCAGAGAGTGCTGAGGCACTGCAACGGCTTGCTCGGAGAAGCTGTGGATTCCCCTTTGCTGGAAGCAGTCAAGACCACATTGGACGGAGGTTTGGGCCTCCTCAATTAACGGCAGGTGTTCGTGGCCATGACGGGGCATGGTGGGAGGGGTAGTGTGACTGGGTGGTCGCGAGGGACCCTTCCAACCCAAACCATTCTGCGATCCTGTGGTTCCAAGGTGGTGTCCAGCAGGACCCCAGCTCCTTCCCAGCAAAGCCCTTCTCCCCAGCTGGACAGCTCCCAGCGAGTGCTGCTTCCTGGGGCCGTTCTTGCTCAGCTGCAGGACTTTGCCCTTCACCTCGTTGAGCTTCTTGGGGTTCCTGCCTTGTCTGGGCAGCGGGCAGCTGCAGACGTGCAGGCCTGGAAATGGGCAGCATGCGTTTTTGGGGGGAGCAGCTCAGTAGTGCCTTGTTCGTGGGGAAAAATCACACCAACACCGACACCCCAGCTGGCCCTGTGAAGGGCTGCATCGACGTATCCTTCTGCCACCTGTCTGAAGCCATTGGCCTTCAGGCCCAGCGGACACACGAGGAAGTGGTGGGAATATCAGGAGGCAAAGGGGGAGGAAGCAGCGAGGGTAGGGACAGAGACACCAGCTGTGTTGTCACAAATACTGAGACATTTTCTGCAGTTTTCATGGCTTTATTTGCTGTCTAAAAGCCTTAGACTGCTGTGAGCCTCCCTGTTCTCCCCCGGTTGCCGGCAGTGCCCCATCTGCTGGCCCAGCCCCAGCTAGGCCAGCTCCTGGGGCACTGCGCTAGTGTCGCCGGCGGGGTGGCCTCTTTGCGGGTGGGGCAGAGTCCTGGGAAGTGGGGGCCCTCCTCTTTGCAGCTCGCCGGGGCCCCCTGCGTCTTTGGTCCCTGCCCTGGCCGGCACTGGAGGGACCGGCCGCGGCCTCCTCTGGCTCCTCCGCTGGCGCTTGTTGGTTTCCAGGCGCAGGAACCGGGGTGGATGGACGGCGGCTGGGTCCCCGGCGGAGGGCAGCGGATGAGGTGCCAGGGAGCTCCTGTGCATTGCTTCCCTCGGAGCTCTCTGGGCCGGCTGCTGGTGTCCCCAGCGATGCGGCGGCGTGGCTGGGGACTGCTGCAGGGCTGCCCTCCTGTCCTCCGGCAGCTGGGGAGGCCCCCAGGCCCAGGATGTTTCGGGCCTCCCCGCTGCAGCGCTGCACGGCAGCGGCAAGGAGCCGCTGCACGAAGCCGGCCGTCTGCCTTCCCAGGGAGGTCCTGAGCAGCAGGGCGAGGGCCCCCTCGTCCAGGCCAAAGAAGCGCAGCCCTGAGATGACGTTGCGCTGCGCTTCTGAGGCTGCCCTGCCGCCATCCCCGAGGAGCTGCCCCAGCTCGTGGCGCAGCCAGGGCAGCAGGGGCTGGAGCACAGCAGGGTAGACGCGGAAGAGGGACGCCCAGACGAAGGGGTGGAGGCCGCCCACAGAGGCTGTGGGCACTGGTCCTGCAGCCTCTGGTCGGGCAGCTGGCTGGGCAGGAGCTGCGTCTGCATCTGCCTGCTGGGCACTGACCGGTGCCTCCGCAGGTGGTGGGATGACGAGCTCCTTGAAGCTGTTGTCCGCCCGCACCGAGTGCACGATGGAGCTCACCCTGCGCTTGCAGAGGGGGCACTCGGGCTTGCTCTCAGCCCACCGCTGGATGCAGGCGAAGCAGAAGCGGTGGAGGCACGGCAGCACGTAGCTGGGGTTCACCCAGCTGTCCAGACAGATGGGACAGCGGGTGTCCAGCTCCGTGGCCATGCTCTCCACCTGCTGAGGTGAGCTGGGGAGAAGTGGCGATGACGAGCCGCTCCCTCTCACCGGCGCTGCAGCAGCAGGAGTCACGCTGCAAAAGGCAGACAAGAGGCCATGGTCATGGGCTGAGCCGGGGGCGGCTGCAAGAGTTGTGCAGCTCCCTCCAGGAGGAAACCCTTCCAGCTGCCCAGGGCCCAGGGCGGGGAAGGTGTCCCCACCGCGCTCACCTCTGCTGCTCTGAGCGCTCGTCCCGGGTCTCCCGACGGCCCGAACGACGCAGGGCCGCGGAAGAAGCTCCGATGGCTCTGGGAAGGGCACTGAGAGCTACTGCAGCAACTCCCAGGGCACGACACCAGCACCAAGGCCAACCTCGCTCCTCACTCCAGACCTCACGGAACCGCTCAGCCGGAGTGCGGGCACTAGCCGGCGCGGTGGGACTCTGCGCCCGCATATGAGCAGCGAGGGCCACGCAGTCACAATGCGTCGCTCACGGCTCTCACAGGGCATCGCTCAGAGCCATCACAATGGGCCGTCCTGCCCCGCAGCGCTCGCTCTGGCAGGGCTCTGGCCCCGGCACCTGCGTCTGTGCCTAGCACAATGTCATTACCACTCTGCCCCACAAAGTGGTTGTCTTCTTCTGGGCATCAGTGTTCTCCACCAGTCTCTGCAGCCTTGGCCGTGTCTCCCCAGGGCACCATCAGCTCACCCTGACCACGGCAGACATCTCCAAGTCCATTCGACGGCAGTGTCCAGTCAATAAAACCTCACGCCTGCCTTTGAGGCAGCACCACACAGTCCCACAAGCTCTCCCCACCCTCCAGCTCTGCTGGCCAGTTCTCTGAGTTGCCCTGCTTCTTCCCACGCCAAGCCAAAGGCAGCCCTTGACTTGTTCTCAGTGTTTTTCTCCCTTCTTTTTTTCTGGGGTCATCTAGAACATCTAGAGCAGATGACCCCAGAGAGCGGTCAGCACTTGTCATCCTTTGGGGGTCCTGGGTGGGAGAGACATCAGCAAGCCAGAGGGGTTCAGGAGAGGCCACTGATGCGGTGGGGCTGGAGCACTTGCCCTGTGAGGAGGGTGCGTGGAGCTGGGGCTGGCTCAGCATGGACCAGAGGAGGCTTAGGGACACCTGACAGCACTGCCTGGTGCCTGGGAGAAGGGATGACAGGGATGGGGACAGGCTCTTCCCAGCGGTGCCTGGCAACAGGAGCAGAGAAAAGCAGCATCAGCTGGGACTGGGGAGGTTCAGGCTGGAGATCAGGAAATACCAAAAGTTCTGTGAGGCTCACAAAACACCTGAACGGTTTGTCCAGCAAGTTGTTGGCATCCCAGAGCTTGGAGGTTTTTGAAACCTGCGTGGGCCCAACCCAGGGCACAAGTGTCACAAGCCCGTGTAGGGAGGGACTCCTGTGGAAGTCCAGGAAGATACAGCATTGCCAGTGTGAAATCCAGCAAACATTTCCAAATATGCAAGAAATTCCAGAAATAACTGTTTCAGAGGGTCCATTGGCTGCAGAGCTTCACCCAGCTCAGCTTTTCCCCAGGTTCCTGCTGTGTGTCTGCAGGGTCCGATGTGGCTCTGCCATTGGGACCTGGCTCTCACTGGAGGACCCTCCAGCAACTCTTGGTGCTCCAAAGCAGCAGTGACTCCAAGGTGGAGTCCAGCAGGACCCCAGCTCCTTCCCTGCAAAGCCCTTCTCCCCAGCTGGACAGCTCCCAGCGAGTGCTGCTTCCTGGGGCCGTTCTTGCTCAGCTGCAGGACTTTGCCCTTCACCTCGTTGAAGATCTTCCCCGCTGTAGCTGGGAGGAAGAGCGGAGGCAGATCTGGGCCTGGACAAGTCCAGGCTGGTGATAGGGAAAACCAGAGAAGTCTTCTCAGGGTTATGAGGAACAGTCAGGAAGCCCTGTCAGGCTTAGGAGTGGGTTTTCTAGCAAGTTGGGGTCACCCCTGAGCATGGGGGTTTTCAAGAGCTGAGCAGACCCAGCCCAGAGCACAAAGGAGGCCACAAACCTGTGGAGGGACACACGGGGAAGTCCCGGGAGGGAAAGCGTCGCCCGTGTGAAATGGAGACAGGGTTCCCAAATGAGCTCACTGCAGCCCAGGCAAGGCACAGAGGCTCTACCGATGCAGAAGGCCCAGCTCCATGGGGTGCTCTCTCCTCAGGGCGCAGAGCCCCTGCGAGAGCACACGTCCCCTCTCTGTGGAGCTCCGAGCAGGGCTTTCAAGCCCTGTAGGAGCAGAGGGCCAGGTGCCATGGTGCTTGATTTAGGGAAAGGGCACCATAAAAGGCCCTGGTACCAGCAGTGGTGGGACATGAGTGAGCGGAAAGAGGTCCAGCAGGAGCAAGCAACCCAGCTCAGAGGTGCTCAGCTCAGCACCAAGAAGCTGACTCATCTATAGCACCAGGCCCCACGGTGCTCAAGGAAGGGAAAAGGTCCCCTGCAAGAGTAGAGGGCTCAGCTCCTTCTGCTCTGGAGCAACAGGCACCCAGAGAGCTCAGCTCCAGGCCCCACGAGGGACAAATGGTGGCAAAGAGGCTGTGCAAGAGCAGCCAGAGCAGCCCCCCAGCGCTCTGCTGACGACAAAGAGGCTCTGCAAGAGCAGTGGGCAAGGACAGCTGACCCAAACTGCCAAAAGGGATATCCCATACCAAACTGGGATACCAATACAGACGATACCAAACTGGGTGGAGCTGTTGACTCCAGCGAGGGTGCTGAGGCCCTGAAGAGAGACCTAGACAGGTTGGAGAGCTGGGCAATCACCAACAATCTGAAGTTTAACAAGAACAAGTGCCCGATTCTGCACCTGGGAAGGGGCAGCCCTGGCTATATGTACTGCCTGGGGGTGAGATGCTGGAGATCAGCCCTGCGGAGAGTGATCGCGGGTTCTGGTCAGCGGCGAGCTGAACACGAGCCGGCAGTGTGCCTGGGCAGCCAGGAGGGCCATCCGTATCCTGGGGTGTATCAGGCACCCAGCCAGTCGAGGCGTAGTGGGTTTACGTGGCAAGGGTTTTGTAGCAGAGGGCTGCCGTGGTGCCCTCTGTGAGAAGAGCCCAGCAGCCGCCCCGTGTTAGATGAGGGCCGATTTCAGCCAGATCCAAAGGGACCCGCTGCTGCCCAGAGCCGAGCCAGTAAGCAATGTCTTTTGCACCTCTGTGAGAGCAGGTTGAAGTAAAGGAAGAAACAAACCAACAAACAAAAACCAACAAACAAACAAAAATCTACTGCACACCAGCACGTGGTAGGGTGAGGAGTAAGAAGCAGCCCTCCAGGACAGTGCAGCAGGAGGGCAGGCGGTGGTCCTGGCAGGCAGCAGCACTTCTTCATCTTCCGGGTCGTGCACTTCAGCCACAACAAGGCTATGCACCACTACAAGCTTGGGGCAGAGTGGCTGGAAAGCTGTGCAGAGGAAAAGGACCTGGGGATGTTGATCGACCCTCACCTGAGCATGAGCTGGCAGCGTGCCCAGGTTGCCAAGGAGGCCAACGTCATCCTGGCTTGTATCAGGAATCATGCAGCCAGCTGGAGCAGGGAGGCGATTGTCCCCTTGTGCTCTGCTCAGGTGAGGGTGCACCTCGAGCACTGTATTCAGTTCCGTGCCCTTCAGCGGAAGAAAGACATCAAGGCCCTGCCTGGAGCATGTCCAGAGAAGGGCTACGAAGCTGGTGGCGGACCTAGAGCACAAGTCCTGTGAGGAGCAGCTGAGGGAATTGTGGTTGTTTAGTCTGGAGAAGAGGAGGCTCAGGGGAGACCTCACTGCTCTCTACAACCTTACAACCTCCTGAAATGAAGTTGTGGAGAGCTGGGGTTCAGCCTTTTGTCACAGATAACTAGTGATAGGACTAGAGGGAATGGCCAGGGTATTTTCTCAATAGAAATTAGGAGACACTTCTTTTCCTGTATTGTATTCAGGCCTTGGTTGGTGTTACCCGGGAAAGTGGTGGAGTCACTGTCCCTGCAGGTGTTTAAGGAAGAGTGGATGTGGTACAGAGACATGATTTATTGGGCAATATTGGTGGCAGGGGCATGGTTGTACCAAATGATCTTGGATGTCTTTTCCTACCTTAATGATTCTATGATTTTCAGTCCTGCGTGTGGTGAGGTGCAGCCCCAGTTACAAGGTGATGCTGGGAGTCACCCACATGAAAATCAACTTGGCAGAAAATGACCTGGAGGTCCTGCTAGACACAAAGTTGTTCATGAAGCAGCAATGTGCTCTTGCTGCTAAGAACGCTAATGGTATTTTTAGCTGTATGAGGAAAAGTATCACCAGTAGATCAAGAGAGGTGATCCTTCTGTTCAGAATTGAGGCCACACCTGGAGTATTGTTTTCAGTTCTGGACCTCCCAATAAAAGAAAGACTTGACCAAACTGGAAAGAGTCCAAGATAAGGCCACCAAGGTGATGAAGGCACTGGAGTGTTTCTCCTGTAAGGAAAGGCTGATACAGCAGAGACTACTTACCCTAGAGAAGAAGAAGTTCAAAGAAGGTCTTATCAATGCACTTGACCTTAAAGAAAACTGTACTGAACTTTTGGACCTTTGTGATTTCTGTAATTCTACAAGAAACACTAGTTATTAAATGAAGGAGACAATAGGTTTACTTCCAACGATGGGTATAAACATGTGGTAAAGTATATCTGATTGATTATGCCAGTGATTTTGTGCTATTCATGGCTTTATTGCTGCAAGGGATATTACTAGCTTGGTTGCATATGCTGGAAATAGCTTCCTTCTATTGCATTGACTGTTCCACACATCAGAAATTGGTCTACAGTCTAGCACAGAAACATAAAAAATGAGTGAAATTAAAAGATGCTCCTCTTCTGAAAACGAATACATATCTTTTAACATCTTATGTGGGAATACTGAACTTGAATTAAACTGAACTCATATTTCTGCATTAAAAAGATTTCAAGGACTAGATAACCAATCAGCCTGAAGTTTTGGCAACTCTCCTTCCTTCCTCCTGCTCCCTTCCCTCTCTGCCCCATCCCCTCCCACCCCAACCTTGTATTATAAATAGTTTTCGTACAAGTATAAGCATTGCTACAGAACTCTTTTGAAGTAGATTGTAGCTCTGTTGCCCTGCAACAGAAGTGTACTTCACTAATGTGAATGCTTTGGAACAGTATTATCATTTAGAAAAGAGAAAGTTCATTGTACATGGGTATTCTTTAAATATGCTGTTTAGATTTTTAAGTGGAAATATGTGAGTTTGGTCTGAGACAAACAAAAGAAACAGAAACATTAAATATTTTTTTGCTAAAGATAAAAGAATACCTGTAGCATCGTTAACTGAGGTGATGCTTAGCTGTTAGATGACCTGTTCAGATTATTTTTTTTATCACTGCGTACCACTTAGAGGATATAAATGCAATATCATGTTGAAATATATATCTTTGCTTGTTGTCTACGCTAAGCTTGACCATATTCTCGAACAGCATGAGGAAACCCCTTTCTGGTTTCTGCTACCAGCCTCAGTTCACTACTCTGAGCTGTTGTAAACTAGCAGAACGTTTGGGTCGTATTGTGTGATCTGAACTGCCCATTTGTCTTCTTCCAGGAGATCAATAGCAGAGAGACAGTGAGAAGATATGGGGGCACACTTATGCAGAGCATTCCATGGGGAAGGGGAGGGAGGGGGCAGTCTCCTTGACTGGTGTCACCTCTGATTGGAGTATAGTACCCCACTTGGGCATTACCAGTTCTGCTTACTGGAAAGTTACAAAGCAAAATCTTATTTTAAAAAATAAAATGCATTGTTTTAGTTTGCTGGAGTGTTTTTTAAAGAGAATGTACCTCCATTTCTGTCAGTAAGCCTGAAGATGCTGTTACAGCTGCTCTTTTTACCAGTGAGTAAAATCTGAGCTTTACTGAGAAGCACACCAGGCAATGATTTCATTTCATTCTGAGGTTTCAGAGAAAAAAAAAAAAAAAAAAAAAAAAAAAAAAAAAAAAAAAAAAAAAAAAACACCACTACTCCACTAATTCCAAGTTTTGGTGGTGGTGTGGGGCTGTGTGTGGGGAAGTATATTTGTAGCAGTGTAGAAGTCTCATATCGTATTGGCAAATAGGGAATAAGGATTCAAGGCATTCACACTCATTAAAGATGTTAAGATAGGAGGAAGCCTAAACTGCAATGACCACACCCTGTTTGCGTTTGTGATCTCAAGGGATGTGGACCTGGCTAAGAGCAAAATCAGGACCCTGTACTTCAGAAAAGCCAAATTCTAGCTGTTCAAAGAATTAGTGGAAGAGATCCCATGGGACACAGTACTTAGGGACAGAGGACCTGATCAGATCTGGCAACTCTTTAAGGATATTTTCTTTGTAGTGTAAGAGATCTCTATTCCCATACTTAATAAATAAAGCAGGGAGGTGAAAACTGGCATAGTTGAATAAGGATCTGCTGGTCAAACTTGTGCAAAAGAAATAAAGTCACAGATGGTGGAAACAAGGCCATTGTGCCCTGGGAAGAATATAAAAATGCAGTCTTGATGTGCAGGGATGGGATCAGGAAAGCCGAGGCACTGACAGAAATAAACTTGGAGAAAGATGCAAAGAATAACAAAAAGGGTTTCTACAGGTACTATGGCCACAAAAGAAAGACTAGGGAGAGTGTAGTGCTTCTGACAAATGAAGACAGAGAACATGTCTGATGACATGAATCCCAGGGTCCCAAGGGAATTGGCTGATGTAGTTGCCAAGCCTCTCTCCATCCTATTTGAAAGGCCTGGGCAGTCAGATGAAGTTCCTGGTAACTGGAAAAAGGGAAACATCACTCTCATTTTTAAAAACAGTAGAAAACAAAACAAGGGGAACTACAGACTGGTGAGACTCAGCTCTGTGCCTGGCAAGATAATGGAACAAAGCTTCCTGGAGGCAATGTTAAGGCACATGCAAGACAAGGAAGAATACAGAACAGCCAGCATGGCTTCACCAAGGATAAATCATGCCTGACCAATCTGGTGGCCTTCTACGACAGAGTCACTGCATCAGTCAACAAGGGAAGAGTGATTGATGTCATCTACCTGGACTTCTGTAAGGTCTTCAACACAGTGCCACATGACATTCTGATCTCCAAATTGGAGAGATATGGAATTGAAGAGTGGACTATTTGGGGGATAAGGAATTGACTTGATGGCCAAACCCAGAGAGCTCTATCAGTCAAATGTTCCATGTCCAGGTGGAGACAGGTAAAAAGCAGTGTCCTTCAGCAGTCTGTCTTGGGGCTGTTGCTTTTCAGCATCTTCATCAATGACATAGACGATGGGATTGAGCACACCCTCAGCAAATTTGCAAAAGACGCCAAGCTGAATGGTGTGGTTGACAACAAAGAACGAAGAGATGCCATTGAAAAGGACCTGGACAGGCTGGAGAAGTGGGCCCATGTGAACTGCATGAGGTTCAACAAGGCCAAGTGCAAGATGCTGCACATGGATCATGGCAATGCCAGACAAGAGCACAGACTGGGAGAAGAACTCATTGAGAGCAGCCCTGTGGAGAAGGACTTGGAGGTTCTGGTGGATGAAATGCTCAACATGAGCCAGCAGTGCGTGCTTGCAGCCCAGAAGGCCAACTGCATCCTGAGCTGTATCAAAATAGGTGTGACCAGATGGTCAAGGGAAGTGATTGTCCCCTTCTGCTCTGTTCTTGTGAGGCCCCACCTGGAGTGCTGTGGACATGTTTGGGGGCCCCAGCATAAGAAGGACACTGGTCTGATAGAGCGAGTCCAAAGGAGGACTACAAAGATGATCAGAGGGACTGGAGCACCTCTCCTATGAAGAAAGGCTGAGAGAGGTGGGGATGTTCAGCCTGGAGAAGAGAAGGCTTTGGGGTGACCTCATTGCAGCCTTTAAATACTTAAAGAGATCTTATAAAAAAGATGGAGATGGACTGTTTACTTGTGTAGATAATGATAGGACAAGGGGGAATGGTCTTAAACTAAAAGAAGGAAGATTTCGACTAGACACTAGGAGGAAATTCTTCACTCAGGGGGTGGTGAGGCATTGGCACAGGTTGCCCAGAGAAGCTGTGGATGCCCCATCCCTGAGGTATTCAAGGCCAGGTTGGATAGGGCTTTGGCCAACCTGGTCTAGTATGTGGCATTCCTGCCTATGGAAGGGGGGTTGGAGTTAGATGGTCTTTGAGGTCCCTTCCAACCCAAGATATTCTACAATTCTATGATTCTTATGTGGTCTGTTTTAAGCTCTATCAGTCAGCCAGGCTGAGTCTCTGTTTACTAGTGTATGTGAGATAAGGATCTCAAAATTCTCTGAATTAATGCTTGCAAGAAGCTGAGAGTTTTTTGATAAGTAGTGTTATAAAAGAGTGAAGAAATATTTTTAAGAACTCTACTTAAGTTACTTCTGTTTGTCATTTTATTGGCAGTAGGATAAGCAGTCCTGGATTTTCCTATTACATTCTTTTAAATATCACAAGCATGGAAACAGTATTATTTTTCTAAGGAAGATCATTGCAATGTAAAGATAATTTTTCTGTATATAGAAAACACCTCTGAAAAGCCAATACTGTAAGTTATATCTTATTTCAGTTTATTTTGTTTTGATGGGATTATTGTACAAGACTGCTTGCGTCTGCTGTACCTATTTTGTTGGGCTTGGAATGTTAAGTAGTTGTCTGTTGGCAGTAGTACATATATTTATTTTTTTTTACCTGACAGCGTCCTTGGGTGTAGCCAAGGTGATCAATGTAAAATGAATAAAATCTGGTTTTGAAGGTAAACATAGAATGTTTATTATTTCTTACACAGTGAAAACTTACGAATTCCAACAATGAATGTCTTTTTTTTTTTTTTTTTTTTTCCTGTGTCTTCATATAGCAGATGGTTCTATTATTACACTTAAGTTTTTGACATTTTTTATCTTACAGATTCATTTGAAAACCTGTAATGATGCATCCCCAAGTCTACAACAAAAAGAAATGGAGATCTTTGTTAAAAGAAATAATTGTTGACTAGAATATTATGTTAAAAAATAGTCATTGATTTTTAAATTGTTCCATTCTATCTCAATGTCACATGTCACAGAAGGATTACCTCTGCTACTCGTGCCCAGAAATAGGCCCACAATACTGCACAATACAGTACAATGCTGTAAAATGATGAGAAATTGTAAAAAAAAATATTGTTTTTCTTGTAATGCAGCATGGATTTAAAGACCATGACAATTCAAAAAACATTCTTGCATGTTCTCTTCTGTATATTTTTTCTTACTCCTTTCTCCTTCCTTGGTCTACTTATTGCTTTGCCTTTTTATCCTTGCTATCTTTCTACGTTTCCACACTCATTTCCTGTCTTTCCTTACTTTTGTTCTCTTGTTTTCCCATCACCATTCCCCAGAGCCTTTTACATTCAAGTTTATGGCCAGCTGATGATCATTTCAACTTTTACTTCTGAAAGCCAAAGCACAAATAAGAGGAGACAGACTGATCTCAGTGACTCCCTTCTTTAACTTTTTCTCTTGCCTGTTTTTACAGTTTCTAACAAAGTAACACTTCCCCTATCACACACACACACACACACACACACACCAAAAAAAAAAAAAAAAAAAAAAAAGAGAATAAAGAACCACTCAGAGAATGCAGCAGCATTACTCTGCTTTCCTGGGCCATTGAAGAGGTTATGGGATGAGAAAACCACTTTGGACTGGGAGTCACACCATTTCTCTTCTTTGTACCTCATTTTCTGAGAAAGAATACCTCACCTTGAAATCATGACAGTGTGAAATTATAGACACAATCTGGACTGTGATTGCAGGTTTTGTGTTCTAATGAAACATGTTGCTGTGTTGCTGTTGAGTCAGTCAAATTATTTATTTTCAGGTGTAATTATTTTCAGATCAGATAATTTTGCTTGATAAATTATTGGTGATAAATAGAAGTGGTCCCAGTCTAGAAAATATTGGGTAGGTGTATTTGTAGATAACACTTCTTGTGCTGTACTTATACATGCATATTTTATACCTCTGTAATTCTTTTTCTCAGTACACATTGTTCAGCACCTTTTCTCTTCTGTATCTGTACTCCTCCTGTTGCTGCTTTACTACTTACCCAGTGTCACTTTGGAGTGTTGTGTTACATTATGAGTGTGCTCAAAGGCTTTGAGATATTGGTATGACCAAAGATGATCCCCCTGTGATTTCTAATTGCTATCTAGAATCCAGAAGTTCCACAAAATAATTTAAAAGTTTTTCATACTGAAAAAAAGAAAAAAAGAAAAAAAAAAAAAAGAAAAAAAAAAAAGAATCACAGACACCATCATACAATTTACTTTTTCTGGGCAGTCAAAGAGTGGCAATGGCTATTGTGAAGAGGCACATCTGTGGAGAAATAATCACACTTACACAGAAATTAAGGCAGACCACATATGGACACTCCACTTGGAATGTTTTGAAACTAAGACTTGTTGGTTGAATTGAAGGGCTTTACTGATAGCGGGAGAGCGTAGACATGAGAAGTCTCATTTTTTGTCCTTTAATCCTCAGAATTATTAATACTGTTTAGCTCTCATTAACAAGTCAGGCATTTTTATCATCCAGCCGTATTCAAGATATACAGCTTTCTCCTACAATTCAGAACAGGAATTACATCTTCATTGTTTCTACAGAGAAAGACTGTAGCTCACCATGAGCTTCTGGCTGGCAATCTGGATGCACTGCCTAGAACATCCCTGAGCATGCAGCATTGAGTGGCTTTCATCTCACACCACCTATCACTGAAAGATAAACATCCAATCTAGGTTGTGTTTAGTCAGCAGTGATAGACAAACACCTTTAGAGGCCAATTCACCACATCCCAAGAGCAGTGTCTTATCACAGCCAAGTTGAATTGCCCTTTGCAATGATGACTAGCTTAACCTGATGTTTAACTTTCTGTGATGGCTGTATTTTCTTATAATGTTTGATCTTCTGCAGGTTCGTAATTTTTAGAGTAACCCGTGAACTGTCAAATGAGTTTGAGCATGTTTCCTGAACAGTGTTACAAACTTTGTCTGATTAAGGAGGTCAGATTAAGATGGTTGAAATGAAAACACAATATTGTTCTACACTTGCAGTTACTGAGAATAATACTCCAAATAACCATAAAACAGTGTAGACTTTAAGACTGAGAAGTAGGAACTAGCTTCTAAAGCAAATAATGCTGTCTCTGTCCCTGATTTGTATGTGTCACAGACCTCTAAAATGGACACTGATTCTTAACCTAATAGTAAGATGTGGACTATCTGAAGATTTCCGTTGGAAGCCATACAAAGAGAAAGAGAGAGAGAGAGAGAGAGAAAGAGAGAAAGAGAGAGGAACTTCTCAAAGGAGATGCAGTTTTCCAGTAGAAGATCTCTGTATCACTTGTTGCTAAGTTTGTTCATTTTCAACTTGGTATGTGCATTTCCATGACAACTGTGCTAAAGAGGAAGTTGTCTTCAAATGGGCACTTAGGGCCATATTCTTACAGCACAGTTCTTTCTGCAACTTCCCTTTAAGAAAATGATACAATTCACAAAAGAATGTGGTTCTCACTGCAAAAGGGGATGAGGAATATAAAGCACTATTCCCACTATTTCATGTGCATATGCATATGTAACAGTTGAGATTAAGAGAAACAGAGAAAATGTCCTTCAACTTGTGAGAGATGCCAAGGAGTAGCACAGCACTAACATAACTTTTTTTTGATGTGTTGACTAGGATCTGAAAATGAATATTTAAGAATATCCCTTTCAGACACCAAAACTGGAGGAGCAGTGATTTGCAACTAAATTATGAATTTACCATTATTTGGAATGACTGTTGTGTTTTAAAACACTAATAAGTATTAAGGCACACATATTGAGAATGAACAAACTGATACATTCTCCCATGAAGGGCAATGAAGCTAAATTTAAGCAACAACCTCGGAAAAGAGAATAGTAATCTTTTTCACTTGGGTAGAAAAGCTCCTTTTGCAGAGAAATCCCACTTAGTTCTGGATAGTCTTAAAAAGTCTAATCAGGATTTTTAATCTGGTTCAACCTGGAAATAAACTTTTTTTTTATTATTATTATTATTTTATTATTTGCCATCTTAATGTTATTATTATTATTTTTAAATCACTTAGACTTGAGATCTGAACACCTTCTAGTGGGGAATGCCCCTTCCCATGGCAGGTGGGTTGGCGTTAGATGATCTTCAACCCTTCAAACCATTCTGAGATCCTGTGAAAACTGCACTTAGCTCTAACGGGATCAGACACAGGGAATAGGAGTGCACGTAACAAGAGCGTTCGGCTCATCGATTTTCCTTCTCTTTTTTTTTTTTTTTTTTTTTTCTTTTTTGATTTTGATTCCTGAGAGCTGAGGTGGAATCAGACCCGCAGGCCTTCACCTGCCGGGTCTCCAGGTGCCCGCGGAGCCGCTGCAGCTCCGCGCTGTGCCCGAGGGAGGGCGGAGGCGACCCGTCCCGGCAGGTGTCACTGCTCCCCACAGCACCCGGCAGAGGTCCTCGGGCCGAAACCCACCCGCTCTGCCGGGAAGCCGGTGATGCTGCCTTGGCACAGCTTCCCCGTGCGGGAACAGCAGAGCCCGGACCTCCATCCCCGGGAAGAAACAGCGCTCAGTTTGCCCTGAGCAAAGGGCTTCTCCTTGCAACAGCCAATTTGGCAGATTACATACTATCCCGGGTATTTATGGTTGCTTTTTTATATTTAAAGCGTATCAACCAACGCTGCAGAAGGTGTGCTAAGAGGAGTTTTAGGGGATAGGATTGCGTTTGTCCGTCCTTCTGGGGCTCTTCTGCGAGGCAGTGCTTGCTTAGCTTGGCGAAACATTTTCCTTCCACGTCCGATTCGCCTGAAACGTGTGGGAAACAACCCAAATCCTCTCCCCACTTAATTTCGCGCGGGCACACGGCAGCGGAAAAGCCGTGATGTCCTTCCCCACCCGAGCGGTGCCGAGGCGGGGGGCACGGGACGTCTGTCTGTCCGGGCAGGGCTTCGCCCCTCGAGCACTAAAATCCACCCAGCTTTTACCAAACAGCCTCCCCGGGTAATTTTCACGCCGCACGAAAGGGACTGCACGGGGATTATTTGGGGAGGTGGTGCAGCCCTGCAGCGGCTGAGTGCTCGCCTGTCCCTCTGTCCGTCCGTCCGTCTTTCCGCCGGGGCGGTGGGGCTGGGGGGGGGCGGGCCGGGCTGGGCCGGCGTTTGGGGCGGGCGGAGGGAAGGAGAGGAGGGAGGGAGAAAGAGAAGGGAGGGAGAGGAGGGAGGGAAGGAGGGGCAGCGCCCCGCCGGCCCCGCTGCTCACACCGACCGCCCCTCGCCCGGCGCAGCGGCGGCGGGGACGCGGCGGCGGCAGCCCGAGCCCGGTCGGACGGGGCAGGTGGGCACGGGGCGGTCTGCGGGACGGAGGGGTGCGGAGGGGTGTGGAGGGGGGCTGAGGGGTCCTGAGGGATCCTGCGGTGACCACCGGTGTCCCCCCGTCCTTGCGGGGCAGCTGGCAGCAGCCCCGCGCGCATCCCGCTCCGCGTCGCTGATTTTTTTGGGGGGTCCGGCTCTCGTTGGCGGGGCTGCGGGTCTGGGGGTGTCGCTGCTGCCCCCCGAGCCCACGCTGCGGGGTAGGAGGCAGCTAGAAGCTCACCCCCTCCGCCGGCTTCGGGCGCGCTGGTTTGAGCGGTTTTATTTTGTTTTTCAAAGGTCACCATCGCTGTCTTGGAAAGCTTTCGGCAGTCCTGAACAGAGACTGAAAGTAGGGCGTACAGTGAGGGAGAGGGATGTTTGTGTGCGTATGTAAATAAGCATGACCTGCACATGGAAATGCACATCTGCCTAATAGCTTGACTTCGTTCCAGCAGACGTCTTCC
The DNA here is from genome assembly GCF_964211825.1 of Aythya ferina. Lineage (NCBI taxonomy): Eukaryota > Metazoa > Chordata > Aves > Anseriformes > Anatidae > Aythya > Aythya ferina. Next base: position 50,550,544 of record NC_140299.1, on the reverse strand, counting down.
TGCACAGGCTGCCTAGAAAAATTCGCACTTGTGTGGCATCCCGTACATATTTTGTTTTGGCTGCAGTCATAGAAGTGTAAATATTTCCTATTTTTTGTTTCAGCCAAGAAGGAGGCTCAAATTGGAAATGTAGGTACAAATCAGTTAGGGAAAACGAAACACCCCAAAATAGCTGCTTTTCCTAGAATGAGCTGGGAATGTCGTTTTATTTGTAATCTTATGAATTACTTAAGTGTTGCTGCCAATCTCTGAGTGTTTTCATGTAGTCAAAGCAGATGTGCAATTTCAGTATCCCTAAATGAACTCTGAAGTTTTGCTTGGGTACCCAACTTCTGATTAGACAGAGTTTAAAACCTCAACTTGGAATATGCCATCAGTACTGAAGGTGTCTGATGTTGTACTTTCTCAGGTTTGTAACTGCGATTTGGCAGCAGCAGATTAATATAATGACTATATGTAGGAAAAAATTATTTTACCCACCAGCTTGGGAAAAAAAAAAAAAAAAAAAAAAAAAAAAAAAAAGTCTGGAGAGTGACATTTCTTTCCCAAGAAGATAAACTACAGACCCGTGTGGAAAACTCTTAGATGCTTTGACTGACCCGCGTGTCTGTCGTGAGACTGAAACTGAAAGCTGGCTTCAGGCATCAGTTTCCCTGTCAACACCACTAAATGGCATTTGTGCCCAATAACACAATAATGGGAGGAAAGCAGACATAATTAGTCATGTGTGTTCTTCTTGAAGTGTGTAAGTGTGTGTGTGGGGAGGAGGGAGTATGCAACTCCAGAGAAAGAATTTAGGAAAAAACTGAATGGGTGGGCAAATTATCAGTTGCTACTCTGTGGACCTCCAAGTAAAATGGTGTTAGGAAGCCTGTTTTTGTCTTCCATCTCCATTGCCACAGGACCTGGAGTTGAGGACCCTTACAGGTCCCTTCCAGCTCAGGATATTCTGTGATTCCCTGATCTTGAGTCAGAAATGCTAGATGAGCAGGTGTGGTCTGGATTTTTCAATAGGCTGGACAAACAGTGTAATTTAGATACAAGTTCCTAGTTGTTCATACAACTCATGTGGCTGCACAGCTTCAGAACATCAGACCTAATCTAGTAAAATGTAGTATTTCACTTCTTACAAAGGAAACTGCAATCACCATGTGCCGTTGTCATACAATCAAATTTAAATGCAGATCACTCCCACAAGAGGTAGATCAGTTGCATCATGCTAACACTGATTGTTAATAATGCTTTGGAGACAGTACGACTTTGCATTTGAGTTCTTTGGATGCTGAATTTGTTAGTGTTATAGATTTAAAGGAATCTCTGGTGGAAGCTGAGCAGCTCCCAGGACTGGCAGTGAATTTTCTATTTCTTCCTCACTGGTGCAAATCCATATTTTGGGGAAAAAAAAAAAAAAAAATCACAACTGCTGGCTGCTCAGTGACCTATGGGAAGTGAGCTGGCTGTGTCTATTTAATTTTCCTGGAAATTGCCAATCATACTTGCACTGTTCTCCAGGGCAGGACACTGTACGTGTTTCAACCCTCCATAGGCAGCACCAGTAGACACAAACTGTGCTGCCTTTGCCTCTGTTATGTGATTTTTCACCCCCTTTGTATACCATGACTGTTTAGCTGCTGTAGCTGAAATACGCATAGCTAATGCCTACACTTCAAACATGATTAGAAGCCTGGACTTGTGTGGCAGGTATCCAGGGAGGGCAGAAGGTGGAGGAGGAAGGAGCCCAGGGGTGACAGTTTTGGCCTTGTGAGTGGTCCATTGGTGGCTTTCATAACAATGTTTTCCACAAAAGGATGTTCTACTAAATGGGGGTGTAGACCCAGGGAAGCAAAGGCACTTTAGCAAAAGCAGTTAGCTCAGCTGTGCAAAGAGCACAGGAACCACGCATTAACATACTTAAGTTTGATTAACATCTAACAGAGTTTGGAGTGGGCTTTTGACTGCAGCTGGTAAGTGTCCCTTAAATTTATATTCAGATTACTTGGCAGGAGTTTTGCACTATGTCTCTACATACCTTTTTGTTGTCTAGGCACTTTCACTTCTTCTCATTAGGGAAAGTAAGTGGCTTTTGAGGGGAAAAAAAAAAAAAAAGATTCTCTTCACATGTGATACAATTTTAGTCATAATTAGAGTAGGTTAATTCTTCTGTGGAGAATGCTGTAACATGGATGTGATATAGTTTGTTTTTTTAAAGAACACAGAATACAGCAATAAAAATCCACAGTGAACCTTTTCTTAGGTGTGGGGTGGAATAGAGCAGTGGAATTACAGTCAAGGTTCTTACACCCATATTCCCGTTAGGTGGTGTCTTGCTTGATGAACGATGCCAGTGGCACTAGATTTCACTATATGGTAGTTATGTTACCAACTGGCTGTCAGCAATACAATTTGGTTCTGATTTTTAATATTAAGAGGTTGGTTTCAGAGTAATTGGTACTCATATTTCCCTTCAAAGATTTGAAACATGCACTAGAATCAATATATCATGAACTTAGATGAAAAAATAATGCAATGATATCTATGATTAGATTCTGTTTCTGGATATTCCAAATGTTTTTCTTATGAAAAGAGTAATGTATGATCTAAAGCCATCTGTCAGAAAAGCAGGAGGAGTATTCTGGGCAAGGATTGGCTTTACTAAAATAGCTTTATTGATTGTGTCAGCATTCTTGTTAATTAACCCATTCAAACTGTCTGGATTTTAATTGATGTTTTGCTTGTGTAAGGATTTGTGGTTCATTCCTTTGGATGTACACATTAGGTTTATACTAAAATGTAGACAGCCAGCTCTTAGTGTTTTATCTGTGTTTTGTATCTGATTGTCAGAGAAATTAGCCCACAGTCAGCAATGAGGCACTAATTCTGAGTCTTTTCAATATGCAAGACAATGAAAGAATATAGATTGGTAATCAGAAAGCATAACTTTAACTTTGACATTGACTTGCTGTGTGACCTCAGAAAAGATGTTGATTTTTTTTTCCTGCGGCTGTAAAAGAACACTGCTCCTAACACTGCTACCAAATTATTTTTGTTGAAGAGATGCAAGTTAACATTTGCAAAGTTACTGGAATACAAAGACTTACTATAAAAGTATCTTATATTTAAAGTAGAAATACTAGCACTGCTAACAGCTGTAGGTTGTGCAGCTCTAGTAACAGGAGCTGTATAACAGCACAAAAACAAAACCAAAAATGATCTTGCCTTTTATAGTCTAAAATCTAAGACAAAAGACAATAGGAAAAAAAAAAAAAGGACAATGAAATCATAAAAACAGCTGTCAAGCCACAGTCATAGTATTGTCTAGAAAAATCATGAAAATATTTGAAGAGGTTAATGTAAGTTTTTTCAGGTACTAACAGTTCCTCCTAAGTGGGTGTCTTTAAACAGAAGATGGCACAAAACTGTTTCCCTGCAGAACTAGTATATTGCCAGTGAGGGCTGGTGCCATGGCCCTTCCAAAAAAGGGGTCAGCATCTTGTTGGATACAAGAAATGATGGGTATGGGAAGAGGCCATGAAAGGCACGAGTTATGAAAACAGGAAGCAATTCAGGAAGTGTTTCAGTGAAATAGCTGACATGTTGTCACATAGAAATGGGGAAATATTCTTTGTAGCAGTCTTCTGAAGGTATATGAAAAAGTATTGATCAGATTTCCAATTCACAAAAAAAAAAAAAAAAAGCTGCAATGGTCAGAAAGGTGTCAGACTGCACAAGAGCTTTGTGTGTGGATAGAAAGTTATAATTTGGACATTTGCAGGAAACATCCAGGAAAATTGAATTCAAAACATAGGAATATTTAGAGAGAGAACTATATCAAAGATGATTCATCAGACACTGGCCTGAATGGCTAAAAGGATGGTGTCCCACAGATACCGAGAAGGTTTTCAGAAGAGAGGAGATCACTCCAGCTTTAGTGGTAAAGAATTTCATTTGATGTCCCAAGAGGCAGTAAGTGAAATAGCTTGAGACTGTGTGTTGGCTCAGAGGAGTCATGAGCTTATGGAGATGCAGAAGGCAGAGTTGTCAGCCTGGTCTAGAGAAAACCAGCAGGGCTTTGTGGTGTCAGTGAAGGTGTCCAGACATGAAGATGGGGGATCCTGACCTGTCCTGGTGGTGTCTTTCAGGGGCAGTGCTGGTCCAGGAGGGAATGCTTGAAACAATAGCAGAGGATGCTGAGAGCATGGAGGGCTGGTTGATGAACCTAAAGAAAGAAACATGAACAAGAGAGCAATAATGTGTGCTTAGGGTGACTGACACATCTGTGAGCAGTAGTAGGATAGAATATGAAACCTGGGTTTAGCAGCAGTTATGTTGCTTTAAGGGACTATAAAGGAAAGAAAAATGAACTGGGCAGGAAACAAATAAACAAGCTGGTAGTTTGTTGTTTTATGCACACTCCCATGTCTTTTGGAAAGAAGCCATTGTTTTTTAAAGTTTTGCAAACATTGCAAGCACTATGCTGTAAGTTTTGCTACACTCCTTCAGGGTTAGATCCCATAAGCCCTCTTCAAAGTGAGTAGTACTATATCCCATAAGCAACAGTATGAGACAAATATATGCAGTGCAAAATGTTTCAAAGAGACGGTGAAGACATGAGGATGTAGTTCTTAATATATTTCAGTCTTAGCCTTGTGAGAAGACTTTGTATTAATGAAAACAAAGACATCTGTTTAGAGTCTCAATGAGTTCAGCATGTGCACAGCATCTTTTGAAGTTTCTCTTACACTAAAATCTTGTTTATCTACTTTTCAGGACATTTTTTGTAACAGAGTCTGATTGGGTGCTCAGTAAATTTAAAGGATTAACATAACAAGTAATAATATTTTCACCTGCTAAGTTACTCATATTTATCTTGTAGAAATATTTTGATATAAATTTTATCTTGCAAGCATTTTTCTAAGGTACAAGAGAAAAATATTCAAGGTGGAGAAAGGGAAAATTTCAAGTCAAAGCTGTCTCAGGCTGTTATTTGGAACAAAATACTTGACTACCAAAAGAGCCATGATGTAAAGCCATGATGAGATCTTCAGCCATAGTCTGCAGTGTGTCTGGTGATGCTGTCCACTGACTGAGCTCGGCAGTCACACCACAGCTCTGCCGCAGTGCTATCCCAGGTTTTGGGAGCTCTCCCAGAGCTCCCCAGCTTCAGCTCAGACCATGTGTGGGGGCTTCACATGAGGAACCAGCGTGTGCTCGAGGAAGCCATATGCTGCAGTCTCGTTGTGACATGCAGTTAAGACGTGGTCATAATTCATATCTAAAGATCAGGGCTGCAGGGTGCATCTGCCTTGCATTATAGACCCAGACAGGAACAATGAGGTTGTTAGCTGGTGGAACAAAGCAGAGGAATTCGCAGCTGTGATGCGGTGCTTGTCTTCTCCTAAGCTGGATTTCAGGGGGATCCCACTAACATGGTGGTATACTGGTTACATCACATACTGCAAAGGTGAACTAGATTGAATTTTTTTCTGTTTTCACTCAGTGTTGGCCTTATTCAGACCTTTTGTACCATAGCTGTCTGTTTTTTGTATTAAGCTCTTGAGTTTGATTTTGATTCATGCATAATGATTTAGCTGATAGTTATTTTACATTACTTGCCCCTTTCTTTACATAGAGAAGTTTTGGAATCAGTTGATTTGGATGACAGCTTTTGAATCCTTATGTTTAAAGTTTCAGAATTGCTAAACTGATTAACTGCAGGAGCGAAAGAGTCTTCATCACAGGGTTCTGCCAAAAAGAGCCCCCAAAGTGAACGTTTTGTGTGAAAGCATGCCTTGCAGTTTAAGCCTGGAGTGACAATAATTGTAACACAACACTGTTCATGTGACAGCCAGACAAAGAGGCCATTATGCATGGCTGGCTGGCATCAGATCCTCCGAAAGCCAATAGTCAAACTAAGCTTGGTAGCCCTGAGAATGTGAATATGCTAGAAGCAGTTGCATGTTAAAAAGAAGGAAAAGACATGTATGTGTCCATGTGTACACATGTAGGTGTGCCAAGGTCTAGTTAAACGGTACTACAAAATAACATAACTGGTTTGTGTATTGTTTTTGGAAGTTGCTGTCAGAAATCAGCAATAAATAAATAAATAAAAATGTAATGTAGAACTGAGAACAGACATGGTGGAAATCAGAAAGAGTATGTCAAGAGACCATGCAGATCTTTCAGTTCCTTTTGCCCTGTGCTTCTATACAGTGCACTTTTAAGCATGCATAATCGAGTTATAATTTCCCCTAGAGTGTTTACAAAACTTAGAACCACACTGGTCTGTCAACACATACATGTTATGGTTACTAGAACTTATACACAAATAATGGTCATGTGTGTTTGTGGGAAGCAGTTCTTTGGTGACTTAAAATCCCTCTTGAAAGGGTTCAAGTTGATATATGAAGAAATGTCTTTAATAACTTGTGAACTGCAGCAATCTTGGCCCCAGAGGCAGCATACTTGCATCAGACATTGTAAATGTACTTAAAAAATAGGATACAGCAGCTGGAGTGGAAAGCTCTTCAATTAGAAATGTATTTGTATAATACCAACTGTTTTGCCTTTGCAGCCCTGAGGGCTGGATTGTCTTCTCCAGCACACATGCAGTTGCACCCAATGCTGGCCAGATCTGCTGGGGATCATGCCTGGCAGAGGTGCCTTGGCCTCATTCCTCACATACTGCCATGCATTACCTTTTTTGTTTGAATTCTGATGGAAGACTATTCAACTTGCCCCTAAGCCCTCAGCTAAAGGGAAATGTGATTTACAGTGGTCTTTGCCTATTTGTTGGTATATTAGTACTAGTATAAAAACAGAGCGCTATGAGGTCAGTACCTTTAATTTCCTGAAAAGTTCAAATATGTGTTTTTCATTTGTGACTATTATAATTTTGAATATAGAATTCAGAATAAAAAATATTTCTGTATTCTGTGGTTGTGTTTTTTTTACACTGACACATAATTCTTACTCTGTTTACACTTTTCTAGTGAATATTTTACATTAGAAAAGCTTTTGAAGTGCTCAGAGAAAGAGAAAGTTTTTTTTTTTTGTTTTTTTTTTTTTTTGTAACTACTAACGGAGTTGTATTAAATAATTCATCTTCCTATTTATTCAGTCCTCTGTCATAAGGCTTTTTAGTGGAGGGTTTTTGTCTATACTTTTGGGAGAGGCTCTCACCAAAATTACTTATGCTTGTATTAAGAGTTCTGTGTCAGCAGAAGTAAGCTGGAGAGTGTTAGGCTGTATTTTGTGTTTGGGGTACAAATTATAAATCAAAAAGCATGGTATATTGATATCTGTATGTTAATAAGTGCCTGGAGAGCTGATTTTTGTTTCTTGCACTTGCACCAACAAAGGTCTGAGCTCTGCCCTGCTTCATCCAGCCTTTTGCCACCCTCACTTCCCACACACCAAAAACATCACTGTCAGGTGTTCTTGCAGGCTGTATATGTACTCAGCACAGATTATTTTTAATGACAAGTTGCATGTGGTTGAAGGTCAAAAGTGGAGACCTTAATGACTTTATCTGAATTTTGTATGTCAATAAAAATCCCATCTAATTTTGACCTGACCCCTGGACATTTTTTTGGTGCTTGTTGCTTCTTTCTTGTGCCTTTAGTACACATGAAGGACACTGAAGAGTTTTGTTGGGAAAATACCAGGAGGTGTTGGTTTTGGGGATCAAGACGAGCATAGTTAGACTCCTGACCAGCTTCTTCGATACTTAAGTTATGTATTTTAGTAAGTTTTTGTAATAGAAAAAAATATATAGTGAGGATACAATTACTTTAAAGGAGGCTATAGTTAGGCGGGGATTGATCTCATCTTCCAAGCACCAGGTGGGTGATAAGACAAGAGGAAATAGCTTCAAGTTGCACCAGGGGAGGTTTAGGTTGGATATTATTAAAATACTTCACTGAACAGGTTGTGAAGTATTGGAACAGGCTGCCTAGGGAAGTTGAGTCACCATCCCTGAAGGTCTTTAAAAAACATATAGATATAGTGCTTAAGGACATGGTTAAATAGTGAACTTGCCGGTGCCAGCTTAAAAATTGGACCAGATATATTAGAGATCTTTTCCAACCTAAATGATTTTATGATTCTGTGATACAGCCTAGCTGGCATCCAAGAAATTCATCCCATTGATAAAGAAACCTGCTGGGATGAATGGTTAGTGAGTCAGATGAATAAAGGCTTCCCAATAGTAAAGCAGGGCTAAATAGGCTAATAGGCTGTTTGGTTTTTCATTTGTTTGTTTTTGTTTTGTTTTGTTTGTTTGTTTTTGGTGGCGGGAGGAAAGGAGGTGTGTGTTTTTTCTCCCCAAACAGTACTCAAGAAAAGGATTTGGTACTTCTCCATATTTTTAAACTGTGTTAGGAGGATGACAGCCTGTGTAGGAGCTGGGTTTCCCTTTTCTCCTGCAAGTGCCATGGAAATGATGCTTGTGACCTCTGTATGTGCTGCCACTAAAGGATGTTTGTAGGCCACAGCACAGCCTTTTTACTGCAGTGGATTTTAATTATCCATATAATTTTTCTTTTTTTTCTTTTTTTTTTTTTTTGTGTGCATAAGAATCTCTTCAATTATAATGTCATTTCTAATGTCTTTAAAGTGCACATCATATGAAACAGGAAATTGTCCTGTTCCTAAAAACAGCAAAGCAAGAAGACTCTTCAAATTTGAAATCCATTTTCTCATGTGGCCATTATTCTCAGTGAGAGGAAATTGTTTTCAAATACCAACATTTGGATTTGTACAAATGAACTCATGTCCAAAGTATGTTTTTCTGTTAAGATCACATCTGTCTGTACTGTGTTTGTTTCTGAGGCCACAAAAGCAGGACATTTGAGTATGTATTTTAAAAATTAGAGGTAGGGCATAATGCTGAGATGGCACTGTATGTTTCTCGCTTATTTCATACAGTTTGGTGTCACTGTCTTTCATGACATAAGATCCCACAGTCCTGCCTGATGCTGTCAGATTCCCCCAATCTTTTGGAATTTTCTGATGCATTGAAAGTATGCAAAATACTATGCTTGGTGACTATTATTATACTTTTATTATATATATGTTTTTTTCTTAATAAATACTAATATGTAAAATATATAAATAAACCAAAGTTTTAGTACATCAAAGTTTTCTCTTAGGCATATATCGTAGAATCATCAAACAGCTTGAGCTGGAAGGGACCTTAAAGCTCACCTAATTCCAATTCCCTGGCATGTTCTCTTGTGCCACCCACTAGACCAGGGTGCCCAGGGTCCCATCCAACCTCACTTTGAACACTTCCAGGGATAAGGCATCCGCAGCTTCTCTGGGCAACCTCTTCAAGTGCCTCACCACACTCTGAGTGAAGAATTTCCTCCTAGCATCTAATCTAAATCTCCCTCTTTTAGTCTAAAACCTTTTTCCCCTTGTCCTGTCATTGTCTGCCTGAGAAAAAAAGTTGCTCTCCACCTCTTTTATAAGACCCTTTTAAGTATTGAAAGGCAGCAATGAGGTCACCCCAGAGTCACTCTCTTCTCCACGCTGAGCAATCCCAGCTTTCTCAGCCTGTCTTTGTAGGAGAGGTGCGCCCGCCCTCTGATATATGTGTGCTTTTTTTTTATCATGGTTTACAACAATAATACCAATATAGAAAAATAAAAAATGACAAAGGGAAAAATAAAGAAATAAAAAAGTAGATAAGAGTGCATTATCAGTTTCTTTAGAGATGACCAAGTAACACACATTATAATAATTATTATAATGTACTTAGTTATTATCATTGTCATAGCAGGTTCTGGTTAACCAAATGATTGTTTTACGTGCCAATTGAAAAATAGTTTATTCTCCTGACATAGCAAAGCCCTTGGCCAGTCTGGTGCTGCCACTGCTTTGTACCTGGGATTGCCTTCCTGGCATAGTGTAAAAAAAAGAAAAAATATTGAAAACTGCAGTTTCTCAAAGTCTTGTTTACAAGCAGAAGAACTGGAAGCCAAAACCCACCCCCTCTGGAGCATGCTGATCTTCTCCACAGAGCTGGGCACTGGTGGCCTGCATGGGCGCTGTACCTATCAGTCACGCCTGGCCTGTGGGGCCTTGTTGTGAACTGTCAGCCCTCCCTGATTGCCTCTGCAATTGAGAAAAATCCGAGAAAAATTGATTCAGTCCCCTGTGCCCACGCATCCCCTGCCATGGGCGGCATGGAGGTCGTCTGGGCACTACACCCCAGCATCGAGGGCTCCGTGGCCCCTGCACCTCACAGCCTGGCCTGCCCCGCCATGGTGCTACCCAGGCCTGCGCCACATGCGGGTGGGTCACCCGAGCAAACCCTGCGGGAGGACAGAAGCCCTGTTGTGTGCTTGCGGAGCAGTTGCTCAGAAGCTGGTGTACAGCTGTGGCCAGGCTTGTTTAGAAGTGAAGAGTAACTTGATCCTTTAATCTTTTTTTTTTTTTTTTTTTCTTTTTTTTTCTTTTTTTTTTTTTTCCCCAGACTGATATTGTAAATAACAACTGTTTCTGACGGGTATCTGCCAGTGAGATTGAAGTGTGTATTTTAAATTGAGGAGTACATGTCATGAAGATTTATGCTGTCTGCAAATATATGTATTTTAAATTTTACCTATTTTAATTTCTTCTAAAATAAAAGACATAAGAGAACAGAGGCCGATGGCCTGGTGTTCCCACTGGCATCGAGTAAACCAGTTAAAGCTCAAGTGAAATCAGTAGATGAGGTGAGGAGTATGAATGCAGCACCTTCACACTTTACCTGGGTAACGTGCTATCAGGCATGTGAGCATTCAGAAATCCCAGCTCTGCGTCCACACCCTGAACAATTTATCTCTTTTACCAGATTATTATTTTTTTCTTTTATAGAAGAGCTGCATTGCCAACTCTGGGATGGACTCTGCTGAGGACGCATAACATCATTAGTGCCCTGTGTGCTTCAGAGTCACTTTGGATGCAGAGCTAGGTGTTGTAAGTATTGCTGTGCAGGTATACAACGGGGCATCACCACTTTAAGACAGAAGATGGCACTGAACAGAAGTGAATTTCAGTAGTTCTGGGCAAGCTACCATGAATTCACAAAATAATCAAATTTTAATTATTGAGTAAGCAGGTTGGGTGAGTAGCTGTTGAAAACCAAAACAAAAGCACAGCGAGGAATATAATTCCTCACTGTAAGTATCCCTGCTGCTGTCAGTTGATTTTTCCATCTCCATAACCTATTTCAGAGAGCCAGGAGACTTGGTCATATCTCTGAAATGGTATTGTTGTTCTGTAACTTTAATGCACTTTCAAGATGTGCTCAACTCTTTCTTGCTCAATGCTAGTTTATGCCAATTTGCATTATGTACGAATAACAACAGCCAGAAGTTGTGAAGTGAACCTCCAAGGATGCAGTGATTTGGAAAAAAGTCCAAATTTGCAGTCCTTGTCTGCACCACTAAAATACAGATTTTTTTTTTTCTTTTTTCAGTCTTTGAAAACTGTCAAGCTTTCTATGCACACCCCACCCTTTTACAAGTTGATTTCTATTTTGACAGTGAATCAACTTCAGAAAATAGATTTTTGTTTGGTTTGGTTTGGTTTGCTAAAGTAGTATTGGGATGCAGGGAGGAAATGCTTTTCTCCTGGCAATGAGAAATGTAAAAAATTCCTAGCTTTCTGCTTCTTGTTATTTGGTAGGAAGCTGTTGGAATGAAGTAGAAATCCACTGCAGTCACTCCAAATATGTTTAGTGGAATTCAGAAACATCTGTGGAGGCTGCATGTGAGGACATACTTGAAGCTTCCTTTTCCTCTCCTGTGGGAGTCTCTTACCACACTTCCAAAAATTACCCTGCTTTCTTCTGTATTGCCTGTCTCCAGGGAAATACCAAAGTTTCAGTACATGAAGGTTTTCTCTTAGGCATGTATGTGTGTTTTTCTTCATTGCAGTTTACAACAAGAACACCATTGGGAAAAACACAGAAATGCAAAAGTGAATAGATAAGGGGACATTACTGGCCTCTTCTGAGACAAACCAAATCTGTTAAAAATTGTCTCAGTCATGATTCTCTGTGCAGTGATTCATTTGTGAATGCCCAGTAGCCCCAAACCTGTCTTTTCAGGTTCTAATAATGATGCTACAGACATGGTATGCACAATGTGGCAAAATAATATACTGGAGGTATTGAGTCCTTAGGGTTGCCTGAAAACAGGGACTAGGAGACCTAAGTTCTATTTTCTGCTCTACTGTTGATGCCTTTTATGAAATTAAATAAAACATCTAGACAGAAGTTTAAATACTTTGTATACACAGTGTGTTTCTTGATAGTAGCCTAGAGAACAAAAAGCCTTACAGTGTTGGAAAAAATGTAGAACTCGAAGGGAGTTATGCTGATAAAAATACAATATGCAAGATTATTTCATGACATACACTTAAAAGTAATTTTGCTTAAGTAAGTGAAGCCTAAATTAAAGAGAATAAGGGAGATCAGGTATTTGCAAAAGGCACATAAGAAGAAAAAGACCTGCAAGGTAGAGAACTACACAGGAACTTGCTGGAACTCCTTGTAGTCTGGAGCAGCCTTGGACTCCTGAGAGCACAACAAAGACCTTCAGACAGTAGCAGAGAGCATCTGCCCTGGCTCATCTCAGCCAGTGAGGAAGACTTTCCAAAAAATGTTCACTTATTGTCATGGAGGGAGTGAATTGGAGTGTCCCAGTCTGCCCTCCAAAGAGAAGAAAGGTTTATTCATGGATTAGTTCATGAGGCAGCTGATAGATTGGGTTGGATGAAGTGACTGTCTTTTGTCCCAGCCCATGGTAGACAGTGGTTTTTTTTTGGCTTTCAACATAAGGACATCCTGGTGCCTTTCAGGAGAGGATGCAACGGATATTGGTAGAGTTTTTGTTGCTCTTCTACGCATTCCTACCTCTCTTCTGACTTGCTAGCACAGAGCAGAAAATCAGTAAGGAAGGTCAAATAATCCCTTGCTCCTTACTGGATGAACTGGATGAAAAGAAGCAATTTTAAGCAATATAGCAGCTGGCCTGTCCATCTTCCTTGGTAACAATAGCAACATACATTTCTGTGCATTTAGTAAAAAGGCTGTGTGAAATTGGAAAAGAGCAGTTAGTTGAGGGAGAATGCCTGAGTAAGCTGAGTCATTTTGCTATGTCAGGACTAGTAGATGTGAATCATTTGGATTTTAGAGACAAAAGAGTATCAGCTGGTAGTAAAAACACTGTAACAGTGGTCATACACCAGCCTAGGTGTGGAGTTGTCATAGGTGTCATTACCATGAAACTGAGTCTTCAGTTATAAGAAGTCAGCTGTCAGCATCATCCAGCATATTGCCATGGGCAGGAGGAGGGATGTGCTTCCTCCTAGCATCAGGCAGTTCCTCAGGGCGGCTGCTTTGATTGCTCCCACTAACATGGGCTTTTACCCTACCTGTGTAACTGCAGTTAGGTTTGCTACCCCTGCATGAAGTGCCCAGTTAAGATGCCTGGGGCATCACTGCTGCAGTCAGCCAAGTGACCTGGCAAATGTTGGCAGCTTTGAGCTGTTGGGCTGCTCTGTATTTCAGAGGGAATAAGAAGTTTCATGACTTAATTCAGGTTTCATCCCAAATTTCCACACCAATCAGAGGAGAGTGTCCATGTTTTTTTTTTTTTTTTTTTTTTCTTTCTAGAAGCTCCCTGACTGTGACTGTGCAATCCCTCTGCAAATTCTGTGCTGTTTTTCACTGTCCTCTCAGCTGGTTGCTCATCTGCTATCAAACTAAAACAGCAGTTGTACTACTCAATGTTAAATTTTGTCCTGGTTGGTTCTACGGATTGCTTATATTGCTCATTAATTAATGAGAGATGACACTTTCACACATTCAAATGGCCATTGCATTTCCTTCTGAATGTTGCAAATGCTTTTAAAAAAGCACTTTTTTTTTCTTTTTTTTTTTTTCTTCTGATGAATGTCTGAATCAAGGCCAATGTTCCTGTAACTTTAACTGAGTAGCAGCAGAAGTTGTAACAGAGATGCTGTTAATACCAGTTGAGCTATAAGTTATAACTCTGCTTACAAAGTTTGCCTGTTTTCTGGCATGGTCTCTGACACATACACTCCAGTCAATCACAGTGAAGTGCCTAATAACAGATGTGGCAATTAAGCTGAAGAATTCTGTCTGTCTTTTAATTTTTATTACAGAGAATGACAAAGTACCTCATTAAACCCACCATCATAGAGATTCTTTGAGTTTGGCATACAAATGTCTGCAAAAATTAGATCTCTGAATAGAGTGCCTTGTTACTAAAGGTGCTTTGTCAGACAATGCTATCAATAGGCCGTTTTTGTAATGACTGATATGTGCTCATGCTACTGCTGTCCTTTTACAACCCATACTGCAAAGAGGTACAGATTTAAAGAATGCAACATGTGTCCTAAAGGATAACAATTTGAGGGATTTAAGACCTTGTGCTCAAGTTAATAAAAATGCAGTCTTGATTCTTCTAGCTTCAAATTACACTGCTTTCAGCTGGAATTAGCAGCAGACATCATTTTTAGGAAGGTTTCAGATAACCTGGAACCAAAGTGAATTAACATATTTTAATAGGAAAATTTATCTTGAAAGAAATATTAATTAAAACCAGAAAGGTCTTCTTTTGATTGTTAGAGCTTCTAAGGCAATTGCCTTCATTAGTTTCTTTTAATGATGAACCAGGAACTCTTTTTAAAGGAGATTCTGGTTCATCATTAAAATAAATGAATTTAAGAATGTAATAATTTGGAGTGTATTCAAAATTGAGGTAAGAGAAAACTGAAAATGATACAAATCATGATTGGGAACTTTGATATGAAATTACTTTCATATTATCAAAATATTTTTATGCATAAAATGCACAGTTGTTTACTTTGTTATTGTTGGAAATAACATGCTTTATTACTACCAGTCACTAGTGTTGGGTAGCAGCTTTATTTCTTTAGAAGTAGTATTTATTCCCTAATGCACAGCACCTTGCCTTGCAGCTGCATCTAGTTAGCAAGTAGTACAGTGAATCTGTATATGTCGGTGTGCATTTACCTGCATCTATATATATGCACCAGTGTGTGTGGATGTGTGCAGGTGTTCATGCATGCAAACGTGGAAGAGAGAAAACCTCTAGACCCCATAGGCCAAGCTGAACTTCTCTCCAGGGCTATCTTTTCCTCTCTGTTGACAAATAGGAACCCTAAGTACTAAAATTACACAATCATAAATATATTTTTAAGTTTGATTTTTATTTTATTTTTTTTTTTAAATAATGAAATGTTGGGTTTAGGTGTCTTAAATGATCAGCTGTTCCTTAACCCCTTGGTTATTTATATATCTGCAGATATTACAGGCTACAGATGGAGCAATATGACCAATCCAGGTCGTTACCCAGTAATGTCAAGGAGCAGTACAAATCAAACAAGTTAGTCTAAAGTAAAGGTCAGGGATTATTTAGAGAGAAGGCTTACACATGCAAGCATTGTTTTCAGAACTGCAGATGTTCATAAGCTTTACGAAGGGCATACAGTTAAGAGTAAAACAAAGTCTTGCCCATGCTCTCCTGGGAGCAGAGGCAATGAGGTAGAGTGACGAACCACTATAAATGGACATGATGTGATCACTTGGCAGCATCTCTTAGGGCCTTCAGATGTAGTTAAGTAGCTGTGGTGAAGGAAAATAAGTGAGAAGTGAAATGACAAGATGGGAAAGTTGGCCTGATCTTGCATGTTAGTCTATATCTTGTTCCATTTATTCCATTTAGTAACAAATCCAAAAGATGCACTAAAAGGAGCTCCCACTGTTATTAAGCCACTTCACTGTGGTAACCATGGTCTCAACATGTTGTTCACTCTGTAGGTTAGCCTCAGCAGGTTATCTCCTAGGCTCACTGAAAGCTGTTCAGGGAAGAATTGCCTTTGACTTTAAGGGAGTAGGGTTTACTCCTTTAACTGTGGGCTTGCTAAATAGAATTATTCAGGCTCATTTGGTCTTGCATTATGGTCTTCCATTTTCCCCTTTGAGGAAAGAATGGAGGAGTACTTTCCCATTGTAGTATCCATTCTAACTTTTTTAAAAGCCAAAATGTGAAAGAAATGAATGAATGAAATGTGAAGGAAGTTATTTTCACAAAGTTCCTTGTTCTTTTATCAGAATGTTTTGGGTTTACTTTGTTGTGGGGAGGGGACTCTTGTTCAGGTCATATATGTTTTGAAATAGATTGCTGGAGATTAAAAACAAAAGTTGGTGAGTATTGCATTAAAATGTTGAGAAGCTACATAGACTGTTAAAATGAGTTGGCATCAGAATTATTTTTTTTCCTTTGAAACTTGAAGACTGTAACAAAGTTATGCGATAAGAATTTCCAGAAATGAAATGCTCAGTCTAAATCACGAAAACATGAGTTAACTGAAATAACAATTTTGTTTGCTAAAGTGTCATATGTAAATGACATTTCCTTGGATGATTTAAAAATATAAGTGTACTGACACAGTATTACCAACAAATTTATTCACAAATTACAGCTAGTTGTTAGCAAGTAGAAATATAAACAAATGAGGGTGTTTATACCTGTGTTGTTCATAATGAAACATTATGAAATATTTCAGTGAAAATGCCAGTGAAAGGCTGTTGCAAGTGTGGGGAAGTGCAGACTGAAGATTTTTGTCAGTGATAACAGAGGCTATGTCAGGAAAGGAGAAGAATCTAACGTAGGAGGGCAATGTATGTGGAAAAAGAGAATGTGTATGTAATGGGGGAAGGAAAAAAAACAAACAACAGAGGAGGTCTTTGAAGAGAGCTGAAACAAGAAAGCAAAAGACTGTTACATGAAGATGAACACATTTGAAATGGATCCTAAAATGCATAGGAAGCTCAAAGTCTTGTGGTTGTGCTCCTTTATGCACTGGCAAAAAGTTGGATACAATGTCTGGAAGGCTGGTACTTGAGATAAAAGGAAAAGAAAGTTCACAAAAGCTACAGTCAAGAGAGGGTAAAACCATGAATTAAAATTTCCGCATAAGTGGAACCAGGGAATTGGTGTATTAAGGCGACCACAGGATTGTGCCAGGCAACTTGTCAGCAACCACAAAGTTTTCACAGTTGCATCCATGAATTCAATATCCTTAGGGGAAAAAAAAAAAAAAAAAAAAAAAAAACAAAAAAAAAACAGATGTCTGGTCATGTTATCTGGTAAAGGGACTATGCTAAAAATTCAGTGATCTAAATTTAGAAATAATTAGTCCTAAACAAATGCATCTGGATAATCTGGATAGACCTTAGTGCTTCAGCCTTCACCTGTACTATTGAAACAGCACTGGGATTAATATACAGACTGATAGTCCAGGAAGGAGTGCATTATTCGATTAAAAAGGAAAAAGGGAGGGGAAAAGTCTGTCTGTTTGGATATAGCTTCTAGATCAACTCCTGTAGTGTATAGCCTTTCTTAAAATGTATGTTATTTGCTTTCTGTTATCTGTCAACAGCCACACTGGGAAGGATGCCCAGGGCTGATGGGTGCCATCTGTGTACGGACTGAAAGCTGTTGGTGCATCTCTGAACAGTCCCGTGCCTGCCAGCCCTGCAGACTCACGCCTGGTGCCTGTCCCCCTATCACTGCAGCCCCCTGCACTGGTGGCATCGTCCCAGCCGGGGGAGAGCACCAGCCAAATCCCAGCTCCTGCATGTTCCTATGTCCTGCCACTGCTTTCTTCCAAAAGGTGGTTGGTGGCTTCCCCAGGAGCAGCTGGCCAGACATGGGGCCTTCAGATGCTGTGAGAGGGGCTGGAAGGAGAGGAGGAGGACCTCAAAGGTCTGGCTGGAGGGTGCAGGCAACAAACAGGTGTAGCAGCTTGCTTGTGTTCAGGTGGTCTGCTTGGAAATGGTAACCTCTGAACAGCTACACAAAACCTGAGAGAAAGATCAGGCAAGACAGGCTCCTGTATGCACTTCACTTTGTGTGGAAGAGAGAGACCAAGGTTCTCCACTGGTGAAAGCTGCAGGTTGCAGTGACCCTGAGGCAATGCTGCCATCAACATACAGACACAACCTGTTAAGATTTTCAGTGATCTGTGTTTACAAAACTGGCTAATTATAAATTCTTCCCAGAACTAATTTCCATTTGTTTGTACTTCCTCATTTCACATGTAGCTTCTCTGTCCATCAGTTACTCTTGTTACATTATTTGGCTTGGGATGAAGGAACATTAAACATATTGAGGAATTTCCTTCTTTTTTTGTTTGGTTTTGTTTTGTTTACTTTTTGTATGAGAACTAAATAAGTCATTCTCCAGGGATACCCAGAGCAGAAATAGATACTAAGATAGTAAGTACACTTACTTGACATAGTTTTATATGGTTCACTTCATGTTTCTTGTTTAAAAGAAGTTATATCAGGATTTATGCTCTAGCTGACATTTCATCTTCTGAAAGTGTGCTTTTCAGATACTTTGGCTTGGATTCTAGACAGCTTTAATGGTCTTTATTTGGTAACTTTTCATCTGAGTAGAAAATAGGTGGACAGCACATTTAGCCAAAAGATTTATTTGTTAACAATTCATCCTTTCAGCTTCCTGTGTGAATTATCTTTAAACATGTTCAATGTGCCATTCACACAGTTCCATGTGCTATGACTAACCTTAATGATCACAAGCTTGCATGTTAAAGACCTGTACTTGTTATCTTCCCAGAAAAAGAGAAGGAAAAAAAAAAACAACACAACTTTTAATGCGAATAGTGCTCTGAGCACAATGACAGCTACAGTGAAATGACCCCATGCTTGTGATGTTTGGCAGCCTGCCCCAGAGGAATAATAATGAGTCCATCTGCAAAGGATCTGGCATGCTGGCATTTGTTCTTTACCATGCCTCCTTGCCCCATGCAAACTTGATTTCCACTGAACTTTCTTTACTTTTCCTTTTAATACTGATCTGAGGGAGGAGAAGGGGACTGATGAATGGATGTATCATCCCTGGCACCTTAACGCCTGTGGAAGTTCTCACTGTGCAGTCAGCGTGTTGCATGGCAGTAAGTGAGTCTGGTGAACCAAAGAGAGTCTTATTTTTCAGGAGGCCTGAAGATCCTAGGGAAACGCCCATTTAGTTGTTTACAGTGAGGTTGTATATTGTGAAGAATACTGCTCAGTGACTTGCAGGGAAGCCCCAAGTGCTCAGGACAAGCTACCAGTATCATGACAGTGATGGAACAGTGCTGTGTTTTGTATCTGTACTGCAGTGTGATGCTGGGCAGCAGTGCTGCAGGGTTTCCAGCTGTCTGGACCGTGCTGCAGCACTGGGTGGCACAGCTGGTGTAAAGCTGAAAGTTTGCTGAGGGTTAAAGGTTTCTGATTCTTCCAACATGCATTGTTACTCTATTTCATTCTGGAAATAGAAACGTCCTTGTAATTGAAGTCTGGAGCAATATACAATGTGACACTAGCCAGCCTCTCCAGATTCCCACCTGAAGATTTTCACGCTTAAGTAGAAGGTGCTCCAAAACACAAATTAACAAGTTCTCTCTGTTATTTAATATAAAATCACATATTAGTCTTCTTTTTATTTTGTTTTTATTTATTTATTTAGAAGAAGCAGTTCAGACATGCAGGCTATGAAATGATATTGTTAAAGGATCCTGATGCTATAGCTTCCAAATCAGGCATTTCTGTGACTTATGGGCAAATAATTCCTGGTCATCTGCAGACATGGGTTGTCAGTGGATTCTCTGGAACCTGGTGAATCAAGACTTCTTTCCCTCCATTAACTTCACTTGAAATGACCAACAGATTTGGAATTTATTGGAACCATTGGGGCCAATACATATACACAATTAGTAGGATTACGTAAGCCTCATTTTTTTTAGGAACTTTTATAATTAAAAGGAGACCAAAAAATAATAATAAAAAGTAACTGAATTAAAAAACAGTGATTCATTATTTGTTTTTCTTCATAATGTTACCCTTGAAAAAAATAGCAAAACATCTGTCCCCATAAAGGAGAATTTTTCCAGCACACTCAGCCTTTAATTTGGTTATTTTACAGATATCAGCCTAACTTCATGTTTTTTTCCATTAAATTTTCATGGTCTGTTTTAAAGAGCTTTGGACTCTTGAAAGTTTTCATTTTTTTCACTTTGAATATTAAAGACGCTAGTTTTTAAGTTTGAGACTCTGTCTGAGATATAGCTGTTCTTGAGACTCTTAAGGATATGCGTGTCTTCATGCAAGACCTACTAACAACTGAGAAAGGGTGTCTGGGACATTGCTGGGTTGCTGTGTTAACTGGTGTTAAACTTGTGTTAACTAGTGTAAATGGCTACCATCCCCCTAGACACTGCTGGTATGAAAAAGCCATTGGAAGAATAAATGTGTAAGGAGTGAAAGGCTGGAGGGACTAAGTAACTCTGGTCTTGTAGGATGTGGAATCAGGAAATCAACATCCTCTCTTGTGGGGACAACTTGCTTGGTGTCTGGGTTACTACATGTCATGGCTAGTCACACATCTAGCATATTCAGCAAGCAAGGTCAGGTTGTCATTAAGCATGTGGCTGAAGTGGCCTGTCAGTCAGTAGACATTTGGATGTGCATTACTGCTTAAAAGTTAAGAAGCACACGTTAACAGAGTTAACTTGATTAAGCTGCACCAAGAAAGGGCCTCTTGTCATCTCTGATCATCAAGGTGTGAAAGAGTCCTGCAGTTTAGGGCCCTATCAGGTTATCACTTAGCTCCAGGTTCCACACATGTTCTGTCAAGCATGTTCCATACATGTTCTGTTCAGCCTTGCCAGATGAGTTACAGTTTGGTCTCTTCTGCACTCCCCTAACTGGGGATGATGCCTTTGGAGTGACATATTTTGAGCACTCAAGAAAAGACAGTTGCTTTATTTACATTTGTTGTGGTTTTTATTTTATTTTATTTTATTTTATTTTATTTTATTTTATTTTATTTTATTTTATTTTATTTTATTTTATTTTATTTTATTTTATTTTATTTTATTTTATTTTATTTTATTTTATTTTATTTTATTTTTATTTTTATTTTTATTTTATTTTTTCTCCAGCCAGTCTAGGCTCTGTGTGATAATGCTGCCATTAAGGTTGGTTCATATTTGTTTTATGGGTGAAGTTTCATGTGACACCACATCTAACTGACAACCAAAGAAAAATCACCTCCTATTTTTCATCTATTATTTTTCAAATGTAATCAATACAAGAAGTCACTTTTGTTCGTTTGTTTGTTTGTGGGTGTGTGTGGGTGTCTCTGATAGAGCAGCTGAACCTCAAGAGTGACAATAGTATAATGCTATGGAAAACACTAAATAGGAAGTGAAGAACCAAAGAACTTACCACAAAATCTTTACAAAAAGTCTTTTCTTACCTGGAGCTGTAATTTCTAGTGGGTACTAGCAGTCATTAAGCCTATTTTGGGTCTCTGGCTTAGTCATGGTATGGAGGTGGTGAAGGCAGAGGTACTAGCAACAGAGTCTCCACTAATGAGTGTGAAGTTTACAGATTCAGTCTGGGAGTGGACAGAATGAAGATTTTTTTTTAAATAGTATTTGCTGTATATGTAGGATAATTCAATGTTAGCATAATTAAAAACAACCCATTGGATTACAGCCCAGATAACATTATTTGACATACTTCTGCTGTATCACTGCAGAAAGATGGAAATGAGTGTTGTAAAACCTTGGATACACCATCACAGAGTATGAAAAGCTCTTACTATCTGGAAGTTCTTCCTCTAATTATATTGTATGTTCTTGATGCATTTTTTATGTTGGAGTAGTAAAAACGCTTTTGCAACAGTAATGAGAAAGCTACGTCAGCATTTCCCTTGCTCTTGGGTCCATTATGTCATGTTAGCAACTGTATCATCGTATTCTCTATTGCTCATGCAGTGCTAATCCTGCTTAATTCACTAGCAGTGCTTGATTTTGCTGACCATAAAATATTTGTTCACAGCCTTGAGCAACCTTCACTTTCATGTTTTGCATTGCTTTGTTTCCCTCTTCACCCCCAGTTCCACCTATTTTTTTTTTTTTTACCTTTTGTGCAGACCAACATAAGGGAGAACTGTGTGCTCTGTGTTCTGCTTGTAGCTCTGCTTGGGGTAGGTGGAGAAACTCATTTGAAATCATGACCTCGTTTTCAGTAGATGGAGGAGAAATGTTTGGTTTTATTTTTTATTTGTTTATTCTTTTTCTAGTTTTGATTTTGGACTGTACGGGGAAAAAAAAAGTGTACAGAACTGGCAGCAGTCACAGAGAAGGTGCCTACAAATCTCAGATCATGTGTAGCATGGTTTAACTGTCTGTGTTTATGCAGTACACATACAGGCTTTGCCATCTGCTTACTAGTGGGATGAATATAATTCATCAAACATATTTTAGGTGAATACCTGTAATTTGTAGGAGTATATTTTTGGGATAACTGTACACCTGTTATACCATCTTAAAAATGAACTTGATGGTAATTTTAATATGCCTTGGGATGATCAGAAAAATTTGTTACTATGACTATTTTTGATTACTATTAATATCTTCATTTGATATAATAGAGATATCACTAGCTAAATTGATTTAATAGGAATAGAGAAATGCATGGGGGTAACCTGCAGATGTTTCATGCAGCTGGGCTGTTCTCCTATTAGAGTTTAAAAACCACGGACCTGTATTAAAGTTTGTGGAGACAGAGACATCTCAGAGCTAAACAGACCATGACCTCATATTGCACAGGCCTTGCCTTAAAGATCCTGCTCAAATGGGAGTAAAGCTGCAGCTTTGTCAACTAAAGTTTTTTCCTCCGATACAATGTCAAGGGGCAGTAAGATTTTAGTGCTCTGTTTAGATATATGTGTTCTGTTGTGCACTGTACTAATAGTACACTATAGAGTACAACACTAGAAAGACCTGGCAGTAAAACACCTTAGGCTCAGTTAAATTAATTGTGTGTTCAGTTAGATGTTGAAGTCATAGATTGAGAGAGTTGCACATGCTGGTTAACAATCCAAATGACTGGAATATGAATTTTGCTAGTTTCCCTATGACTTGGTCATTGCCATATCGTCTTAGCCAGCGGTTCTATAATTTTGCTTTTTGTTTAAATTCTTTAAACAAATTGTTTAAATTGTTTAATTGTTTAAATACAGTTTCAAAAGTGTCATTTTTTTTTGTATATGCAAACATGTTGCTGGATATTAGAGAGTGTTTGGGAACAACCATTTGCCTCTTTGAAGTTGTTCTTCATTGAGGTCAACAGTGCTTCTCACAGGAGAGGGCTGGATGACTTGTAGAAAGTGTTTATGGCTTGGGGATGTGAATTATAAATATATGCTGTACTAGGTTGGAGGAGCTTTCTGTTTTAGCCTGAATTACTATTTCCCTCATACTTGAACTAATCATTGATTTACATAGAGAAAGCATTCTGCAGCATGAGCACTTTTAGTACTGAAACCACAGGTACTATGTATACATGTAAGTATTTAGACAGTGAAGACACTGATGTTGTATTGGGTGAGATGATTTAAGCAATAAGCAAGAAGAAAAGTGAATCTCTGAACAGGGTATCTCAGTGCCAACTGCAGACAGCAAGAGTTAAATCAGTCATCTGCATTTTTTATTGCTAATATAAACACTTTAGCAATGCTAATCAGTGGTACTGATTTTCTGTTTTGATTTTCCTTAATAATTAAGCAAAAGATTGGGAATGCAATCAAGTTTTACACTAGGGGGTTCATGCAAATTATTATTTTTTTAATTTTAAATTTTGTTAAATGTATCCAAAAGGAAAGTTACTGAAGTTGAGAAGAAGAAAAAAAGAAAATACAGTTTATAGTCTGCATAATCAAAGTGCATATTTCTAATGAGGGAAATCACCACTTCGTTGAAATTATTAACTGAAAATATAGCTGCTTTTATTCCATCTTAAACTGCTCCACATTGACGACACTGCTATGCGGTGTTTGTGCACAGAAACAGTTATAGACCATGAAATGTCCTTCAGCAGCCATGGTTTTTCAAGAGGGATTTAGCAAAATGGGATCATCTCTGTGTCCTCAGATATCTTAAATATAATATTTTCATTTTTTTTTGGTGAGCTTTTTATGTTGACTTCTGAATAAGTGCTTGTAAAGTAAGACTATTACATCTCTTTATTTTCATGGATAAGTGGACTTTTTTTTTTTTGTCTTAATTATTGGTGTGTTTTACTCTATTCTGTACTGCAATATTTAGAGTAAGACATTTCTTTTCCTAGTTATTTTATTTTGTTAAAAATATGTTATTTTTGTTAAAAAATATTTAGAAGATAAAATTAGAAGTTATTTTTTTTATTATCCTATGGATTACACTCAATTATCTCAATTTTTGGTGTGATATCAGAAACCAGTATTAAAATTTGTGTGAAAATGAAGATAAGAGGTCAAATGTTTCCCAGAAAGGGACGTTTGAATCATTACAGGTTACCTTCTGCCAGCTTTCATTCTGGCAATTTTGAACTAATGGTAGGTTAGATTAAAAGTGTTTTGGTATGCAAATGAAATCACTTGCTTGAAAACTAAGATAGACCCAGTCAAAGTACTGTGATAATCTTTTAGATTTTTATGTTATAATAGTAACTTTTTTATGAGCAGAAAGCTTTTTCTGTTTGGGAATTGTACAACTGGCATAGAAGGGGATATTTATGCAAACTATACTGGGAATTCAACTTAAAAGAGCAGTAACGCTAGAGAATAAAATGTGAGACTGTCTGTTAACAATTTAAAGCAAAGTCATTTAAACCCTTCCCCTGACTGATTAATTTGCTTGCATGGGAATTATTAGTTAGTAAAAGGCACTGTGCCATTTTTAGCAAGTCCTGAGCTGACATTGTAGCTACTAATAATGATGTTTAACATCTTGAAGAACTGAGGAGCATTCATGCATATATATATAATTTCACGTATACATTTGCGTAAAAGAATAGCACACAGACACACACGCACCCATCACAGAATCCTATAACACTGCTTTTTGCTCCTCTGACATCCATCTCTCTGCATTACGCTGCTGCGTCTCCCCAGAGAGGCACCTGGGTTTGAGGCACTGCCCCGGTGTCGGAGTACAGCCTTTCCCGAGCATCACCCCCTTGGTGGCCCAAGTATACTCAGTGCTCTGGCATCTCTAGGGATGTGCAGTCACTGTGTGATTTGGGGGTGAGCTTTTCACAGATGGTGCTACGTGGATTAAAGCTGCTTGAGGTGGGGCTTTATCTGGGGTTTTTAAGAAGTTGGTGCTGCTATGCACTTAACCAAAATGCTAATGGTGTAGCATTTTGGTTAAGTGGTCTTTAGGCTTTCTGGTGGCATGTTATCAGCAAAACCTTGAGCAGAGGTGTTTCTACGCTTGTGGTCTTGAGCAAGTGCCAATCTGTTTTAAAACTGCAGCTCTGTTACCTGGTATGTATGAGCCATCTCTAAACAGACTGACCCTGGCCGCCTGCAATGCGGTAGGACTTGCTGGCTGCCCTGCTACTTGCATTAATTACTCTATTTGTCTTCTTCTACCAGAATGGGCATGTATTTGCTGCCACTAGGCATGCTTCATGTGTTTCTTGAAGTACCTATTCATATATATCACTAAACCTTTGATTTTATGCATAGCCTAATAAAATGAGTCAATGGTTTTGGCTCCTTTATTGTTTATGTAATAATTAATGTATTTTATATATATATATATATATATATATATATAAATATTTTCTTACAGGTCACCTTTTTGAAAAGATGGTTCTTAACTCCTTTTTTGGCTTTCCTGTCATATTCCTGTACCATTGGGTGGGGATAACTTTATCTTTGAACCTTGAAGATCCAAATGTGTGTAGCCACTGGGAAAGGTAATAATTTCTTTTATGTAAGACTTGACACAAATTCTGATTGTAAAAGTTTTGGTTTGTTTTGCTTATTACATTTTAATTGATTTATAACTTTCAGTTAAATAATGATCTGGGAATAAAATTTGCATAACCATGTGGGCAAGGTATGTTCATGCATAACTAAAAGACTATTTCACAGTGGGTTAAAGTGCAGCCATCTTTGCAGTAGTGGTTAGGAAAAACACAACAGTGGCACCAGTAATATTACAGAACTGTCTAGGGACAAGAAAGAAATCAAAAATAGCTTTTTTCAATTTAAGTGAAAAGGAGCTTTTACATATGCAAAATATAATTAGCCATATTGGAGTTTGGCCAAATTTGATTATGCTGATTCTTTCTTTTTCAACATTACTGGAATCTAAATTAAGATTTTTTTTTTTTTTTTTTTTGATGAGGTTCAGAAATTTATAACATGCAGCTATAAATTCATCAGTTTAGTTAGTCCAATTGTTCACCCAATTTCAGGTTAATTGCAAGTGGATTGCTCACAGTGGGTAGGAGAGGTTGAACCACAAGCATTTGTTGTAGTTTTCTTGAGCAAAGATTATAGTAGTGAAACCAGCCTGAATGTCTCATTATTATTATTTAATTAAGCCCATGACTGATCAGCTAACCCCTGAGACAGTCTAACTGTTCATTTGAGACCATAAGTATTTCCTCCATTGGAGGTAAATTGTTTTTTATGTTTAGTTTCTGGAAATGCTGCTGAGCCACTGTACATATATTTGCAATTGTTTGGGCTAAATCTTTGTAGAGGAATTTGAAACTTGTATTTAAATTTCTATGGTCTGTATATCAAAAAATGTACTTAAGGACTTCCCCCAGCCATTTATTTTAGCTTATGTGCAGCAAAGGTCAGAGCAGATTCTTGGTATGCAATTTGGCATATACGAAATTGTGTATATGAAGTAATTACCATACTAAATACCTGGTTACAATATTCAGGCACAAGACTAGATACCCATGGTTAGGAAAAACACAACAAGCCTGATACTACTCCATGTTGTGTATCATTTGTTAACTGTTTTTATCCATGTAAGTGTTTTTTTGAGGGAAGAAGCAGCATAGTGAAAGCAACATGGAAAAAAAAAAAATATATATATATATATAGAACATAATGTATTTTAAAACAAAGTAATTAAAGTCTACAGAAGAGAAAATACACTCATTGAGTGTTTCCAGTTTGTTGAATGAACTGAAAGATCTGTGCTGTGTCTCAGAGCAGGCAGCAGGGGAACATAGCTACGAATGAGTAAAACCAACAGATCCCAGTTCATTGCTGCTGCTGTCACTGGCAGCACTATATCCTTTAAATAAACCTACCCCGCCCTGTCATGAAACATTCTTTACAAATGAACTGCGATCACAGCAAGAGCGGATGGGCTGAGCATCGTGTCCAACAACAAGCGCAGACGTTTTGTCGGGCTCGCTCTGACAGCTGGAGAGATTAGGGATGCTTGCCTCTATATGGGCATAGGGAAAACAGGGAGCAAGTGCTGGGCAGCGACGAGTAAGTAGATCTGGACATGTTTTCTCTAAGTGTAGGTGATGACACTAGGAGGAGGAGACTGTGGCTTTTACCCTGTAGTAGGTGCTGAGGGGGTCAAAGTGTGAGTAAAAGCCAGACGGGCTGTGCACTCAGCAAGTGTTTTGACTATTCCCAGGAACCAGCACTACAGCAGGAACGGACCACACGTTCCCATATTTTCTAACCCCCTTACGCAACCAAGGACTGTCGGACTGCCAGCACAAACAGTCTGTGCGAGAGTTTTCTAGGGTGATTCAATATTTTTCCCTTCTGCAGCAGGGCTGTGTTCCTCTGGCCCCACTGACAGCTCTGGAGGCTCTGGATTTTCACTATATTCATAATTTGACAGGCAGAAGTAATAGGTCTTCAGTATAGTACTTCTGACCAAAATATAAATAAATAAAATAAATAAGTAAATAAAAATCTCTGTTCAAAATTAGCCAGAAAACAAGAAAAAGTACACATTTAAGTATTTTATAACTTCTGATTGCTCAACAGGCTGTTGGATGGTACAGTTGTCCTATCTGTTTTCAGTAATTATTATGTGGGTGTACTTCTATATTAACACCCACCTGTATATGTAAGTACATTGACAGACCTTTCCACTACCGATGAAGATGTTTTATTACGGATACAGCTACAGTTTTTAAAAATATATATATTTTTTTCAGAAAATCCTGTGAGATTTTTCTGTTTTGTATGACAAAAGAATAAATATAATCTTGTCTCTTAACTAGTTCTTCAGCTCTCCAGTGATGTTTGTAAAGCAGGAGAAAATGTGCCACACATCTCATTGCCTTGCTGCTTCAGTTAGCTGCTCATTCGAGACAACAATTGCTTTTAGAATTTAAATGTAATTACTTTTCTTTAAATGTCTAGTAGTGCCATTTCATCAAATGTATTACACAGAGACATGATTGCTTTCTACATGTATGTTTTTCTTCCCTCAGTGGATAAAAACCCTTTCAATCCATATATTCTATTTTATAAAGTTAGCTGGTTCATATTTAGCCTAAACTTGCACTTGCTGTTTTGTTGCATATGAATATTTTGTTATTTTTTATACCTTTATTTTAAGCATTTCCTCATGAATTTTAATACATATTTTATGCCTCCCTTTTTAAAGAGGAAATTAACAACTAGTAGCGTTTAGATAGTAGTTAAAAACAATAGCAGACTATAATAGATCTTTTGTAACAGACAGCATTAGGCTGAAATTGACTGAACAACTTTGTTTGTGAGGGCTTATGGAGCACCTTTTTAGCAGACTCCTCACCTTAGAAAGCAAAGAAGTATTTGTCAAAGCCATGACTGTCTATTGCTAAGTGTGCTATGACTGTGTGTACATCCAGAAGTTACAGGATATGCCTAAAAGGTGTGCCTTGTTATCTGTTCTTGTTATGTGCCTTGTTATCTGTTCTAACTACAGCTACTTACTAGGACTTTGTTAAAGACTTAATAAAATCACTGTATTGTAAAGGACTTGCTCAGTAATCTGTTCACTCTCTCTCTCTCTTTTTCCCCAGTTATTCAGTCACAGTGCAAGAGTCATATCCACATCCTTTTGATCAAATTTACTACACCAGCTGTACTGACATCCTAAACTGGTTTAAGTGCACACGACACAGGTGATGTATAATTGCTAAATTGTCAAACTGCTGATATTGTAGATATGTGTAGAGACCTTGTGTCTGCTAAAATCAAGCATGGCATATAGGATATTTCATTTATAGTGACTTATTTGTGTAGCACTGATTGTCTGAGTCAACTGAAAAATGTCTGATCCAAGCAAAGTCACATATCTGTAATTAGCATGTCAGGGTATATCACCCTACTGAGGGCTGACAGAAAAAGAACAGGTTAGGAAAAAAGCATGCAGTGCATGAAGTGCAATTCTCCAGATCCTACCAGGTGCACTTGTTCAAAAACTTCATGAGACACTTTGCTGCTTTGAACCTTATGTTCTGGGGAAAATGTGTGTTACTTGAAAAGGAAGTAAAAAGAAGGTTGGAAGGCACATCTGGAGGTTATCTGGTTCAACCCCTATGCTCAAGCAGAGCCACCTAGAGCAGGTTGCCCAGGATCATGTCCAGGGCAACCATATCCTTAGAGATATTCAAGACATCTTCAAGTGTCTTAACTAGCACTTCTCTTGTCTTAATCAACACTGTCCCAGAAACCAGACTCACCCTTGTAAGGATAAACCCCAAGTAGTCTCTCCTTGGAAACTGACACCAGTAGTGATCAGGGAAATGGATTTGTTTTGCCACACTTTAGTCTCCATTGGGGATGCTAATGGTGAAGGCAATGATACTCTAGTTTGTGATTTGGTTAAGCAGCCAGAATCCTTAACTTTACTGCTGTCTGTCCAACCATGGAAATAACGTTTGTTGTGGAACCCACAAGACTATTAAATACATCAACAGATAAATAAAGGTCTCTTTCTGGAGAATTCTCCGAGATATCTCTGTTATCTCTGATATTTCTGAGATATCTTTACTGCTATCTGAAGATTTTAAAAAATATGTAAGCATATAAATGATTTAGTTTCTAAACCATTAAATATATGCATCAACCATTCATTTTTTTCTTTAGAATCAGTTACCGTACTGCCTACAGACATGGTGAAAAAACGATGTACAGACGTAAATCCCAGTGCTGCCCTGGATTTTATGAAAGCAGGGAAATGTGTGTCCGTAAGTCTAGCTTCTTTTTGCTTTGAAATTCCGTACATTCATTGCAGGGCTGGTTTGGCTCCCTTTTGGGGGTGATTTGTGGGAGCTGCATTACTGGGGGCTCAGTTATTCATCAGTGGTGCACATGCAGATCTTGTTGAAGTCAATTGGTGTTGTGCATATGGAAATGACAGGATAATTGGATCTCAGAAGTCTAAGTAACCAACCTTGATGTGATTCTCACTAATGATTACATGGCACATTACATCTCAGACAGCACAAGTGTCAGAGCATTTTTCAACACAAAAAACAAACACCAACAAAACCAGTAGGGAAATGCAAGGCCTCAGCATGGGCCCAGGTTGATCCCTGAGCAACTCTTGAAGGTATGAAGGTCTGTAACAACTGTTTGAAGGCAGCAGCACCACCCTGTTGTAGGGCACATGCTGCTGTCTCCAAAGCTTCCTAAATCTAGAATTTGAAGAACTCTGTCCAGACTGGCAGTAACCCTGGCTTGGCTCTCTTTCTCCCTCTTGCAAAGCCTTGTGAAGAACCTAGAAAGGTCTGATTCTTAAACTAATATTCATTCAAGATCACAGCAGAAAGGAGGAATTAAAATAGAGGGTGTGTTAATCCATAGCTTTGAGAGTGTATGTGAGTGGCTGAACACAGGTCAGCTGGAAACTTGTTCAAAGCTGTACAGCAGACTGGACAGCTAGGGGCTTCCACTGGCAAGAGTGATAGAGAGGAGCTTATAATAGGTGAGCACATGTGAAAGGCAGTGTGTCCTCAAAGTTGTGTAAATGTGTACAGCTAAAAATAAAATTAATTCAGTAGTATTTAACATTATTTTCCTCTGTGGATACACATGTACACAGCATGGACTGTAGCTGTAAATTTTCCAGAAGTCAGGACACTGAATTTGTCTTAAACTTTTAATCTCCTTGAAAAACTGGGTTTATCAGAGCCAGTCTTTTGTCAGTAATGTCATTTGTGGGTGTCTTTAAGAGCAGCCCAGTGAGGGGCTGGAGCCTCTGGATTGTGGGGGCTGGTCCCAGCTTGCCGCCCAGTTGCTGAGCAGGCCTGTGCTTGGCAAGCCCAGCCAAGGGAAAAATGTGACAAGCCCTACATACTGGGAGAGCTGCAGCGTGTACGCTGCCCCGTCAGACCTGTGGGCTGCTTGTGTGTGTAGATCAGCCTCATGTCCCCCCAGCCCAGGCCTGGCCCCCAGGGCCTGCACAGCGCAGCCTGCGGGTGGGCTCCTGCCATCCTGGGGCCGGGCAGGCCTTGGCCCAGGTCACCTTGTGTCTGTCACCACACACCTCCTGCCTAACCATCTACAGCACTCTTTACCTGGTGCTTTTTCTCATCTGAGAGTGGGAGAAACAGAGATGATTTCATAGATTTATCGCCTCCCTTACTGCTTCAAAGACAGTGGTGAAGCATAGTTTTCAAAGTTTGGAGGAGCTGCTCCAGCAAAATGCTCTGCAAAATAACAGATAACAAGAGATTTGCCATTGCTGCTGGATTTTGCAAACCATGTTAGGAGAAGTCAGTACAGTGGATGCATCTTTGGTCTCTGGTAAACAGAGTCTGAAAAATTAGCATCAATACATACATTAACATTATTTATTCAATATAAATGTGAAACAGTGCCTAGATTTGTTCAGAGGCACAGTTCTGTGTTTTGTGAAGTGCATACTGAAAGTGACTGATCGGATTTAGTTGTATATTGGAAAATTGTACGCCGTGAATGTCAAAACATCATGAAATCCTCATTTACTTTTTTTGTTTTATGGCACTCACTGGAATTTGAAAATAAAGCAGTAAGATCTTTGATTTAAAATGTATTTTCTGCACAAGACAAAGCAAGGTCAAAATGATACTGAAAAAAAACACCCTACTTTAAAAGAGAATCAATCTAAGATCAGATCAGCATTTTTTTTATCTTTTTTTTTTTTTTTTTAAACGTATTTATTAGACTTATAAGAACCAATTTTTGTCTATATTTGGTTATTATATAAATGAGAATGATCATAGAATCATAGAATCATTAGGTCAAAAGACCTCCAAGATCATCTGGTCCAACCATCCCCCTGCCACCAATATCACCCACTAGACCATGTTCCTAAGCACTACATCCAACCTTTCCCTAAGCACCCCCAAGGACAGTGATGTTTTTCGTTTGATGTTTTGTTTGTTCCTTTGCTTGACTTCTCAGTTTAAAAAGCTCAATTAGAAAATTCTACTGGCAGATGATTTTGGTATGACTCAACACTTCAGTGCATTTAGTGATGAAGTGAAATCTTGTGACTTCCTTTTTAAAATACTAATTAGGAATTTACAGCATGAATACTCACCAGTGCCTATTGTCCTAGTGGTAGCACTTACTAATGGTATTGCTACTGCACTATTGTGGGAAGAGAATTACTTGTCACTGTATAGAATTATAGCAAGAATGTGGGTGCCTCACATTGCTGAAGTCTCTAAATGTAGTATTCACAAAGAAAAGAATGACCAACAGCAAGAGAAAAGCATGGGCTGAAATTTAAGTGGTTTACATATATGTTTTTGATTTTTTCCAAGTTCATTCTGAACATATGAATTTGAATTTGTCTTAGGATATAAGTTTTCTGTGGAATTGTGACTCTAACTTCGTAGTTGTTTCTAAAATCTTTCAGTTTCAGGTGATTCAGTAGGTGACACTTCTGTTAAGATTTCACTTTTCAGTAAAAATTACATTTGTGTTTTGTTTTTGGATTCAGTAAGTAAACTCATGTGTGGAAAATACACAAACAGACCTTTTTATCACTTAAACAATAATTTGTATTTTGTTTGTTCTTCTCTAAACAACAAATTACTGTTGTAATGTAAACTGTTCAAACCCAGATTCAGAGTTTTAGTATCACCTTTTAACTAATGCCATTGATAAGCCTATGTATGGTGCCACAAAGTGAAAAATCAACAATATAAATACACATATGATTGCTCAAAAAAATCCAAACTCTTTCACATTTTAGCCAAGAAACAGGCAAGTAACACTGGTGGCAGAGACTATATCAGAATCAGATATTGTTAGCAGTATCAGTAGAAAAATATCATGACACTGTCTGTTAAAGTAGAGGTATTTACATGGATTGCATAATTCTGACTCGTCTCTTATTTAGTTAAGGAAGTGCATTGTGAATATTGCAGCTCTCATTTATTTATTTATTTATTTATTTTAATTTGGAATATGGATGCTAGTCTGGGCTACATGCTGAGACACCTTTTTATTAATAGTGTATTATTATTATTATTTATTAAGTTTACAAAATCCATTCAATTTTATCATGTTTCTGAAGCAAAAGAATTCAGGCTTTAAGATGTCTTCTGGTAGCTTTGCTGTAGATTAACGCACATAAAGTAGATTCATCCTTGTAGCATATTGGTAGCGTGAACATTAATTTACAGTTTCTGACAACATAGCAGGATTAAGCCTGTTGAATTTCCTTGAGAAAGAAAATGGAGAATAGGAAGAATATAGGTAGAATTATGAAGCTATTTTACCGAGTAACTGAATTTCCCTCACCTTAATAAAAAACAGATGTTAAGCACAGAAGAAAAAAAAAAAAAAAAGGTTTAACCAAAGGATACGTTCTAGCATATAGTATGGAATTGAAGAATTTATTTGAAAGAACACATTTATAATGTAGTTTAAAAGTAGTTATGTGTGTTTCATTTTTCACAGAAAATGCTGAGGGACTATATTTTAATTAATTTCAAGGAAGGTGAAGTTAAATCTTGTACAATATGTGGAAGAGTTCTTTTACATTTCCAATCTAACTTGGTTTATGCATTCAATTTTCATTCTCAAAATGTTGAGGACTTTAACAGATAAAGAAGCTTATTTTTTTTTTTTTCTTGAAAAGAGATATATCTCTTCAAATTACTCTTTCTGAAGACTCTAGGAATCCAAATCAGGATACAGTGGTATTAGCACAAATGACAAACACAGAGCATGCAGTCATGCATGTGGTATGACTTCTTTTGTTGGAAGTGATTTATGTGAAAGAAATAATATGGAGATTTACTTACAACCCCAAAACAGACCTTGTTCAGGTATCACTTTTTTCCTTCTAATATAAATTCTCAGTGCAGTTGATCAGAATTGAGATCAGAAATATGAGATTTATTTAATGAGATTTCAGGTATGAAATTTCATGAAATCAAGTATGTCTTCAGGTAGCTGCTTATCTGATGTTGTGACTCATTTGTTTTAAAGCTGAAAGTTTAAATTGGGAACCATAGTGGATTCTCTTGGTCATTTACATACATAAATAATTACAGACAAAATATCTCAAGCTTTTGTTTGAGTTAGTTGATTTACGCCTGGCTTTTCAAAGGAAATAAATGACAGATAATATGATCATAAAAATGCTTTCATGAACTTCCATTAAAGATAAAAATAGCCTTTTCACATTTTATAACTGGAAATTCTTCTGTATCTTCTTTTAACATCAGATAATGTAATGCACAGCTGTCTAGATGTTGTCTATGGCGATTTATCATTAAATAACTTCATATCACTTTCTTAATCACAGAGAGCGGATTCATAAAATGCCATTCAGAAATTTCAAGTCTTATCATATTCCACTCTTCATACATGCTCTAGTTCAGAAGTGGAAGTGGCATGAGGCACTGGAGTTACTCCACTCAGCTGTGATACTTTAAGTAGGCATCACAGCGGAGGAGCAATCTGCATTTCCACCGCAGGTGGTATGGTGGAACCCATCAGCATTTAAGTAGGTATTTGAATTGTAATCTTCTCCTGAGTTGGAGCACTCTCTCCCTCCCTTCATTGGTATCAGTATGAGCCACGTAATCAGCATGTGAAAATGACAACTTGATCTAAGATTGCATTACATGTGCTACGCTTCTGGCACGACTGGCTTAATCCCCCTTAGTATGAAGCTATAGTGCTGCAGCATGTCTGTGAGCACTTTTGCGAAGCCCTTGCTTCACACAGCTTTCAGCTTGCTGTACTAGTTGTGTCAACGATCTGCACAGGTTATACGTGTCTTTTCATGTTAATTCACATTGCTGAGTTTTCTCAACAGGGCATTATCATTTGGCTGG
This sequence comes from Aythya ferina, assembly GCF_964211825.1. NCBI lineage: Eukaryota > Metazoa > Chordata > Aves > Anseriformes > Anatidae > Aythya > Aythya ferina. The sequence continues at coordinate 50,515,320 of NC_140299.1, read as the reverse complement.
GTGCAGAAACACCAGTGCCTGGTGTTAGGAACAGAGACGAAGATACACTTGTGTCTGGGGAACTGGGCAGCCCCTTCCTGCACGTGTGCACAGCAGCAGGTGTTTTGTAGATACTTCAGGTTGGCTGATGATACTCTGTAGTCAGAAAAAGCAAATCTACCTTCTGTGTTTAAGAAAATGAAAAAGATGTGACCTGCTGAAATACAGACATGTAAGTAGGAAAAGGCAAAATTTTAGGGAAGATTTTGAAAGAAACAATAAGAAACAGAAGAAAATGGAAAATAGATAAAAAAGCAAGTATGCAAGTTTAAGCTCTCATTGCTTTTCATATGTTGATTGATTTTCCTTTGCAAAAGAATAAGATATGACTTATGCAATTTACTGCTGTCAGTGAATTATTGGTGCTTCTTTACACTGCTCATTATCAAAGAGATTTCACATTAAATTTTTCATCTGTTTTTGCCCATAAATATTTTCTTACATCTTGTGTACAAGAAAAGTCTCTCTGTTCCAGATGTACTTCAGGTCTTTTCAGCCTGAAAGCTGAAAAGCCTTGCACACTTTTTAGGTCATGTAGTAAATTGTGGTTCTCTTGTCCCAATGTTCAGTGAAATAATCTTGGTATATATGCTGTCTCTTAGGAATGTTAACTACAATTCAGTTAATAAGAATCAGTTAGCCCAGTTAGTGTCTGGAGAGTAATTTCTTTTGGTTACAAAATAGGTATATCTAGAATATAGAAGGAAATTGCTTATTGATCAGATATATTTTGGGGCATTAAGTAACTTAAAAAAGAAATAAAGGAATACTGGATAGTTATTTTTTATAAATCTTGAACATTTTTGAAATATTCTTGGCCTTTAACTTCTTCAAAGTAAAGAATTTCATGTCACCCTTCTCAGAGAAAGAAATTTGTATGCCATATATGTATATATACACACATGTATATATGTATATATATGTATATATATATACACACAATTTTAAGCGATCTTTATTATGTTTATTTGGAAACAATAATATTTACATTTTAAGAGGTCTTTCATTGGCCCTTATCCCATGTTGTTTAATTGCTGAAGTTAGCAGAGGTTTGGCTGTCAAAAAATGTATACAGTGGTAATGATTTTGGGTAATGTATGTTGGTATTCAGTAAGTTATTCAAGCATGCACACATAGCATGTATGTGCACTGCTATCTCATGTTGTTTTATGGTTCACTGGGAAGATTTTTCACACACTTGGTTTAGGGAGAGCTTCAGTGCCCATGTCACCACTTATTATGCAAGAATATTCAAAGATGTAAGTAATTCATATCTAGATGTAAAACTAATGGAGTTGTGGGATGTATTATTTAGTCATTATTTCCGTAATAGATAGAATGAAATAGCTTTGGGAGTATTAATACACATTAATGTTTTTTATCTTTTGACATTTAAAAATACATATTCTCCCTGTTGAAGGTCATTTTAATGCACATCTGAAAAGTAGCTTATTAAACATAAAAGTTGCAAAGGAAACCTAAAGGCTGTAATATGTAATTAGTGTCTGGGATCCCAGATAACCAATGATTTAAGTAATATATACTGTTGATCTCTTTGTGGCTCTCTTTCTTTGTGACCACACAAAATATAAATATGACTATCCTGCTTCATCATGTTTAATTAGAAAAACTATCACAGGACATTTTACAAGTATTTGCTCCAATTATTGTATAGCACTTTCAATCTGTTCAGCACAGAAATGATTTGTGTGAAGTCTCATTAAAATTCTTGTATACACCAACTTTGTCTTTCCCCATTGTTCACCTTGTATTAATTGGTACACTGATCATATTCCTGTCATTTTTTAATTTTTATTTTTTCTGGAAATGTAGGTTCAAAGAAAATTCTCATCCTGTGCACATTTTTTAAGTTTTATTGTTGTTTGAACTGGATGGAAATGATTCCAGTGTATATATTTTGGAAAGCTGAGGGCATTTCCTTATGAATATAATGCCAAAAAAGTTGCTGGTTGCCAGTTCTTCCTTTTGTATTATGAGTCAATTATGTTGGTGTGCAGCATACAGAAGCTAATTCAAGTTTTCTTTGTGTCAAAATGAGGTGTCAAATAAGACTTATTTCAAAATAAGCCTTATCTGCAGAACCACACACATACATTCTTGCAAATCATAACAAAAAATAATAATGAAAACTTTTAAGCAGCTCTGATTATCACTTATTAAAAAGTTGCAGTGATTCATAGGGTTTGTACCTTGTGCCTTACCTTAAGTGTCATCAGTGTATTGTTGTGCTTTATTTGAACTATGCAACTATTCAGAAAAAGCAATATTAAAGTCCTGACGTGTTGCGAATCATATTTTGTCCATGCTGTTTCAAGAGAACCACATGTTTTTGGCTTGCAGTTTTCCCTTTCTTAGGGTAAAGGGTTTCACCCTTGCTCAAGCAGGGCCACCAAGAGCAGGCTGCCCACGACCATATCCAGGCAGCTCTCTAAGCTAAATTACACTATGACTGTTTTTCCATTGAATGTGGACAATTTTCTCTTTGTTAAATGCAGAATTATTTGAGAAGCACCAACCTGGATTAGTTGGATCCTTCAGAATAAGGCAAAATGGAAGAGACAGAAGTCAGATAACTTATTTTGAAGAGCAGCCATCAAATATTAATGTGCTAATATTTATTTTACTTTTAAACGGTATTTGAGGCATGAAACATCTGGAATGAGAGTAAGTTTTGAATATCTTTCCAAGTGTTAAGAGCTGTAATTAATTTTTATTCTTATTTCCTTCTCTGACAGCTCACTGCGCTGACAAATGTGTCCATGGTCGCTGTATTGCTCCAAACACCTGTCAGTGTGAGCCTGGCTGGGGAGGACCCAACTGCTCCAGTGGTGAGTTTTCACCTGCTTCTGCCTGTCTTGGGCTTTTTCCAATGTGTTGTCCTCTATTTTGGGTGGATTATCACTGATCCTGTGCTTGGTCTCCTGGTCAAGGCATTTGTTTTGAGTTGTGAGGTTCTGTGTCTGTTCTGATTTTTTTCTTCATTTACTTGAAGACAGTGTTACCTTGTAGCAGCACAAAATGTCTTGAACTATTTTGTGCTCAGAAACATTCCAAAAAGTACAGATCTTAGTATCTGGAGTAAGTAAACAAAGTTGTATTTGAGCAGTAAAATCTTTTTTTTTTTTTTGTTTTTTTTTCCATTATTTTCTTGCTCTGTGAAGAATGATGGTGCAAGGTCATCTACAAAAGCTATAAGTAAATCTTCCAGACAACCCTATCTTCCTTTTTTTTTTTTTTTTTTTTTTTTTTTTTTAACCAGCTGTGTTCTTCTCTTGCATCAATACTTCCTCCCTGTTTGCTCATTCTCTTTACATTTTTTTCTCACTTCAGTCATCTTTCTCCAACTGTCTTCTCCTTCCCCTTTGCCATAAGAGTGTGTGCAGAAGAGAAGGGAAGCAAGAAAGGAGTATCGAGGACATATATAGGATGAGTCTGGGACACCTTGCTATGGTGTCCCGGTTGATATATGGCTTTAGTCACACATCAGCCAGCTGGTGGTCATACTTAATAGGGAAATTATGAAGGTGGAGGCCATCACACACTTCATACAAGAACATAGCAAAACCATGTAATGAAGTACTAAAGTAATAGCAATTAACAACATTTTTAGGCATTGCAATTTTCTAGACCCTCTGAATGTGAAACCAGGTGCTGCAGTCGAGGAACGAGGCTGTCATAAGACAATGAGTCTTGACAGAGGGCAGAAACCCCTCCATAGTAGGAGTGGCATTTTGTGTACTTTGTCTTCATCTGTCAAAGGTAAACAATTCATGGTCTGCACAAATTATTTTTTGCCTTTACCCAACATAGAGTTTCTCAGAGTAATTCTGTATTTTTGCTCATTATAACAAGTTATTTATTCAGTCTTTCTATTCCCTTTCATAAAGTCTTTGGAGATATTATGTTTAGTCTAACACTAAATCATGTACTTCATTACAGTCAAGTTCAAAGTAGGTCACTGCTAGTGACTGTCCACTTGAAAGAAATGCATTATTTTTTTTTAGTCAAAAATAAAAGATATGTTCATAATTTAAATTTAACAGACCATATAAAAATATAATTCATAAAACAGAGCTTATGTTTTGCATAGCTATTATGCTACCGGTTTACTTAGTATGGGATTCCTGTAAAAAATAATAACTGTGAAAAACATAGATAATCAATAGGACAAAAATAATTTTGGTTATATTTTCACCCTCATTTTTTTCACTTAATAAAAATATGGATTTTTTTTTTTTTTAGTAAGATACTTTAGTGACTCTCCATCTGGAACTGATCATGTGTTGCTTATTTTCTGAAATATGAGAGAGAATTAATAAATTACATGAAAAAGAACTTACTATTTTAAAATTATTATGTTTGGTGTATAGTCTTTGTATATACTTACAAGCGCTTCTTCTCATAAACAGCTCTAAAGAAGCAGCAAATTTTGCTTAAGGCATAAAATGGAAAGAGTTGGCATTGCAGTGTTATGGTAATGCTGATCTTAATCTAGTGTGCTGAATTGTAAAAGGAAATTGTCAAGAAATGTTATCTTTCTTTTTGAAAGCCTTATGAATTGAGCTCCTCTGTAACTAATCAAATGTACAAAAGAAACGTGTATCACTATACAACCTAGAATGAGGAAATACTTTTATTTATTGAAATTTCCAAGTTTGAAACTAATTGAAAGGGCAATTTTGATGAGAGAGGAATCTCTAAATCTCTCTTTGGAAATAATCCTTCCTCTCACAGGATTTTGTAGAATCCATTTCCCTTACCTGTTTGGTATAATTCATTCTGAATACATGTGCGGCTATTTTCCTATGCTTCTTCCTCAGTTCACTGCCTTTTACTGCTTGTCATGGCAGTCTCAATAGCAAAAATACTTTCTGGTGTGAATACACAACAGGCCAAAACTGAAAGAGCCTTTGTTCAAGCACTTTTGAACAGCGTGATCTCTTGAGAGTTTTGTGATCCTCGGAAGGCTTCTGCATGACATTAGAGCTAACTGGAACTGCAGAAATTTGTTTCAGATTGCTAGTGTGGCCCTAGAAGTGGGGTAGGCTGAGGAGGGGGATAGTTTTGTTCATGTGTTACTGGGAGATTTGGCTTGGAATTTGTCCCATTCCATGCAGACAAATTTAAGTAAGATGTTGCTTTCACTAGATTGTCCTTTTGAGTGTTAATGCCGCTATTTGTTGCTAACCATGTGTGATGTACTTGTCCATGTGTCTGAGAGCTACAATGCAGATCACATCAAATTGTAGAGCAGACAGTAGTCTTGGAAAGATAAGTTGAATCTCTGGCACTGGCTTTTATTGTTGATTGCCCTGGCGCTTGGTGTAGGAGATTTTCAAATTTTGCTTTTAACTGTATTTTCTGCCTGATCCCTGACTTGATTAGTGTTAGTAACAGAAAGGCACAATGGGATACAATGAAGAGAGAGCTTTATTTTTGCAATCATTTCTGTTGATACAACAAGATACTAATTAAAGCAAAATACACGTAAATTGCCATACTGTATTAATGTGCATCATATAAACACTTGATTACTCAATTAAATAATGAAGCAGGAACAATGGTTAAAAGACATGCCAGTACAGTAGTGGTTACTGATGACTAAATAAGATAGTCTGACTGAAGGGGAGAGACTATTCTCAAAGTGGGAGATCCTAGGCAAACTCTCAGATTTGGAACTCTGTTCATTTTCATGGACACAGATACCTTGGAAGCAACTGTTTTCTACCTAAGCACAAAAATTTTCATAAAACTTCAGAACTAAAGATTTTCTTCCAAAATATGATCCTTTCTCTATTGGGATTGATTATTCTCCTTACAAAGGAATTTCATTTGCAAGTATCAGAACAACACTGCTAGACCTGTTGCATCATCTGTCCATCTGCCAAATCACACCCTATGCTTTATTTGTTGTCTCTCAGTTCTATTTACCCACTTTGTTTAAAACAATTTTTTAAACCATATGCTGTGGCCTCTGTATTACAGTGGGTTCTGAATTACAGTGGTGGTAATTGCAGACAAGTGCTTCCCGAACACTGTAATATTCTCTCTAAAAGTGATAGTAATTGCATGGACTAAACTGGTGTATTGTACAATAAAAGCTGGGTAATTACATTTCCTCCTATCTTTGCACACCATCACATGCTATGGTCTAATAAACTTGTCAGGGACTAAACTTTTTGGTGGACTCTCATTTCCTTTTGTGGCAACCTTTACATCCCAATAGCTTAGGTCAGCAGCTTCTTTCAGTTCGGGGGAAAGAAGGATAAAGATTTAAGTAGAATACTCTGTCAATGTCTCTGAGGCTGTCCTCATTCAGTGCTTATTTCTAACCTAACCCATAGCTCTCCTGTCCTTCACATCCTCTGCCGATCTGAAAACCTTATATCCTACCCCAAAAAAATGTATGAGTGGATGTTTTCTGCTGTGTGTAGAATATGGATCATGTTTTATGAATTTGACTAATTAAATTGTATCTCCTTGGAGAATGTTTCCTCTGTGAAATGTTGTTGTTTGTTTTTTTTTCCTTCAGGCTTTTTTTCTTTTTTTCTCTCTCTTTTTTTTTTTTTTTTCCCTCCAGTTAAAGGTATTGCAGCCTATTAGGTAGTATTTGCTTGCAGTGAATTTCAGTGGGAATTGATGAAGGAGATGATGCTAACATACATCTATCTAAAAAAAAAAAAAATTTTTAAATCAACAACTTGAATTGGGATGTCACTCATTTACAGAATACTTCCATCCTAGCAGAACGATAAAAGTCATACAAAATAAGTTATTCTAATAAAGATTTATTGACTGAGCACGGTATACAGATTAATGACAAATGAGTGGACAGAAGACATGTTGAATGCCTTGAAGTACCTTGAAGTGAGTCAATCAGCACAAACAGCACACTCTCAGCACCACTTTGAAGTGTTTTTGAACTTCAGGAGTGTAAGTTGATAGGTCCTGGGGAGAAGGACAAAACTCAGAAAGGGACACAGATAGATATGCTTATAGGTGAAAAATATGAACAAATAAATTTTATTGAAAAGAAACATCAACCAACCAACCCCAATCTTTCCCTGCTAAACTAGATTGCTAAACTAGATTATTGTTTGTATCAGATTTTTAAACTGTGTGTGTCAGGTTGCGTTGTTATTTGTTATAAGAGCATTTTTGACTATGGGCTGTATATAGAAGTCTTCTGTAAAAGTTGCTAAGTGTAATGATAGCTGGCTGTCCAGACGTGTAGAGCAGATCAGACTCTGTTTTCCATTTATAGATTATATTTTCTGCCCATTTTCTTTTCTCAATATTGGAACAGTATTTTGCTGTAATACATAATATACAGACCTCATCATCAGTTTTGAATGTGTGTGCAAGTTAGATACATATGCAACCTAATGTGGATCCCCAGTAGAGCAATCATGACGTTCACTTTGTTTTTCTTCTTATGCCCAGTAGTCCACAAATAATTCCTTCAAAATCAATAGGACAATTTCTGAATAAGCTGGAGCAGAGGCAAAAGGCCAAAATCGATATTTCACTGGCATGTCTGCAAGGAATATAGCCTTCACAATCCCCAGCTAGCTTCAGTAGTAAGGCAGAAAGGGAATGATATATATTCCGTTTTGGTTTATGACAACTATGCTAAGACTGTCTATGGAAACACGAATATGCACTTTCTGTTCTGTTGTGTAACCTCAGATTTGTTTGAATTATTGGATTTTCATTTGTAATTTAATTCTGTTGGTAATTAATAGAATAATATTGTGACTATAGTCTGAAGGCATGGAGGTAGAACAAGTAGCTTTATGGCATTAAGCAGTTTGACTCCAGAGTTCTATAAACCATGAGAAAAGAACAGCTTTGTTTTTTTCTTTAGTATTTCAAGTTGAGTGTTTAAAGCTGTCAGCTCAGAAAAACATCTTTGTACCCTTAAATGCACCTGTTAAGGAAAGGTACAGTAGCCCTGCTACTGTCAGATTTCATTTACTCTTGTGGATGTTTATAAAGTTTACAAATTCCATGAAAATCTTGCTGCTTTCTTCATGGCACTTGGCAGATGCAGAGTATGGCAGAAACTGGATCCCTTGGCATAGCTTGTGTGAGACACTCACGTGAGCTGCAGACACTGCCAGTTTCTCAGTGGAGCTTGTAATATCCATTAACCCTGAGGAGGTGGATGTGTGAATATTTTCTGCAGACAACATTACACCCCAAATAAAACAGCCCCCAAATTCTAGGTGCTAATCAAGGTGCCTAGGAGCATCTCATATGTGACAACACAACTTGTGAGCCTTGAATGCTAAGGCATTGCTTTCTGTTTTGTTTCTCAAAAACATTTGAACTGAGAGCTTGCGAGATAGAGAGCCTAGTTCTTCCTTAATTTTTCTAAGCCATTCAACAGGCAGTAGGAATGAGTTCTGGTTTTAATCACATGCTAGTACTACAGAGGATTAATTCACAGAACTTAGTAACTACTAAACACACTAGTAAAACTGCAGAGTGTCCTGATATGGAGCCATTTATTTTTATGGAAAATGTAGAGAATTAGCTCATTCAAGTAATTTAGAACCTCCCTCCTGCCCCTCAACTTCAGAATGGCCACATATAAATGCATTATGTTAGCAAAAGTGACAGAATAATATAAACAGTCTTAAATTCAAACTTTTCCTATTATGCATATCCTTCTTATAGTTTTTACTTCTCTTAGGTAGGACTTCTATAATTCCATAACTGACATAGCAGTTTTGCCAGCTGAACAATTTATTTTCTCCTCTAACAAGGCTAGTATTTCTGGGATGAGAAACCGACCCACCAGCAAGTCAGGACAGGTGCTAACAGGGAAAACAGATATTAATGGAAGTAGCCATCATGTTCATTGTCAGTGAAGTCACTGCAGTGGGATCACAGTAGGTCATATCAAAATTCCCAGGGCTACACAGAAGCTGTGCTTTTCTGGAGTACAACAATGCATTTAAAACTATATTATTATCATGTGTAAGATCATTTCTATAAAGCAAGTGAGTTGTGAAGTTTTAGGATTTATAGGATGCTTCATTTTTTTCTGATGGATTACCATTTCAGTCTTGAAGTGAAATCATAAACAAAAATGTATATTCTACAAAGCTGAGTTATCAGTTACAGAATTTACTTAAACTGAGATTTACTGAAAAAAGACACCGAAGTAAGTGGCAATCATTTTACTCATTTGTAAAAAAAAAAAAAAAAAAAAAAAAAAAAAAAAACTGGATCAGAGAAGTCTTTCATTTTGTCTTTGACCAATTTTTTAAACTCAGTGTATTTGTGGTGTTTACCTGAGCTGATTTGTTGGATAACCTGTTTTTTTTATATTTATTTTTTGCCAGTAGCAATGCAGAAATATTTTTAGAGTTGGTTTCTTTTCGGTCTGTTTTATATATTTGGTCACTGGCTCATTTAGCAGGTTTCAAACATGTGAAGGATAATTATAACATTTTTTACTAACTTAACAGTTAAGATGGAATTTCCCAATTAATTGGGGGAAAGGAAAGGAAAGGAAAGGAAAGGAAAGGAAAGGAAAGGAAAGGAAAGGAAAGGAAAGGAAAGGAAAGGAAAGGAAAGGAAAGGAAAGGAAAGGAAAGGAAAGGAAAGGAAAGGAAAGGAAAGGAAAGGAAAGGAAAGGAAAGGAAAGGAAAGGAAAGGAAAGGAAAGGAAAGGAAAGGAAAGGAAAGGAAAGGAAAGGAAAGGAAAGGAAAGGAAAGGAAAGGAAAGGAAAGGAAAGGAAAAAGCTAATTTATGGCCCTACTTGGAGATCTGTGGAATATTGGAATCATGGACAACAATATATTTTATACAATTCAATCTTTTGTAACTTTTCTTATAATAGTGATTATTTTTAACACATTTTATCTCAGTACCAAGTAAATTGAACATCAAGAGCCATCTGTATGTGTTTTCCCTAGCCATTATCCAGACTTGTGTTCTGATGTCCAAAGCACTTTAAAGAGTCTTCTGAAATTTATGGCATGTGAAAGGCATATAGTTCTAGTCTTTTATAGTATCTGAAAAACACATTTTCATTGTTCTTCCACTTCACGGATCAAAAGGCTTTTACAAAGTAATAAAATAAAATCCCTAAATTAAATTAAAGCTTAGCATTTTGAATCAAAATCCTTTCTTTTGCACAAAACAAAAAGAAAGAATGAAAAATATGCCACAGGGTAAAAGCCTTCAATATAACAAATGAAATCAGATAGAAACAAAAGATTCAAAGGAAATTCAGATTTTAATAGAAAGCATGTTCTGAAAAACAAAAACAAACAAACAAAAAAAACACTGTGCATTTCTGTGTCTAGGTTGTTGACATACTAAGTCTTTTACTAAAAGTCAGTGATATTTTATAATTATTATAAGTGATTCTCTGCAGGAAAAGATTTATATTCTGATATGTATGTGCATGTATTTTCATAAAATCCTGAGGTGTCTAGAACAGCATATCCAAAAATACATGGAGAATAATCTCATTTTTTTTGTTAAATCAGACTTTGAAACTTTTCTAGAGGATATTTTTATTCTTGTATTCAGAATAGCCAGCTTTGTTTTCTGGCCTTTTAGACTCATCTCTGAAATTTTTGTTTGTCATGTTCCATGTTTACTGTCTTGCAGTCTGTGCTGACATACAGGTTTTTGGCACTAGGGGCTTATTGCATCTTGTCAATTTTTGAACATACTTGGTAATTTATAGATTTCAGAATCAGCAGGACTTGAATTTTATTTGGTTTTAATTCCACTTGGGAGATTAATTATCCTGCAGGAATGTTCCGAGGGAAACAAATGCTATCAGTTCAGATCCACTGCTAACCAAACCGTAGTATCAGAGAATAGTTTTAATGCTCTGTAAACTTCCCAGTAAGGTTGATCTGGATTTAGATTGGTGACAACTTTTATATTTTTGTCATGGCTTTTGCTTAGTGAATCAACAGATGTTGTTCTAAACACAAACATGCTCAGAAATTGAGTAACATCTGCATGGCTAAGACTTTTCCTGTTCATATCAGCAAAGAGTTATTGAGGATCCATAAAGTGTTATCACATTTAGTTTTGTATAGATCAAAGTTACATAATGTATTAACATAAAATATGATCTGACTGCTGTTATGTATGTGAAAACCTTGTTTTCTGTGAAGGTTATTGATGTAATTTTCTGACAAGATTTTAATCTGGAGTATGGTATATGCCATGCCTTTGCAAACCTTCATATTGTAATTATAGGAATAGAGGAAATTCCCATAATTGGGGAAAAGAGTGAACACTATGTTCATGTATGCAATACATGAATTAGAACTGAATTTCCTTTTTCCTGTTGACAATTGGAAGTCAGATGGGGCATCTGTTGTTAATTGAGAAAGGGGAAGTATGCGTGCATTTATTTATTGAGGTCCTCAGAAGGGTAGATGAGCTGAGTGGCTATTTCACCATGGAAAAATAGCCTTCATAAAAAGTCATTTTGTTTTGTTCTGAATTTCTTACTGAGATCCATCAGATTCTACTTAATACTGGATATCTGAGATATTAGTTCTATTAACATGTATTTAGGTTAAGACAAGCATTTTTTCACTTCTGTAGTTGAGGAAAAAGAAGCTATTCCAAATTCAAAACTATGAGTAGCTTTTGAGTGGTTTTTGACAGCCAGATTGTCATAAATCAAAAACTGATGTTTAGATACATCAAAGTTTTCTCAGTGTTAGTCTGCTTCATTAACATCGTCAATTCTTAGCTGTTAGTAGCTGTTATTCCCTGATAATCAGAATTATAGAACAGTTTGGGTTGGAAGGGACTTCAAAGACCATCTAATTCATGCCCTCCCCCCCAGCCATGGGCAAGGACCCCTTCCTCTAGATCAGGTTGTCCAATGCCCCATCCAACCTGGCCTTAAACACTTCTAGGGGTGGGCATCCACAGCTTCTCTGTGACAGTGCCTCACCACCCTCAGAGTAAGTAAGTTCTACCTAATGTCTAATTTAATTCTCCCTCTTTTAGTTTAACGCCATTCCCCCTTGTCCTATCACTTTACTTCCTGACAAAAAGTCCCTCCTCAGCTTTTCTGTAGTCCCCCTACCACCCTTTTAGGTACTGGAAGGCCACTACAAGATGTCCCTGGAACCTTCTCTTCTCCAGGCTGAACAACCCCAACTCCTCCAGACTGTCTTTGTAGGAGAGGTGCTCCAGACCGTTGATCATCCTCATGGCCCTCATCTAGACTTGTTCTAATACATCGATGTCCTTTTTGTGCTTGGGGCCCCAGAGCAGAATGCAGCACTCCAGGTGGGATCTCACAAGAGTAGAGGGGAACAATCACCTCCCCAGCCCTGCTGGCCACACTGCTTTTGGTGCAGCCAGAATACAGGTGGCTTTCTGGGATGCAACTGCACATTGCCAGCTCTTGCCAACCAACACAAGTAATGCAAGTCACCTGTGGACACTCCTAGAAATGTTACTCTTTTCTTATTTATATCCTCTGCTTCAAAAGACTGGAATACTTTTTAAACAGGATATGTTACAGTTGATATACTCCTAGTTGTAGATGGTGGTGGTTCCTGGAGTCCTTGTAGACATCTTTTCTGTCCCTGCAGTACCCTGTACTTATTATTATAAAGTAGTCTTAAATTCTTTCTGCAAGAAAAAATGCAGAATAGAACATTGCTTCTGTCCTAGAGAACCCATCATTGAAGGAAAAGACATTAACACAAAGCTCAAAACATAGGAGATGAGGAAGGAAGCAACACTGACAAATGACCATAGCAGATACTGATTTCAATGTACTTGCTGCTTAACGTCTACTTTTTGTGGACTTCATGGGAAGGAAGAGTTACAAGGTAGGGGCATGGAGAAGAGCAACATGACAGTTTTATAGTTTGGGGTTGTGGTGAGTTGTGCCAAGTAGTAGAGGAAACTTGAGAAGCAAGAAAAACAATGGTCTGAAAATGTAACAAAGGGGCTAATGTCATGGACAGTGTAAATGTGGTGGTTGATATTTGTATACTGAATGATAAATGATAAATGAGGGATAGACCACAGAGGCCACGAAGTAAGGACAAGTTAATAGATATCTGAGAGTCAATGGAGGGACGCAAAGGGAAGAGCAAAGATTTAGACATGTCCTTGATATGGCAGCCTAGAAATGAGGAAAGGACAGCCACAGATATTACAGGCAGCTTCAGTTTGTTTTCCATACTGAAGCAAGGAAAAGTAACTTTCATTTAGAAAAGGCTGTGATTCCTTGAACATACATGAAGAAATTTTGCTGATGTTTTGGAGACAGAAAGATAGGAATTCTGCATATTTGCCACTGTTTATTTTAAATTTGTACTTGACAATGTGTTTGCAGTGAGAGAGTGGTTTAATGTATTTCTGCCACTTGTGGAAGGGGATATTATTTTAAGTTGTTTTAAAAGACCATAACAATATGATAGCTATGCAGTAAGGGTCTCCTCTGTTTTGCCAAAACCACACAACAGCATTTTGCTGTACAAAAGGGAAGATATATAAACCAAAATAAAATCTTGGTGCTACATGTAAGACAGCTGCAAAAAGCAATGGTAAGAAAAGTAAAGTTTTGCTGTGATTTTTTTTTCCTTTTACCTCCCCATTAGCCTAAAAGAAAGACAAAAGGAGAAGGAAGTCAGATTTCAAAACAAACAAAACATTGACTTGAATGTGATGTTATAAAGGGAGCTATAGCATACTTAAAATGTAGTTGTAAGTCAGAGTTTCTAAAGAGAATTTTCTTCTGAAATGTTCTTTGACTTGATTTGATAGCCTTATTTTGTTCTCATTATGGGCCATTCTTTACAGAAGTATAGAATTGTAGGTGATCAAGGTGGGTTTGTTGAGAATACTTGCTCATTCATTTTTTTTTTATTTATTTTTTTTGCCTTTCAATGAAATCAACTAAAAATGAAATGAAATCAAATTAAAAAAAAAAGAGAAAAAAAGGACAGAAAAAAAAAAGACAAATATGCAACCACATTTTGTTAAAAACATCTTTGTTTAGAAGGAACAGAAATAAGTCATCAAATTCTTCAGATATGCTTCTAATTATTATATAAACCAATATTCTGTGATATAAAATATCAGGGCTCCCTGAACTGAAATTTGCAAGTCACCAGCCGCTCACAGAAACCATTTGCATAAAAACATATCTCACCTTGTATAGTAAATATGTGTGTTAAAGTTATAGGAAATACACAACTTCAGTTTTTCAAAGATGCTACAAAATGCCGAAGAATTATAGCAATTTGCGTCACAGATTTATTTTTTTTTTCCATGAAAGATTTTTTTTTTTTACTTGAATCTGTGAGCTTCTCCTTGTTCCTAAAATCATAATTTGGCACTCAGTTTCAGAGAGCATTTTTTTTATGTCTGCAGACTATTATCTTATATTTTCAAACCATTCTTGCTTATTTTACATGAGGGTTTTTGTCCCTATTGCCAAAGGCATACTTTCACTTTCACTGAGCATCCTTTTGAAGGAAAAGTTCTTTGTATGGTATTTGTAGCACTGTATGACGTGCACTGCATGCACCATGGAGACTAAAAAGATGCTCCCAGATGAACAGAATGTGTAAAAACAGCAGCAAGGTGTGGCATCAATACCACAGTGTTGTTAAACATTTCCTTTGATGCTTTTTTTCCCAGCGGTGTAAGATGAAGGTAGTGAGGATCCTGAGAATCTCCTACAAAAACTGGTAGTGAGCATTACAGCTAACTATCTTGTCTGTTTAAATCAGAAAAAAAGGGGGTGAATGCAACATATGTGAAAAGGGGAAGGAGAGTGACCTTTCTAAGAATGGTGCTCTGCATGAAACAGCAGTATCAGGCAAGCTGTATATGAGAAATACAGAAAATTAACCCTGGTTTACAGATTGGGTCTTGCATTTCTGCAGTATTGAGACTGTTTTCAGGAGTCAGTGGGGCTAAGATGCATTGTCTTTATGTTGAGACCATTCCGAACAGAGGACTCCTCTCTCTCTGCTTTGCTTCTATTTCATGCATACCCTCTGCTGACAGATGATGTACAACCTCAGCTCTGTTCAGAAGCCAGGAGCTGGCACTTTGGTGCGTGTGTGCATGTAGTGTTAGCATATGCGCATCTGTGACCTTGGTGCAGTCAGGACAGTGGAGCAGCTATTCTGATTAAACTCCAGCTGACAGTCTGTAACCTGACAATAGTCATTAGCACAAACACTATCCATTCCACCAGATTAGCAGCTGTGCAACTTCCAGTCCAGCTTTCTCAGTTTCTGAATAATAGGAAGCAGCAGAAATAGTCTGGTATTGTAGCTGGTAAATTTAGCTTCCAAAAAGCAATTAAAAATAAACAGAACTCACCACAGAAAACATTTCTACCCTTTGCCCTTTTCTGTTTTAATAGTAAACTGTGTATCAGTTTCTGACAAATCACTTTAATTTCCTATGGGGACCATTATTGATTAGCAGTCAATGGACATAGAGGTAAAATACATGATTTATCTGTCTCATTCAAAAATACTGCTTTTTCCCATTAATCCTGCAAATTTCTCCATGGCTCTGCCCATAACTCACAGTTAGGTACTACACTGGTGACAGAACTTGCATAATGGACTGTTGTGCAGCCATGCTATGGTATGGCCATCATGATCCTGGTGGGATGCTTCACTGTTGTGATGTAGTGAAAAATTACATAGTCAATATTTGTTACCCACCTGGCCATTGCCAGGAGAATGGTCATGAGACTGGAAATCCTATTAGCAGCCATACCATGCTTTTTATTTTAATGATTTCCTGCAAGCATAATGTGAAGATCACGTCAGGAAACTAATAAATTATTATGTACTGTGCAGTACATGCTCTTGCAGTAAAATAGTCTAGAGAGGTTCAAGTTCACAGACACAGCACGTTCACCTCGAACATCAGTAAATCTGCAGGTGTCAGCAGGATGCGTTCAGGGAGGCAGACTGGGGATGGGGCTGTAAAAAGAGCAAGGGGGCTACGAGGATCCTCTGCTTCACAAGTGAGGCAATCTCTAGCAAGGCAATCTCCATGCCTGGGTGTCTGATGCAATGGTAGATGCGTGGTGGATGGTTTTGGTCTGTATGGCTCTGAGACTCATTGTGCTAGTTCTACAAACAGCTATGTGTTGGGCTCCACCATTTCCAGCTGTTCGTGGAAGACCACAAGCTGGAATTTTTCAACCAAACACTGTCTGTCATGTCTTTATATCTAGGGTGGGTTCAGGCCAGTTTCATCCTTGAATGAGCTCTGCACTGGAAGAGCCATGCTTGGTCAGTCTGAATTCTTCTGTTTATCAGACATCTCAGGACCTTCTTTTTTGTTTTAATTATTATTCCATGAGGAATAACTGAAATTTAAATTATCTATTTTGCTTGGGAACAGAAGGATGACTGTTATCTGAATCCAGACTAATGTGTTAAGTAAAAAAAATAAATAAAATAAGTATAGGGATCAGAGACATGCAACTGTCTCAGTCCCACTGCCTTACATATAAATATATCTCCAAATATCTAGTTTGCTGAGGACAGTTTGAGGACTGATTAAGCAGATTACATGTTCTGCTCCATGCAGACATTTAAAATAAGTTTATACAAGTTGTGAATGAACGTGAATTATCAAGGGTAAAGGCATCTTGTGACATGCTGTGTGGCACAGATAGCCATGTGTTGTGTGTATAGTTCAGAACAGAAAATAAGAACAGAAAATAAGCATCTTCAAATAGGTAAATGGAGAAACTATGGCAGTAATCAGATGGGCAGTCACTCTGTCAGTTTGAAAAGTAATGCTGGGTGCTTATAATGCTTTAGGTTGCTCTGCATTTTCTTGCGTCTAGATGCTCCCAGTATCTCCATTAAGCATGTGCATTCTTGTGACCTTTGCTGGGGAAAAAAAAAATCTTAAGGAAAAGATTCTTTAAAAGACCTTAATCCCTTTTTATTTGTGTAGCCTAAGTGAACAGCTCCCATAGCTCAATAATTCCTACCCTGAGGATGTGTCTTGAATTACATCGTCTTACTCTCAGAAAACGTGCCTGTTCTTTGCCTGGCGTTTTTGCCCCAGGAGAAGATGGGGAGAACAATGCTTGTCAGTCACCAAGGGGAGAGCCCAGACTTCCAGTAGCTGCAATTGAGGCTTTTCTGTTGCATTGCTGTTATCAACAGAACATAAAAATAAAACCAGGTCATTTGACCATATGATTAGCACATTCCTGTTGAACTCTGTGTGACCTTAATCTTCCGGCTATTTACAGAATTCCTATGTTTCTCTCTTAAGAAAAATTTCTTCATAAACAATGTGTTTTTTCTTTTGATGCTGAAATATCCTGACTGGTTTGCTTATAGGGCTTAATGGGCTGCATTGGGGCAGACAAGGAAAGATGCACTTGAGTGATTGTGATGACACGTTAGATAACCAAAACTGTAACATCCATATGTTTTAACACCAAGTAGTTAATTTCTATTAAGGAGCTGAGGAAGCACCACATAACTTTTTTTTTTTTTTTTTTTTTAATTTTTATGGTTGACTCATAGTATCTTCAGTGCTCTACCACAAGCTATTTACAAAAGTGCTATAAATTGTTCCTTCTGCCCTTTCAGCATGTGACCCTGACCACTGGGGACCTCACTGCAGCAGCCGATGCCAGTGCAAAAACGGAGCCTTGTGCAACCCCATCACAGGAGCCTGCCACTGTTCCTCGGGGTTCAAGGGCTGGCGCTGCGAGGAGCGCTGTGACCAAGGGACGTATGGAAATGACTGCCATCAAAAATGCCAGTGTCAAAACGGAGCCACCTGTGACCATGTGACTGGAGAGTGCAGATGTCCTCCTGGATACACTAGTGCCTTGTAAGCAGAGGGAATATTATAACCTGGGGGAAGGTTAAGGATTGAAATAGTGCTAACAGGAGAAATAAAGTCTGGAATAAATTCTGCCACTAAGTTGTTGTTCATTCTGCTGTGTAACACAGAGAAGCAGGGCTGGCTGAGAGGCTGCTGTGCAAACCATATTTCACTGCGTCCTCAAGTCGTCTTGATCTGCACTGCTAAGTAAAAGCCACAAAAAGTAGCAGCAGGAGCTTCTTTATGACAACCATGAGGATTGTTTGGCTACAAGTTTGGAAAACTGCGTTGAAACACTTACTTGGTTTTGTCCTAGCAGAATATATATTGAGTTTGTCAGCAGAAGTGAATGAACACCAACCACTGCAGAAAAAAACATCTTTATGAAGAAATAATTCTTAGTTTGCTATGTCTGTTCCCTAGGTTTTGTTAGTTTTTGTTTTTGTTTTTATGGATGCTATATTCAGTTTGCTTCTCTTTATTTTGGACTGCTTTCTGTTGCATACTTTTGGCCAGAAAATTTAACAATAGCATTAAAAATGAAGAGGTGGCTGGGGACTGGGGCACGTGCTGAAGTAACAGTTGTCTGTTGTGCACCAACTCCCCAGCTGCGAGGATCTCTGTCCCCCTGGGAAGCATGGGCCACAGTGTGAGGAGAGGTGCCCCTGCCAGAACGGAGGCATCTGTCACCACGTGACCGGGGAGTGCGCCTGCCCATCGGGATGGATGGTAAAAACACTTTCTGAAATCAACACGACCCCATAAAATTTCCATATTTGTAGATTTCAGGCAGCATCAGGAATGGATAGCCAATTAGTATAGCAAACACAGTCTCCCTGTAGCCAGGAGTACTAAGAAGTGTACTTTAACACAAGGGACTGGAATAAAATACTTGCAAAACCATCTGTTACTGAAAGTCCTCCAGTTCTGTGCTGCCTTTTTAACCGTGTAAGATTCCGGAATGCTAAGGACATGAATCACGCTATGAAGAGACAATATCCTTTAAATTTTGTCTAGAAGGTGCTCATTTCTAGATATAGTTTGGTGCTTTAGGGAGATCATAACCTTCCTAGGTACCTCCCTAGAGAGAGGTTATTTTTTTTTTTAATTTATTCATTGGTTGTGGTGGATTTTTTATCTGTTCTCAAGTGTATGGTATGCATACATTTCCAAGAAAACACCAAAGTACCATGTTAAATGGTTAAATGGCGGTGACAGAAATAGAACAGATCTTGGACATTATCTTTAGACTTCCTACCCTCTTGTCAGTGGGTAGGGAAAGAAGAATCTACCTCTGAGCTACAAATGAAATGCCTTGCTTATCTGTAGGCCCCCTTACCACAAGGCTGCCATGCCAATTCTAATTTAGAAAAAAAAGGAGTTGGAAGGTGACCAAAAAGTTGGAAGTAATAAAGCCCAACTATTTTCTTAAAATACAATTGCTGATAATATTTATTAATTGTATTTATTAATAACTTTTTAAAGCACATTAAGATAGTGGGGTGGGTAAATAGGTGGATAAAAAAACACATTTGTTTTTCTTTTAATTATCTCACAGTACATGAGGACTTTTGTGGTGGTGGGTTTTCACCAACTAGAGAGCTTTTCTGAAAGTGGATGATGTCTCTTTGTGTGTTTGAGTAGCACTGTTTACTGTCTCCCTAGCTTGGATTGTGGTAATTTTTGCTTTTTATTCCACTTCATGATAGAAGAACAGAAATTACTGATAAATTTATGCAAATAAATTTAAATGCAAATACTCAAAATATTTGCATAAATTCTTTACATTCTCTATTATCCTCAATGCAGCTAATGAAAAACAATATAACCTATGAAGAAGTGATGGAAATTTTATACCAGTGTGTCTTAACAAATTACTCATTTTTTATGTATCTCATTGACTAATTTTCCATTGTAGTTATTTAAGCACAACTTGTTAGTTTTAGATTTTTCAATTTTGTGAAACAATTTTGTCAGCATAATCTTTTTTGCTTTTCATGTAATGATGGAATGAAGAAGCCTGGTACAAGCTCTGTAGTGTCTTACGTATGCTAAAATACCTGTGTATTTTTCATCTGAGATGCTTGTAAATCTGCTTCACTTGAATTAGCTTCTTAAAAGTCTTAAGGTCTGATACTCCTATCACTACCTAGGTGCGGTTAATTCCAGTGATGTAATTAGCAGTGCAGAAATTCAAAACCTGTGGAAAAGAAGCAGAAATCCTACCTAAGCTTTTAAAATATACTGCTTTCAATGAAATTAAAGGAGCTTTTCCTTTTGTCAGAAAAAACAAACAAACAAACAAACAAACCATAAACTAGTATAATTGGGGCATTACAGCAATTACAGATTTGTAAGCCACTATTCATTGGAGGGCATTTCTAGATGTCTTGAGGTATACTACTCCTGATAAAGAAATTGGGAAGAGACTGACATCAATTAGACTTAGATGTCTGAGTTTTTTCACTGTTGCTTAGAGATAGTGTTTTCCCTGAGCTTTGGCCTGCAAAATGGAAATCCTAGAAGATCGTTCCTACATTCCTGAAGCGTACCCTGTGTTTAAAGCTGGAGAGGAGTCTGGCATTTCCAAGATCAGCACTAGATGAGTGACACGATCTTGATCTTCCTTCATTACAAACCTTTCTTCACTGTCCATCTGACCTGCAATTCCAAACCTAATGTTAAGATTTTTTTCTGTATACACAGGGCACGGTTTGTGGTCAGCCTTGTCCTGAGGGTCGTTATGGGAAAAACTGTTCCCAGGAGTGTCAGTGCCACAACGGAGGGACCTGTGACTCAGCGACAGGCCAATGCCATTGCAGCCCAGGTTACACAGGGGAACGGTAAGTAAAAGTGTTTTTTTTGGTGAGACTGCTGAAACTGCAAGGGGTCTGCTACAACAGAGAAATTTAAGAAGCTGCTAGAAAGATGAATGAGAATGCCCATGATATGATTAAGAGTTTTGTGAAATGTGTGCCATGTTGCTTAGCTGACAGTGGGTCACAATTTAAAAAAGCCTACATGATTACTCTTCTGTGAAGATTTGCTCTGTTTTAGAATTTTTCTACTGTGTCACATGAGTTGCCAGTATCCTGTGTGTCTTCATTTGAGTGCGGTGCAGAATAATGCAGTTTGGGCTGTGGGGTAAGGTGGGAAGCTCTTGGTTTTGTGCAGATGTTTGGCAGTGGTAATAGGAAGGAAAGCTCATCCAGCTCCTCTTCAAAATGAGCACACTGGAGAGTTGTCTCATAAAGTATTCCATTCAAAGTACTGAAACTTCATTATTTTCAGACTTTGCTGATAAAACATCTTTAGTAGATGTCAGAGAAAAGAAAACATAGCAAGACATCATTTGTGAAGGCATATTTGAAAAGGTATAAAAGAAGTGCTTTTCTGCATATATTTTAAATAGTACACAACTCATTTGCTGAAGTCAGCAGTAGCTTAATCACTGGGGTCAGTCCAGGGGATCTCTGCCAACAATAGTAGGTATTACAATCATATGCACTTCCCACGCAACTGTTCACAGGACATGGGGAGAGCCATGCCAGGCATAAGGGAAAACAAAATCATGAAAAAGAGACACAATTAGTCCAGAGCTTGCAAAAATTAAATTTGCTTCTGTGAAGAAACGGTGCAGAAGGTGGCAGATGCATTTAAAGAAAAACATTTCAGCAGGGAAATCAAATGAGTATCAATGTGAGAATACACATACCACACTCTGATGTGTCTTAAAGTAGTTAAATTTTATGTCTTGTAATTTAAATCTGACTGTAATCAGAAATGCCTTACAGGTTTCTGTATTTTGATCCATTTTGCAAGTCTGAACTCCCTCTTTCCTGCAAAACAGGCTGTATTTGCAATTGTTTTGTTTTTCAAGATACACTAAGGGCAGGAATGGGTCAGAAGCAAGGTTGTAGACAGCTGGTTCTTATTTCACGTCAATGGATTGGCAAGGGATGGAAGTACTAAAAGAATTGTGTGGGCATTGGCTGCATGCATCAGCAGAAAAAAGGACAGTATTTAAAGGTTCTAAGCTATTTTTCAGTTTTGTTCGTAACTTAGTGGTGTTTATCTGAGATTTCAGTGTGGTAGTGACTCCTGGAAGTTGGTCTAATAGCAAGAAACAGAGAACTCCTCAGGCATATTAACACAGGGGCATGCAACTTAAACTAGAACTTTCTGAGGCTGAAGAAGATGAAATTAAAAAGAAGTAGAAAGGTTAAATTTTGTCTAATTTGCCTGGTGTCATTGATGGTCTTTTGGAGAGATTTCATTCTCACCTTTATTTGTATAACTACATTAAGAAATATTTAGACAGGACTGTCCACTTTAGTGTAATGCTTCAGCTCTAAAGTAAAAGGTATTTTATTGCTGGCTCCACTCAGAACAGGGATAGTGTTGTCCAGAAGTTTCAAGGTATTTATATCAATTTGAGGCAAATACTGCAGAAGTGTGAACTGAACAGGTCTTCCTATTAAACCTCAGGCAGAGGGCTTTGCTAAATTGTTACATGGTGCAGTGTCTTGTATCATACCAGTCTTTGAAATTCTTCTGAAATCAACCATAAAAGAAAAAAATAATTTAAAAAGAAATGCTATAAGAAAATTCATAAGAAAAATGGAAAGACACCACCATGGAGATTCTTTTATAAGACTGGGGAAATGAGCAGGTTATAATCTGATAAAAGCATTAACAGTGTGCCATATTATCAAGTAATCAGTAACTTGATATAATTTACAGGCATCCAAGATGTTCTGTGTGTGATATTCTGTGCTAAATTGACTGCAGACCTCTGACTTTCAGTGTCATCATGTTCTGATCTGATGCTTTGATATTTAACTGTTTTATTGTTTTTGTTTCTGTGGAATGGTAAACATAATTCATAATTTATAGGATGCTTATATTGATAAATAAGGCGCATTTTCTGTGTCATGCAAGCTATGAAAAGTTGTCGTCCCTGACACCAAGGCATGAACATGTTTAGCTGAGAGGTCTACCCTGAGGCACATATAAAATATTTTAAGTGTACTTATTGCTGGAAACTTTAGTTATGCTGTAGAACTATTGACAGTTAAAGCTGAAAAAAATAAACTTGCATCGTGTCTCTTAAAATCACCAAATGAACTTTATGAACTTTTGAAACCAAATGAACTTTTGAAGCTCATTAGTAATTGATTTGGAAGTTATAGAAGTGGGGTATTGGAAATTGTCTTTTAGTAGTCAGGCTGGTCATCTAAACATACAGTCTGATAAAGTTAAATTTCTTTAAGCTAAGTTGTATTCCTTTAATGTTTTACATACTAAACATCTGTCTTCTGAAAGCTCTGTGAATGAAAGGGAAAGGTTTGGTGAAGAACTGTCTTTATTAGGAAACATTCTGCTTAACAAGAAACAAAAAATATTACTACTCTTCCATATGGGTTAAACCCAGGTTTTTTCCTAACATATGAACATAAGTAAAGTCAGATGAAAGAAAGAATTTGGGGATGTTGAAGATTTTCCTATGTTGTTCTATGAATTTTCGAAGGACAAATACAACTTAAAAAAAAAAAAAAATGTTTAGTGTAAAATTCTGAAAATAAGGGTATTCTGGAAACTTCACGTTTGCAAACATAATTAGAAAATACTCTCTTCAGTCAGCTGATAGCAGTTGTCAGGGAACCTCCAAGCCTGAGTGCAGGGGCACAGATGTCTGCTGGCTGTTCACAGTATTACTAAGTGGAGAATCCAGAACACTTAAAAAGAAAGGGAAAAAAAAAAAGTTACAGGTAGACAACTTTTGAAACAAAATACTTAACAATTTATTCCATTTCATTCCTAAGGTCTAATTTAAGTGGATTCATTTTTGTTCTGTTTTTTGAATGAGAAATGCAGTGTTCTCCATATGCATGTTTTCTCCTTTACTGGAGAGAAGGGAGAACTTTTCCAGAGAAATCTGCCGAAGCAATGTTTTAACGTCTTACTTACTAAGCAGTAAAGGAAGCCAGAGAGACAGACACTTTAAAATATAAAGTTATATAAATTCCTGCTCTACTTATGAGGAGTTTTAGACCTGTATTAGAAATTCCTCATAAATCCTACCTCCCTTAAATCCCCCAAAACTATAGTTTATGGGAAGTAAACTTAATTTTTGTTTGTTTTTCTCACAGATGCCAAGATGAGTGTCCGGTGGGGACTTACGGAGTACGGTGTGCTGAGACCTGCCAGTGTATGAATGGTGGGAAATGCTACCATATTAGTGGTGCTTGTCTCTGTGAACCAGGATATACTGGAGAGCGCTGTGAAACAAGGCTTTGCCCTGACGGAGTTTATGGTCTCAAATGTGACAAAAAGTGTCCCTGCCACTTGCCTAATACCTGGAGGTAGGCTTTACACCATTTAGTGTGTTCTCTTTTTCTGGATAGGATGTAGAAATCAGGATATAATCTGGAAAAATTATATATATTCTGAGGTAGAAATGTTTCCTGATATACTTTCATGCAAACAAAAACAGCTGAAGATTTCTGAGAATGCTTAGTATTCTCTAACCACGTCAAGAAAGAAAACACCAACCCAGACCTTCTGCATGTTGGTGTTTGCAACTATATTTGATCTTAATATTAACCTCCATTGAATAATCAATGATCCATGAAATAAGACAAAGTATGACCTTTGTCTATATTTATCACATGAATAAATCTTTATATTGTTCACTATATGGAGCCAGTATTCTCACATATTATAAATGAGAAGTAACTGAATTGAAATCAATGGAGATATCACATTAAGAGATAAAGCATAAGAAGAGAATCCATTTTTCTTCCTACTCCTCCTCTATATGTATAGAAGAATTGGAGTAGGTTCTTTTAATAAAAATATCTGAAATCCTAGCAATTGTAACTCTAGATTTCAGAAATACTGTTTTGTTTGTTTCACTTAAATATTTTTTTCTAGAAACAGCTTAAAATCTGATCCCTAGAAATCAAATGAAAATAGTTTTCCAGTTGGCTTACCTTCTATCATCTCTCCTCATTCAGGGATAATGAGTCCTATTTTTGGGTTTTGTATGTCTTCGTGGATTCCACACTGTTTGGACATATTATGATGAAAATCTATAGACTAGCTATTCAGAGACAGTCTTTCAGCTGTGAAGGAGGAATGTCAGTTGAAGCAAGCCAACATATTTATAGAACAATTCTTTTCTTATAACAAAACACAATTGTTTTGATGAAATACTTTGGTTGTTGTGCATGAGTTTATATACATGACTGTATTAATAATCACAGTACCTTACATAACTTCTGTGAGCATACTGTAAGGTTCAGCTGTTGAAAGCTGCTGTGGAAGAAATTTGCAGAAATCGACTGTTGCATAGAATGGTGCTGTACTTTGTATACAAGATGCAGTTTTCCTCACAGATGAAACAAAAACCTTTAGTCAGAATGTAAAAGTAATGTTAAAACACTCAAGCACTTATGTGGAAATACCTGCTAGGCCTCTGTGAAAAATTACTTTGTGGATTGCCTGAGTTGTTCAACATATCTTTTGCTGGCGAACCATGTGACAGCAAACTGAATTTACTTTCCATTCATACTCTTTCACAGTTGTGTGCTTGCACTTCTGTTTATCCCATTTACTTGAAAAGCCTTTTGAAAAAAAATACTGAGTTTTCAACATAAAATCAAGCCATTTATTCTCTCGGCAATGCGTTCAAGAATAAATGGAACTATAATGCTGACCTGTCCAGCTCTCAAATTATGCTAGCAGACTGAATACTATTGTGTTATGAATTATGGTTAGCTGCGTTCCTGAAAATTTGTCTCTAGACTGTTGTAGAAGCTTTGTTTGACAGGAATGCATGACGTGTATAGTATTTCTGATATTACGGGGATT
Organism: Aythya ferina; assembly: GCF_964211825.1. Taxonomy (NCBI): domain Eukaryota; kingdom Metazoa; phylum Chordata; class Aves; order Anseriformes; family Anatidae; genus Aythya; species Aythya ferina. The sequence continues at coordinate 50,489,529 of NC_140299.1, read as the reverse complement.
ACTTCTGATTCATGTTCAACACAGCTGTTTCTTCATTTATACTGTTGCAAGACAGCTTGTGGTCAAATCGGATCACAAGTGTTCACATGTAAACAATAGCATATGGTTGGTTGGTCTTTTTTTGAACATTTTTACCTCCATATGACAAATCAAAACAGCACTTTAGATTTGGAAGCACATTTGCAAAGACATAATAAAAGTGAGGAAAACAAAAATTTTCCTGACTTTACAAGTGTATTTTTCATATACATTTCATCCCCTAAGGTCAGGAAATGATTAAGACCACCGAATAAGAAAAATCAAAGGGTATCTTAGGAACAGAATGGAAGAGAAAGCTCCCTTGCAGACATGTTCCCTTATGCTTTTGAGAATCTTTTTAGGGGGTTCATCTGTGACTAAATATCAGTCATTCAGGAGACAACTTGCTAAATAATTCAGGGAATAGCCTCATCCCTTACTTGCTTACCACAAGTAATATTTAGGCTGGTAGTAGCCAAAGGATCTTCATGGCATTAACCATTTAGCAGTGTAACAATGAGTAATTCCAGGTTACTTAAAAGGGGGTATATTTCCTTCTTTGAATAAACGTTGTGTGTCTGTATATCTAGTATTCTGATGTGACCGTTCATCTGGGTATGACCACTGGTTTAGATGTTCTCAAAGAGGAGCTGTTAGTCAGCCTTGAGCCCCAGGTTATTGCTGATGTTTTTGTATAAGAAAATGCTCAGAAAATGAACTAAAAGTTAATTAAAAAAATGCTTAGCAGGAAAAACAAACAAACAAACAAACAAAAAAACAACTGTAAAATATATGTAGGTAAGTCGAACCATACAAGAATGTAACTAGCCATTTTCTTCAAATGCTTAAAGGAACAGATACATGATATAATTAAAGAATATGTATTTCTATTTCTGTACATTGACTGAGGAAAATTCATCAGAACAGCTTTGCCAATCAGACTTTGTTGTTTTTTTTTAAAACCTGAGTCAATTCGCGTTTTGGGTAGGACAAGCTACACTGATTTCACTGCTGCTGTTGGTTTATAGCACTTGCTGGGAATGAGAGGCATGCCCATCATTGTTCTTGGGTATACCAGCAGTGAAGCATTCCATAAAGGGTTAGAGATAGATGTACTTGAGATATTTTGTTCTTTTTGAGTTGCCCAGAGGACAGCAGTGGATAACAACCCTCATGTGTCAAGTAATTTTTTTACAAATGGTTCTTCTCTGTTGCATCTTGTCATGTGGATGAAAGGATTTGAGCTAGAGCTCAAATCAGACACAGACCTCCCTCTGAACTCTGCGACTAGGTGACACTGTTGATTTTTCACCTTTTCACTAGGTAGTCAACAATAAAACTAGATTGAGAGGTAGCTGGTTGAGACTATGACCACATAAAACGCTCTTCGTTGACAGGAGCAGTGCTGTGAGATGGTATGAGCAGACCCATGTGTGCCTGCCACCCACACCCACTGCATGTGGGACTTATTAAAAGTTGTCTTTATGATAATCTAGTTTGCTGGAATGAGCACAAAAGACTTCCTGATCTGCTTTTGTCAACGTGACTACTTCATTTTTTACAGAAGCGTTCTAGGCTAAAACGTGGCTAGGCTGGGTTTCATCATGGCTTTGCTCAAGTAACACCCAATGATTGTTTGAAAAATGTAAAGAGATCAGACTGTAGTTGTGTATTTGTCTAGAAGCTTTACAAAGATTTACATTACACCTGTGTTACTGAATGAGTACTCCTTTCAGCTTGATCTACAAGCTAAATTTGATCTCTTCTTTTAAGCTCTTTCTGGTAATCTTCCACTACTCCTTAGATACTACTGTAGGTAGTATAATCTGGGGTCATTCTGGATTACCAATAATTTCCTACGGTTCAGGCTGGAATTAGGGTTTATTCTTGACATGAGCCCTAATGGCATTTCTGTTGTCTTATGCCTTTTCTGAGAAACATACAGTTGAGGGAAATTTTATGATGTGATACATGCTTAACGCAGATAGTCTAGGGGTGTTTTTAAAATCAAGATTCAGGAATCTTGTGATTTTGCATTTTTCTGATGGGCTTGTACATACATGTAGAACTTTTCATGGAAATTTTGTACTGCATAAATTGATACAGAATTTCAGTGTATCAGGTTGTTGTAGCAGTTTAGAATGTATATAAATCATTAGAAAATGATCAACTTCATCTAAGTCTTCCTAATGTATATTATCAATTATCCACAAATATTTTTTGTCTGTGTACAAAATAAGGTTGTATTTCCAGAAAGTGTGAACAAAAGACCAGGAATAAAAGCAAATGTACTGGCAGCATCTCTCAATGTATCTTTATTTCCCTATCTTAACATATAAATCTTATTGCCAATTAAGCTAACTGCATGAGAAGCCATCAAAAAGCTTCAGAAGTGCTCCAGCTTCCTACATCTAATTACAAATTATGGAATACTAATTTTGGTGTCAATCAATATATGTGCAAGTATGCCTTAGTAACGCTCACTGGGGGGCACAGAATATCAATGCCTCTGTCTGCTTCATACCCAATGCTTGCTCATGCATGTAGTCTCCCCTTCTACTGAAGGGAAAAAAGCCAACAACAAATAATGCTGGGGTTTATGTCTTAAAATGACAGTACCACTAACTTTAAAATTTAAATAGATCCTAATTCATATTCTAATGACTATTTGTTCAGGATTGCACAGTCTTTCCGTATTCCTCTGCTGGTAAGAAACAGGGCAATCGGATCCAAAATGTCACTTAGGTGCCTACAAGAAGGAGTTATGACTAGGGTACAAGTCTGATTCTACTGCTGTATCGTGTGTTTTCATAATCTCACATTTATTTTCTATGATAATAGTTCTGTTTCAGTTTATTCCATAGTAAGTGTACTTAGAATAAATAACCAGTACTGTTGACTGTGAATCCCATGAGTTTAAACCAATTCTGCATGTATCATTTAGTTGAAAAGACTTTTCCTCTCACTTCATGTAAACCAGCTTAATACTTTAAAAAAAAATAGATTTTAATGTCTTTACAATCCCCAAATTATCGGAGTTTTATAGTGTAGGCATTAATACAGAGCCATATTAATTACGTAGGCATAATATCATCCCATACCTTTTATGATTCGTGCTTTCTGTGATCATCACTACATTATCAGGTGGTTGCGTTTGTCAACAGAAAATTCCTGGCTTGAAATAATATACCTTGAGACCAAGAGCAGTTGCAACCAATACTGCTTTTCCTTGTTGTGATGCAACTTTTTCAAATAACATTATTATTACTTTTGTTATATCACCTAAAAGTGTTGTAGGTGTTTTTTCAAGCTTTCAGATGGTTAGAAAAATATACACCCCCACACAACATGTCAGCATGTCTTGCAGAACCAGGCTCTTGTCATGGATCATTTAATGTGTCTGGACAAAGGCACATTTTTTCCAGCACATTTAAAGGAACTTTACTTCAATCAGTGGAGACAAATATCTTTAAACAGTCTTCCCATTGTAAATATATTGGATTTGGATATTAAGACTTTCCTTTGGTGAGAATTAAGCAAGTGCTTTGTCTGCCAGAGTGCCACAGAGCACCCCATTGTGTCCACTTTTCCAGCACATACATCTTACCACAGCTGATGATGTCCATTTGTCATGAGGCAACAGCTGTCTGACTGGCCCTTCAATGGAACTGCTGTTCCAGGTAGGGACAGCTGGTCTCCTACCAGGTATGGCCAACACAGGGGAGATACTCTCCAGAAGGTCACAGGTCTGATGGTATATCTGAAGTTGCTAGCTGTCCTCTTTTCAACCAAAGGTTTAACAAAAAAGAGCATGCTTGCTCAGATGTTGTGTTATTATTTTAGCATTAGATGCTGTGATATTATTTTTGTAAAGCATCGTATTTCTCAGACAAAACACGGATGAATGTGGGTGGAGTTATGAAAAGGATCCCATTTTACCTACAATGGAAACCTAGTGATATATTTTGTGTAATTTAATGCTTTCATCACATTAATATGTGTAACTATTGTTATGCATTTTATAGTAAAACCTATTTTTTAAGACACGTTTATTTTCAGCAAGCCATGGAAAAATGATCTATCTTTTTTTCTTTCTATGTTCTACCAAAATGTCTGCCTATTGTACAATGCTGCTTCTTTTTATCTTAGTTAGCATGCATTTATATGTCCTCTCTGTTCTGTGGTTTGTGGAGGAAAACCATCTCTATGCATAGAATGCAAGATCCTTTATGCAACCTATCTATAACAGCATTTTGTTCTCTGGAAAAAAATATTGGTGTCATGTTTAGCTCTGAATTATTTATCCTTTCATCCCCTCCTGGCAGCTGTCACCCTATGTCTGGGGAATGCTCCTGCAAGCCTGGCTGGTCTGGACTCTACTGCAATGAGACATGTTCCCCGGGGTTCTATGGTGAGTCTTGTCAGCAGATTTGCAGCTGCCAAAATGGTGCTGACTGTGACAGTGTGACTGGAAAATGCACCTGTGCCCCTGGATTTAAGGTAAATACATTTCACTTTCACAGTCCATTTTCAACTCCTCTGCCTTTAGTTAAGTGTGAAATTGTTCAAGATGCCAGAGTGTCTCTACAACAGGAAAGGAGAGAGAAGAGTATTTGGGTACCACTAGCTGTGTTATAGGATAAGGCCCTGGAAAGGCCTTATGATTAGCTCTCAGTTCTGAAATGAAACCATTTTAACAAAGAAAAGTTCATTGCTTTATAAGACATCGCTACTAATGAGGAGGTGCTCCTGAGGTGTAAAAAAAGGAAGTATAATTTTCAGACATCCTACCACAACAACTCATGATCCATTCAGAGAAACTCTAGATATAAAGACATTTGTTTTTACAGTTTAGGATTCAGTAGCTTTTACACATTTGCTGTTTGTGCATTGGATGCTTATAGTCTAACACAGAAAACATTTTACAGTATGACTGTTCTTCGAGGAATAATAGTTCAACCAAATTAATTCTTAAAAATATTTTACAAGCCATATTATTTTCCATTAAACTACTACCTTAGTGTGTTTTGGTTTTGCAAAAGGCATCCTTATTACTGAAAATACTGTGCATTGGTCTCACCATGTGCTGTTCACCATGTGTGATGAGCTCTCGCAGCAACTAATAGAAAATGAGTGGCTTTATGTAGACCTAGAAGCCATGAAGAGCCCAGCTCGAAGGACTCCCTTTTGCTAAATTTAAAATGACTTTGTGACAACCTGGAACGGTCATGAGTTGCATGTTTTCTGACTGTTGTAGCACCAGAGTCAGTGATCACAGACAGTCAATCCCATGTCTAAGTCACTTGTTAAAGATACAATTGTATTGCTTGATCTTCCTGGAAGAGTTTTTAAACTGTTTATTGTATAATTCAGGGTGCTGACTGTGGTACTCCTTGTCTACCGGGGACATATGGAGTGAACTGTTCTTCTGTGTGCAACTGTAAAAACGAAGCCATCTGTTCACCAGTAGATGGTTCTTGTACCTGCAAAGCAGGTAAGTATGTCTTCAGATTAACTTTCTATAATCATAAAATCAAGTTGAGTGTCTGAAGTAGAGAGGAAGCAGGACATTTGATTAATAGAAGACACCCTAGAAGGCCATATATTCAATACTTTATGCTTCTCCTGACATTTGCTCAGAGAGAATAATATGTACTTTGTGTTCATTCTGAAAGATATGGATACTGTGGCTGGGTGAATTACTGGTACTTACTTACTCAGAGATGAGCTGTGTCTTATCTCTCATGGCAGGGCTATGAGCTGCTAGAATGAGTACTGGTATGCAATTTCTGTGTTGTCAGCCTACCTAACCAAAACACTTAGCCCCATTTCTGCTCCATCTGGATGAATACCATCTCTATCTGCTATCCTCACCCATCTCAGAACCATAGAAGCACAGTCTCCTTTCCTGCCATTTTAGCACTGACATGGATACCTTCTGGCAAGTTTTTCTTCTTGAATACTGTTTTTTCTCAGCAGTTCTCTGAAAAATCTTTGTCTAACCCCCTTACATGTATTAGCTTCAGGACACCATCAACAGTGCTAGCTTCTGCTCCCTGCTTCCAAAACTTTCTGCATCTACCAGCATTACTGTGAGTGGGCTCAGGCCTTTCAGCCCCTCTGCTGAACATATCTCCTCCCAACAGTAACTTTGATGGTCAGTGTACCTCCTCCAGAAATTATGTGTGCCTGCCTGCATCTCCCAGCAGCATATGCTTTTGGCAGGAACAAGGATACCTGACAACCTCAGGTGCATTTTGCAGAGATCTTTTCACATACTAAGATCCAGAGATCGACAAGGTTTAACCAAAAATATTATTCTAAACTCCGCTTAGAGATCCCCTCTTGAAATACACATTGATAGCCTGTTGTTTTTTTGTTTTGTTTTGTTTCTGCTGTGAGGAAGGATTTATAGGCAAGCATCTCTTAGCTGTGATGCTGAACTGCTGAGAAGAGAGGGGGCAGGCTGTTGAATGCCCCCAAGCAAATCCCATGCCAGAAAGGTTGAGAGTGGAGAAGAAATGTTAGAGTAAACGTAGACAACGTAGGCTGCTAATTTTCATGGAATGGCTCAGGTTGGAAGTGACCTTAAAGATCAACTAGTTCCAACTTACTGGGGATTGTTACAATTAAATCAGCCCTGCAGTGAATGTGCAGAGTTTCCAGCTTATGTTCTTCTGTTTTCTGTCCAGAGACAGTGGAGCAGATTTGACTCTGTTGCATGTCTGCAGAGTAGCTGCATTATGAGGAGAGAAGCTACTTGAGCCATATATCATCCTATCTTCTTGTGCATTTTAGTCATACTGCACTGGAAAAGCACAGCAAATGGTGAAATGGATTTATTAAACTGAAACCCAACACTCGTCATGTAAAAGATGTTGGATCAAAGCACCAAGTCAAAAGCAATAACATAATGTATCTTTCCATGTTGTCTCTAATAATTAGAGGTATTTCCCACATATGGAATATCTCAGGTGCCCAGCATTTTGGAGGTTGGTATAACACCACTGAGACAGTGATGAAAATCCCATTGATTTCAGTGAAGTCAGAATACCTTCCAGTTTTCAATGTTGCATATAACTGAATATCTTCCCTGCTTCACTCCATCTTTAAGAAAATCCTGCCTCTGCTTTTTGAACTAATAGTCACATTGCTGTTCAGACATTATGTTAGGAATGAGGCAGCTCTAGCTCTGAGAAAAACAGGTTAGTGTGGATGGGTCAGCACGTGGCTGGAAAATATAACCTCTCTGCCTTAGACGATTGCAAACCTGATGTTATATCTCATAGTATTGCCATTTTTAATAGTGCTTATGATATGGGAAGCTCTTTTAGGAAGTGTAGAAGGAAACTTTAAAAAGCTTGAAAGACACTTAGAGAAAATATCTCAATTTTCTATCTACTACAGTATAACATTTTCCTGAAATGACCCCTAAACTCTGAAGTTAATCTAGGCCATGAGGCAGCTTTATTTCAATACATGTGTTTTGCATAGTCTATTGATTAGGCTCAGCACAGAATTATTTTTCCCTTCACTTACTGTAAACAAGGTACAAAATTAGCAACTTGGCCTCTGTCATTGCTGATGATAACATATGACTGGCTCACTCGGTTTCTGTCATATCCAATAGATGATCACATTTTTGAAAACCTATTTACATTTCTTTCTCTCCAGAGCACAGTCTGTGAAGCATTGCTATCAGGCATAATCAGCAGTGAATGCTGCATTTCAGAAACACTTTCCATTGCAATCTATTTTGTATTTGGAGAGAAGTATAGAAATCATCTAAAATGTCTTCTATGTATCCTTGAAGAAATCCAAACTACACTTTGCTTTTATGCTTTCTCTATAGTGTGTTTTTTGTTTGTTTGTTTGTTTTTGGGGAGGGGGTTGGTAGCAGGGAAGGGAGGCAGGAGGTTGGGAAGAGTCTAAGATTTCTGTTAAAATTGTGCTGCAGAAATGTCTATTGAATGATGGTGGAAGAGTTATGAAAGCAGCAGCTTAAGTGTAAGGAAAAAAATCCTGTTTTTTTCAGGCCATCCTTTAAAACTTTCAACATAGTTTGGTGCTTCTCAGCAAAATTTCAAGGTGTCTGTGTTTTCCTTTCAGATCTCCCATCAATAGCTCTCATATGTTGGCACCCATCTGCAAAGTATATGCTGTGCACAGATGTTACAAGGTGCCCTTCAACTCCTTTACTCAAATCCGGACAAATCAGCTGAAACAGCTAATACCGTCCTGTAGTTAATGTTACTGGTGCTGTGCATCTCAGAGATTCCAAGTGGGACACGGAGGGAAACATATCCTTAGTGAGGAATGGAGGGAAACCTGATTCATTTGTCACTTTAATTCTTATTCTTGGCAGGTTGGCATGGTGTAGACTGCTCAATCAATTGTCCCAGTGGTACCTGGGGACTTGGCTGTAACTTGACTTGCCAGTGTCTTAATGGAGGGGCTTGCAATGCTCTGGATGGAACCTGTACCTGTGCCCCAGGCTGGAGAGGAGAAAAGTGTGAACTTCCTTGCCAGGTAGTTTAATAAATATTATTAAATATACCAAGTGCTCAATATTGCACTGTGGAATACTGGGCAAGGGGACACTCCTGTGATTCTCCTGACTTTATGTGTATAAATCCTAAGGATCTCTGTACCTGTTAGCCCATATTTTACTGGGTTCAAGATTAGAAACACACACCAAAAAATCTGGAAGAATCCTACTATGCAGCACACTAAAGCAAACAGAATAGATAGCCACCCAAAAAATGAATACGTACAATGAAGATGCACAGATGAACATTTCCTCTGCTTTCATACTGGAATGTTTAACCTGAGACTTTTCACAAACTCACACAGAATGTGTGGAAACACTCAGTACCAAATTTTTTATTCTTTTTCAGCATCACATGCCATCCAAACTGCTTCTGTTAAACTATTTCTAGGAAGAATGATGAGAGATAAATGTAGCAAAAACATATTCCACATCTAACAACATAATTTAAATTAAATTATCTTATACCTGTGATAAACTTTCCTGTCTTCTCAACCAGACATGAGCAAGCACTCTTTTCACCCAATTCCATGATAGATCTTTACCTTTGTATCAGGACTCAAACTTCCGTCATCTCCCAGACTTTGAGAACAGCACAATTAGAAATCACTGTGTAGATGAAGACAAGTTTCTAGTCAGTTTTGTTCCACATTGCAATCTGTAGCCAAGAGAAGCCATAAAACTATTTAATTTGTAAATACAAAAAATTGGAAAATGCAAAAGCATATTGTTTTACTAATCATTTGTTGTAAGTACATTTCATAGAATAAACAAAAAAAAAGAAAAAAAGAAAAAAGAAATTTTCACAGAATCACAGAATCACAGAATTTTCTAGGTTGGAAGAGACCTCAAGGTCATCGAGTCCAACCTCCAACCTAACGCTAACAGCCCTCCACTAAACCATATCCCTAAGCTCTACATCTAAGCATCTTTTGAAGACTTCCAGGGATGGTGACTCCACCACTTCCCTGGGCAGCCTGTTCCAGTGCCTCACAACCCTTTCAGTGAAGAAGTTCTTCCTAACATCTAACCTAAAACTCCCCTGGCTCAACTTAAGCCCATTCCCCCTCGTCCTGTCACCAGGCACGTGGGAGAACAGGCCAACCCCCACCTCGCTACAGCCTCCCTTGAGGTACCTAAAAAGAGCAATAAGGTCACCCCTGAGCCTCCTCTTCTCCAGGCTGAACAAGCCCAGCTCCTCGTAGGACTTGTTCTCCAGGCCCCTCACCAGCTTTGTCGCCCTTCTCTGCACCCGCTCAAGCACCTCGATGTCCTTCTTGTAGCGAGGGGCCCAAAACTGAACACAGTACTCGAGGTGCGGCCTCACCAGAGCCGAGTACAGGGGGACGATCACCTCCCTAGCCCTGCTGGTCACGCTGTTCCTGATACAAGCCAGGATGCCGTTGGCCTTCTTGGCCACCTGAGCACACTGCTGGCTCATATCCAGCCGACTATCCACCATCACTCCCAGGTCCTTCTCTGCCTGGCAGCTTTCCAACCATTCCTCTCCCAGCCTGTAGCTCTGCTTGGGGTTATTGCGCCCCAGGTGCAGGACCCGGCACTTGGCCTTGTTAAACTTCATGCAGTTGACCTCAGCCCATCGGTGCAGCCTATCCAGATCCTCCTGCAGAGCTTTCCTACCCTCAAGCAGATCGACACACGCACCTAACTTGGTGTCATCTGCGAACTTACTGAGGGTGCACTCGATGCCCTCGTCCAGATCATCGATGAAGATATTAAAGAGGACCGGCCCCAGCACCGAGCCCTGGGGAACGCCACTAGTGACTGGCCTCCAACTGGACTTGGCTCCATTCACCACGACTCTTTGGGCCCGGCTATCCAGCCAGTTTCTAACCCAACGAAGCGTGCGCCAGTCCAAGCCAAGAGCAGCCAGTTTCTTGAGGAGAATGCTGTGGGAGACGGTGTCAAAAGCCTTGCTGAAGTCAAGGTAGACCACATCCACAGCCTTTCCCTCATCCACCCAGCGCGTCACTCTGTCATAGAAGGAGATCAGGTTCGTCAGGCATGACCTGCCTTTCATAAAGCCATGCTGACTGGGCCTGATCGCCTGCTTCCCCTGCAAGTGCTGCATGATGACTCTCAGGAGGATCTGCTCCATGAGCTTTCCTGGCACTGAGGTCAAACTGACAGGCCTGTAGTTTCCCGGGTCTGCCCTCCGGCCCTTCTTGTAGATGGGCGTCACGTTTGCTAGCCGCCAGTCGATTGGGACCTCCCCCGATAGCCAGGACTGTTGATAAATGATGGACAGTGGCTTGGCCAGCTCCTCTGCCAGTTCCCTCAGTACCCTTGGGTGGATCCCATCCGGCCCCATCGACTTGTGCACATCTAAGTGCCGTAGCAGGTCACCAACCAGTTCTTCATGGATAATGAGGGCCACATCCTGCTCCCCATCCCCTTCCACCAGCTCAGGGTACTGAGTATCCAGAGAACATCCGGTATTGCCGCTAAAGACTGAGGCAAAGAAGGCATTGAGCACCTCCGCCTTTTCCTCATCTCTTGTAACTAAGTTTCCCCCCGCATCCAGTAAAGGATGGAGATTCTCCTTAGTCCTCCTTTTTGTGTTGATGTATTTATAGAAACGTTTTTTGTTATCTTTAACGGCAGTAGCCAGATTGAGCTCCAGATGAGCTTTGGCCTTCCTAATTTTGTCCCTGCACAGCCTCGCTACTTCTTTAAAGTCCTCCTTAGTGGCCTGCCCACTTTTCCAAAGCTTATAAACCCTCTTTTTCTGCGGATAAATGTGGCTTTCCAGATTCTATCTTTTCCAATGGCAAGGTTCAATTTTCTGGGAGATTTTAAACAAATAATCTGGTAGACTTTTTATTTTGTCTCTGCTCTTCTTTTCCTGTCCTTTGAATTTACATGAACCATATAAATTCTCCACCTATGTCATATTCCAGCTTCTGTCATTTTGGATTAGCTCTGCTTAGCAGTAACATGATAAAAGTACCCGAACTACAGCATATGACTGGAAGGCACACCTTTGTTTTGAATAAAAATTTGATCTATTGAACTGTTGTGGTATAGCATATGCTGATTCTGATATAGTAAGTTAAGTGGCAAACAAATATTCTGGAAAGCTCATTAGAATGTCTACATTGTGTGTTTATGCAGTATTTCCAACAAATGCATCTCCATCATAGTCTCCATCAGAAGACTATTTTTTTTGTTTCTAAAGCTGTTTTGTTTATCGCTTAGTGTCCAATTTTGAAGATTACCCAAGATCAATAACTTCCAAAAGTAACTTATTAAAACAAAAAGTATTTTTATGCCATTTGTTCCACTGTTCCAAATATAGCAAAATAATGCTCAAAAGAATTTCTGTCTCAAATAACTCAGCATTTCCACACTCAGTGTCTTAGTCTGTCTGTTTTTCCCTGATTTATTTCTCTCTGCATCAAATAATGTCCATAAACATTTACACACTATAGTGCATATTCTACCTCAAAATTCCCGAGTGGGAGAATAAAGAGAAATGTAGACACAAACATCAAAGAACAGCAGATGAATTTTGATACAGGTTTAATTCCAGTTTTAAATGTGACTGTGACCAATTTTTAGTCTTGAATGTAAATGATTGGTTAAACGTGGCATGTTTCTTTTTTCCTTTTTTTTTCTTTTTTTTTTTTTTTTTTTTTTCCCTTGGTGTGGATAGTCCGAGAAGTATTACGTGAAATTACATTGTGTTTTTCCTTGGATCATTCTTCATTGGTTTTTGCAAAGATTTTGTTCTTAGAGTAATTTTGTATGGAATTATTGCCTAGAAGTGTGTGCAACCTTCTACTGAAGAAGGAGAAAGTCATATTCAAACATTCACATATAGTGCCCTGAAAATTGGCAATGTTCTTTTGGCACAGCTGAACACACTGAGGAGGATATTCAGCTTGTAACATTAATCTCTTGATAACCTTCTTTGTGGGTTCAAAAATGCTCCACATCCAAAATGTAATTTTATTTTTTGTTCCGTGTCATAGGCAGATAACTTCTCTTTATACCATTGTATAACATAGTATATACTGTAGTGCAGAAGAAAAGACTGTTAATTGAAAGAAAGTAGTATAGTTTGCATTGTTTATGCAATAAACTTCACTCTGAACATGTATTTTAATATAACATTTTGCTTCTCTGTTTTAGAAATTATGGCTTTACATGGCATCCTTTTTTTTTTGGCAGATATGGAGATGTCAGGGTCTGAGACAGAAAGGAAACTGAAATACTTGCCTCTTTAGGACCCCTGGGTCCCAGAGTAGGGACTCCTCTGTAAGGGAAGTTAGAAGGACAGTACAATAGAGCTTTCATTGCTACCACTGATAACATAGGCTACTATTTTCTGAATCACAGTTTCCAGACCCCTCAGTCTGTGATTTGTCAAGAGAATTTAATTAATTCTTTATCTTCTCCTCATGGATGAAAAAGTGAAAATGTACAACATTAAACTTTTCCAAAAGCCAGAAGAGTTTTATATTAAGTAAGCTGATTACAGACTTAGCAGAGATCTGAGGTTTCTTTCTGGGGCAGGACTGACCAGAACTTGTTCTCCTCTAACTCTCAGTTCTCGTCATCTCTCCATTTTTTTAATTTATTTTTTTTCCTGGCCACAGGACGGCACATATGGCATGGATTGTGCTGAACGCTGTGATTGCAGCCATGCAGATGGTTGTCATCCTACCACCGGTTACTGTCGCTGTCTACCAGGATGGTCAGGTACAAAAGAGACTGTTGCAAAGTATGATGAAAGTTTCCAGTATGATGGTATTCAATCTTGGCTTTTTGTGGGTAGAGGAGGAATATGTGGGCTTGGAAGAAGAAGGGGCCAGTTCTGTGGCTGTTGTGTCCCTTCCTGTGATTCACAGGCATGGGCACGGAAACTTCGTTGGGTGTGGGTTCCACAGAAAACTGGAAACAGAAGGCAAAATCTTACAGCTTGGGCACCTCCACAATATGACTCCTCATGAAATTGGGGAACAACTGTAGATAATCAAGATTCTGCTGGCAGTTTTGTTAGAGAAGCATCATATCCAGAAACTGAGGAACTTTGATCAGGCAGCCATAAAGATCATAAGTCATGCAGAAGCTGTGTTGCCATATGGGTTTCTTAAACTTTTGAAAAAAAAAAAAAAAAAACAAAACTCTGTATATATATATTTTATCGTGTAAAAGGTTGCACTTTTTTTTTCTTTTTTACTAGGTTTCTCCAATATTGTCTATGTGGCTTTAGGAAATATATGTATTTAGTAATTTATCAGATTCATGTTTCACACTGTTGTCACCCTGTTTGTGTAAAGCAGAATCTCTGAAAACATGATGAAACTATGCAGAAGTGTGAAACGTCATGAAATAATTAGTCACTTCAGGAGGTTTAGTTCTCACATAGATCTCTGCTCTAAGTGATAGAAAAGCTGTTCCATCATCAGTAACGACTAATTGACACTGTAAGTTTGTCTGTTTGAGTGCTCAGGACTTTGTGTCCCACTGTGATACTGTACTGTTGCAAGGGTCTGATTTCAAGGAGGGACTCATACCATTTAAGGATGAGAAGTCAGGAAGAAAAACACACTGTTTTGTTTCTGCAGCTTTAAGAAAGGATTATTTTTTTTTTATGCTTTCAGGTATAATAGAGATCTAGGCAAATTAGAGAGCAGGGCAATCACCAACAATAAGAAGTTTAACAAGAGTGAGTGACAGATTCTGCACCTGGGAAGGGGCAACCCTGACTATACATACAGGTCGGGGACAAGAGGCTGGAAAACAGCCCCACAGAAAGTGATTGTGTTTGACTGCAAGTTGAATATAAGTCATCAGTGTGCTGTGATAGCCAGCAAGGCCAACTGTGCTCTGGACTGCCTCAAGCATAGCGCTGATAGCTAGTTGAGGGAAAGGATTGTCCCTTTTTGCTCTGGGCTGGTGTGTCCTTACCTCAAATGCCGTGTGCAGTTTGGGGTAGTACAGTCTAAAAAGGACATAAAACTATTAGAGAGTGTCCAAAGGAGGGCTGCAAAGACGGTGAAGGGTTTGGAGGGCAAGATATATGAGGAGCAGCTGAGGTCCCTTGGTTTGTCCAGCCCTGAGCAGAGCAGGCTGAGGGGAGGCCTCATGGCGGCCTGCAGCTCCCTCACGAGGGGAGCGGAGGGGCAGGCGCTGAGCTCTGCTCTCTGGGGACAGCGACAGGACCCGAGGGAACGGCATGGAGCTGGGACAGGGGAGGGTCAGGCTGGGGGCTAGGGAAAGGTTCTGCACCCAGAGGGTGCTCGGGCACTGGCACGGGCTGCCCAGGGCGCTAGTCACGGCACCGAGGCTGACGGAGTTCAAAGAGTGCTTGGACAACACACTTAGACATCTGGTCTGATTTTGGGGTGGTCCTATGCAGATTCTGTGAATATAATACGGTATTGTTCTTTCTCTGACACTTCCAGACATACTAGATGGAGATGAGCAAGTAACATGCAACAAGTTATCTAATGTACAAGTTTAGCAAATTATTCTGCTCAAAAAATTTTCTTTGAGCTTCTAATGTCCTCAGAAGCAATCACTACTGATCTCCTTCTCCCCTCTTCCCCTCCCCCTCCCCACTTTGAGTTTCACATGTTTCTTTTTTAGCTCTGTAGATGGATCACAAATATTGTGTTCAAGCTACTTAGTGCTCTGTGTCTGCAGTTCAGGTTGATTAGTACTTACCCATTCCTTATTTGTGCAATTTGTTTGTAAGATTCTGCCAAGTCCTTTGAAGAGGCTTTTCTCCTTGTACCTCTCTCTTGTTGCTCCTTTCAGTGTGAAAGAGAGAGGCTTCCAGAGCCTCTCCAGCACTCAGCTAACTGTTGTAGGATTTGATTGAATTTATTCTTTTCCCACAAGCTACACTGTGACTTGCAGTCAGGAACTTATACCTCTGGGAAATGAATACTACAATAACGCAAAAACAATAGAAGTGGTTTGAGTGAATTGTAAACAAAACAAACAAACAAACAAAAGATAAAAACATATGAACTATTATTCCATTGATTAATATTTCTAAAGGTGCTGCTTTGTCTTTTAGGCAATCATGTTATGACTTTAACAGCCTTTGATGCTCTCATTGTCAGGTAGTCTCAGAATTGCATGTGTGTGTTTGAACATACTTCCTCAAATTTTTTTGAACTGTTTAAAGTATGATTTTTTTAAAAAAGTTAATAGACATATCCCACATTAAAAATTACATGGTCAGCTGGTGATCTTGAGCAACTTGGTGTAGACAGATATAAGTTCACAAGCTTTAGAGGTACTGTCTGAAAGAAATGTAGCAAGTTTTCTAATACTGAGAGAAATCATCAGACACCAAAAGTATGTAAATGAATAAAGCCAGATTAAAAGAAGTAGTTTTGAAAGGCCATAATAAAAATCTGGCAACTTTTATAACAGATCCAAAAGATTTCCAACCAGTGCAGAATAGCTAATGAAGTATGTGACAAGAACTTCAGGCACAGCAGAAATCTTGCCTGTGCTTGAACTCAGGTGTTGGAAAGGATAAAATATTTTTGCCTTTAGTAAAAGCTTGTTTCAATTTCATATTTAGAAAGCAATAAGATTTCACTAGGAAAAGACTTCTTGCTTGATTATAGATATAATTGAGTATCTGTCCCTGGATGATGTCATCTCAACAGCGTGTGTATCAGACTAGTTTCAACATGTTGGTGATGTCTAGACACACAACATGACATAAATGGGATAGTTTGCTTTATACTGAGTGCCTGGAAAAATCCTACTCCCACACTTCACATGTCAGAGCAGTACCCATGAGGAATCTGTTCTTTGTGTAGACACTTATATTTAGAATAATTAAAAAAAGGAAAGAAGATCTTAGAAACAGGTTCTCAAATAGCTGTACTGTAATGTTACTTTGCAAGGATAGCATTAGTCCACAGGATTAAGAAAAGTTTTTGAATACATGTGTGGATGCATAATACATGAAGAAACAGATGGAGAATTTATTTTTTTACACACACACACACAAACACACACATAGGCAGACACAGACACACATACACGAAAGTACTGAACTGCAACAAATTATATTAGAATAGGTTAGATTTTTTTCTATTAGATTTGTTAAAGTAACTGTCAGACTTAATAGTTTCTATTTGTTAGTGTTATTTACTCCCCACCCACGCCCCTCATCCCCCCAAAGGAAGGGAGAAAATGATTTTGGATCAGTCTAATTCTTATCTAACCCAAATGAAGGTTTTTCTTTTTCTTTTCTTTTTTTTTCTTTTTTTCTTTTTTTTTTTTTAAACAAGAATAAATTGATGAATCCAAGACAATACAAATGTTTTGATACCAACAGAATCATATAAAGCTTCTGAGAAGCTACTTTAAATGCAACATTTTTCTCAGCCTTCTGAACAGGGCAGATTTCTACTGCTCTGTTCTCCAGGGAATTTCATCAGAGGGAAGAGTTTATGTAACTTTGCAGAAATAAATCAGGGTTGGAAGATTTTTCCCTTGCTGGATGACACAGTTGTGCCACAGTGCTGGGGAAGAGGAAATATACTGCCCTGGTGGTGGTCACTGACCCAGGAGGGTGCGTACTCCCTCTGATAGTGAGGGAGCTCCCTGCTTCTGAAGCAAGCACAAGTGCTGTTGTCATGTACCACAGAGCAGCCTAGCTGACATGCTACCCTGTCCTTTGGTCTCAAGACAGAGCTGCAGCTGAGCATTATGTCAGCAATGAGGTCCTATGTGGCATAGTTTCTTAAAGAAGCTTTTCTTTATTTTTGAAAACGCTTGATGTATTATCTGGAAATTCCAGTTATGAATGAAATGGTAAGTTGTTTCTGACTACTGCAGTGTCAATAGCTGTTATAAAACTCTAGAAATAATTAATTTTATTTTTTTTATTGACCTTTTAATTTTAATTTAGTTTCTTTTACCTACTCAGATTTTTCATCCTAAACAAGTCACTTCATTTATAGGACTCCTGTTAGAGATCCTACTCTCTGAGATTTACTGAGTGCTCACTATAGAGCAACTTAATTCTGCTGAGAAAAACAAGAGTTAAGGGTGATGTTTTTTTCCTGGCAATCTCACCATTCCATCACGTTCCAGGAGCCACATGACATGATGGTACAAATGAGAAACATCCGCCCACACTGAACATGATGTCTGCCCCAAACACTCTCATCCCTTGACATTTTCACTAGAATTTATAAATAACTTCTCTTCATTTAGAAGGAGTGCAATAGTCAGACAATGAAAAAGAGTAAGAAGCGTTAATATACAGAGCCATGAAGTAGAGGAAAGACACAGAAAATGTAACCTCCAGTAGATAATAAAGTCTCCTGGTAGTTTTTACCAAAACCTTAAGTTAACTTGTGTGAAAGAAGTTAACCTCTACCACCTATCTCAATAACCATAATCCATCAAGCACCACAGTACCTGTTAGTTTCATCCCATCATTTTAGCTGTCCTGCAAGAAGCTGTCAAAACACAGAGATTTAAAATTTCCTGAAATAGTAGAGAATTCATATTTCTGCAAACTGAGATTTTTCACAGAAGCATTGTAAAAGAGACAAAGGTTTTCTTCTAGACAGTTTGTGTATTACACTGCAACATGAGTGTCAGTGGTAACACATTAATTCCTGCTGTGTTTTCTTGGATACAGTTCTGTTGGACATTTCTGTTTGTAAAGAAATGTCGTGTCATACTAATAACCACACTTGTTATTTTTAAAATCAATTTAAAGGTTGTGTGGTGCCAGGGATTGTGAAACACCAGTAGTCTGCTATCTGAACCAAAACAATAGCATTGGTTTATGGAAAAGACAGATGCAGAAATATCAGCCTATATTTTACCAGCACGCATAGTGTTTATAGGATATTGGTGACTTTCTGCTGTCTCTGACACCTGCTGATGCTAGTCAGATTGTCCATCACCAGATGTGTTGTTGCTGTGAGGAAGTGCTGTGTCTTTCCATGTGCTTCTGACATTATTTCAAGAGGCACATTTGTTACTGGATTATAACAGAGAGGATCGTCATCTGACACCCATCCCACTGATGCAAATAACCAGGTCCACAGGGAAGCACCAACTAGACCTTTCCTATGCTCCTTAGCTTTTAGTGCTTACACAATTTTTCTTTTTTTCCACTACATGGGAGAAAAAGACACCAAAGCATACTGTCATAGGTCTTTCTCACATTCAGACTGAGAAATGAGATGCTGCTGAGAGTGTGCATAGTGTTTGTGCCTTCATGCACCCAAGCTGGCAGCCTCTTCCAAGACGTAGTTTTTCCTTCATGTCAGCTGATTTTGCCTCTGCTTCTGAAGCAGGAGTTCCTATAGCTGTGAACATAGGTGCACCACAAAGTGAAGCAGTGTCATGATAAACTGTTTGCTTTCCAAATTTTAGTATTCAGTATTAGACATATACTCTACCTCTGGACTTTATTGTGTCTGCATCTCTGTTGCCTATACTTTGCAATAGGTCTTCATGTGAAAGAAATAGTACTATTTTAAAAGAAGAATGTTAAATCAATAAATTAAGTACACTTATTTTATACCTGTCAAGAAGGCAAGAAAAGGAGAAGTGTATTTTTTTCTGTTATTTTCCTGTGGTAGACGGTAAGAAGAGCATCACTGGGTCAGACAACAGTATGCAGCAACAATACAGCCTTCAGAAAGACACCAAGCTTATCTCAAAAGTGATTGTTCCACTAAAAATTACGGATACTGATGTTTGCTTTCAAGCTGATACAGCACTGGTTTTGTAAAGAAGCATTTGTATCTGGCTTCCTATCAAAACTCCTGGGTACAAACTATTCTACTGCCACCAGTGAAGAAGCCACAGTAAGAACATTTGGAGAAAAATCTTTGATCCTTTCCCTAGCCCCTAAAAGAGACAATTATATTTAGTCTTCTGGCTATCTTCAGCTATGGAGCAAGGCCTTCTCTTCCCCTCAGGGCAATGAGGATACTTCTACAGCGTCTCTGAAATGTTCCATCACTTTCCTGTGTTGTTACTTCCTTTTGGCTCTCACCCATTTGACAGAGAAATAAGGAAGAAATTCTCTGTTTTCCCCCATCAGAAGTCTCAGACTCCTTTAATGGCAGTGATCTAGTGCTTAACAGTTTTTCTCAAATAATCAACAATAATTAAATAAAAATAACCTTACTTTTTAATGTTTGGATAACTTTTATCAGACTAAAGGAAACAAAATAAACTGGGAAGTAATGCTTAGTCCAATAATAACTTTAACTTGGAAGGTCATAAGAAATAATTGGTATATTTTTCCAGTTCAAGTGCTAAAACCCATTAACTCTATGTTGAACTGACTTGGACAGATCACTGAGTCTTGACATATTCAGAATATAGTATAGGGAGTATTTAAACACTCTGCTAACAAGGGCAGAAACATTCCTATCCTTAAATAATTATTTTCTTCATTCATGCAATCACAAATGCTGGGGGAATGCTGATTTAGATGTGGGGCCCCTGGCATAAAGCCCTGGGCATAAAATGCATGAGCATTTCTTCAGAGCAGCTTAGCTGAAGTTTATCATGACCATTCAGCTATTGCCTAGCAACTTGTGAAGGCCATCAAAGAGCTCTTTGTCCATTGCTCTGGCAAAAACATTTCCTCACAGATATCCTTATCACTATCAAAATCAACATGAAAACTTATCAAAACCAATTTTGTTGTATAAGAAGTTAATATTCACTTAAAACTGTATCAGTCATAAGCTTGCTGATACCATTGTGAAAGGTAAGTCTAATCTTGCTTCCAACTTCTAGTAAAATGTTATTTTCTCCTCTCTAATGTCTAGATTTTCTCTTAAAGCATAGCTCTTTTTATGGAAATATAAAGCATCAGACTCAGGAAAATTCTTCTTTTCTTTTTCTGAACTCTTTTAATATTTCCAATACATTCTTTCTCAAAAATGTACGTAATTAATTCTGTGAAAATTTTAAACTCAGTTTCCCAGTTTTAAATGGCTTTTGGGCTCATCTAAATACCAGTGAGTGAGTGAGACTTACAACAATTTTCTAGACAGAGATGCAGTAAATCCCTGAATCAATTTTTGTTTCTGCCCTGTTACATTCATTCTTGGCACTATCAGGCACAGGAGTGTAATTGATTTTGTTTATGATCAGTAGTGAATTTAATAAAATTCCTTTTATAGTGAAACAGATGCCATACGCAGCACTCTTCAAGTACATTATGTTGTCACAACTGTTATTCAGTGATACCTAGGATGCAC
The DNA here is from genome assembly GCF_964211825.1 of Aythya ferina. Classification (NCBI taxonomy): domain Eukaryota; kingdom Metazoa; phylum Chordata; class Aves; order Anseriformes; family Anatidae; genus Aythya; species Aythya ferina. The sequence goes on along the minus strand of NC_140299.1, from coordinate 50,468,712 downwards.
TGTTGCTTTTCGAAGTAGAGGGATGGCATTCTGACTACCTCCTCAAAGGTTGTGAAAGTGGGGAACAAAAGCTAAATTTCATTTTCCCTGATGCATAATTTTCCCTGATGTGTGCTGGAGGAACTTGCTCCTTTTTCATTTTTAATGGTGCTCATTGGCTCTTTTAAGTTCTGTGGATCTGTATAGCATGGGGTCCCTTGTCTCTTCTGTCCCAGTATGCCCAGTATCACCCTTTGACACTGCACTGTCATAAAGCATCCTCTGTGCACTGATCAAGACGATATAATTGAGCCTGGTGTTATTGTATGTCACTGGTCTACATAATCTCAGATAATGCACTGTGGTAACTCTTGGCAACCACTGACTTGTTAACAGTGACCATTGTATATTGAACACCACTGAAACCCATTAAGACTCTGTGAAAAATGTCTTTTCTCTGGCAGGGTTCACTGAGTGAAGCTCTGTATGATATGACAGATAACACTCAAGTGAACAGAGTGTCAGGCTCAGCACTGAAAACCCCTGCATGTGTCAGCTTGTGCTTTCACAGACATAAACCCAAGTTTTCAGATTTGGGAACCTCAAGCAGAGAAGTCTGAAGTGTCTGAAATAAGTGGTCTTGTTTCTAAAATATGCAGTGATCTCATCCTGCTCATGTGCATCATCATCTCTCTGAATCAAACTGCTCTCTTCTATCTGGGTTCATGCACAAGTGCACTTTAGGAAAAAAGTTGTCCCAGACTGCTGAGAAGCCAGTTTATGCTCTCTGCCTCTCAAATGTGGATGCAGCTAGGAGAATGACATTGCCCGTCCAGGCAAAAAATGAAAAAAAAAAAAAAAAAGAAAAAAAAGAAAGTAATGGTAGAAGAAACCTTTCATTTTTTGTTTGTTTGGCTGTATTCTTGGCAATAAATTCTTTTCAGGTCAGTATTAACTAAATGATCTTGTACAAATTGGGCTTTTAGGTGGCCCATACACTGTCTGCTGATGGTTATTATCTGGCTTCTAAAAATCAAGTGTTTTCTCTACTGCCAGCATTAGTTGGTGCAGTCTATTGAACCACATATTTGATTATTCAATCTGTTGATTTTCTTGCAAAGAAACAAACAATTTGAGTGTCTGGAGTTTCACCTTTCCTTTAATTAGAGACTTGGTCTTTGGATATAGGCAGCTTTACACGGCACATGCTGTGGGGGTTGGGGAATTACCTCTGTGCCTGGCCTAGGAATAAACACTGTAATTATTTTTCAGTGTTGCTACAAACACTGGGGTTTGCTCTTCAAAGTTAAAGATTTTTTCTTGTCACATGTGAAACTGTTTTGCTTTTTTAGGATCCTGGCAGCCACTGGACCTGTGGCATATTTTGCTGGAAATACTTACAAAGCAAGACATACTTGTGGTTGGATTCAGTCCACTTTTCCCTTAGCGAAGGGCTTCATTCAGTAGAGGCGCTACAATAATACTTAATTGTTAATGCAAAGTACTGTAGACACAATGCGGTCTGAGTTCCACAGTGGAAATGCCTGCTGGCATTTAACATGCAGCGTACTTTGTAAAAGCAGATAGTGTGAAAAAGAAACAGGAATGTTATATTTCACGTTTCTGTGCTGCAATGGAAAAAAAGGCAATTAGGTGATGATAGTTAGTGGTTTGTGCTATGGCTCATGTATAGGGGTTCAGGTTGTGGTGATCTTCTAATCAATTTTATGCTAGAAATGGTTAGACAAAACACTGACTGACCAGCATCCTTAACACTGTTGCAGCTAAGCATTTTGGAATGCTCACATGGTGTGTTTTGAAACTCTTTGTGTGCACTACATTTTTCCATTTGGTATGAGGCTTAGCAGTAATCAGCTCACTACTAATTAGAAATCATTCTGTGTCCTGCACCCCATTATTAGACAAAGTTATCTCAGACTTAAAGAATTTTTACAGTCAGGGGGAAAAGTTCTTGCAATACCTTTTCATCAAGTATTTCCTAACAGAAAATTTGAAAATAAGCGTTTGCTGTTTTAAAGCAGTCATTATGGAGGTAGCAAAAAAACATTGTTTTGCTACATTTGAATTACTTTCTACTTTCATTTCTCTTTATTGATACCAGTGGTGAAAGTGAGAGGAATAAAAGACTTTTTTTTTTTTTTTTTTAATATAATATATATGTGTAACGGTCCTGGAAAATGATGGAGCTCTTCGTAATACCGAGAAATTTGCATTCATCTTTGTAGTAAGTCTTAAAGTGTTTGTGGGAAGGAAGCCTAGAGTTAGCATCCCATGGAGCTCTTATGTTCCATGTGAATTGGCTGCGGAAGTGCTTTCCTGTTACGGAGCTCAGGATCAGCCCTTAAGTACATTTCACCAAGCTGCAATATAAAAGAAACTCATTGTTTGGGGGTCTGGGGAAGGCAGGAGCAGAGATACAGGTTTACGTTCTTCTCGTTCTATTCTCCTGATTTTGGTGAAGTTTTCATAAGCAGTTTTTTGTTAGTAGTGTTTTAAAAAAAAGTCCTCTGGGAACCAAAGGTTTAAAACAGCTATGCATAACAGTGCTTTCTATTTATGAGCTGACCATTTGTTTTTTCTTTGTGGTTGCAGGCATACACTGTGACAGTGTGTGTGCTGAGGGACAGTGGGGTCCAAATTGCTCGCTGTCCTGTTACTGCAAAAATGGGGCATCTTGTTCTCCAGATGATGGAATCTGTGAGTGTGCACCAGGATACCGAGGCACCACTTGTCAAAGAAGTAAGGACAAAATAATTGCTTTAAAACTTCTGCTTCTTCATCCTGTAACTGGAATACATGAGATACATGTACTTTGTTAATTGTGCTGTCAAGTACAGTCCTTGATCGGACATTTTAATTGTTAAAATGTATGAGTGCACAGAAATGTGTTATCTGAACTCAGTAAATGTTTCCAACTAGTAGTGCTCTTCTCTTTGTTGTATAACATTACTTTTATTCACATTGTGTGCAGTGACATTGTTATGCACATGACTTTTTGAGAAACAAATAGAGTAGGGGACTCTGCTCTAAGGCCAACATTTCCAAATGTTATTGACAAATGTGAATTTCTCAGTACACATCTTGACGGGTAAATAAAACATCCATGATTTTCAGAAACTAAAATCCTTAGCTTCCCACTGTCCCACTGAATCTGGTAGGAATCATTAGTTTAACTATTGCTTTTTTTTTTAAAACATTTATTATGAAGCATCAGAGAATGGCTAATAGGATCAGGCCTCACAGTAAGTACAGGATAGCATAGGTGTGTATGCTTGCATTTAAAAAACTTGTCCTTGTAAACTTTTAAGCGTTGCAAGAGGAGAGATACAGATGAACTGAGGCAATTCATACCAGAAATAAGGAGGGAAAAATAAGATAATGTACAGATATCTACACACCCAAGAAAATGTATCACCATTTTCCAGCAATGAAGCTTTCTTCAGTTTACATTGTTGAAGCTCTGAGGGAAAGGTGCTCAGGGCAGAGAAATGTGAGTCCTCTGCAAATGGAAGGTAACAGTGTTTTCATAGCTCTCCCAGGAACAGGGTCAAGAAGCAGGGGGAGTAAAGCCCTGGCTATGGTACTCAGTCCTCTAGAAGTGGCAGAAAAGGAAGAAGGAGACATGAAATGATTACCAAAAGGTAGAGTGACGAAAAGGCAGAGGAAGACAAACAGTCCAGGAATGGGCAAGATTTCAAGCTGAAGAATGTGATTGCCTCTGGTACTTCTAAATCCCACATCAGTGGAGCATTAGTATTCCTTAAGCATTTCTAAGTGCAGTAATTATCCTCGCTATCTAATCTCTAAAGGACTTGCAGTTAATCAGATAATCCAAAGGTAGAGTAAATGTAACACTACATGTACAAATGTCCCTTGTGTTTTGGAACTATGCCTAAAATCAGGACAAGTGACTTCCATGCTAGTGCATCTCAGAGCCCCTCTCTGGTGCATGGTCTGGAGGCCGAAAGACAAAGGTCATAAGAATAATTTGGATCCCGATCAGAAAGTGCCTTTTCAGTAAACAGGAAGACCTTTTGGCACGGTTTCACTTGGAAAAGTTAGTTTCTTAGAGAGATGTGGCCACCTAATTTGTATTAAGCGTATAACCAAAAGACTGAATCTTGAATGAAATTGAAATATCGAAAGATTCCAACAGAGTTTGTGTCAGTGCTGATTGCTGCTGTGCAACATGTATTTCTCTTGATTGTATCACATAATATTCTAATTTACAAGGAAAAATTTATAAAAGGAATTAGAGCAACAAAGAAAGAGATTTTATGCAAAACTCCAACTCCTCTCTCCTCCTTCCCAACCCCCAAAGAAATGAGTACCTTTGGCATAAGTATTAAGTGGAGCATTTTGTATTTTTCATCTCTTCTGTAAAAGTTAGGTGGTGTGTAGTTGTCTGCACAAGGTAATGAGTTACGATGAGTATCTAGATGAATGCATGACTTGAAAACATTTGTACATTTTTCTGAGTGAAGAGCTGGCAATTTGTTTGCCAGGTTAGGAAACAGAAGAAGTTAAGGTTTAAGGTGACTGTATTCATCTACCGATAAAGCTAACCCTGTTTTTTAAGGTACTTTTCTTCCAATATACTTTAAAGGACATTCACATTGTAGAGGGCTTATAAAGTATAGGCAAGTATGCATAATATATGAAATATATATGCGTATCAAACATAACACAAGTAAAATATCGCCTGAGAAGTTACATAATGTCAGATAAGTAGTTACTGACTATAGTACAGAAAGCCCCATAGGAAGATGAGCAAATCTTACACAGGTATAAAGCATTAATCTGTATTAGTATTGATGACCATTACAACCCTTGCATATTTAGAAAGCAGAGCTAATTAGAAGTTATAAACAATTGCACTAAAGAGCAGTTCATAACTGTGTATAAAGTGCAGGAATCAATGGCAGTTTGCTCTTTCTGATTCCAGTTTGTTCCCCTGGGTTTTATGGACACCGCTGCAGCCAGACATGTCCACAGTGTGTACACAGCAGTGGCCCCTGCCACCATATTACTGGATTATGTGACTGCTTACCTGGATTTACTGGAGCCCTCTGTAATGAAGGTACAAGCTATAGTAAAGACTCTGTGGGATGCAGAGACCAAGCGCTGTTTTTCATTCCGTCTACTGAAAGTATAAAACAAAAAGTGATTTCTGTTGTGGTATGTGCAGTTTACAAATATAGAATCTTAAGCAGTTTAAAGCTCTCTGAACACTTGATCCTTAGGTATGAAAAATACCTTTCTTCAAAACAGCACTTTATGCTTATATATATTATTTTTATAATGAGTATGTATAATGGGCTTACCAGAACTTGTAATGCATGCTGCTATATTATACTAAGAAATACTTTTCTTGTTCCAAATATAAATCTCTTATTCTTGAAATAAAGAAATCACAATTTTGTGCTGATTACTAAAGGAATTCTAACACTGGTAACTTGTTCTCAGTATGTCCCAGTGGCAGATTTGGCAAGAACTGCGTTGGAATATGCACCTGCACCAATAATGGAACATGTAATCCTATCGACAGATCCTGCCAGTGTTACCCTGGTTGGATTGGTAGTGACTGCTCTCAGCGTAAGTATCAGCTTTTTTTCCTTTATTTTTGAAGCAATCAAGGTTCAGCTACATAAATTCTCTCCTTGTTGGTAAAGAAATACTGTATAAATCAGAAATGAGGACTTCGTGGTATTTAATTAAGAGATCCTAAAGTTTACTGCATTTCATTTGCACTATCATAAACACAATGAATTTTCTAGTAAGTGGGCTGGAGCATACAACTGGATAATCCATTTTCAGTCTTCCTCTGCCTAAAGAGGAGTTTTAGAGAATATGCATCAGGCTTGTCTCAGAAGTGTGCTGCCAAAGGACAAGAGACAGTGCTCACAGATTACATCAAGGGCAACTCTAACAGGGTGCAAGAAAAAAATTTCTCCAAAGCTCCAAAGTCTCCATTCTGGAAGAAGTTGTGAAATTTTTATTGTTGGAGATCCTTGGAGTGGAATATTGGACCAAATGATTCCAAAGGTCTCTTCCGACCTGAAGCATTCTGTGATTTGTGAATTTGCATTGTGCAGAGGCTACATGACCTGTTATTTGCTAGCATGTGCAATTATGTAGTCTCCTCACAGTAAATGTTGTAAGCATCCCATGATTTGTATCCTCAGGACAGTTTTATGAATATTCGTGGCCTTTTTGTTTTGTTTTGTTCAGTTTTGTTTTTTAACTACCATTGCATAGAGAGCTACAGGCAAGGCTCAGAACAAAGCCAAGATTTTCTCAAGTAGCAAGTCTGTACTGTGGTTGTGAGAACAAGCTCATTGTTCTTAAACTTGTTAACATCTTATTAGGAAATCTCTTTCGCTATGACTTTTTGTAAGTACTTTTGTTTTTTTTCTTCCTTTCATAAAGAAGTTTCACAGATGCACATTCTTAGTGTTGTTCTACCTCACTTGATTTGTGCATGGTCTGCTAATCAGTGAAGACTTTGTTACTGACATAAAAAGTAGGCCTGGGCCCTAGTTTTCTTACATTTGATCAAGTTATTTTATTAAATAATTACTAAATAAGGCATTCTCCAGATGCCTTACTGGATCCATACAAATTACTATTGACAAGAAAGAACTAGATGAAGCAAAATTTTCAGAGGAAGCACATAGCTAATAGTATAAGGTACCAAAATCCACACAATCTCCAACGCATGCATGTAAAAATTTCAATCAATGTTACCCACTAAACCATGTCCCTAAACACCAGGTCCAACCTTTAATGTAGCATCTAAGAGTGTATGTAGCATCTAACAGTGGAAATGCAGGGAGTAATCTTAGTATTGTTCTTCAGGTGTAGGCTACAAGATATATTTCAGACTTCTCTGTTCTCCACAAGAAAGCTGGTGTAAAGTGTCCTAGTTACTAAGAATTGAGTATGTATCACTGGTTTCATACATTAAGTCTTTTTGAGCACTTTTTTTCTTTAGTAAAATGAATCCATAATTTATAAAAGTCTGTGGCTATTGTCTCTAAATGGAGCAGCCCAAAATATTTGTTTAAAAGAAAAACAACAAACCCCAAACCAAACAGCCCTCTCATGTGCTTGTAAGCAGCTCTCCATTCATGAGTACCAAAGAACTTGTCATTTGTGATTGATTACTTGCTCTGGGTTGTTTCAGCTTGCCCACCTTCTCACTGGGGACCAAACTGCATCCACACGTGCAACTGCCATAATGGAGCTTACTGCAGTGCCTACGATGGAGAGTGCAAATGTACCCCAGGATGGACTGGCCTTTACTGTACACAGCGTAAGTGACTGTTATTGTCCATTCATAGTCTTAACATGCCTACAAATCAGTGACAAAATTTGCCTTCAGTATTTTCACACTTTGTTAATTTCTTCTGCTGCTGCTAAACCTTTCTCATCCAGAAGATACAAGGCATAACCTCTACGGTTGCAGGGGAAGGCCCTGTAAAATCACTGGAGGCTTGCTGGCCATTGCATTTGTGCTCCTTTTTAGCCTTCCTTCAGAGGAAGATAACCTTTGGCCACAGGCAGACATCCCAGTGGAAAAAGCTGTCATGTGCACATGCAGAACAAATGACTGGCATTCAGGTGCTACCACTATACCTGTACAGTTATGGCTGCGGACCATAGCATGGTTAATATTAAATATGTACCAGGCAAGATGATGGTACCATGTAAATCTTTCACTCTCCAAAACCTCCCTAAGAAATACTGTTGCAGTGGAGAACCAACAACCAAGATAATAACATAACACAATGCTGACAAAAGCCATGAGAATAGCTTCTGGCTTAGCTGTGGCTGTGATCTACCGAGGTGTAGTCCCTGTTGTCATTCCAAAATGGTCAGACTACATCTCTGACCTGTAGCTGTTACATCCAGGGGGCAACTGCAACAGCAGCTGTAGGTCAGTAGCTGTAATTCACAGTTCTATGTAGAAACAATTTTACTTGGAACTTAGAAACATAAATTCACTAAATTGCTATTCTATCATTTGTTTTGGATTTTAGGTAATTAGTACATGAATACTGATTTTTTCCTGAGACCTTTTCATCCAAGTAAAAATACAAAAAGTTCAGCAACTGTGTAGGTATGTGGCACACATTATGTGCTTGGCAACAATTCATACGAAGTCCGAGAGAGAAACATTAGATACTGACAAGTTGTTTTCTTATCTTTATTACAAATTATAAATTAATGGCTTCGGTTTGGTTTATCAATACAGGTATCCACACTTTCTGTAATCCGGGCACATCCGTTATCTTCAAACTAATGAAAAATAAGACTACTGACTGTTTTGCATGCCATGTTTAAATAACGTTTTCATAAAATCATAACTCTCTTTTTCAACTGAACAATGTCATAGTGGCAGGAAGTAACACATACATTATAGTGCCGTATGGATGCAGCTCTGGAAAACACTCACTGTTTTGGTTCAGCTGTCAGCTATCATGGTTATTTTGCTTCCTGCTGGTGAATAATGATCTCTTTGCGGTGATATATCTTCTTCCTACTGAAATGGCATCTTTGTGAGGAGCTGAGATTCAATATGTTATTATTTTTATTCTTTTATGATTCGACATCAGCTGTGTAGAAAATATGTCCGAAGGTTCATTCATCACTAATCAGAATCACTGCTCTGGTTCACAAAGTACCCTCTTTCTCCTTAAAACATATATCTTTGAGGAGCCCTTCTTGCTGCCTTCTTATGATCATCTGCTGTCCCCAAAATTTGCAATCTCATTTTTATGTACTTGTTGCCTAATGAATATTCTAAATCCCTTAAAATGAGGTAGGTCTTAATCTGTTGTGTTTATACAGTGCCACATTGAAATGGCTTTTCAATGACGTACTTAATCAGAATATTTGAATTTATTGCTAGAGCACCTGTTTCACTCCTTTTTTCCTCTCGCTCCTTGTTTTGCAGGATGTCCCCTTGGGTTTTATGGGAAGGATTGTGCATTGATATGCCAATGTCAGAATGGAGCTGATTGCGACCACATCAGTGGGCAGTGTACCTGCCGCACAGGATTCATGGGGAAGCACTGTGAGCAGAGTAAGTAGGAATGGGAGTTGTCCATGCTTGATAACTAACACCAAATCCTGAGCCAAGCTCCTGTTATTTTGGCAAGTGCTGTGATGCAACCTCCTGGCTTCAATGAGAATCTTAACTGTGCAAGAGCTTCAGGAGTCAGACCCAGGCTATTTCCAAACAGATAAATGCCCCCAGAATTAGTTATTAGGACTGATAATGATGGTGGTTGTTTCTTTCACCTTGTAGCTACATTTCAGAGGCATTTGTACCACATTCTAGCTGCTTTGGACATAATGCTTAAAAAACAACAGCTCTGACACGTAAAAGTAACAAATTAGTCTGAGTAATTATCATTAGCATAAAGCACAATGAAAATTATTAGTTAGAAAACTATAGATAAGTAGTATCGCATCATTACTAGTGGATAAAATTAAAATTTGTGACGTGTCTTTACAATTCAGATGGATTATAAAAGCATAATAAATGTCATTTTATTTTCCTACATGTGATTCTTTACCCCAGAAAATTAAGAATAGCACCACTGACATCAGTGGTGGTATAATGTTGTACAACATTAAAAGAATAATCAGGCTCATAAAGACAGAAAGCTCGTGAAGACAGAACTCTATTAGTGAAGCATTACAGTGTGAGTGGTGCTCTCAATATTCATGCATTAGTGCAATGTGAAGCAATCCATTCCACACAAGGTCCCACATACCCCTAATTTAACTTAATTGCTATTTTGAAGATTTAAACTTGTGTTTTTCGTCAGCACTGCGCATAAGTCTTTGTTTTTGATATGTGGGGGTTGTTTCATATTATCTATGGCATGTCACACCTGGCAGTACTCTAACAGACGGGAGGGGAGGTTACCATGTACTGAACTTTATCCCCACAGACACAGTTTATTCCCTCAGCAGTGGGCCTAGCTCCAGCTGCAGGAGGTGTTTTGTAGGTAAGGCTAATGGGCACCTGGGGTAGAACCACTGAAAATACAGTAAAGTACTTTTTTTCCTAAGAAAAATACAGTTACAATGAAATAGAAATATTTTGGGGGAATATGTTTATTTCAGTAAAATGATACATTGCAACATGTCATTATTAGTTATTTAAATTTTCTTATTCTACTCTGATGATATCAGGATGTTTTACTTAAAAATGAGAATAATGCTTAGGAAAAGGTGAAGTTTTTAAGATCCTCTTCTGATGTCATCATATCAAAATATTATTTCAAATACTTTAGCAAATCTAGCTGTGTTAGGATGTTTATAGATTTGACATTTTATACTATAATTTGGTAATGATGGTTCAACAATATTAAACTAAGTGTTCTGATATTTATGAATTGGAACTTCAGTTTTAAAGAATTGACTTTGCATTCCAGTTTAGATTTCAAGATGCCAAAATATATCTTGGAATAGTATCTTTTGCACAGACATTGACTTCATTGGTTGTAATCTTGTTTTATGGAATGTAACCAAGAGAAGGTGGTGGTATATAAGCAGGAAATTACACGCGCATCTGGATTTATCAAGATTGCAAAGAAGTTTCTTTGTCACCTATTGTGTTATATTATCTCATAAATTATTGTAAACTAGGAATACATAAAAGATGTGTTAGATTTTTTTTTTTAAAGGACAAAATAATGTAGTTAAAAATCCTGAGGTTCAGAAATTTGAGTCTCAGAAAGAGAAATACCACCCTTCCTCAAACTATCAGTACTACAACAATGTAACAAGTCACACAGTAACACAGGTGTCAACATGAAAGAAATAATTTTTATCAGTGTAGGGTAATTTTCTGTCATGCGAATTATGTGATGTAGGATACATTTTGATTGGTAATTATTTATTGTATACAAATCATTCTGGGAGAGACAAATGCATGTAAAACTGTTCCAATTAAGTTATTTTTCATAATTTAATATTTTTCTACTCCTTGTAGTTTCTCAGTGTACACATTATGGTATCAAAGTATCCTATAAGCAGTCTGGGATCAGTTTTTATGTAAGTAGGTGGTGCATATTAGGCTTGTGGTCCTAGTCTCTTGCCCTGTCACCACATTAGCACATCTGCCATACACGACACCAGCCAGATGCTGGGCATCACTCCTATGATTACAGGGTTCTTCAAGCACTTAGATCTGCGTAACCTGTGAGACCAGGCATGCCTAGTCTTCGCTGTCTTCTGCCTTTCTAATCTATTTCTTTTTCCATTTTTCACACGCACACACACACGTAGGTAGAGCGTTCCTCTTCATAAAATCTTTCAGTTCTACCACTAATAAGATATCGCCATCTGCTGGCCATGTGGGAAAACATCCGTGGTTAGACAGCAAATGGTAGCTGGTGTAGTGCTGTAGGTCTGTAATACATACAGATCTGTACCCATTTCAGAAGTGGTAACTGTCTGCTTTTCATTTACACGTATTTTATCTAATTCTGTGCAGAATGTCCTCAAGGTACCTATGGGTACGGATGCCGGCAGATATGTGACTGTCTGAACAACTCGACCTGTGACCACATCACAGGGACGTGTTACTGCAGCCCGGGCTGGAAGGGGGCCAGGTGTGATCAAGGTAAGGTGCCAGAATTACTGTAGATGCTGAAAATTACTGTAATTACTTTCTCTAAAACTTAGTCAACCTATTCAACTATTTGAGGTCAACCTATTTGACAACCTATTTGAGGTCATCTATGCATCAGCCATTAAATTAATTTTGTGTGTGTTTAATACGTGTTTAAATTGTCTTTTACTAAATTGTATATATTTTGTATATTTGTGAGTATTAGATGCCTCAGTAGTAGTTTATTGGACCAAAGCACTCAGGTGCTGATTGAATGAAATGTTTTACAGTGCTGTACTGTCCAAAGCTGCTGATAAGAGTGTGCACTTTATCTGCTTTGCACTTTTGCCTAGAAAATTTCTTTTCTTTTTTCTTACTTTTTCACCTCTTTCTGTGAAAAATATGAATGACTTTCCTCCAGGCTAGGGTTGTTTTTATGTTGGTTTCTGACATAGTTCTATTTTGGCATTGTGAAGTACAGTTAAAATTAACAGAAAGAAAGATTGAGAAGTGAAATATTGTCTTCTGCTCCTGACACGTGAGCCTCATAATTTATGTAATATATTTTCATTTCTTTTTGTATTTCAGCTGGTGTAATTATAGTGGGAAACTTGAACAGTCTAAGCCGTACCAGTACTGCCATCCCTGCTGATTCTTACCAGATAGGGGCTATAGCAGGCATTATCATTCTTGTCTTGGTTGTACTTTTCCTGCTAGTGCTGTTCATCATTTACAGACAAAAGCAGAAAGGGAAAGAAACAAATATGCCCTCAGTGACCTATACACCTGCTATGAGAGTCATCAATGCAGATTACACCATTTCAGGTAAGTGAGATTTAGAACAGATTGTTTCCTCTGTCTCTTGACTTTGTGTTTTCAGTCGAGCTCTGACAGGGTTCATATAACAGGGTTGAATGTGCGTGTTTCACCTTTCTACATTAGTGAAGGCTGCTCTGAGCAGGAGCATATTTGTCTCCAGAGAGTGCATCTACAAGTCTGCTTTGCAAGCCTCCCTTGAAAGAGACGGTGAGGGTTCTTCTGTCTTTAGGAACGAGGAGTCAGATTCACTGTTTCCTATGGCACTTTATAGTAGAGCAGCCCCTGGGACCCCACTACTTACTAGTAAACCAGCACACCAGAGCAGTGGCAGGCTTGTGTCACCTTCCAGCTGCCAGAGACAGTTCAACATGGTTCAGAAGGATGCTGGTTCAGCATCTGTAACAGTTTAGTTTGTTCTGTATCGTAGTCATTTCATCTGTGCATTTAGTACAAAAAAGCTGGTATATGCTTGTAACATAAAGGATCAAGTGATCATATATCTTGCTTTACTCAGTAACATTTTACACCCCTAAATATTTTTCTGTGTTAACCAGGGGATATATGAACCTCACTATTCCTCTGTGCCTAGTTTTAAACAGACTTGGAAAGTGTGGCAAAATGTAGTTTCTGCTGAGACTTCAAATTCAATGCCAATAGCTTGTATACAGAAAGACTGCTGTAGATTGAGGAAATCAGAATTTCACACTAGCTGCAGCAAGTCTGTGTAGAGGGGCAGAGTGGTCCAAGTTTGAAACAGGTCAGGGGAAGGAGCAATGTTCCTGAAACAGGACAGGAGTTTTTGATCCATGGATGTGAGTTGGGATGCAGGCGTACATGAAAATTCAGGTAATCCTTTGTTTTGCTCACAGCTATTAAGGAAGCTGGCAGCTAAAGAAGCCAGCAGAAGCATTTGTCAGAGCAGAGAAAGATATACCAGCGAAGACAGTGGTGCTGTTTAAGCACCAAAAAATGTTGCTGTGAACTCTGTGGTGAAAGTGTCTATGACTTGGACAATGCCATGGTTACAGATGCAAAATGAAACAAGGGATCAGAGCAGAAAGGCAAGTCATTAAGTAACACTTGAGAATGCTCTTTGCTAAAAGTGGGGATGCAACTAGTCAGTTACTGCACTGTATCTCTTATTCATTTAGAAGTACGCAAGATTTCTAGATTTTTATTCAAGAAACTCCAGACTAGATTCTGAAATCAATGTAGCACTGTGGAAAACATAGATTAAGAAAGAAATTGCATGTTATTTTAAGTTGATCATTTTCTTTTCTTTTCCTTTTCAGAAACCATCCCTCATAGTAATGGTGGAAATGCTAACAGTCACTATTTCTCTAACCCTAGTTATCACACTCTAACACAGTGCACTACCCCACCTCATGTCAACAACATGGACAGGCTGACCCTGGCAAAGGTAAAGCTGAAAAATCTAGATTCTTCTGTGTAGATTAGCTGCCAATTTATTTTACTGTGTTCCCTCTCATTGGATTTATTTTGCTTTCCCTGACTATCTCCTAGTGGCATGCAGCAATCCCCTAACAGTTTCAGTTTCTATTATCTGTCTTTCTTTGAAATAGGCAAAAAACAATCAGCTGTTTGTGAACCTTAAAAATGTGGAACCTGGAAAACGAGGCACCATGATGGACTACACTGGAACACTGCCTGCTGACTGGAAACATGGTGGTTACCTCAATGAGCTCGGTAAGAAAAAAATCAATGTTATTTTTATTGTAGCTGAGAAGGAATAGAAAACAGATTTTTTTATTATTTTTTTTTCTGTGTAGAACATGTTCTCCAGTCAAGGTATCAGAATGGTTCTTCTGTGACACTAGTAAGCCTTGTTTGTAATTTCAGGTTTGTCAGATTCTGTGAGGCTCAGGGTTATGGGTTTGTACTTCCTTTAAGGCAGTACCCATACAGATGAAAAAGTGACTCCTTATGAGGGACTGTCAATCAATCTGATGCTCCATTTCATGCCCCATGGAGGTGTGATATGCAAAAGATCTCATTTTTATAAAAAGTTTTTCATATTAATTAATGTCATAATGCAATGAATGTTTTACAGTAGTGTTTTTGTTTGGCAAAACTACAATTTCATATTAAATAAATGAGAGGTTACATATATCTTTTTTTTTTTTTAATCCCCATCATCTTGAATCTGAGATTTATATTGAGATAAATTTGTTCCTAACAGCTAATTGTAAAGTTGTAGACGTAGGCACTAGTAGTTCAGGCCATTCCCTCAGGTCAAAGAGCTGTAACAGAGTGACCTTGGACAACACAGTGGGAGTGATTAACTGTGAAAGCAAAATACCAAGAACTGTAGTGAACTTCCATACTCTGAGGTTTTCAGGTCAAGATGGGATGCCTTTCTGGTAGATACAGTTTACCCAGACAGAAGATATGTGTTAATCAAACATCAGTTATTAGGCTCATTCAAGAGTAACTGGGCAAAATGTAATGGCCTGTGACTTGTGTGAGGTCAAACAGGTAATTTCATACTCCTTTATAACCTTACCCACCTTTCTTGTTCAGAGAGCTACTGAAAGCTTGCAGATACTAATAATGCTTTTGCAACCCTATATTGGGCAGTCTCACAGGGCTTATGAGAGAATACTTCCACTAAGGTAGAAATTAATCCCAAAAGTAATTTGAAAAATATAGAAGCTGTTATGTAATCAGTTTTCTTTGATTTTAAAACTTCTCTGGTTTTGATATTATTTTTCTCAGGTGCTTTTGGACTTGATAGGGGATATTTGGGAAAATCCCTGAAAGGTGAGTTTTTTTCTCTTGCATCTAGATGAAATGACATCAATATTCAGTTTACTCTTATAAATTATATTTGATTTCTGCAAAGAGAATATAATATAATTTTGGACTAAATTACTGTGTAATTGAATCAATGCCATAAATGCATGAATTTTTGTTTGTGTATTTTTTTGTTTTGTTTTGTGAGGGTAGGTTTCTTAAAAACAAAATGAACCACAAACAAAAAAAACAAAAAACCTCAAGGCTTTCTAAGTCCATTATGTGTCCCATACAACAAATGTTTCTGTAATGCACAAGGCACAAAAAGGCTCTTATTCTAGCCAGGTGAAGAAGAATTTCAGCTTAGTGAGTTAGGTAAGGATGCATGCTGCCTCAGATGAAAGGCTTTAAAAGAGAACCAATTCCTCTTGCAAATGGCATGGACAGTGCAGGACTACATAATCACAAACAAGCCTGCAATGCTTCAACATGCTCACTGCAGGACTTTGGAATGTTTATCAAAGTATGAATGCATAGAGAAGAATAAAAAGCTTGGGACATTCACGGTAATTATGGTATTGTGATATTTTGAATTATCCAGTTTACTCATAAGACTTGATGCTGGACCATACTTGTGTTTTTGTTTTATGACTGAGGTATAGCAAGGGTGATCGGAATGTCTGGATATACAAACAATGAAAAAAGTGTAGCTAAATAAGTTAAATATGTTGACAAGAACAGCTGGTTTGTCACCTTATTTATAATACTGGACAATTTAAGCTGGAGAAGTAATTTGCTATATATTGCTACTTGAGATTCCCTGGTTTTGCTGGACTAGAAGGATCTTAATGCAACATATCTTAAAGGAGACACAAGTTTATGAGCACATACCCACTGTCAGGCTTACCAAAGTCATTCTCAAGCTGAATCTTTACTCAGGAACCAGTTGAGAAAGTCACAGCTCTGAAGTTTAAATAATACAACATACCACAGAGCAACACAGAGAATAAAGTAACACAGACACTGCAAAATCTCTTAAGAGAAACTTCTGAGAAACTCTTTTGGTGTGGCTGCATGTTCAAACTTTGCACCAAATAGGCCATCTCTAGAAGCCACCTTGCCGTTGCTATCAGAAATAGTCTGTTAGATCACTTATTTTAATCATGTCCTTAGTTCAGCACTTGCAAAGGCAAAAGTATTCTGAAGACCGTATAAAAATCTGATTCTACACATTGTCTGTATTTAATGCTAGCTTCTATCTTAATCAGAAGTGAAGTTACTCGGATGTTTTGCTGATGGCAAGATCAATCCCTTAAAAGAGCAGACCAGTAGGGGTTAATTGCTGTATAACAATTTGGAAATGTTATGACTAGTTTCAATATAAATACCCATGTATGAGTGACTTTTAAAACTCAAGGTTAAAGAAAGTCTGTGTAATTTCAGAGTTGTGTAAAAGTGGAAATGCATTTTGCTCTGTTTAGTATCAACATCCAAATTACATCGTGTACTTGAAAGAGTATGTTTTTCTTTTTTCAGATCTAGTGAAGAACTCAGAATACAATTTAAGCAATTGCTCATTGAGTAGCTCTGAAAACCCATACGCTACTATAAAAGACCCACCAGCTCTTGTACCAAAGAGTTCAGAATGTGGCTATGTTGAAATGAAGTCACCAGCTCGCAGGGACTCCCCATACGCTGAGATTGCCAGCTCTGCTTCAGCCAATAAGAATGTTTATGAAGTTGGTAAGTAGAAATTCTGCTTCGAGATTTTGAAGGTTAATAAGAGGAAGCACAAAATTCTTTTCCTTTGAATCAATTTAATGAAAACACATGAAAAAATACCTACTGAAAAAAATTATGATCCTTTCAAATTCTATTTTTTGTTCAAAAACTGTAAAAACAAACTCATTATTTTCAGATAAGTGGTGTAATTCACAAGAGCACCATTTAAAAATGCCTTGAGCTCTATGTTCCATAATCCACAGCTACCTCTGGATTTCCTTAGTTTGAAAGTCTTTCTGTAAACAACTGCAGAAGATATGCTCAGTTTTTAACTGCAATATAATTCAGATCTGTTAAGTACTGAACACAGGTGGAACAAGTGTATATAGGAGGGATAGAAAAGGTCTGTTTCCTCTCCTTGAGCAGAAAAGTGCATTTTCACCCACAGAAGTGATATTTTAATGATAGGAGTCCTATACGGTTGCTGCATTACTGTAGTTACAGAAAACATTAGGGTCTTGTAGCATATTATTTCCCTAATGGTCTCAAGACCAGAATAATGTGTGTGTCACACATTACAGGACACCATTTTCCATTACTGTTCCCAGTTAGCTATTCTTCTGAAATCCATCAGTATCTGTGTTGTATTTTTTAAGGATTTTTATAAGATCTTGATTAAAATCCCCCATTTTTAAAAAAATTAATCTTTATTTTTTTTATTTGTCCATATAGAGAGAACATACATGTATGCTGATCCGCTTGGTTTTGTCATTAAATATACTCATGGTAGGGCCCCGATGCAAGCTTAGAGGCACTATTTGGTGTAAAGCTCGAATGCCTTAGCATCAACTCACCAACACACCTTCATTTCAGGACTCAGCATGACAAGGAATCTTTGCCTTGGAGCAGATAGAATATTTTGTTATGCAAACTGCAACGAAATACAGTGTTTTCTCTTTGCCATTTCTTGTGCTGAACATATGTGCTCTCTTTTATTGCAGAACCAACAGTGAGCGTTGTCCAGGGAGCATTCAGCAGCAGTGGACGTTTCAGCCAGGATCCTTATGATCTTCCGAAAAACAGCCACATTCCATGTCACTATGACTTGCTACCAGTTCGAGACAGCCCCACATCCTCTACAAAGGAGGTTGGCAGTGAATGACCCCAAAAGCTGAAGTGTAGCACAGTGGGACTCTCAAGGGGACAAGTGGCATGGCTCCTTCCTCTAGTTTACCATCCTATGGCTCCTAATCTGTCCAGCAGGCGATTGCTGTACATAAAACAGGAATCTCTACATGAAGTTTGTATTGTGTATACAAGTGACGGATGGACAAATGCCACACTTGGGAGACCTTGATTGTTCTTTTTTTTTTTTTTTCATGGCAGTTAATTTTATAGAAACAGGTATACAACACATTTATACTGTAATATACTGGCTTAAAAATCTTAGTTTGCAGTTTTGCTAACAGATCCCACTTCAGCTACTTTATATGTGGACTTGATATTTGTCATGTTTCAAAGTAGAAAATACTCCCAGGACAGTGCAACTTGCCAAATGCCACTTTATACAGGTGATTAGTTATGTAGAAGAAAAACTGCCTTGCCAAATTTTACCTTCCATTCTGATCTTTAGTCAAGACATACTAAGAAACAAGATCAGATGGGTTGTGAGTAAGCACAATGCTGCAATTGTTTGGGAATTCCATCATCAGGCATTTTTTGTCCCTTACTGATGGTGGGAATACTTTGCTTGAATAGTTTTGAAGATGACAAAAGCATTGCATACATCAATATTATACGATGCCTCAAGATCTCTGGGTACTCCAAACCCAGCACCAGTCCTCAACAAATCTTTTGCTACATTTCAACTCCATATGCTGCAGTTCTGACCACTATTTCTTCCATACACAACTAATAATCCACAACATATCAGTAATTACTTCATAAAATATGTAAATTAAATCAGATTATTTTTGTCAGCATGGACTGAGTGTGTAAGGAGTGGAAAAAGGTGATGAATTATGTAAACCTGACTTGCAATGAAAGGTTTACATTTTATAAACAGGTAGTAATAATTACTGTAATATAGGGTAAAAACAGTTAAATGTTGTGATTTTTTTCTTAGAAATAACTAAGCAATCTCTGTGCATACTTGCTAAAGGCACCTTTTCTTTTTTATAGTTGATGTAGGGAAAAACATGCTTAAGCTGGTCTTTTGCATTGCTAATAACGTGACACATGTACTCCCATTCTTCATTAACTTCTGTCTCAATTTTTAAGGTGTACATCTGTGTTCCTAGTGATCTAGCTTGTAATTGCAAAAAATATTCTACTGTGTGTCTTTTTTTCTTTTTTTTTTTTCTTTTTTTTTTTTTTTTTTTTTTGCATTTTTGCCAACTGGCCTTTACTTTGTCTGGTTAAAGAGACCTCTGGGTGGAGGAAGAGGATTAAAGTAAGGATAATGTCATAGTGATACTATAAGAGGTGGTGAGCAATTACATAATAGTTTAACTTGAATTCTAATGAATTCATTGGAAAAATAAAATATCAAGGTTTTTTTGTTGGGGATAATAACAATGCAAAAAAAGTATTAAAAAAAAAAAAAAAAAAAAAAAAAAAGAACAGACTGCCTCTTTGAAGTGTAGCTCATTCTGTTGACTACATGGATGGAGACCATCCTTCCAAAAGGATCTTTTCTCTGTTTGAAACGGTCTGAAAAAGATACCTTTAGAAACCTAAAAAAGATATTCTCAGCTGTTGCAATATTACTTCCAGCTGCTTGTACGGTGATGCCATCTGCTGATGTGCTTGTGACACAATCGCAGCAGTCTTCACCCTGCCCTAGTACCAACTCTGTAGCTTGTTATGAGGAGTTTAGGGATATAGGTGCTTGCATACTATGGCATACAATGGGAAGCATAAAGTCCTACTAGTCTCTTCTTTTCTGCACTGGAGTCACATTTTGGCACATGAGACCTGTGATACACTCACTATATGATGTGAAGTGGAGCTGATAGGTCAGTAGTCTGGTATGTGTGCCAGCTCAGCACAGGGACCGCTGTGACAGTTTTAAGCCTGGAGTGCAGCAGAGCCTGAGACAATGAATTATCTATCATGGTGGAATAGATGCACTCCTGTGAAAATCATAACCAGTTGCCATTGAAATACTAAATGCAACAGGGTATCAAATGGAAAAACAAACAAACACACACTTTTGGAAATGTTTTTGAAAACAAACCCCTGGATTGAAATGGAAATAGCATGTGCTTTTATTTGTTGTCATTGAAGTGGTGATAAATGAGAGTTCTGCATCAGAGACTTTGTAGCAGGTGTGCTTAACCTCGGGGAAAGCATATGCCTGTTTGCAGCACC
Organism: Aythya ferina; assembly: GCF_964211825.1. Classification (NCBI taxonomy): domain Eukaryota; kingdom Metazoa; phylum Chordata; class Aves; order Anseriformes; family Anatidae; genus Aythya; species Aythya ferina. The sequence goes on along the minus strand of NC_140299.1, from coordinate 50,448,413 downwards.
CCTTAATGGTCCTGGCTCTTGCTGGTTGTAAGCACTGACCTTTGCACTTCCTTGGAATAAACTTGATCAGCTTTGGTCATTGTCAGCATAGCAATTAAATACCCGGTTTTAAAAGCCAATCACCATTTAATCCCTCCATAAAACAAATTTGTGTGCATATAGGAACGTGTAGTGCTAATGGTATATACATGTGTTTGTACTGCGTGAAACAGACTTTAAAATAAAACCTTTCTCTGAAGCCGTGAATAGAAAATGCTGTATTTGGCAATTGTAAGCTCACAAAAATTTATTTTCTTACTCTGTATAAAATGTGGAGACCTCTAGATAAATAAATCCTCATCACAGAAACAGTTCTTTTTTTAATATGAAGCAATGAAGAGCTCAATACATGATTTTTAATTGGTTTGAAAACTTCCTCTAGTGATATATTCAGCCAGATATTTGTGAGAACAAATGAATTTCTGATACTTTTGCCATTGTTTATGTTCTAAGTATATACATAGCCATGTATACATAGCCAGCCTTTCTGTGAGTAAAAATCCTGCTGTGTAGTCAGCGTAAGCAATGTCTAGATATGTCTGAGCTGTATTTGCAGTACATCTAGGTCAAGTAAATGACTTGTGAATTCACTTCAGCGGATGGTTGTTGGTAGACACTCACAAAATGGGTTGCCTGTAGGGGTAATACATTCCTCTTGAATGGAACCTTTATATCATTCATTTGAGAGGAAAAAAGCACCTGGGACTTCTGTTTGCAATCCTTCCATCTCCTGCACAGCTGTTAGGGAGGCTAGCTCTGGAGTACATCTGTTGTCAATTTAACAGATTCAAAACTCAACTCTCATGACTGTAACAATCCTTTTTGCAGATCATAGTCCGCTCTTAAAGAACTAAAATGCTTTTGAACATCCATTCCATATGCTGGTGGGAACTTAATGAGTAAGTTGATGCAATAGTTTTACCAAACACCAGCTACACAGAGAATTGGCTTCACCACAGATAGGATTGGAAAGAAATGCTTGTTTCTGCATGTTCACATGATAAGAGTGAGCAATATAGCACTGAAAAATTGAGATAGCTATCCCCTAGCAAGTTGTTTAGCAGTTTAATAAAGTGCAAAATTCCGCACAAAGTGAATAGCTGATTTTAAAGCATGTGGTAAGTATAAACTTTAAGTTTAAATAGTACAGGCTTATTAATTCTGGTCACTTAGAAGCATAATAAACCCCAAGGGCTTTTTATTTTATCAAATATTTTTAATATTTTAAACACACTGTTATGCATAAATTTTGTCCTTATCTTGATCTACTCAGAGAACTCCCATCAATTTTAATTGTAAATGCACGTGCAGATTAGAGGAGAATGAAGATTTTGTTGTAATCGTACTTTCTGCTAAGACAATCTGCAAAGTCAAGTTAATACTGAAATTAGAATAAAAATTCAGAAGCAGAAAATGCATCATTTAACATACGTTGAATTTTCAAAGTACTGTGACTACAACTGGATATTTTAATTAGATGTTTCCAAATAGTGATCCTTACACTGAAGCTCTATAATCCAGACTGAAGAATACAGAGCTAATTTTGACAAAAATGCTTTATATTAAAGATTGCATATATAGTAGTTTAAATGACTGAAAACAATTGTGTGTGTGTTTATTAATTACTGTATAGAAAATCTTTCCATTTTTGGTACACTTACACTAGTGCTAGAGCACTGAACCTAACTCTTATATTTTCATTTTTTTAGCCCACAAGACTTCACTTTGATAAGACTGAATTGTAATATATTTTTAAAGAAAACCTATCAAGTATGTCTGGATTCTTTTTTTTTTTTTTTTCCTTTTTTTTTTTTTTCGTAGCTGTAACAAAACAAAAACAAAAACCTGTTTCATTGTTAAAATATATCTATTTTCCAAAGATGACTGATGTTCATCATTTTGCCCTTCACTACCATTTATTTCACTTCACATACTTGTAGGTTAACATAATAAAGTTTCTAATGAAAGATGGGAAATGGTTGAATTTATTTCTCCTTCCCCCTCCCCCTTAGGCTCCTTACGATGAATATTAAATTGAATGGGAAATATAAATAATGTTATCATTGCTGGACCAACAAGTAATGTATTTTATTTTCCCTCTTATAAAAAGCCAGTAGTTTCTGAGATGCTTTGCAGAATAGCAAGGCTGATTTGGGATTCTAAACTGCTGAACTTTTATTACTGTCAGATCACGCAGGAATCAGTTCTCTGAAGCGGGTGACTCTTTCAAACCTGTCTCTTGAATGCATAAAGCTTTGCCCTTGAAAAAGATGTGGAACTGAACTGCCAAAAGCAAGGTGATTTTCCTTTTTTGTAGGACAATAACATTTGACTGACCAAAGCCAAAGTAAAAACCAAACCATGTAAAAACATCGGGTAAAATGAGATGCTGTTCTTTTTGATTTTTAACTTTGACTCTCTATATGAACCTAAAAGCAGTGGCTACAGGTATGTGGTGTGGGAAATTGTTCATTGCTATCACTGTTTGCTCAAGGATGAGGGATTTAGCATTAGATACTAACAGGAAAGCGTTACATCCCACAGAAGATTCTTAAGGACTAGTTCAATTATGTTTCGCCTTAAGCAAACAAGTAGTAGTTAGTTACCGTGACACCTACACTGAAGATCATGCCTCAGATTTGTGAGTGATTGTGTGGGTTATACAGATTACTTCTAGGGTTCTAACCACCAATAGAAAGTAAAGACTCTCTAGTTCTCCCAAGACCATCGAAAACACTGAGTGGACTGCCTTCAACAGGATAGCCAACAATAAATGAAATGCCTCAAACATATGTGCATGTTTTCCAAAAACGACAGGATCTGATAATATTTGCATGGGTTAAATTACCTCATTAACACCTTAAATTTGTGATGAGACTTTACACTGCAATCAGCCAAAGTATAACCTCAGCAGCAGTTGAAAAGTAGTTTTTCAAACCGATTACTTGCCTTTGAACAAGTGTCCCACCTCACTACACCCTCCAGCTCATCCCTTCTCTTCAGAGATAATTATCAGAGATAATATAAGGAAAATTTGATTTCCATTCACTTTAATCTTCCCCTAAATCCCTATCATGGCAGTGGTAATGGTGTGTAGGATTTTGTTCCACATAAACATAATTTTAAAATAGGGAAGTGGAAAAGATAACGCTTTGAAAACAGCAGCAAGACAAAGAAAAGACTGGATACGAGCTTTTTCTAGCCATTGGTTTATTTTATCACCATGGAACCTAGCATGGTTACTGTATGCTCTGTATGGCACATGAAGACGAAGAGTGTTCCATCAATCAGATTCTTACCGTCATGAATCCGTGACACAATCAGCAATAATGGATGGCAATGCAGAAGCTCTGCTACATTTGTCTGAAGAATGCAAACAATTTCTGTGTACCATTATGGTTAAAACCTGCTTCTACTTATTCTTTGAATAACAAAAAAGTATGTTGCAAAAAAAATTTGGAAAGTAAGGTATTACCAGATGTGGTCTAGAAAAGCACTTTATTATTTTCTTCAAAATAAAAAGGAAAACCTGCACTTCGTTTTCTACTGCCTCTTAGTATCTTCCTACTCTTTTCCCCTTTTGTCTATGACATTGTTGACTGTGACTGAGGATGGGTAAGAGCTGCAACATTAGCTCCTGAAATGACAAGACACAGCACTATTGTGCTTTTCACACTGGGCAAAACAAAAATGAACCAAACAAAAACGAAAATAAAACATATTAGTGAGTTACTAGTTTGAAGAATAGAGTATGTGAGTCACCACTTTGACTGCTTCTCCTCCTTATACGCTTCTTTTAGCTACCTCTACAGTCTCCAAAGAGGGCCTTAAAATGTCATTTCTATTTTAAAAGAAGAAAATCCATTCTGCACACAAAAGCATATATAACATCACTGATTTATCAGCATTTTCTTTGTAATCGCTAATTGACTTTCTTTTTGGTTAATTAATTTAAAAAATGCAGAATACATGTATAAGGTTCATTTGATGCAACAAAAATATCTTTGAAACCCTACATTACAGTCACTTAAATGATATGGTGCCAAATGATTTGTACCCCTATTCAGAATCTGATCAGAATATGGAGCTGAATGAAATTACCCCTCATTTCAAACATATTATATGTAATTAAAATCCACAGAATTATAGAACATCCTAAATTGCAAGATACCAGCAAAGATCTTTGAATCCAACTCCTGGTTTCACACAGGGATGCGAAAGAAAATCAGACAGTGTGTCTGATCAACACTTTTGCCCCAGTTTGCTGTCATCTGCAAACTTTCTGAGGGAGCACTCAATTCCCTCATCCAAATCATCAATAAAGATATCTAAGAGGATGGGCCCAACACTGACCCCTGGGGAACATCATCGGAGACCAGTCTCAAGCTGAATCTGGATCACCCAGCACAGGTCCCCATGGGTGGGCGGCAGCTCCCCCCAGACCCCCTGCTCCTGCGGGGGCTCCTCTCCACGGGCTGCAGCTCCGGCCCGGGGCCTGCTCCTGCGGGGGCTCTCCATGGGCCGCAGCCTCCTCCAGGCCACATCCACCTGCTCCACCGGGGGCTCCTCCACCCATGGGGGGGCTGCAGCGTGGAGATCTGCTCCATGTGGGACCCATGGGCTGCAGGGGGACAGCCTGCTCCACCAGGGGCCTCTCCCTGCACAGCCCGCAGGGGAACTGCTGCTGCCTGCCTGCAGCACCTCCTGCCCTCCTGCGGCACTCACCTGGGGGCTGCAGGGATATAGCTCTCTCATTTCTCACTCTTCTCTCCCAGCTGCTGTTGCACAGCAGTTGTTTGTTGGTGGTGGTGTTTTTTTTTATTCTTTTTTATTTTTCCTTTTTTATTTTTTATTTTTTTCCACAGTTTTCCTAAATCTGCTCTCACAGAGGTGCAAAAGACATCGCTTACTGGCTCGGCTCTGGGCAGCAGCGGGTCCCTTTGGATCTGGCTGAAATCAGCCCTCATCTAACACAGGGCGGCTGCTGGGCTCTTCTCACAGAGGGCACCACTGCAGCCCTCTGCTACAAAACCCTTGCCACGTAAACCCACTACGCCTCGACTGGCTGGGTGCCTGATACACCCCAGGATACGGATGGCCCTCCTGGCTGCCCAGGCACACTGCCGGCTCGTGTTCAGCTCGCCGCTGACCAGAACCCGCGATCACTCTCCGCAGGGCTGATCTCCAGCATCTCACCCCCAGGCAGTACATATAGCCAGGGCTGCCCCTTCCCAGGTGCAGAATCGGGCACTTGTTCTTGTTAAACTTCAGATTGTTGGTGATTGCCCAGCTCTCCAACCTGTCTAGGTCTCTCTTCAGGGCCTCAGCACCCTCGCTGGAGTCAACAGCTCCACCCAGTTTGGTATCGTCTGTATTGGTATCCCAGTTTGGTATGGGATATCCCTTTTGGCAGTTTGGGTCAGCTGTCCTTGCCCACTGCTCTTGCAGAGCCTCTTTGTCGTCAGCAGAGCGCTGGGGGGCTGCTCTGGCTGCTCTTGCACAGCCTCTTTGCCACCATTTGTCCCTCGTGGGGCCTGGAGCTGAGCTCTCTGGGTGCCTGTTGCTCCAGAGCAGAAGGAGCTGAGCCCTCTACTCTTGCAGGGGACCTTTTCCCTTCCTTGAGCACCGTGGGGCCTGGTGCTATAGATGAGTCAGCTTCTTGGTGCTGAGCTGAGCACCTCTGAGCTGGGTTGCTTGCTCCTGCTGGACCTCTTTCCGCTCACTCATGTCATGTCCCACCACTGCTGGTACCAGGGCCTTTTATGGTGCCCTTTCCCTAAATCAAGCACCATGGCACCTGGCCCTCTGCTCCTACAGGGCTTGAAAGCCCTGCTCGGAGCTCCACAGAGAGGGGACGTGTGCTCTCGCAGGGGCTCTGCGCCCTGAGGAGAGAGCGCCCCATGGAGCTGGGCCTTCTGCATCGGTAGAGCCTCTGTGCCTTGCCTGGGCTGCAGTGAGCTCATTTGGGAACCCTGTCTCCATTTCACACGGGCGACGCTTTCCCTCCCGGGACTTCCCCGTGTGTCCCTCCACAGGTTTGTGGCCTCCTTTGTGCTCTGGGCTGGGTCTGCTCAGCTCTTGAAAACCCCCATGCTCAGGGGTGACCCCAACTTGCTAGAAAACCCACTCCTAAGCCTGACAGGGCTTCCTGACTGTTCTTCATAACCCTGAGAAGACTTCTCTGGTTTTCCCTATCACCAGCCTGGACTTGTCCAGGCCCAGATCTGCCTCCGCTCTTCCTCCCAGCTACAGCGGGGAAGATCTTCAACGAGGTGAAGGGCAAAGTCCTGCAGCTGAGCAAGAACGGCCCCAGGAAGCAGCACTCGCTGGGAGCTGTCCAGCTGGGGAGAAGGGCTTTGCAGGGAAGGAGCTGGGGTCCTGCTGGACTCCACCTTGGAGTCACTGCTGCTTTGGAGCACCAAGAGTTGCTGGAGGGTCCTCCAGTGAGAGCCAGGTCCCAATGGCAGAGCCACATCGGACCCTGCAGACACACAGCAGGAACCTGGGGAAAAGCTGAGCTGGGTGAAGCTCTGCAGCCAATGGACCCTCTGAAACAGTTATTTCTGGAATTTCTTGCATATTTGGAAATGTTTGCTGGATTTCACACTGGCAATGCTGTATCTTCCTGGACTTCCACAGGAGTCCCTCCCTACACGGGCTTGTGACACTTGTGCCCTGGGTTGGGCCCACGCAGGTTTCAAAAACCTCCAAGCTCTGGGATGCCAACAACTTGCTGGACAAACCGTTCAGGTGTTTTGTGAGCCTCACAGAACTTTTGGTATTTCCTGATCTCCAGCCTGAACCTCCCCAGTCCCAGCTGATGCTGCTTTTCTCTGCTCCTGTTGCCAGGCACCGCTGGGAAGAGCCTGTCCCCATCCCTGTCATCCCTTCTCCCAGGCACCAGGCAGTGCTGTCAGGTGTCCCTAAGCCTCCTCTGGTCCATGCTGAGCCAGCCCCAGCTCCACGCACCCTCCTCACAGGGCAAGTGCTCCAGCCCCACCGCATCAGTGGCCTCTCCTGAACCCCTCTGGCTTGCTGATGTCTCTCCCACCCAGGACCCCCAAAGGATGACAAGTGCTGACCGCTCTCTGGGGTCATCTGCTCTAGATGTTCTAGATGACCCCAGAAAAAAAGAAGGGAGAAAAACACTGAGAACAAGTCAAGGGCTGCCTTTGGCTTGGCGTGGGAAGAAGCAGGGCAACTCAGAGAACTGGCCAGCAGAGCTGGAGGGTGGGGAGAGCTTGTGGGACTGTGTGGTGCTGCCTCAAAGGCAGGCGTGAGGTTTTATTGACTGGACACTGCCGTCGAATGGACTTGGAGATGTCTGCCGTGGTCAGGGTGAGCTGATGGTGCCCTGGGGAGACACGGCCAAGGCTGCAGAGACTGGTGGAGAACACTGATGCCCAGAAGAAGACAACCACTTTGTGGGGCAGAGTGGTAATGACATTGTGCTAGGCACAGACGCAGGTGCCGGGGCCAGAGCCCTGCCAGAGCGAGCGCTGCGGGGCAGGACGGCCCATTGTGATGGCTCCGAGCGATGCCCTGTGAGAGCCGTGAGCGACGCATTGTGACTGCGTGGCCCTCGCTGCTCATATGCGGGCGCAGAGTCCCACCGCGCCGGCTAGTGCCCGCACTCCGGCTGAGCGGTTCCGTGAGGTCTGGAGTGAGGAGCGAGGTTGGCCTTGGTGCTGGTGTCGTGCCCTGGGAGTTGCTGCAGTAGCTCTCAGTGCCCTTCCCAGAGCCATCGGAGCTTCTTCCGCGGCCCTGCGTCGTTCGGGCCGTCGGGAGACCCGGGACGAGCGCTCAGAGCAGCAGAGGTGAGCGCGGTGGGGACACCTTCCCCGCCCTGGGCCCTGGGCAGCTGGAAGGGTTTCCTCCTGGAGGGAGCTGCACAACTCTTGCAGCCGCCCCCGGCTCAGCCCATGACCATGGCCTCTTGTCTGCCTTTTGCAGCGTGACTCCTGCTGCTGCAGCGCCGGTGAGAGGGAGCGGCTCGTCATCGCCACTTCTCCCCAGCTCACCTCAGCAGGTGGAGAGCATGGCCACGGAGCTGGACACCCGCTGTCCCATCTGTCTGGACAGCTGGGTGAACCCCAGCTACGTGCTGCCGTGCCTCCACCGCTTCTGCTTCGCCTGCATCCAGCGGTGGGCTGAGAGCAAGCCCGAGTGCCCCCTCTGCAAGCGCAGGGTGAGCTCCATCGTGCACTCGGTGCGGGCGGACAACAGCTTCAAGGAGCTCGTCATCCCACCACCTGCGGAGGCACCGGTCAGCGCCCAGCAGGCAGATGCAGACGCAGCTCCTGCCCAGCCAGCTGCCCGACCAGAGGCTGCAGGACCAGTGCCCACAGCCTCTGTGGGCGGCCTCCACCCCTTCGTCTGGGCGTCCCTCTTCCGCGTCTACCCTGCTGTGCTCCAGCCCCTGCTGCCCTGGCTGCGCCACGAGCTGGGGCAGCTCCTCGGGGATGACGGCAGGGCAGCCTCAGAAGCGCAGCGCAACGTCATCTCAGGGCTGCGCTTCTTTGGCCTGGACGAGGGGGCCCTCGCCCTGCTGCTCAGGACCTCCCTGGGAAGGCAGACGGCCGGCTTCGTGCAGCGGCTCCTTGCCGCTGCCGTGCAGCGCTGCAGCGGGGAGGCCCGAAACATCCTGGGCCTGGGGGCCTCCCCAGCTGCCGGAGGACAGGAGGGCAGCCCTGCAGCAGTCCCCAGCCACGCCGCCGCATCGCTGGGGACACCAGCAGCCGGCCCAGAGAGCTCCGAGGGAAGCAACGCACAGGAGCTCCCTGGCACCTCATCCGCTGCCCTCTGCCGGGGACCCAGCCGCCGTCCATCCACCCCGGTTCCTGCGCCTGGAAACCAACAAGCGCCAGCGGAGGAGCCAGAGGAGGCCGCGGCCGGTCCCTCCACTGCCGGCCAGGGCAGGGACCAAAGACGCAGGGGGCCCCGGCGAGCTGCAAAGAGGAGGGCCCCCACTTCCCAGGACTCTGCCCCACCCACAAAGAGGCCACCCCGCCGGCGACACTAGCGCAGTGCCCCAGGAGCTGGCCTAGCTGGGGCTGGGCCAGCAGATGGGGCACTGCCGGCAACCGGGGGGAACAGGGAGGCTCACAGCAGTCTAAGGCTTTTAGACAGCAAATAAAGCCATGAAAACTGCAGAAAATGTCTCAGTATTTGTGACAACACAGCTGGTGTCTCTGTCCCTACCCTCGCTGCTTCCTCCCCCTTTGCCTCCTGATATTCCCACCACTTCCTCGTGTGTCCGCTGGGCCTGAAGGCCAGTGGCTTCAGACAGGTGGCAGAAGGATACGTCGATGCAGCCTTCACAGGGCCAGCTGGGGTGTCGGTGTTGGTGTGATTTTTCCCCACGAACAAGGCACTACTGAGCTGCTCCCCCAAAAAACGCATGCTGCCCATTTCCAGGCCTGCACGTCTGCAGCTGCCCGGTGTCCAGACAAGGCAGGAACCCCAAGAAGCTCAACGAGGTGAAGGGCAAAGTCCTGCAGCTGAGCAAGAACGGCCCCAGGAAGCAGCACTCGCTGGGAGCTGTCCAGCTGGGGAGAAGGGCTTTGCTGGGAAGGAGCTGGGGTCCTGCTGGACACCACCTTGGAACCACAGGATCGCAGAATGGTTTGGGTTGGAAGGGTCCCTCGCGACCACCCAGTCACACTACCCCTCCCACCATGCCCCGTCATGGCCACGAACACCTGCCGTTAATTGAGGAGGCCCAAACCTCCGTCCACTGTGGTCTTGACTGCTTCCAGCAAAGGGGAATCCACAGCTTCTCCGAGCAAGCCGTTGCAGTGCCTCAGCACTCTCTGAGCAAAGAACGTCTGCCTCAAGTCTGATCTACGTCTACCCTCTTGAAGTATAGAAGCGTCACCCCTTCTCCTGTCACTACCTTCCCTTGTAAAGACTTTTCCCCTCCAAAACAAAGGAAACAAATGATCCCCTCAGCAACCAACCGGCACTGGGCAGAGCAATGCTGAGCGGGGAAGTGCGTTGGGCTGACGTGGCAAGGCCATGAAGGGGAGCTGCAGGGACGGCTTCTGCCAGAAGCGGGATGGAGCTGGCTCCCCCACAAGGGACCCGCTGGTGGCCAAAGCGGAGCCAGCGTGCAATGCGCAGGGTGCAGCTCCAGCTGCAGCAGGCTTGCCTGTTAGGAAGAGTTTCTTCCTGGAGAGGCTTCTCCAGCCTCGGGACGGGCTGCCCAGGGAAGTGGTGGGATCCCCATCTAGCGGTCTTTGCTAACGGTCTGTCGCAACGGTCTTTGCCATCCGTGCTTGTCCGCTGCGTGGGAAGAGCCCAGCCATGGTATCCACCCCGCAGAAAGCCATGGCCTCCGCAGCTCTCGCGGCCTCTCCAGCCACAGCTAGCGACGTGGCGACCCAGACGGAGGTGTCGGGGAAACACGCGGCCGTCCCGCTCTTGGGCTGCAGGCTGTGCCCGAGTCTTCTGTCAGTGTCTGACAGCAGCAGCGCTGGGTATGCCTGTGGGAGGTGTGCCCAGGCTGAAGAATTGCTCAGCCTGGTGGCAGAGCTTTGCGAGGATGTGATGCTGAGGAGCATCAGGGAGTCAGAGAGGGCAACTGGCTGCTGGAAGCATCCTCCAGCCACCCGGAGACAGACACAGGAGCCAGCCGCCACACAAGAAACAAGGAGTCCCCCGTCCCACCAGGCAGCCACTACCCAAAAGACACAGCTTCCCCCATCGCGCCAGGCAGTAGGAGGGGACCTAGGTCAAGGAGGGCAACGGAAGCTGGGTTCTGCTCGGCATGGTAGGTGAGCCCTCTCCCTGCCCACCTCACCTTCCCGACCACCCTTCTGTAACAGGTATGAGGCTCATAGAACTTGACAGTCAAAACAACGATGGAGATGAAAGCCCATCCCGGTTGGAGGGGGTGCCAAAGACAAGGCAGCCTCCCCCCCGCATCACTCCATCTCCTGTCTAGAAAGACGGAATGGTTATCACCATGGGGGACTCCCTGCCGAAAGGGACAGAGATTTGCCGCCTGGACCCAACCCACCCAGAAGTCTGTTGCCCCCCTGGGGCTCGGGTAAGAGACATTGCCAGGAAAGTCACTCGCCTGCTGCAGCCCTCTGACTACTACCCGCTAATGGATTTTTAAGGCTGGAATGACAACGTAGCAAGGAGAAGTCCAAGAGCAATCGAAAGGGACTTCAGGTCGACTGGTTGAAGGATCAGGGGCACAGGTCATGTTTGCCGCTGGTTGGGTTGGAAGGGTCCCTCACGACCACCCAGTCACACTACCCCTCCCACCATGCCCCGTCATGGCCACGAACACCTGCCGTTAATTGAGGAGGCCCAAACCTCCGTCCACTGTGGTCTTGACCACTTCCAGCGAAGGGGAATCCACAGCTTCTCTGAGCAAGCCATTGCAGTGCTTCAGCACTGCAGTGCTTCAGCACTGCAACGGCTGCCCAGGGATGAGGTGCAATCCCCATCTCTCGAGGTATTTAAGTGATAAGTGGTTGTGGCCCAAAGGACATGGTCTCATCATGGGACTCTAGGTGAGGCTAATGGTTGGACCTGATAATCTTGTGCGTCTTTTCCAACCTGGAAGATTATATGCTTCTACAACAGTGCATGCAGGCAGGGCGTTGAAAGAAGGGCACTCACTGCTCTTTTTCAACAGTGCCCCAGGAGCTGGCGATGCCGGGGCTGAGATGGCATGTGTGGCACATGCTGTCAGGCATTTGGGACCAGAAGGCTCACAGCAGTCACAACACGCCCACAGACAATGACTCCACCACCTCCCTGAGCAACCCATTCCAATGCCTTACTACTCTACAGGAGAAGAACTCTCTCTCAATTGCCATCCTGAAACTCCCAAGCCATTCTCTCCAGTCCTATCACTAGTTATCTGTGAGAAGAGGCTGACCCCCAGATCCCCACACCTTCCTTTCAGGTAGCTGTAGAGAGCGGTGAGGTCTCCCCTGAGCCTCCTCTTCTCCAGACTAAACAACCCCAGTTCCCTCAGCCGCTCCTCACAGGACTTGTGCTCCAGGTCCGTCACCAGCTTTGTAGCCCTTCTCTGGACATGCTCCAGGGCCTTGATGTCTTTCTTTTGGACATTTCATGTGTCCAAAACTGAACACAGTACTTGAAGTGATGCCTCACCATAGCAGAGTACAGGGGGACAGTCACCTACTCTCTAGGCTACACTATTCCTGATACAAGCCAGGATGCCATTGGCCTTCTTGGCCACCTGGGCATACTGACAGCTCATGTTCAGGTGAGTGTCAATCAACACCCCCAGATCCTTTTCCTCTGCACAGCTTTCCAGCCACTCTGTCCTTCAGATTGTCAATGTTCCTCTGGATAACAACACGACAATCTGGTCAGTCAGCCGCTCTCTGTAGTTTCCTGTGGTGTGCAAGTTTTCTGAAGGTGCGTTCTACCACATTTTCCAGATTATTGACACAGATGTTAAAGAGGAGTGGAACCATTATTGACCCTACTCATTGCTGGTCTCCAGCTAGAGTTTGACCACAACCCTCTGGATCCAGCCATTCAGTCACTTTTTGATCCACCTCACTTTTGGCTCATCCAGCCCTTACTTCAACAGCTTCTCTATTAGGATCCTTGTTTCCCCTCTCTCCCCATTACAAGTAACTTTTGAAAAACATAGCCCAAAATCTCTGATTACACTAGATGCTGACTGGCTGTCACTTCAAATTCTTCAAGGTTGCTAGTAAGGTCTTCAAATTTCATTTCTGGAAAAATACTTCAGGCCCAGCATACAATCTTCTGTACCAACAAATGCAGGTATTCTGTCTGTAACATTACATATAAACAAAAATGAATGTATATGACAGTCTATACCAAGAAACAATTCCAATCTAGCAAAGACATTTTCATGAACATGATGACAATAGATGAGGCTCTGCTCTCTGTACTCACTCACATACTCTAGAAGAAGTGTCTGTAGCCAAAAGAGCCATGGCAATTTTATTTATTCAGTGTCTAGTATAAAACTATAACTTATCCTATTCCAACATTAGATTCTACATATATGAATGAGGAATACGTGGTTTGAGGTGACAGGAATAAGCTCGGTAATTTTTGAGATCACTTGTGTCTCAAGTAATTTTGTATATAGCCTATCAAGTTGGTGTTGACAAACTAACATTGAGACAACACAGTAGGGAAAAAATACACACAAATAAAGAGCATTGTTTGAAGTTAGTTTTTTTTTTTTTTAAGTAACATATTTAAACATTTAATTTTGTTGCATTACATAAAGGCAAAAGATTTTCCTATGTCAACAGCCTTTCCGTCATCCGCTAGGCAGGTGACCCGGTCAGAGAAGGAGATGGGGTTGGTCAGGCAGGACTTGACTTTCATGATGTCGCGCTGACTGCGCCTGATTCTGCGCTTGTTTTGCACATGCTGTGCGATTGCCTTCAAGATGACCTGTTCCACCTCCTTTCCTGGCACCGAGGTCAGGCTGACAGGCCTGTAGTTCCCCGGGTCCTCCTTCCGACCCTTCCTAGAGATGGGCATCATGTTAGCAAGCCTCAGGTCATCTGGGACTTCTGCGGATGACCACGACCGCTGAGAGATGCTGGAAAGCGGCTCAGCAATCACATCCACTGGTTCCCTCAGCACCCTCGTGTGGATCCCACCTGGCCCCATGAGACACTGACAGTCCAGGGGGAGCTGCAGGTCTCCCCCTGAGAGCTGGACTGTTTCCCCCTGAACTGTGAAGGGTTTCTTCTGCTCGTCATCCCAGACTTCCAGGTCGGGAGGCTGAGTACGCCAAGGATAAGTGGTCTGGCTAGGAAAGACAGATGTAAAGAAGGCATTCAGAACCTCAGCCTTTTCCTTATGCTCAGTACTCGTCTTCCCCCCTGAGTCCAATAGAGGATGGAGATTCTCCTTGGCCCTCCTCATACTGTAAATATATCGGGAAAAACCTTCTTTGTTATCCTTTACCATAGTGGCCAGATTAAACTCATGTTTGACTGTAGCCTTTCTGATTCTCTCTTTGCATGTGCTAGCAAACTGCTTGTACTCTCCCCGAGTTGCCTGTCCCTTCTTCCACTGGATACAGACTCTCTTTCTCCCGGAGACTCAGCAAAAGTTCCCTGTTCAGCCACACCAGTCTTCTTCCCTGCCAGATTATCAGAAGGATTGAGATGAGGCAGCGTGGAGATGTGCTCCATGTGGCACCCATGGGCTGCAGGGGGACAGCCTGCTCCTCCAGGGGCCTCTCTCTGCACAGGCCTTACGGAAGGTGCTGCTGCCTGCCTGGAGCACCACCTGCCCCCCTGCTGCACTGTCCTGGAGGGCTGCTTCTCACTCCTCACCCTACCACGTGCTGGTGTGCAGTAGATTTTTGTTTGTTGGTTGGTTTTTGTTTGTTGGTTTGTTTCTTCCTTTACTTCAACCTGCTCTCACAGAGGTGCAAAAGACATCGCTTACTGGCTCGGCTCTGGGCAGCAGCGGGTCCCTTTGGATCTGGCTGAAATCGGCCCTCATCTAACACGGGGCGGCTGCTGGGCTCTTCTCACAGAGGGCACCACTGCAGCCCTCTGCTACAAAACCCTTGCCACGTAAACCCACTACGCCTCGACTGGCTGGGTGCCTGATACACCCCAGGATACGGATGGCCCTCCTGGCTGCCCAGGCACACTGCCGGCTCGTGTTCAGCTCGCCGCTGACCAGAACCCGCGATCACTCTCCGCAGGGCTGATCTCCAGCATCTCACCCCCAGGCAGTACATATAGCCAGGGCTGCCCCTTCCCAGGTGCAGAATCGGGCACTTGTTCTTGTTAAACTTCAGATTGTTGGTGATTGCCCAGCTCTCCAACCTGTCTAGGTCTCTCTTCAGGGCCTCAGCACCCTCGCTGGAGTCAACAGCTCCACCCAGTTTGGTATCGTCTGTATTGGTATCCCAGTTTGATATGGGATATCCCTTTTGGCAGTTTGGGTCAGCTGTCCTTGCCCACTGCTCTTGCAGAGCCTCTTTGTCGTCAGCAGAGCGCTGGGGGGCTGCTCTGGCTGCTCTTGCACAGCCTCTTTGCCACCATTTGTCCCTCGTGGGGCCTGGAGCTGAGCTCTCTGGGTGCCTGTTGCTCCAGAGCAGAAGGAGCTGAGCCCTCTACTCTTGCAGGGGACCTTTTCCCTTCCTTGAGCACCGTGGGGCCTGGTGCTATAGATGAGTCAGCTTCTTGGTGCTGAGCTGAGCACCTCTGAGCTGGGTTGCTTGCTCCTGCTGGACCTCTTTCCGCTCACTCATGTCATGTCCCACCACTGCTGGTACCAGGGCCTTTTATGGTGCCCTTTCCCTAAATCAAGCACCATGGCACCTGGCCCTCTGCTCCTACAGGGCTTGAAAGCCCTGCTCGGAGCTCCACAGAGAGGGGACGTGTGCTCTCGCAGGGGCTCTGCGCCCTGAGGAGAGAGCGCCCCATGGAGCTGGGCCTTCTGCATCGGTAGAGCCTCTGTGCCTTGCCTGGGCTGCAGTGAGCTCATTTGGGAACCCTGTCTCCATTTCACACGGGCGACGCTTTCCCTCCCGGGACTTCCCCGTGTGTCCCTCCACAGGTTTGTGGCCTCCTTTGTGCTCTGGGCTGGGTCTGCTCAGCTCTTGAAAACCCCCATGCTCAGGGGTGACCCCAACTTGCTAGAAAACCCACTCCTAAGCCTGACAGGGCTTCCTGACTGTTCTTCATAACCCTGAGAAGACTTCTCTGGTTTTCCCTATCACCAGCCTGGACTTGTCCAGGCCCAGATCTGCCTCCGCTCTTCCTCCCAGCTACAGCGGGGAAGATCTTCAACGAGGTGAAGGGCAAAGTCCTGCAGCTGAGCAAGAACGGCCCCAGGAAGCAGCACTCGCTGGGAGCTGTCCAGCTGGGGAGAAGGGCTTTGCAGGGAAGGAGCTGGGGTCCTGCTGGACTCCACCTTGGAGTCACTGCTGCTTTGGAGCACCAAGAGTTGCTGGAGGGTCCTCCAGTGAGAGCCAGGTCCCAATGGCAGAGCCACATCGGACCCTGCAGACACACAGCAGGAACCTGGGGAAAAGCTGAGCTGGGTGAAGCTCTGCAGCCAATGGACCCTCTGAAACAGCTACTTCTGGAATTTCTTGCATATTTGGAAATGTTTGCTGGATTTCACACTGGCAATGCTGTATCTTCCTGGACTTCCACAGGAGTCCCTCCCTACACGGGCTTGTGACACTTGTGCCCTGGGTTGGGCCCACGCAGGTTTCAAAAACCTCCAAGCTCTGGGATGCCAACAACTTGCTGGACAAACCGTTCAGGTGTTTTGTGAGCCTCACAGAACTTTTGGTATTTCCTGATCTCCAGCCTGAACCTCCCCAGTCCCAGCTGATGCTGCTTTTCTCTGCTCCTGTTGCCAGGCACCGCTGGGAAGAGCCTGTCCCCATCCCTGTCATCCCTTCTCCCAGGCACCAGGCAGTGCTGTCAGGTGTCCCTAAGCCTCCTCTGGTCCATGCTGAGCCAGCCCCAGCTCCACGCACCCTCCTCACAGGGCAAGTGCTCCAGCCCCACCGCATCAGTGGCCTCTCCTGAACCCCTCTGGCTTGCTGATGTCTCTCCCACCCAGGACCCCCAAAGGATGACAAGTGCTGACCGCTCTCTGGGGTCATCTGCTCTAGATGTTCTAGATGACCCCAGAAAAAAAGAAGGGAGAAAAACACTGAGAACAAGTCAAGGGCTGCCTTTGGCTTGGCGTGGGAAGAAGCAGGGCAACTCAGAGAACTGGCCAGCAGAGCTGGAGGGTGGGGAGAGCTTGTGGGACTGTGTGGTGCTGCCTCAAAGGCAGGCGTGAGGTTTTATTGACTGGACACTGCCGTCGAATGGACTTGGAGATGTCTGCCGTGGTCAGGGTGAGCTGATGGTGCCCTGGGGAGACACGGCCAAGGCTGCAGAGACTGGTGGAGAACACTGATGCCCAGAAGAAGACAACCACTTTGTGGGGCAGAGTGGTAATGACATTGTGCTAGGCACAGACGCAGGTGCCGGGGCCAGAGCCCTGCCAGAGCGAGCGCTGCGGGGCAGGACGGCCCATTGTGATGGCTCCGAGCGATGCCCTGTGAGAGCCGTGAGCGACGCATTGTGACTGCGTGGCCCTCGCTGCTCATATGCGGGCGCAGAGTCCCACCGCGCCGGCTAGTGCCCGCACTCCGGCTGAGCGGTTCCGTGAGGTCTGGAGTGAGGAGCGAGGTTGGCCTTGGTGCTGGTGTCGTGCCCTGGGAGTTGCTGCAGTAGCTCTCAGTGCCCTTCCCAGAGCCATCGGAGCTTCTTCCGCGGCCCTGCGTCGTTCGGGCCGTCGGGAGACCCGGGACGAGCGCTCAGAGCAGCAGAGGTGAGCGCGGTGGGGACACCTTCCCCGCCCTGGGCCCTGGGCAGCTGGAAGGGTTTCCTCCTGGAGGGAGCTGCACAACTCTTGCAGCCGCCCCCGGCTCAGCCCATGACCATGGCCTCTTGTCTGCCTTTTGCAGCGTGACTCCTGCTGCTGCAGCGCCGGTGAGAGGGAGCGGCTCGTCATCGCCACTTCTCCCCAGCTCACCTCAGCAGGTGGAGAGCATGGCCACGGAGCTGGACACCCGCTGTCCCATCTGTCTGGACAGCTGGGTGAACCCCAGCTACGTGCTGCCGTGCCTCCACCGCTTCTGCTTCGCCTGCATCCAGCGGTGGGCTGAGAGCAAGCCCGAGTGCCCCCTCTGCAAGCGCAGGGTGAGCTCCATCGTGCACTCGGTGCGGGCGGACAACAGCTTCAAGGAGCTCGTCATCCCACCACCTGCGGAGGCACCGGTCAGCGCCCAGCAGGCAGATGCAGACGCAGCTCCTGCCCAGCCAGCTGCCCGACCAGAGGCTGCAGGACCAGTGCCCACAGCCTCTGTGGGCGGCCTCCACCCCTTCGTCTGGGCGTCCCTCTTCCGCGTCTACCCTGCTGTGCTCCAGCCCCTGCTGCCCTGGCTGCGCCACGAGCTGGGGCAGCTCCTCGGGGATGGCGGCAGGGCAGCCTCAGAAGCGCAGCGCAACGTCATCTCAGGGCTGCGCTTCTTTGGCCTGGACGAGGGGGCCCTCGCCCTGCTGCTCAGGACCTCCCTGGGAAGGCAGACGGCCGGCTTCGTGCAGCGGCTCCTTGCCGCTGCCGTGCAGCGCTGCAGCGGGGAGGCCCGAAACATCCTGGGCCTGGGGGCCTCCCCAGCTGCCGGAGGACAGGAGGGCAGCCCTGCAGCAGTCCCCAGCCACGCCGCCGCATCGCTGGGGACACCAGCAGCCGGCCCAGAGAGCTCCGAGGGAAGCAACGCACAGGAGCTCCCTGGCACCTCATCCGCTGCCCTCTGCCGGGGACCCAGCCGCCGTCCATCCACCCCGGTTCCTGCGCCTGGAAACCAACAAGCGCCAGCGGAGGAGCCAGAGGAGGCCGCGGCCGGTCCCTCCACTGCCGGCCAGGGCAGGGACCAAAGACGCAGGGGGCCCCGGCGAGCTGCAAAGAGGAGGGCCCCCACTTCCCAGGACTCTGCCCCACCCACAAAGAGGCCACCCCGCCGGCGACACTAGCGCAGTGCCCCAGGAGCTGGCCTAGCTGGGGCTGGGCCAGCAGATGGGGCACTGCCGGCAACCGGGGGGAACAGGGAGGCTCACAGCAGTCTAAGGCTTTTAGACAGCAAATAAAGCCATGAAAACTGCAGAAAATGTCTCAGTATTTGTGACAACACAGCTGGTGTCTCTGTCCCTACCCTCGCTGCTTCCTCCCCCTTTGCCTCCTGATATTCCCACCACTTCCTCGTGTGTCCGCTGGGCCTGAAGGCCAGTGGCTTCAGACAGGTGGCAGAAGGATACGTCGATGCAGCCTTCACAGGGCCAGCTGGGGTGTCGGTGTTGGTGTGATTTTTCCCCACGAACAAGGCACTACTGAGCTGCTCCCCCAAAAAACGCATGCTGCCCATTTCCAGGCCTGCACGTCTGCAGCTGCCCGGTGTCCAGACAAGGCAGGAACCCCAAGAAGCTCAACGAGGTGAAGGGCAAAGTCCTGCAGCTGAGCAAGAACGGCCCCAGGAAGCAGCACTCGCTGGGAGCTGTCCAGCTGGGGAGAAGGGCTTTGCTGGGAAGGAGCTGGGGTCCTGCTGGACACCACCTTGGAACCACAGGATCGCAGAATGGTTTGGGTTGGAAGGGTCCCTCGCGACCACCCAGTCACACTACCCCTCCCACCATGCCCCGTCATGGCCACGAACACCTGCCGTTAATTGAGGAGGCCCAAACCTCCGTCCAATGTGGTCTTGACTGCTTCCAGCAAAGGGGAATCCACAGCTTCTCCGAGCAAGCCGTTGCAGTGCCTCAGCACTCTCTGAGCAAAGAACGTCTGCCTCAAGTCTGATCTACGTCTACCCTCTTGAAGTATAGAAGCGTCACCCCTTCTCCTGTCACTACCTTCCCTTGTAAAGACTTTTCCCCTCCAAAACAAAGGAAACAAATGATCCCCTCAGCAACCAACCGGCACTGGGCAGAGCAATGCTGAGCGGGGAAGTGCGTTGGGCTGACGTGGCAAGGCCATGAAGGGGAGCTGCAGGGACGGCTTCTGCCAGAAGCGGGATGGAGCTGGCTCCCCCACAAGGGACCCGCTGGTGGCCAAAGCGGAGCCAGCGTGCAATGCGCAGGGTGCAGCTCCAGCTGCAGCAGGCTTGCCTGTTAGGAAGAGTTTCTTCCTGGAGAGGCTTCTCCAGCCTCGGGACGGGCTGCCCAGGGAAGTGGTGGGATCCCCATCTAGCGGTCTTTGCTAACGGTCTGTCGCAACGGTCTTTGCCATCCGTGCTTGTCCGCTGCGTGGGAAGAGCCCAGCCATGGTATCCACCCCGCAGAAAGCCATGGCCTCCGCAGCTCTCGCGGCCTCTCCAGCCACAGCTAGCGACGTGGCGACCCAGACGGAGGTGTCGGGGAAACACGCGGCCGTCCCGCTCTTGGGCTGCAGGCTGTGCCCGAGTCTTCTGTCAGTGTCTGACAGCAGCAGCGCTGGGTATGCCTGTGGGAGGTGTGCCCAGGCTGAAGAATTGCTCAGCCTGGTGGCAGAGCTTTGCGAGGATGTGATGCTGAGGAGCATCAGGGAGTCAGAGAGGGCAACTGGCTGCTGGAAGCATCCTCCAGCCACCCGGAGACAGACACAGGAGCCAGCCGCCACACAAGAAACAAGGAGTCCCCCGTCCCACCAGGCAGCCACTACCCAAAAGACACAGCTTCCCCCATCGCGCCAGGCAGTAGGAGGGGACCTAGGTCAAGGAGGGCAACGGAAGCTGGGTTCTGCTCGGCATGGTAGGTGAGCCCTCTCCCTGCCCACCTCACCTTCCCGACCACCCTTCTGTAACAGGTATGAGGCTCATAGAACTTGACAGTCAAAACAACGATGGAGATGAAAGCCCATCCCGGTTGGAGGGGGTGCCAAAGACAAGGCAGCCTCCCCCCCGCATCACTCCATCTCCTGTCTAGAAAGACGGAATGGTTATCACCATGGGGGACTCCCTGCCGAAAGGGACAGAGATTTGCCGCCTGGACCCAACCCACCCAGAAGTCTGTTGCCCCCCTGGGGCTCGGGTAAGAGACATTGCCAGGAAAGTCACTCGCCTGCTGCAGCCCTCTGACTACTACCCGCTAATGGATTTTTAAGGCTGGAATGACAACGTAGCAAGGAGAAGTCCAAGAGCAATCGAAAGGGACTTCAGGTCGACTGGTTGAAGGATCAGGGGCACAGGTCATGTTTGCCGCTGGTTGGGTTGGAAGGGTCCCTCACGACCACCCAGTCACACTACCCCTCCCACCATGCCCCGTCATGGCCACGAACACCTGCCGTTAATTGAGGAGGCCCAAACCTCCGTCCACTGTGGTCTTGACCACTTCCAGCGAAGGGGAATCCACAGCTTCTCTGAGCAAGCCATTGCAGTGCTTCAGCACTGCAGTGCTTCAGCACTGCAACGGCTGCCCAGGGATGAGGTGCAATCCCCATCTCTCGAGGTATTTAAGTGATAAGTGGTTGTGGCCCAAAGGACATGGTCTCATCATGGGACTCTAGGTGAGGCTAATGGTTGGACCTGATAATCTTGTGCGTCTTTTCCAACCTGGAAGATTATATGCTTCTACAACAGTGCATGCAGGCAGGGCGTTGAAAGAAGGGCACTCACTGCTCTTTTTCAACAGTGCCCCAGGAGCTGGCGATGCCGGGGCTGAGATGGCATGTGTGGCACATGCTGTCAGGCATTTGGGACCAGAAGGCTCACAGCAGTCACAACACGCCCACAGACAATGACTCCACCACCTCCCTGAGCAACCCATTCCAATGCCTTACTACTCTACAGGAGAAGAACTCTCTCTCAATTGCCATCCTGAAACTCCCAAGCCATTCTCTCCAGTCCTATCACTAGTTATCTGTGAGAAGAGGCTGACCCCCAGATCCCCACACCTTCCTTTCAGGTAGCTGTAGAGAGCGGTGAGGTCTCCCCTGAGCCTCCTCTTCTCCAGACTAAACAACCCCAGTTCCCTCAGCCGCTCCTCACAGGACTTGTGCTCCAGGTCCGTCACCAGCTTTGTAGCCCTTCTCTGGACATGCTCCAGGGCCTTGATGTCTTTCTTTTGGACATTTCATGTGTCCAAAACTGAACACAGTACTTGAAGTGATGCCTCACCATAGCAGAGTACAGGGGGACAGTCACCTACTCTCTAGGCTACACTATTCCTGATACAAGCCAGGATGCCATTGGCCTTCTTGGCCACCTGGGCATACTGACAGCTCATGTTCAGGTGAGTGTCAATCAACACCCCCAGATCCTTTTCCTCTGCACAGCTTTCCAGCCACTCTGTCCTTCAGATTGTCAATGTTCCTCTGGATAACAACACGACAATCTGGTCAGTCAGCCGCTCTCTGTAGTTTCCTGTGGTGTGCAAGTTTTCTGAAGGTGCGTTCTACCACATTTTCCAGATTATTGACACAGATGTTAAAGAGGAGTGGAACCATTATTGACCCTACTCATTGCTGGTCTCCAGCTAGAGTTTGACCACAACCCTCTGGATCCAGCCATTCAGTCACTTTTTGATCCACCTCACTTTTGGCTCATCCAGCCCTTACTTCAACAGCTTCTCTATTAGGATCCTTGTTTCCCCTCTCTCCCCATTACAAGTAACTTTTGAAAAACATAGCCCAAAATCTCTGATTACACTAGATGCTGACTGGCTGTCACTTCAAATTCTTCAAGGTTGCTAGTAAGGTCTTCAAATTTCATTTCTGGAAAAATACTTCAGGCCCAGCATACAATCTTCTGTACCAACAAATGCAGGTATTCTGTCTGTAACATTACATATAAACAAAAATGAATGTATATGACAGTCTATACCAAGAAACAATTCCAATCTAGCAAAGACATTTTCATGAACATGATGACAATAGATGAGGCTCTGCTCTCTGTACTCACTCACATACTCTAGAAGAAGTGTCTGTAGCCAAAAGAGCCATGGCAATTTTATTTATTCAGTGTCTAGTATAAAACTATAACTTATCCTATTCCAACATTAGATTCTACATATATGAATGAGGAATACGTGGTTTGAGGTGACAGGAATAAGCTCGGTAATTTTTGAGATCACTTGTGTCTCAAGTAATTTTGTATATAGCCTATCAAGTTGGTGTTGACAAACTAACATTGAGACAACACAGTAGGGAAAAAATACACACAAATAAAGAGCATTGTTTGAAGTTAGTTTTTTTTTTTTTTAAGTAACATATTTAAACATTTAATTTTGTTGCATTACATAAAGGCAAAAGATTTTCCTATGTCAACAGCCTTTCCGTCATCCGCTAGGCAGGTGACCCGGTCAGAGAAGGAGATGGGGTTGGTCAGGCAGGACTTGACTTTCATGATGTCGCGCTGACTGCGCCTGATTCTGCGCTTGTTTTGCACATGCTGTGCGATTGCCTTCAAGATGACCTGTTCCACCTCCTTTCCTGGCACCGAGGTCAGGCTGACAGGCCTGTAGTTCCCCGGGTCCTCCTTCCGACCCTTCCTAGAGATGGGCATCATGTTAGCAAGCCTCAGGTCATCTGGGACTTCTGCGGATGACCACGACCGCTGAGAGATGCTGGAAAGCGGCTCAGCAATCACATCCACTGGTTCCCTCAGCACCCTCGTGTGGATCCCACCTGGCCCCATGAGACACTGACAGTCCAGGGGGAGCTGCAGGTCTCCCCCTGAGAGCTGGACTGTTTCCCCCTGAACTGTGAAGGGTTTCTTCTGCTCGTCATCCCAGACTTCCAGGTCGGGAGGCTGAGTACGCCAAGGATAAGTGGTCTGGCTAGGAAAGACAGATGTAAAGAAGGCATTCAGAACCTCAGCCTTTTCCTTATGCTCAGTACTCGTCTTCCCCCCTGAGTCCAATAGAGGATGGAGATTCTCCTTGGCCCTCCTCATACTGTAAATATATCGGGAAAAACCTTCTTTGTTATCCTTTACCATAGTGGCCAGATTAAACTCATGTTTGACTGTAGCCTTTCTGATTCTCTCTTTGCATGTGCTAGCAAACTGCTTGTACTCTCCCCGAGTTGCCTGTCCCTTCTTCCACTGGATACAGACTCTCTTTCTCCCGGAGACTCAGCAAAAGTTCCCTGTTCAGCCACACCAGTCTTCTTCCCTGCCAGATTATCAGAAGGATTGAGATGAGGCAGCGTGGAGATGTGCTCCATGTGGCACCCATGGGCTGCAGGGGGACAGCCTGCTCCTCCAGGGGCCTCTCTCTGCACAGGCCTTACGGAAGGTGCTGCTGCCTGCCTGGAGCACCACCTGCCCCCCTGCTGCACTGTCCTGGAGGGCTGCTTCTCACTCCTCACCCTACCACGTGCTGGTGTGCAGTAGATTTTTGTTTGTTGGTTGGTTTTTGTTTGTTGGTTTGTTTCTTCCTTTACTTCAACCTGCTCTCACAGAGGTGCAAAAGACATCGCTTACTGGCTCGGCTCTGGGCAGCAGCGGGTCCCTTTGGATCTGGCTGAAATCGGCCCTCATCTAACACGGGGCGGCTGCTGGGCTCTTCTCACAGAGGGCACCACTGCAGCCCTCTGCTACAAAACCCTTGCCACGTAAACCCACTACGCCTCGACTGGCTGGGTGCCTGATACACCCCAGGATACGGATGGCCCTCCTGGCTGCCCAGGCACACTGCCGGCTCGTGTTCAGCTCGCCGCTGACCAGAACCCGCGATCACTCTCCGCAGGGCTGATCTCCAGCATCTCACCCCCAGGCAGTACATATAGCCAGGGCTGCCCCTTCCCAGGTGCAGAATCGGGCACTTGTTCTTGTTAAACTTCAGATTGTTGGTGATTGCCCAGCTCTCCAACCTGTCTAGGTCTCTCTTCAGGGCCTCAGCACCCTCGCTGGAGTCAACAGCTCCACCCAGTTTGGTATCGTCTGTATTGGTATCCCAGTTTGATATGGGATATCCCTTTTGGCAGTTTGGGTCAGCTGTCCTTGCCCACTGCTCTTGCAGAGCCTCTTTGTCGTCAGCAGAGCGCTGGGGGGCTGCTCTGGCTGCTCTTGCACAGCCTCTTTGCCACCATTTGTCCCTCGTGGGGCCTGGAGCTGAGCTCTCTGGGTGCCTGTTGCTCCAGAGCAGAAGGAGCTGAGCCCTCTACTCTTGCAGGGGACCTTTTCCCTTCCTTGAGCACCGTGGGGCCTGGTGCTATAGATGAGTCAGCTTCTTGGTGCTGAGCTGAGCACCTCTGAGCTGGGTTGCTTGCTCCTGCTGGACCTCTTTCCGCTCACTCATGTCATGTCCCACCACTGCTGGTACCAGGGCCTTTTATGGTGCCCTTTCCCTAAATCAAGCACCATGGCACCTGGCCCTCTGCTCCTACAGGGCTTGAAAGCCCTGCTCGGAGCTCCACAGAGAGGGGACGTGTGCTCTCGCAGGGGCTCTGCGCCCTGAGGAGAGAGCGCCCCATGGAGCTGGGCCTTCTGCATCGGTAGAGCCTCTGTGCCTTGCCTGGGCTGCAGTGAGCTCATTTGGGAACCCTGTCTCCATTTCACACGGGCGACGCTTTCCCTCCCGGGACTTCCCCGTGTGTCCCTCCACAGGTTTGTGGCCTCCTTTGTGCTCTGGGCTGGGTCTGCTCAGCTCTTGAAAACCCCCATGCTCAGGGGTGACCCCAACTTGCTAGAAAACCCACTCCTAAGCCTGACAGGGCTTCCTGACTGTTCTTCATAACCCTGAGAAGACTTCTCTGGTTTTCCCTATCACCAGCCTGGACTTGTCCAGGCCCAGATCTGCCTCCGCTCTTCCTCCCAGCTACAGCGGGGAAGATCTTCAACGAGGTGAAGGGCAAAGTCCTGCAGCTGAGCAAGAACGGCCCCAGGAAGCAGCACTCGCTGGGAGCTGTCCAGCTGGGGAGAAGGGCTTTGCAGGGAAGGAGCTGGGGTCCTGCTGGACTCCACCTTGGAGTCACTGCTGCTTTGGAGCACCAAGAGTTGCTGGAGGGTCCTCCAGTGAGAGCCAGGTCCCAATGGCAGAGCCACATCGGACCCTGCAGACACACAGCAGGAACCTGGGGAAAAGCTGAGCTGGGTGAAGCTCTGCAGCCAATGGACCCTCTGAAACAGCTACTTCTGGAATTTCTTGCATATTTGGAAATGTTTGCTGGATTTCACACTGGCAATGCTGTATCTTCCTGGACTTCCACAGGAGTCCCTCCCTACACGGGCTTGTGACACTTGTGCCCTGGGTTGGGCCCACGCAGGTTTCAAAAACCTCCAAGCTCTGGGATGCCAACAACTTGCTGGACAAACCGTTCAGGTGTTTTGTGAGCCTCACAGAACTTTTGGTATTTCCTGATCTCCAGCCTGAACCTCCCCAGTCCCAGCTGATGCTGCTTTTCTCTGCTCCTGTTGCCAGGCACCGCTGGGAAGAGCCTGTCCCCATCCCTGTCATCCCTTCTCCCAGGCACCAGGCAGTGCTGTCAGGTGTCCCTAAGCCTCCTCTGGTCCATGCTGAGCCAGCCCCAGCTCCACGCACCCTCCTCACAGGGCAAGTGCTCCAGCCCCACCGCATCAGTGGCCTCTCCTGAACCCCTCTGGCTTGCTGATGTCTCTCCCACCCAGGACCCCCAAAGGATGACAAGTGCTGACCGCTCTCTGGGGTCATCTGCTCTAGATGTTCTAGATGACCCCAGAAAAAAAGAAGGGAGAAAAACACTGAGAACAAGTCAAGGGCTGCCTTTGGCTTGGCGTGGGAAGAAGCAGGGCAACTCAGAGAACTGGCCAGCAGAGCTGGAGGGTGGGGAGAGCTTGTGGGACTGTGTGGTGCTGCCTCAAAGGCAGGCGTGAGGTTTTATTGACTGGACACTGCCGTCGAATGGACTTGGAGATGTCTGCCGTGGTCAGGGTGAGCTGATGGTGCCCTGGGGAGACACGGCCAAGGCTGCAGAGACTGGTGGAGAACACTGATGCCCAGAAGAAGACAACCACTTTGTGGGGCAGAGTGGTAATGACATTGTGCTAGGCACAGACGCAGGTGCCGGGGCCAGAGCCCTGCCAGAGCGAGCGCTGCGGGGCAGGACGGCCCATTGTGATGGCTCCGAGCGATGCCCTGTGAGAGCCGTGAGCGACGCATTGTGACTGCGTGGCCCTCGCTGCTCATATGCGGGCGCAGAGTCCCACCGCGCCGGCTAGTGCCCGCACTCCGGCTGAGCGGTTCCGTGAGGTCTGGAGTGAGGAGCGAGGTTGGCCTTGGTGCTGGTGTCGTGCCCTGGGAGTTGCTGCAGTAGCTCTCAGTGCCCTTCCCAGAGCCATCGGAGCTTCTTCCGCGGCCCTGCGTCGTTCGGGCCGTCGGGAGACCCGGGACGAGCGCTCAGAGCAGCAGAGGTGAGCGCGGTGGGGACACCTTCCCCGCCCTGGGCCCTGGGCAGCTGGAAGGGTTTCCTCCTGGAGGGAGCTGCACAACTCTTGCAGCCGCCCCCGGCTCAGCCCATGACCATGGCCTCTTGTCTGCCTTTTGCAGCGTGACTCCTGCTGCTGCAGCGCCGGTGAGAGGGAGCGGCTCGTCATCGCCACTTCTCCCCAGCTCACCTCAGCAGGTGGAGAGCATGGCCACGGAGCTGGACACCCGCTGTCCCATCTGTCTGGACAGCTGGGTGAACCCCAGCTACGTGCTGCCGTGCCTCCACCGCTTCTGCTTCGCCTGCATCCAGCGGTGGGCTGAGAGCAAGCCCGAGTGCCCCCTCTGCAAGCGCAGGGTGAGCTCCATCGTGCACTCGGTGCGGGCGGACAACAGCTTCAAGGAGCTCGTCATCCCACCACCTGCGGAGGCACCGGTCAGCGCCCAGCAGGCAGATGCAGACGCAGCTCCTGCCCAGCCAGCTGCCCGACCAGAGGCTGCAGGACCAGTGCCCACAGCCTCTGTGGGCGGCCTCCACCCCTTCGTCTGGGCGTCCCTCTTCCGCGTCTACCCTGCTGTGCTCCAGCCCCTGCTGCCCTGGCTGCGCCACGAGCTGGGGCAGCTCCTCGGGGATGGCGGCAGGGCAGCCTCAGAAGCGCAGCGCAACGTCATCTCAGGGCTGCGCTTCTTTGGCCTGGACGAGGGGGCCCTCGCCCTGCTGCTCAGGACCTCCCTGGGAAGGCAGACGGCCGGCTTCGTGCAGCGGCTCCTTGCCGCTGCCGTGCAGCGCTGCAGCGGGGAGGCCCGAAACATCCTGGGCCTGGGGGCCTCCCCAGCTGCCGGAGGACAGGAGGGCAGCCCTGCAGCAGTCCCCAGCCACGCCGCCGCATCGCTGGGGACACCAGCAGCCGGCCCAGAGAGCTCCGAGGGAAGCAACGCACAGGAGCTCCCTGGCACCTCATCCGCTGCCCTCTGCCGGGGACCCAGCCGCCGTCCATCCACCCCGGTTCCTGCGCCTGGAAACCAACAAGCGCCAGCGGAGGAGCCAGAGGAGGCCGCGGCCGGTCCCTCCAGTGCCGGCCAGGGCAGGGACCAAAGACGCAGGGGGCCCCGGCGAGCTGCAAAGAGGAGGGCCCCCACTTCCCAGGACTCTGCCCCACCCGCAAAGAGGCCACCCCGCCGGCGACACTAGCGCAGTGCCCCAGGAGCTGGCCTAGCTGGGGCTGGGCCAGCAGATGGGGCACTGCCGGCAACCGGGGGAGAACAGGGAGGCTCACAGCAGTCTAAGGCTTTTAGACAGCAAATAAAGCCATGAAAACTGCAGAAAATGTCTCAGTATTTGTGACAACACAGCTGGTGTCTCTGTCCCTACCCTCGCTGCTTCCTCCCCCTTTGCCTCCTGATATTCCCACCACTTCCTCGTGTGTCCGCTGGGCCTGAAGGCCAATGGCTTCAGACAGGTGGCAGAAGGATACGTCGATGCAGCCCTTCACAGGGCCAGCTGGGGTGTCGGTGTTGGTGTGATTTTTCCCCACGAACAAGGCACTACTGAGCTGCTCCCCCCAAAAACGCATGCTGCCCATTTCCAGGCCTGCACGTCTGCAGCTGCCCGCTGCCCAGACAAAGCAGGAACCCCAAGAAGCTCAACGAGGTGAAGGGCAAAGTCCTGCAGCTGAGCAAGAACGGCCCCAGGAAGCAGCACTCGCTGGGAGCTGTCCAGCTGGGGAGAAGGGCTTTGCTGGGAAGGAGCTGGGGTCCTGCTGGACACCACCTTGGAACCACAGGATCGCAGAATGGTTTGGGTTGGAAGGGTCCCTCGCGACCACCCAGTCACACTACCCCTCCCACCATGCCCCGTCATGGCCACGAACACCTGCCGTTAATTGAGGAGGCCCAAACCTCCGTCCACTGTGGTCTTGACTGCTTCCAGCAAAGGGGAATCCACAGCTTCTCCGAGCAAGCCGTTGCAGTGCCTCAGCACTCTCTGAGCAAAGAACGTCTGCCTCAAGTCTGATCTACGTCTACCCTCTTGAAGTATAGAAGCGTCACCCCTTCTCCTGTCACTACCTTCCCTTGTAAAGACTTTTCCCCTCCAAAACAAAGGAAACAAATGATCCCCTCAGCAACCAACCGGCACTGGGCAGAGCAATGCTGAGCGGGGAAGTGCGTTGGGCTGACGTGGCAAGGCCATGAAGGGGAGCTGCAGGGACGGCTTCTGCCAGAAGCGGGATGGAGCTGGCTCCCCCACAAGGGACCCGCTGGTGGCCAAAGCGGAGCCAGCGTGCAATGCGCAGGGTGCAGCTCCAGCTGCAGCAGGCTTGCCTGTTAGGAAGAGTTTCTTCCTGGAGAGGCTTCTCCAGCCTCGGGACGGGCTGCCCAGGGAAGTGGTGGGATCCCCATCTAGCGGTCTTTGCTAACGGTCTGTCGCAACGGTCTTTGCCATCCGTGCTTGTCCGCTGCGTGGGAAGAGCCCAGCCATGGTATCCACCCCGCAGAAAGCCATGGCCTCCGCACTAGGACTGTGCCCCAGGAGCTGGCCTAGCTGGGGCTGGGCCAGCAGATGGGGCACACGCCGGCAACGGGGGGGGAACAGGAGGGCTCACAGCAGTCTAAGGCTTTTAGACGAAGCAAATAAAGCCATGAAAACTGCAGAAAATGTCTCAGTATTTGTGACAAGACAGTTGGTGTCTCTGTCCCTAACCTTGTGGCAGACAGTTCTCCAGGTGAGCCCACACTAATGTAGAGTAGAACAGTACATACTCTTCCCCCAGCCAGCTGGTAATGCAGTGTTTGTCATAAAAAGAAACTGAGTTCATCAAACACAACTTTCCCTTGGCCCACCCATGTCAGTGGTGACCAATGGCTGCGTTTTCTTTCAAGTTTTTTTTTCAGGAATTCCCAGAATAATCTACTGTATAATTTTAGGAGACACTGAAGACAGACTGACAGACTTGTAATTACCATGGTCTTCTTTCTTCCCCTTTTTGAAAACTGCGACAATATTTGCTAGCCTTTATGCCTGGGAGCTCTCCATATTCCCAAGACCATGGAAAATTAATTGAGAGGTCTCTTGATGGTATTAGCCCGCTCTTTGAGTACCATGAGATGAATCCCATTTGGCCCCATACACATATATATATATCCAGCTGGAGTGGCAAATCATGCTCAAATTCAGAGCTTGCTGGGAGTTTATCATTCTTGCTGTCATGGTCTTTCCACTCAGTGCTCTTGTGTTCCCAGGGCTCATCATGGATTTAAAGTCAGAGGTGAAAAAGGCATTAAATGCCTCTGCTTTGTCTATGCCATGGATTGACAAGCTGCATCTGCATGTTTCTTTCAATGTCACTCCCTGTTACTGAAGGATAGAGAAAACAGTATTTATCCTCCTGACCCTTTATGTAAGTGCCCATAAGGCCCCAAAGTCTCTTCTGACTGCCTTTGGACTTCTCTTTGCAACTTCATCACTGCCTACATTAAAAAACAAGAACAGATGATGATCTGAGAGCTGTACCAGGCTATAAAGTCTTCTAGCAAAATCTTTCACCAAGCCCACAGGGAGGCAGCACAACCCCTATGGGTTGTGTTTCTCAGAAGGGAGTCACCAAAGACAACGTCTTGATTTTTCTCAATGGAGGTGGCCATGATGTGGGGGTGGCTTGCCCACGGTGACTGTTCCAACCTGGATGGGTCATCGTCCACATCATTGTCTCTGTGTCCTTCAAGTTCCAAAGCCACACACCTCTTGTGTAGGAGTAGCTGGGAAGACAAGGTAGGTGAGAGGGGATTCACCTGCCACCCCCAAGCAGAAACTGGCTTCTCTTCCCCCTTCTCTCTTAAGCCACCACTTTCTATCTGGTGGAGAGAGAATAAGGGGTCCTTTGTATCACGTGTGAAAATGTTGACACATCTGTCCCTGGAATGGTGGAATATTACTCCATCAGCTGATCTCTTCACAGGCTCCCTGATGCTCCTCAGCCTGCCCACCTCCTCCAGTAGCTCTGCCATCACGCTGAGCAGTTCTTCTACCTGGGTGCACCTCCTACAGGTGTGCTCACTGCTGCTGTTAGCTACTGAGAGAAAACTTGGGCAGACCCGTACTAATACATCGGTTACACCTTCAAAATAACATGTTGTAGAATGAAACTGTACGATTTTAAGGATCCAGAAAACAATTATTTTTGAATTAATAAAGAAGCAATTTAGAAGAATTTGACCCCTATACTTAGCTACACTTAGCTGATTGTTGATGTAGGTTTTTTTTTTTTTTAATAAAGTTTCTGACCTCAAGGCACTGTTATTTAGCTGTTTCATATATTTGTGCAAGTGAATGATCAGTATTTTTCCATCATATCCATTTTGACTGATTCTCTTGAATGTTTCAAAAGCCAGTTTCACAAGACACGTTTTCAAATGTTCCTGCCTTCATAAAGATTTTCTTTTAACCTAATCAACGTTTCAAGATACCTGCTTTTAGCATGCCAGTTACTGTGGTTTAATATCAACAACATCTCAGTAGTTGTGCCTTCCTGAACCACAAGCATACCAATTTTTGAATAGCTAACTACCTTGAAAATTAGAGTCACAATTTAGACACTTCGGAGGCTAATTCCATCATTGTGAGGATTGTATTTTTACTCTTTGTAGTTGAATTGATTTGATTCTGCTGTTTTCTTTCATCTTCGCCCTGACTCAATTCTGTAAGACTACAAAGTGTTTTGTGTGCTCATTTAGCCATGACTTCTGTAGGAAGGACATAAAGGACATATCAAATAAAAGACAACCTATCATTTGATTTCCCATGAATGAACTTCACACCATTGTGTCAATCTCCCTTGTGACATTTTTGCAACTCCAGCAAGGGTATTTGATATTTCAACAAATCTCGTTGCCTTAAACTATTCTATATAACTTCATGTTATGAACTTAAAAAAACACTTTTTTGATTTTTTTTTTCAATCAACTCATCAAAATAAAAACACAAAAGCTGAGGAAACTGAAGATTCCTGCAATAAAGCAGTGGAAAGATACCGTAAGTGAAATGTCTATCATTATTTTGTCTGAGTTCTGTAACAGCTTAAACAGATTTAGATCCAAACTGAGGTGGCTCTGCCTTCCATCTTCCTGCCTCTGCCAGCTCTAGCATTCATGTAACTCAGCAGTAAACTGGTTCAGGGATTTCATTTTCATGTAGCTGAAAAGCAACCCTTTTTCTGTAAAATTCTCAACTGCACCTAGCACATGATGCAGCCACACACCTGCTAGCTCATGTAAATGGGCTTATTGACTGCAGACGGATTTAGATCACACTGCTGTGTTCTCAGTTATTGGCTGTTATTTGCTTGTTGCATATTCTACGCACACACTACAGACATAAATGGTCTACAGGGACTGAAAAATTTAGGGAGTTTTCTTTTTCATTTGCATAGACATATAGAGAAATAGCATAATCACTTTTAAAGTGACATCTCTGTCATTTGAATTTACACCCATGGAGGTGAGAGGAGCAGCAAACACTTCACAGACAGTACTTCAGGTGCTCTGCAAATTTACAGAATTTTTTCACAGAATTTTCACAGAATTTTTTTCTAGGTTGGAAGAGACCTCAAGGTCATCGAGTCCAACCTCCAACCTAACGCTAACAGCCCTCCACTAAACCATATCCCTAAGCTCTACATCTAAGCGTCTTTTGAAGACTTCCAGGGATGGTGACTTCACCACTTCCCTGGGCAGCCTGTTCCAGTGCCTCACAACCCTTTCAGTGAAGAAGTTCTTCCTAACATCTAACCTAAAACTCCCCTGGCTCAACTTAAGCCCATTCCCCCTCGTCCTGTCACCAGGCATGTGGGAGAACAGGCCAACCCCCACCTCGCTACAGCCTCCCTTGAGGTACCTAAAAAGAGCGATAAGGTCACCCCTGAGCCTCCTCTTCTCCAGGCTGAACAAGCCCAGCTCCCTCAGCCGCTCCTCGTAGGACTTGTTCTCCAGGCCCCTCACCAGCTTCGTTGCCCTTCTCTGCACCCGCTCAAGCACCTCGATGTCCTTCTTGTAGCGAGGGGCCCAAAACTGAACACAGTACTCGAGGTGCGGCCTCACCAGAGCTGAGTACAGGGGGACGATCACCTCCCTAGCCCTGCTGGTCACGCTGTTCCTGATACAAGCCAGGATGCCGTTGGCCTTCTTGGCCACCTGAGCACACTGCTGGCTCATATCCAGCCGACTATCCACCATCACTCCCAGGTCCTTCTCTGCCTGGCAGCTCTCCAACCATTCCTCTCCCAGCCTGTAGCTCTGCTTGGGGTTATTGCGCCCCAGGTGCAGGACCCGGCACTTGGCCTTGTTGAACTTCATGCAGTTGACCTCAGCCCATCGGTGCAGCCTATCCAGATCCTCCTGCAGAGCTTTCCTACCCTCAAGCAGATCGACACACGCACCTAACTTGGTGTCATCTGCGAACTTACTGAGGGTGCACTCAATGCCCTCGTCCAGATCATCGATGAAGATATTAAAGAGGACCGGCCCCAGCACCGAGCCCTGGGGGACGCCACTAGTGACTGGCCTCCAACTGGACTTGGCTCCTTTCACCACGACTCTTTGGGCCCGGCTATCCAGCCAGTTTCTAACCCAACGAAGCGTGCGCCAGTCCAAGCCAAGAGCAGCCAGTTTCTTGAGGAGAATGCTGTGGGAGACGGTGTCAAAAGCCTTGCTGAAGTCAAGGTAGACCACATCCACAGCCTTTCCCTCATCCACCCAGCGCGTCACTCTGTCATAGAAGGAGATCAGGTTCGTCAGGCATGACCTGCCTTTCATAAAGCCATGCTGACTGGGCCTGATCGCCTGCTTCCCCTGCAAGTGCTGCATGATGACTCTCAGGAGGATCTGCTCCATGAGCTTTCCTGGCACTGAGGTCAAACTGACAGGCCTGTAGTTTCCCGGGTCTGCCCTCCGGCCCTTCTTGTAGATGGGCGTCACGTTTGCTAGCCGCCAGTCGATTGGGACCTCCCCCGATAGCCAGGACTGTTGATAAATGATGGACAGTGGCTTGGCCAGCTCCTCTGCCAGTTCCCTCAGTACCCTTGGGTGGATCCCATCCGGCCCCATCGACTTGTGCACATCTAAGTGCCGTAGCAGGTCACCAACCAGTTCTTCATGGATAGTGAGGGCCACATCTGCCCCCCATCCCCTTCCACCAGCTCAGGGTACTGAGTATCCAGAGAACATCCGGTATTGCTGCTAAAGACTGAGGCAAAGAAGGCATTGAGCACCTCCGCCTTTTCCTCATCTCTTGTAACTAAGTTTCCCCCCGCATCCAGTAAAGGATGGAGATTCTCCTTAGTCCTCCTTTTTGTGTTGATGTATTTATAGAAACGTTTTTTGTTATCTTTAACGGCAGTAGCCAGATTGAGCTCCAGATGAGCTTTGGCCTTCCTAATTTTGTCCCTGCACAGCCTCGCTACTTCTTTAAAGTCCTCCTTAGTGGCCTGCCCACTTTTCCAAAGCTTATAAACCCTCTTTTTCCTCCTAAGATCAAGCCACAATTCTCTGTTGAGCCAGGCCGGTCTTCTTCCCCACCAGCTTGTCTTTGGGCACGTGGGGACAGACCGTTCCTGCGCCATTAAGACTTCCCTCTTGAAGAGCGCCCAGCCTTCCTGGACCCCTCTGCCCTTCAGAACCACCTCCCAAGGGACTCCACCAACTAGTGTCCTGAGCAGCTCAAAGTCAGCCCTCCGAAAGTCCAATACAGCGGTTTTACTGGTCCCCTTCCTCGCCTCGCCAAGAATAGTGAACTCCACCATTGCGTGGTCACTCTGCCCAAGACAGCTCCCGACGATCACGTCCTCCATCAGTCCTTCTCTGTTTGTGAAGAGAAGGTCTAGTGGGGCACCACCCCTGGTAGGTTCACTAACCAGCTGCGTCAGGAAGCTATCTTCCACGCTCTCCAGAAACCTCCTAGACTGCTTTCTCAGGGCTGTGTTGTGCTTCCAGGATATGTCAGGGAAGTTGAAGTCCCCCACGAGTACAAGAGCTGACGATTTTGCAACCTCTGTCAGCTGCCTGTAGAATTCCTCATCCGTCTCCTCATCCTGGTTCGGCGGTCTATAGCAGACCCCGACCAGGACACTAGCCTTGTTGTCCCTGCCGATCCTAACCCAAAGGGACTCGACCTTGTCATTCCCAACCTCGAGTTCTACAACCTCGAAAGACTCTCTAATATAGAGAGCCACACCACCACCCCTTCTATGCTGCCTGTCCCTTCTATAGAGCTTATAGCCAGGCATTGCAGCACTCCAGTCATGAGACTGGTCCCACCACGTCTCCGTGATGGCAACCAAGTCGTAGCCTGCCTGCCACACGATGGCTTCCAGCTCCTCCTGTTTGTTACCCATGCTGCGTGCATTGGTGTAGATGCACTTCAGCTGGGCCATTGCCTTATCCTTCGGCCTTGCCATTGTTCCCCCTGGCACAGCCCCAACAATCCTAGCCTCAGCCCCATCCCCCTTCCTACCTAGTTTAAAGCCCTCTCAATGAGCCCTGCCAGTTCCTGGCCCAGGATCCTTTTTCCCCTAAAAGATAGGGACCCGTCTGCGGCCATCAGGCCAGGTGCTGAGTAAAGTGCCCCATGATCAAAAAACCCAAGATTTCTGCGTTGGCACCAGCCCCGGAGCCACGTGTTTAACAGGTGGGCTTTCCGTGTCCTCTCTGAACCCCTCCCTGCCACCATAGGGATGGACGAAAACACCACCTGCACTCCCGCTCCATCCACTAACCGACCCAGTCCCCTAAAGTCCCTTTTGATAGCCTTGAGGCTTCTCTCTTCAATGTTATCACTACCCGCCTGGACTATCAAAAGGGGGTAATAGTCAGAGGGGCGTACCAGGTTAGGAAGCTTCCTGGCAACGTCCCTGACCCTGGCCCCAGGGAGACAGCAGACTTCCCTACGGGTAGGGTCAGGCCGACAAATAGGGCCCTCTGTTCCCCTAAGAATCGAGTCACCAACAACAATAACCCTCCTGTCTTTCTTGGTGGAAATTTAGGAAGAGATCATTCTGTATTTGCTTCACATAAGTATTTTTGCAGGTCAAATGACCAGACACTAACCCTGAATAAAACCTCAGTTTTAATCCAGATTAAACTTTTTTTTTTTTAATAAAAAATGAAATACATTTATGATTATGTAATAGAAGCACTTGGACTTGCCAAAATGCAAAACAAATTTCCATTAACATAAATGGTCTAAGTATAATATATTATGTGTCCTAAATGAAGTTCTGAATCCGACCAACTCTTCCTGGCTGAACATCCTCCAGAAGAACATTAACTGAACCTTGGGGAACCATGCACTAACTAATTCAGTGGGACAATTTTCAAAGTTTCTTCTAGAAATGAAAATATAGGCTGAGGCTGCTAAAGAAGCATTGTAGTAACATCTTCCCCTGACCAGCATCAGAAGAACCATTCACATAAACAGTGGCAGAAAAAGGAGAAAAACTGTAGTTCCACCTACCCAGCAGGAAGGTAAACAAACTTACTGTAAAAGAAAAGCCATGTTTATCAAGCTTTCACTGAGCTTAAAAATAAGCTAAGTAATGGATTTAAAAATACCCTCTGAATACTTAACTGATGATGTTTCAAGCTTCCCATCACCTGAGGAGCAAGGAGAACCAAACATCATGACCCTGTGGAGTATCGCTATTCCAGTTAAGATGGGAGGCACTCAACTGCTGTAGTGAGGGAATTAACATCAAACCCCTTATGGCTCTAGTCCTCAGTTGCAGTCTATCACATAAAATAAAGACAGATGACACAATCACCAGGTAAGTACTCTTCAAGATACCTTCCTCCGCTTGCTTCAGAAATACAAGAGAGTAATTCAGCCTGCGCCATCTGTGCTGGCTCTCCATTGCAAGAGAGGTCACAGCCTGTGTCCCTGTGATCGCCCTGCTCACAGCCCCTCTGCTCACTGGGAGGCGAGGGAAGCTCTGGCACTGAGGTCTGGCAGGCCACGCTGTACAGGAGACACTGCTGGCTAGACCATCCCTTTACCTGTACACCTTGAGTCATGGTCCACACAGAGAGGTTTTGTCTCTTGATGCACTTTAGATACAGCTGCAGCTATTTTTATTTTTTTTCGTATTTCCACAAGATATCTGCACAACTACAAAACTCCACCGTCATCAGAACGCCAAAGAGTATGCTTACATGGGAGCAAATTAAAGAAAAAAATGTTATTGAAAAAAGGAGAAAAAAAAGTTTCCTGAACTTTTTTCCATTTTATTCCTTTAATTGACAGTTACCCCAGGGCAGGTTTGTTTGTTTGTTTGTTACGTACATGATAAAGGTAATCATAACCATTTCATTTATGTTCACTGTATCATTTAATAATGGGAATGACAAGACTTATGAAGATACATTTTAAGTTTGCAAAGCAGTTTTGAGAAAAAAAAATGGATTAAGCAAAATTAAGAGTTATGTTTGTATGACAGAAATTGTTTCAAGAACATGCTATTAATTAAGCTGGTTGCCACAGAGTTGGTAGAGGCCAGACTGAGATCAATGTAACAAAACAATTCTGAATGGTTTCCTAAGAAGGGGGAGTGCAAAATCTTCATTTACACAAATCAATGCACTTGGTGATCTCAGCAATGTCACGATGAATGCTGAGCAGTTTTTGATGGGTTTACACTTAACTTTCAAATAATCACACACCATGCTGAAAAATGATCGGCATGTCTTCCATTTCGCTAAATGAGGGAGCAACTAAATGGCCTTTTATTTAGCAGCAGCTAAAATACTGGAATGTTCCAGCCAAAGACAAGGGTGAATTCAACTCAAGTGATGAAGAATACTTGGCTTTCTGAGGCACGGAAGAGAGAACACAAAAAGCATCTCGCACACACGATACAGTAATAAAATCACCAAGGCCATGGGGGGAAAAAAAAAAAGAAAAAGCAAGAAGGCAAGTTCTCAGACGCTAGTGCAGAGTGGAATGGCATCCTCTGAATGGAGAAGAAGGGAACCGTCTCTTTAACCTTATGAGGATTTTGAATATAGTATTTGTAAGAAAAACTATGTTTTTGCATCCACATTTCCACTTGACAATCTGATTCAGGCAAAAGGGGGAATGATACAGCCAAGGAACAGATAAAATTAGTCCCACTGACACACATGGCTGGTTATTTTCTCATCACTGAAATAACATGGATCAAATAATGATGGTTTTTGAAAAGTTCAGAAGTTTCTCTTAGGCTTCATTTGGTTCAGTTGCTCCACATTCTTCTGTCAATTCTCCATTGCACTGGCAATTTACAGTTTTCCTGTATCATTAAAGCCACTTCTTTTTTTACAAACCCTTACTGTACTAGGTTATTTTGCACAGAAGATTAGGTTTTCTTACTGGGCTGTTGTTCACTAGTCTGGCAGCTGACGGTTCATTCTGGCATTTCTGACCTGGGCCATGCCAGACCGGTGTTAGTTTACCTTCTGTGGCCGAGCACAGAAGCCCATACTGTGATACTGACAAAATACGGGGGCAGAGAAGTATTTGAGGTATGTATTTTGACATCTCCTTGTCCAGGTCTTTGAATCACACACCCATTCGCGGTTGCGTGTGGCTAAAAAGCCCAGCTAAAAGCCAGCAGCCCGTCAGCCTGAACTCCAGGGTGCCCAGCGGCGCGGCTACGGCTGTAAATAAGCCCGCCACGCCAGTTTTTACCTGGTGGCGAGCAGGCAGGGCGGTTATTTACACACATGAAGCCGGCAACACGCCTCACTACGACTAACGGCTCCCATCTGCCGCTCGGAGCCGCCGTTGAACGTGGCAGAAGGGGCGGGGCAGCGCGCAGCACCCCCTCCTTAACCCCCCCCTCCCGCCACCATCTTGTGTGGCAGGCAGGGGCGGGGCTCCGCCCGGGCGGCGGCCGCGGGAGACGTGGCAGCGCGTGGCGCTGGGCGGGGCTAGGGCGGGTGGGAGGGGGGAGTGTAGCAGCGCGCATGCGCCGCGCCGCGGGGGCTGCCGGGACTTGTAGGCGGCGGCGGCTGCGGCCCGGGTCCGTGCCTCGTCCCTGCCGGCGGGGCGCGGGGCGCGGGCTCCCCCCGAGGCCGCGCGGCGGCGGCGGGGGCCGGGCGGCGGGGGCCGGGCCCGCGGGGGGGGCGCGGGCAGCGCGGGGCCAGGGGGGCCGCGCTGGCAGCTGGAGGCCTGGAGGGAGGGGCCGCAGGGCTGGGCAGGGCCGGGCAGGGCCGGGCCGGGCGGCGGGGTCGCGGTCGCGCCGCTGCCGTCGCTGCCCCGCGCTCATCGGTGCCGGCTGCGGCGGTAGGGACGGGGCCGGGGCTGGGGCTGGGGACTGGGGGCGGGGGGGGCTGGTGCTGGCAGAACGGTGGCTGGGCGGCAGGACAATTTCCCAAGGATTAGAAAGGTTTTGGGAGAGTAAAAACGACCCATTTATACAGTGCTCAAAGTGGAACTGCCTATTACATGGTTGTTGTTGTTGTTGTTATTATTATTATTATTTATGAACTGCGATGTCCCTATCTGCAGTAGTCTCAAATTGGGGCCGGCCGCTGCTGGCATGCCCCG
Source organism: Aythya ferina (assembly GCF_964211825.1). Lineage (NCBI taxonomy): Eukaryota > Metazoa > Chordata > Aves > Anseriformes > Anatidae > Aythya > Aythya ferina. The sequence goes on along the minus strand of NC_140299.1, from coordinate 50,408,909 downwards.
CGTTGTGTGCCGCCCTGTGAGGTGGTGGCAGGGCTGAGGCAGGCCGGGCTCTGACCGGTGATCAGTGAAGGCTTTTCCTCTTTATCTTGTAAGTGAGACCTTGATGCGGGTGTTTCGATTGCCATTGTCTATGCTACGAATATAAAATAACTATAGGAGAGTTCAGATCTTTCTTTTATTTTTTATTTTTTTTCGCCCCTTCGTTGCCTCTCCTTAGAGCAAGTCATTTAACACCAGGTGATTAAAATGGTGATCCCTGCGTGCCCTTCTTTTGGCTTCAGCGAGGCTTTGTGTGTCCTCTAGGACCTGTCTGCAGGTTCTGAAGGAAGTTTTATCTCTGTCTCTCTCTCCCTCTCTAAAATAGAATAAAGCAGCGTGAGGAATGTTTCAGATGAGACTTTAACTTCTCGTGTTGCAAGTATGTTGTCTTTTTTACCGGCATCAACTTCATCCTTAATGGGATGTCATTCATCTTTGTCACTTTCTTTATTGCTTGCCCCTTGGGCAGTCAGTCTGTTCTAATATTTTATTTTAAGTTCTTGGGCTTTTTTGCCCCTTGGGCTTCTATCCTCTTCAATGGAAGTATGTGCCTGTGACTCAGTTAATGCAACCTAGGATGTACCATTTTATTTGAAGTGGTGTTTGCTTTGGGTGTATGGCTCCAAACAGTTGATTTGCTCAGATAAATAAATAAATGGCTACTGCTTACTCTGGAAAGCTGTCAACTCTGTTTAGCCATTACTAGTGTGAGTAATCACACACAGTGTGTTTCTTTACTTTACTTTACTTACACTTTAAGTAAAATAGTTATACATATTGTGATTTAAAGATTAAAAGTTTAATAGTGTTTGGATTCGATATTCCAGCTGTACTTTTTTTTTTTTTTTTTTTTTTTTCCGTTTTAGACTCTGATTGGAGAACAGTTTTGTCCCCTAGAGCTCTTGAGTATATTGTGTGTTTTTTATTAGCAGGAGTATCTACTGAAATACAAGAAGGGGTTAATTAAGAATGACTGAAAATAAGACCTTAGTATAAACTCTGAAGTATGACTGATTTCTGGATAATGTGTTTTTATCCATGTGAAATCTGCTAATCTCCATTTGTGGGTAATCTTATCATTAACTGTCAATTTCTTATATTAGAGTAATAACCTGAAGAATGCTTTTGAAGTATGGTTATGTCATTAAGATTATTGCTGAAATATTAAAGTAAATGTAATCACTTCCTATTAAACTTAAGTCAAAAGATGATTAATTTCCCAGCTCAGCCTTTTAGTCTCTAAATCGAATGATTTAGTTCCTGCTTTTAACATCAGCTCCGTTCAAATTTTCAGTCAGAGCTTTAGCCTGTCTTTCCGTCAGCATACGCAGGCCTTGCATTTGGGAATTAGGTTAATGGCTGAGATTCATCTGGTGAGAATCAGTAAAATACAGTTACCAGTCAGCTAAGGACAGACCTTGCGGATATGGCACACTTTCCCTCTGTAATGCTGGGATTAAGTGTCTTCCCTAATGCATCCTATTAATACTGATAAAGATTTCTTTTAAACCAACCAAACAAACAAAAAAGATGGAAGCCTAACAAAAGTAATGTCTGTCCTTAAATGAGTTATTTTAAGGAAGGCTGGTCATTGGGAATGTAGGGAAGTTGTTGTTTTGTTTTGTTTTTCTGTATTTTCCTTTTCTGCATCACTTCTTTTGCTTTCATATAAGCATAAGTAAGGGTTTTCTTCCAATTAAAAATGTGGTGAGATTATCAAACTTGTGATATCAACTTCTGGTCAAAAATCGGTAGATGGCGGTACTGCTGTAATTTTCACCTACTTGTACGTACCGCAGTTTGCTTGTCTCAAGTTTTTCCTTTGTCTCTTCAGCTTAGTAATACACAGTGTTCCAGTTTGCAGGAAGGAATATAAAAGTCTGTGTATTTAAATTAACGTTTGAATTAATTTTTCCATCTATTTGTGTTGCATTACGTGGCTATATTTGCTTGAAAAATATTTGCTGATGATAAAGCAGCGACAGAGGACAGGGGAGAAGTAAAGAACGTAGTAAGTTGCACATTAGCATGTATTTTTGGCTAAACAGAATGGCTTGCAGATTTGCAGCATGGCTGGCTGTGATGAATAATATTTTGTAGAAAGTTAGATGGAATAAAAACTGTCTAGGTAAAAAGCAGAAAATCTCACTGTAGCTTTCTATAGACTTATATCCTTAAGAAATGAATCTTTATTTTCAGGGGCTACTCATTGTAAATTGGTTTTGTCTTGTCGTATAAATAATGACTTAAACATTTATTTTTATTTTTTAGACAGGCCAATTCAAGCAGTAGTTAAGGATTTGTAGGATTTACTGGGGAACTTCTGCCCAGCAGCTTCTCTCAGGGAAGTTGGAAATCCTCATTGGAAACTTTGAGGCCATTATTCTTGAAGTTTGTGGATTCGTTGTATTTTTTTTTTCCTGTTTCTTTTTTTTTTTTTTTTCCTGTTCTTACACATTTCTCATATAATGCTTGCTTCCCAATTTCTCATACATGTCTGTGTTCAGACAGGCCATTTAGATTCAAGTGCTAACCCATACATGCTGCAGAATTAGTTCTAATTACATGTCATGCTGGACTCTTTTGACATGATGAGCTATTATCTTCCAATTACATCTATTGTGTTTTTCCTTTCTTTTTGCAAACTCCCTTCTGTCCTGTCTTATCTTGTTTTATTTCATGTCTTATTTTTTTATTTAACCTTTTTTTTTGTTTGTTTAAATTGTTTCTCCATGCAGCACTTGTAAACTATGACTAGCTTATGTTGAAAATTCAGTGTTTAGAAAGCAGTTATTTGTGCATGCTGCCAGGTCAGGACTTGACAATGAATTTGACTGTTGCGTGACATTTCTCAATCTTGTGTTCTTCATAGCCAGAGCACAGTCTGTTTCCCTCTCAGAGCTGCAAAAGGATGTCTTGGGGCAGGGGGGAATCAGGGAGTAGGAGCTCATAGAAAACGTGAAGACATGTAAACTGAAAGGCAGAGGATTGGGTAGATGGAAAAATAAAAGAGTGAAAGTAATGAATTGGGAGGGGGAGGAAAATATTACAGGCTGCCCTGGCTGTGTGATTTGTGAAGGAATAAATAAATCTCTGCCTTTCCACCCAGAGGTGGGGAGAAGTCGCCTCTTCTCCAGCTATTGGCAAAAATCCCAATGGATTATAGTGGACAATACATGAAGGAGTATAGGATGTGTTAGGGTCAGGGGATAAATCTTGAGGCAGGCAGAAGGGAGGCAGAGCAGTGTACTTGTGACAGGGTACCAGCAGGAAGGCATCCAGCTTACTGTGGATGTGTACTGGTGGTGCACACGCAGGGCTGTGGGCCCTGGGGTAATGGGAACAAACCCCACTGCTGGCAGGGTTCCCCTCGTGAGCTGCTGTCTTTGGCCAGGCTGGGTTGGCAGATGGTTGGCTGTCCTGCAGTCTCCCCAGTGAGGGGAGAAAACGTGAAAACACCGATTTTTATTTTTTTTTTTTTTTTTTGTGTTTTGAGCCCCCTCTTTATTTTATTTCTGTTTCAGGAACTGACTTGCAATTTCTGACTTGCAAGCTGGGGGGTGCTGTAGCAGTTCTCTTATTTTAAAGGCAGTAGAAAAAAGCAACTACAGAGTCTATTTACATTACTGCTTATCCCTAGTTTTCCAGATGCCAGTTCAGGTTTCTTTTTTTCGTCAGCATCTTTTTTTGGCCCCACCTCCCTCCCCCTTCCTGCATCTCCAATGTCTGTCAGGCTTTGAAAAATGCTTTGTGTGGAGTTTTTGAGAAGTGGCCCTGTGGAACCTTTTTGGTCATTCTGCGTGGCCAGGGTGTTTAATGTTGGTATCAGCTGCATTCAGGGAGCAGATCAGCGGAGCCTCAATAAAATAAGATGTTTCTAGGAGGTTTGGGTCAGTGATTACTTCAGTTGCACAATGGAAAATTCTTCCTGGCTTTGCAGTGTATAATTGGATGAAGGATGACTTAGAAATGCTTTTACGGATGGAATGTAAACTCACGTAACCTGATTAAAAGACAGAAATCTTATCACTGCAAATTCCTCTGCGTAGTGAAGTTTAACGGGAGGCTGTGTGCAGTTCCTTTCTAAGGGACGATGAGATGGATGTGCTAACTCTGTAAGGACAGTCTGTGCCCCACCAGGCTGTTACTGACCCATCCATCCTGCCTAAAGCGAAGCTTTTAAATGGATTAAAGAGGTCCCCAGAAACTGAAGTCTTTCCATCATAAGAGTTTTCATGAAGAGTGCTGTCTGTATATTGTATACCATGTTTGCTTGCTGTCTGAGGCTGGGCGCATTTAATATTGAATCATTTATGCAAAGCCTAGTGGTTTGGCAATGGGTCTGGAATTTCTCCTCCCGTAAGATTTTGATGCTTTCATTGTTTTTTGAGTTATGCTATAAGCCTGACAGGACTAAAAGTTGCATCCTACTTTTTGGATCTTTCAGTTTGGTTATGAGTTAATTCTTTCCTCCACTTTAAACTTAGAGTTGTCTATGCATTTAAACAACAGTGGGATAGTGAGGATATTGTTTTTGGTTTATGTTTTTTTTGAGAATGGAAGAAATGTATTTTTGCAAGTGGAATTACTTTTATATACACGTGGGTATTCTTACTCAACACATTATCTATGCCTTTTCCTCTATAAATTGTTAAGGGAATAATCTGGCACTCCTCAGTAGCTGCTGACGTAATGGATATGGTGGAAAATGTTTGAGTGTCACAGTTTTTCATATGTATAATTATGTAGGGTTTTTATTTTATTAAAATTTCCTTAAGAAATGTTCCTTCAGGGTGTGATACAAATCCTTGGTGTGTAGCTTACGAGGCCTGGGAGGAGGCAGGGCTTTCTGTTTGCTGTCTCTGCACTGAAGAACGAAATTCTCCAGGTGTTTTTGAGTCTTGATTTTTATATATATATTTTTTTACCTCTCCTTTTCTTGTCCAAAGGCTTTACACATTAATTTTAAACTTTTAAATGAATGCATAGCTTTACTTCTTCAGTAGTGGTATATTTTGAAGGTTTACTTAAAAGTGTTACAAGATGAACTTGGTCTTCAAAACAAAAGCTGAATTTGTCATTTGTCTTTGTTTCTAACACTGTTACCAGACTAGTACGATACATGGGTTTTACAGGAATTGGCTGTACTGGAAGTCTTACTCAGTGTACTATTCATAACTTCTCGAGTTCATTTGATTTCCATGTAATTTTAGCCGTATTTGAACTAAATCCTGTCTGGTTTCATTTAGCTTTCTTGGGGCTTAATTCAGCTGGCCCAAAGTACTTCCTTAAGGTAGGCAAACTGCTGCTAGAAATTAGGTCACAGAGTCAGGAGCTTCTGGGCTGGTTCCCTGCCATGCTGATTTTATTGTTCATAGCGTTCAGCCAGGTGCTTTGGTCCAGGTGCGATGCTCAGCAGCATCTGCTGAAATTCCTAGGCCTGAGATGGCTACAACTTGTTCAGTGCTGTTTCTCTGCTGCCAGCAGGGGGAGGCTTTGGTCCTTAGTCTTGCCCTGGTCATGTTTTGCATCCTTTCCTGCTGTAGCTCTGAAAATTACAGGCCTTTGAATTGCTACCACTCAATAATGCAGCAAAATACTGCCTAGTAGATAGTTTTTTCTTACAATGGGATGAGGGGGTTGAGATGGGTAACTATGTCTGTAGTATTACTCATCTAAATACCATCAGTATGTATTAGACACAGTAAGATTTTTAGAAAGATGCTTGGTGTCTGACATTATTACAGTGCTAAAGATAAGGGTAAGGTGTAGGAGAAATGAAGCATACTAGATAATTACGTACTTGAGAGCAGACTTTTTTTTTTTTCCTAGAGTTGAGATTTCCCCATTCTGTTGGGTAATGTAAATCACTGTGTTGTGGCCCTCTCATTTTAATTTAAAATCTTTTGTTTTGTTGCTGAAATTATGCTTTTTATTTTTTTCTTATAGGATTTCATAGCTGAAGGAAAATGATGGAAGAGAGTGGAATAGAGACAACTCCACCTGGCACACCCCCACCAAGCACAGTGGGGGCTACTGCTGCCTCTGCTACACCTGTCTCATTAGGTACCGAAACTTATTTTGCAACTTGGTCACATTTGTTCATGTGTTCTGAAGCACAGCCATTCATTCAAAAATGTTGCAATTAGCATAATTACGGTGCTCTTCTCCAGACTAATTTGAAGGATTTAAATTGTTTCTTAATCATGGAAGTGTGCTTATCTGATGCACATTTGACACAGAATATTTTAAACTTTTTTTTATTCTTGAAGCTTTTTTTTATAAAGTTAAATGGATACACTTGTGTTTTTTAAGGATGTGGCCAACTATTAAGAAATAGCACCTTATGCTACAATGCACGGTTAGAAGATCGGCATAGAAGGAAGTTACAGTAGTAAACCTGAAAAGTAATCACTTTTTTAGTACTGTGGGTGGAAGTCAAAGCTATATGTGCACTTAATCTATTTTTTTAAAGGATCTGAACACCATATGCTAAATACCAAATATTTTGTTTTTCTGACACGTCTGGTATTTTGTGCAGTGGTCTCCAAAGTGCTGTGTGCTTACCCCATGAGGTGCACCAGACAATTCACTGGGGTGTGAGAAGAAAATGTTCAAACTTCTACTGACATTTATTTTTATCTAAAAAAATAAAGCAATTAAGTTCTTTGAGCATTTAATATATGCCTTGACACCCACCAACCTGAGTGAATAATCCAGTATGTCAGACAGTCAAGTTGTGTATGGTATATGAGGTGTCCTTCCAGAAGAGTGGGTGTTCCATAACACAGAGGGGTTGACAGTAGCAGCCTCACTTGTTATCTTGCTTTCAGTGTTTCAACACTGTGTGTCTGGTTTAGTGGAATTGTGGATTATATTACCTAGTTTAACTAAACTAACCCTCACAAAATGGGCAAGTGTTTTAGGAAGATTCCAGCACAGATTGAAGGTAATGCTAACAATGTGAACACAAGCAGGCAGCAAGGAAATGACAGAGGTGATGCTTCTGCACATTGTAAGAACTCTTTGTTAGCCACATTGTGAGGTAAAAACAATGACGATCTAGTCAGATCAGAGAAGAAATTGGCCAAAAAAGTTTCAAAATGTTCAAGACTATTTGAAATGCTGTTTTATATCTGCCACTGTCAGGGATGAACCTTACCCAAAGTTTATACTGTACCTTTTGATACTAGCTAGTGATAGCATGAAGCCAATATAATTAGCAAGACATTTAAAAGCTAAGCATCCAGAACATGAAGACTAAACGTTACATTTTTTTGGCAATATTCCAAGTCATATAGTAGTCAGTACAGTACCTTACTAAATTTCACTACAGTTAATACTAAAATTTTAGAAGCCTCTTTAGAGGCTTCTTTTTTTTTTAACAGTGAAAGACAAAAACCTATGTACCATTGGGGAAACATGTTCTTCCTGTGATGGTAAAAATGGCTGAAATAATACTTGGAAAACAATGCAGTGACAGCACATTGTCAGCAAATACTGTTGAAAGATGTATAGAAAACATTGCTGAAGATTTGAAAAAACAAACTATGCAGTGTGGGAGGTTTGCTATACACTTGGCTGAAAGTATGGGTGTTCCTAGCATGTCTCAGCTTGTGGTATTTGCTAGATTCTGTTTTAATAATGACGTACAAAAGCTATTTCATTGTGAACCACTAAAGGAGAGATGTGCTGTAGAAGACATATGCTCAACAGTAAATTACCTTTTTAGTAAAAACACAGCTTTATGGGACAACTGTATAAGAGTAACCACTGATAGAATGGCTGGACGCTTTGGCTGGAATTAAACAGATGCCAGTGTAAGGTTAGAGAGGTATCACCAAATGTGAAATTTATTCACTGCATTGTTCATGTCAAGCTATTGCAGCAAAGAAATTGGAGCTGGAACTGCAGAGTACTACTGGGTGTTATTGATATGGTTCGTTTTATAAAAACAGCCTTTAAATAGCAGAATATTTACAATAATTTGCAGTGAGATGAGGGTTGACCAGTGACATTTTTTTTGCATGATAGAGGGGTTTGCTGGTTATTTTGTGGCAAAGTGCTTAGAAGAGTTATTGAGCTTAAAGATGAGTTGCATGTTTTTCTGCTATGAAGAGACAACTTTTCTAAATTGTCTAACCTTTTCTGTAATGACAGTATCAGCATTGTGCTACCTAGCAGATACTTTCTAAAACTAATAGAAAAAAGTAATGTATCCCATAGAGGCAAAGGAGGCATTTTAACAGGCAATGAGAAAGTACACTTTTCATTAGAAACTCATGGTACGGACACAGCATTTTGAAAATAGCTGTTTGGGAAAGTTTCAATTATTATGTGATGCTTTTTCTGAAAAGTAATACAAGTGTATACCTTTGAAAACTCCTGTCTGTACACATAAATTTAGATGTAGAAGTTCCTGTCCTGTTTAAAAATCTTCAACAGAAAGAGTTTCTGTGGATTTTGAACTGATTTGTTAAAAAATATGAAAGTGTAACACTAGTTTGCTTTCTGATTAGCTTACATGAATTTACTATCTGAATTTCAAGAAAAATGCATTAAAGAATTAATGGATGGAATGGAAAAGAAGAATCATGATTTAGAAAGCACAGTGAATGATGCGATTCCTCCACTTGGATGTGGATCTTCGTGAGGTGTTTTTTCAGCTATGACAGTTAGTAAATCCAAGTGTCAGATTAAACTGAGCATAGAACCAAACCTTTTAATCACTATATGAAAGTGTTAGACCAAGACTTCAGAAAATAATGAGGCTTACTCAATCACACTGCTCACACTAAAGAAAAAGATAAAGTATTAAAAATAGAATTATATACTACATTAATACTTGGACTTGAGAGGAGGATCAAAGATCGGCAGAGAGTTGTAGCATCTCACTTAAAAAGACAGCATTAGAAAGGTGGGGTCGCTTAACCTAGCTCTGAGCTGCCTTCCAGCGCCTAAAGGGGGCCCACTGAAAGCTGGGGAAGGTCTCTTTACCAGGGAGCATAGTAAAAAGTAAAGCATTAAAGGCTTTATACCAAAATAGGCTAGATTTCGATTAGACATGAGGAAGAAATCCTTTACTGAGGGTGGAGAGACACTGGCACAGGTTGCCCGGAGAAGTGGATGCACCATCCCAGGAAGTGTTCAAGGCCAGGCTGGATGGGGCTTTGAGCAGCCTTACTTAACAGAAGGTTTCCCTGCTTATGGCAGGTGGGTTGAAGCAAGATAGTCTCTAAAGTTCCTTCCAACCCAAACTGTTCTGTGATTCTAATAGTTATTAATAGTATATTAATAATAAAAAGTGTTAGGGAGAGCAGAAAGGTGTTTGTATTACTACTAAAAAGTGTTCCAAAAAAATGCCATTCATCTTTATCTTATCCTTTTAAAATTTTGTTTTATAATGCACATAATATGCTGGTACAGTGCTACAAGAAAGTAATTTATAAATAAAGAAATGTGCATGTATTGGATGATGCTTGCTCAATTTTTTACTGAGAGGAGTGTATGAGATCAGTGCTTTAGTGTAATTCAACGCATCATTTGACTGTTGATCATGTTTAGGCTGAGGTGCATGAATTGCTTGAGCTGATCCAACAGTTCATTGCTATCAAAAAAAAAAAAGATCATTTTTGTTTTTCTAACTTACTTTTCTGGCTATCCTTGATTTAGTGGGCAAAACTGGCTTATCCAAGGATCATGTGGGGCCAGAATGAGACAGAGAAAGCATAGGGTTTATGGGACTAGATACCAAGGAATACAGGTCTGCCTGGTCAGTGTACCTTACAGATTGACACCTCTGAAGTAACTACCTTAGCCCTATATCTAACCTGAGTATACATTTGATTTTTCTTGAAGATGGACACTTCCTGCATCACCGTAACTCCTGTTGATTAAGCATTGACTTAGCTGGCTAGAAATTTCTGCAGCAGCCTTCAGCAGCTGTCCATTCAGTAGACAAATGTTGACTCATCTTTTTCTGTTCTCGGCTAAGGCAAATAGGGTAATGCAAGAAAAAGGGACGTGGATTACATGATACTGTCACAAAAAAATGAGTGGAATCAATGTTGTGTGCAAACTTAAGCAAAACTAACATTCCCTTTCAAGGGAAAAAAGCAGACTTGTTCAAAACTTGCTTTTGAAGTTATCTGACCAAATCTGTAACTGAATTTCTGAGGTTAAGGACTGATATTGCTAAAATACATTTTTTTCTCTCTCCTAGCTTTGTCCAGTCCCCTTGCTACACCAAGCATGTCATCTCCAGCATACTCACCAGCTATGCCAGCCGCAGTGTCTCCACTTCCTCCTCCTATGATGACTTCGGCTTCTCTTCCGTTTGTACCTTCCGCAGCAGTTTCTACTATTGCACCACCTTTAACTCCTGCCCCACCTCCTATTGCCCCTTCAGCTTTTAGTACCTCCCTGTCCCAGTTCTCTACACCTCCTCCATTAAGCTCTACAGCTGGCCCTGGTCTTTCTGCACCTCCCACTGGTCCACCTATTTCAGGATTTTCCATGTCTTCAACCTATGACATTACCAGAGGTCATGCTGGTCGAGCACCACAGAGCCCACTGATGCCGTCATTTTCTGCACCTCCGGTGACAGGTATCTTTTTTTAATTTTTTTATATGCTTTCATGTTTGTGAGACATGGAGCGCGTTGACCTCCTGGGTGGTGGTCTTTTTTATTCCCAACTCTGCTAGAGTCCTGCAAGTTTAAGTTCTTATCATTCCAGGTACAATTAATTAATGTAGCCGCGCTCAGAAGAATGGAGAGTAGCCTTTAAATACAGTCATGGTCTAGAACAGAGTCCCCTTTTATGGAGGTCTACTAGCGTCCAGGCTTGCAAAAAACTACTTGCGAGATGTGGGTTTTGTTAACTTGTGCAGAAGAATCAGACCGAATGTGGAGACCTATCTTTTGTTTAGGACAGAGAGTCAAGTAGAGACATGATATTTCCACAGTATGGTATGACATTGCAGGCTGTAATCTCATATTTTAGTTTTATTTTTTAATCTTTAATGAACTGCTCATCCCCTGACACCGGCTTCTATTTTCTTATTTCAAGTCACTAAATTGCATTAGGACAGCTAAAAATACATACCTTCCATGCAAGCAGTTTCTGTAGTTGCTTGCTCTACTGATGTCATTTTCTGCTAGTGGAATGGAAACTTGGCTGTTTACTTGCAATTGGGCCAGGCTTTTTCTGTTATTGGTGATATCTCTGTTAAGTGTTCTGTATTAGGAAAATGTTTAAAAAGACCTATCTGTTGGGCAATGTAAGATAAAAATAACTCTTGATTAAGGCCTGTGTTGGAAAATCTGTTAAAATAGACCTGAATAATGGGGTAAAGGTTCAGGCTAAAATTTTCTATTGTTTGAGTTTCTTTTTGTTTTCCTTAAAAATATGTAAAGCTTTTCATTTGTTTGCTCCTTTTTCTATTGCTACTAATTTCCAGCACCCAGGGTTAGAAATTTTCCTACCTCTCTTTTTATTATGTATGAGAACATTCCTATCTTTATATGCAGAGAGCAACACCCATTCCTCTTTTTCCTCAACTGAGTGCATATTATTAAAATTTGAATACAATTAAAAGCACCACTATTGAACTAAGCTCTAATAAAAAAAAAACATTGTTTAATTTTACACATAATGTACAGGCAGTCTCAGTTCTATTAGTAGACATTGTTGAACTCATTTACAGTAGTTATATCTGCTAACCTTTAACAAGCAGAATTGTTCTGGGGCCATCAAGAAACGAAACAAAACAGCCCAGTATTCTTAAATTCTTCCTGCTCATTTTCCTGTTAAACAATGCATGTTGCTACAGTATAACAAATTAAGTGCAGTAGAATAAATGAACGCTTGTGTTTTATTTCTCCCTTTTACAAGGTGTTTTGGCAGATCCTATTACTCAACAAGCATCTTTCTCATCCCCTTTGGCTTCTGGAACTGGAAGTGGTTCTGCAATCACTTTTCCTGAGGAGCATGAAGACCCCAGAGTGTCTACTACTCAGGGTGGAGCACCTGCTGGAGGACTGTGGGGGTTTATAAAAGTAAGGTTTTTTTCTCTTGTTACCTTTCACAAGAAGTTATGACTTCTTACTGACTGCAGTAGGACAAACCTTATTTTTTAAATGCATGTTAGTATGAATCCCATCTTTCCTCAGGTGTCATGTGAAAGGTGGCCATTTTTAGTTGTGATGTTTGTTGAAGCTAATGCTTTTTCTCTTCCTCTGCATAGAAGAGGAAGGACTACACAAATGCAGGTGTTCTAGATTAATTTTAGTTTTTGTGACAGGAAGACTTGCCTAACAGGTTCTGTCACCCATTCTTAAATTAGGTGACATTTTAGAAAATCCTTAAGACTTGAAAGCTGCTTTGTACTTCATAGCAATTGGATACCGAACAAAATGATAATGTTTTACCTCGACAAAATTTATTTTTTTAACATTTCCTTATGAAGTGAATTTGGTTTCTTTGGGATGCAAGTCCTGCCTGTTCTGTAACAGATAAGTCTCTTCAAGGGGAGAACAATAAAATCTCTACCACCTAAGAAAAGTTTACCTGAGAAATGCCTAAGATATCTTGTACGATTTTTCTGTTCTACTGAAAAGTGTGAAATGTATACTGAAGAGTAGCTGCTCTTGGAGCAGTCTCACAATCCCGAGGAAATAGCAAGCAGCATCCACAAGTAGAATTTATTAGTCTGTAACCTTTCTGAAGCTTTGGAAAATGCTACGTATAAGTAGCTTTGTGTAGATTGTTGCAAAATCCAAGGGCTGTTAATAAATGCTAAACCCCATCCTCAAGAGCAGCACCATCTTCTTTGCTGGTTTATGCCAAACCTGAAGGAAAGATTGAGGGGACTAAAGTCGTGATGGGAATGTAGAGTCTTGGAGGGACTTTCAAGCTCTTTTGAATGTGAAAAGCTGGGAGAAAAAGTTGTGACATGGCAAACTCTACCAGCAAGGAATATACATCTTGACAGTGAAACAGCTTTGAAGCGCCAGATTAAACCTCCATCACTACAGTGAGAGCAGCGTGTTGTGCTGCCCTTTTCAGGAAGATATGTCTTCTCATGGTTATGAAAATACATGGTTTTTCTTCCCTTAAATAATAATGTCCTTCTCTCAGTCATTATGTTTCTTTTTGTATTTGCAGTAGATGGTAATGTTCCAGAGAATGTTGTTCTTGTGGCGTGGTTTTGTAGCCATTTTGAAAGTACGAGAGCTTGCAGTTGCAAATTATCAGAAAAGCCAATCTCATCCCCATTACTGGTGCCTTTATAGCAGGAAGGTTCAAAAGGTGTCCTGTTTCCATTTTTGGAGAAAATCACTATCTGACATCAATAATAAAAACTAAACCTTTATTGACATATTAAGTGTTCTGTGTGGTCCATGTGCTCAGTGGCCTCTTTTTGAGGACTTTTTAGGTCAGAGAACAAGGAATCATTAATTACAATGAAGCCATCAAGTTCTTGATGTTTGTCCGCATACATCAGACTTTGTTTTCTGAAGATGAGCCGGAATCTAGGAGACAAACTGGTAATTACTGTAGAAATGCATCCTGGATTCCTGTTGAAGAACTAAAATAGTAGTTGGAGTAGTTACCTTATTTTTATTCTAGATATAGTCTGAACTACTTTTTTCTCAGGTGTTCTTAAGATAGATGTTTATACCTTTCTTCTAGATTCCCTTCAAGTTAGGTAATACTCAAGATTGTGACAATCTAAGATTGACAAGTTTATGGTCTAGAATTGAGTGAGACTGCTTCAGTTCCCTGAATCTGTCAAAGGTGGCCAAGGAGCGTTATAGATATATTCCAAAATTGATTCCATGTGTCAGAAGCAAAGTTGGACACTAAAGCAGTCTTTGCACCTCATGGCCTGAGTATTTGACTGGTTGAAAAAAGAGGACATCAATACCTAAATTTTCAACAGATGTGTATTTGCAGTCTTCCAAAGTTGAAGATTCCCCATCTGTTTGGATTTATGTTGACTTAGCAATGACTTGGTAGAAATTCCAAATCTAACTACGTTATGGTTCATAGTGTTGTGAACCTTAGTGTTTTGCACTGATAGAAAAAATGTAGATTATTTCTCCCTGCTTTGTGACAGGCCAGTGACCGTAAGGCAGTGTGCAAAGGCAGAAGCAGCAGTTTCTTGCACTTCATGAATTTGATTACCTGCAGGAGAAGTGTATTAGTTATTAGTTAGGAAGCCAAGATGGAAGTGATTGGAGAAGTACTGCTTGACTCCAGAACTGGAACTTCCTACTGGCAGCATTTCTGAGAATCTTATTCCCTCAGGTCTCTTCTTCTTCTTCGTCACTTGAAGCAGACAAACCTCAAATTTTGAGAGAACTGAAGAAGGAATATTACTAGAACTGAAGAAGGAATATTACTGGCCTGCTCATGACAGCATCCTGTGGATATATGAGAAATCACAATAACTTACGTATTACTGAGTGATGCTACCATTCAGAAAAGTGTCTGGGGTTGTATGCATGGGAAAGAAGAGGCTACAATGGGCTCTGCCTTGAAAAAGTTTCATTATATTAGCATTAGAAATTGTTCTATTTCCTTTACCAAATTCTATACGCAGGCTTAGTGCTCTCCACGGTGATGGGAAGAGTACCTGAACTCAGCAGTGAGCTATTTCAATGTGAGGTGTGGGTAAAACAATCCTTATTAGTATCTATACGATATCTCAGGAGATGTAGGATTGTGGCTTTTTGCCTTTGTTAAGTTTGCAACAAAGAAATAGAAAGCATTTGTATTTGTGGAAACAAAGCTTTGCTGAGCAGAAGTTATTCTAAGATAATTAAAGCTTGTCTGATTCTGCAGTTCACTGAAACATGTTAAATATTAAGCAAGCACTTGCCAAAAAAAGTGCATGCACAGTGCTTCCCTGAATAATGCTTGTTCTAAAGAGAAGCAAATGTAAGCATTTGCATTTTTAATGTTAGACCTAAAGCAGCCTGCCTACCAAAGAAATGTTACAGGTGTTACAGTTCTTAAGTTATAAATGTTACAGTTTCCAGTTATTTATCCCTCCCTAATTAAGCATTGTTGTCTTTCTTCTTTCACTCTATAATCTTTCCTGGATTTAAGTAAACTCGTGAAGAGATACAGACATTCATTAAGACTATTTGCAAGACACAGGACAGTGTTTGTGTTTATATTTAATCAACTTTGAAGTCTGTCAGCAGCTCCACCTATGATTTGGCTGGAGAGTACAGAACATTTTTCCAGTATTGTTTAGAATCTATTTATAAATTGAGGACTTTCAGCTCAATTGCCCTAGAAATATTTCTTAGTAATGGACAATACAAAAATAGATCCTATTGTCTTTATGAAGGTTAGAAAAGAGAGTTCTTCAGCCTAAGTTAGCACAGAGTAAATCTAGCTGCATACTCTGATGGTGCTTATAGTTAGCATGGGAAATCTACAACCTTACTAAATGCTCACAGATTCCAGTCCCAGAATAGAACCAGATAAAGTGTGTTGCACACTATCACTGATTGAGATGTTTCTTTTTAAGCTAATCTGAGTAATGCATTAATGCAGAGGATGGGAAAGACAATACTTGAAGTGTATGCTTTAACTAAAGAGTCATGCGGTGATAATCATCTCCCATAGCATATATGCTGAGGAGTGAGATGCAATGTTATATAGGGTAAATGTGATAAGGAAAACACAAAATAGTTTAATATTTTAAGGGATCTTTTTGTTTGTTTGTTTTTTAACTGTAACACTTTGGCATCCTGATAGAAGATAAATATGGAAATCTTATTTGCTTAAATTTAGGGTGTAGCTGAGAATCCCATGGTGAAGTCTGTCCTTGATAAAACCAAACATTCAGTGGAGTCTATGATCACAACACTGGATCCTGGGATGGTTCCATATATCAGTAAGTATTTGTGACAAACCATTACATAATACTTGCAAATAATAGGTTAACCTAATAGCGTGCTACTTACACACTTGAAGTTTGTATATCATAGAATGGTTTGGGTTGGAGGGGACCTTAAAGATCGCCTAGTTTCAACCCCTGTGCCTTGGGCAGGGACACCTCCCACTAGACCAGGTTGCTCAAAGCCCTATCCAGCCTGGCCTTGAACACTTCCAGGGATGGGGCATCCACAGCTTCCCTGGGCAACCTGTGCCTATGCCTCACCACAAAAAGAGTAAAGAATTTAAATATATGGTATGTTAATTCAAAGCCACAGTACTGTACTGATTTTTCAGGTGTATTTTCCAATGAATCACTCACTGTGAGGCTGGCTTCATTTATGTCTTGAGGTTCATTTGGCATTTGTATTCCACTATAGTTCATGTAGTGGCATAGTAATACATTTTTAATACAAACTGTGGAAGATGAGGAGAAAAAAAAATGATAAAAACAATAAAGAGCACTCGTGTATAATGTCTGAGTTTCCATACTTTTTTCTCCCACTGTATCTCCGTTTAAGTGTTGCGGAGTTTAAAGTACATTGTAAGTATCAATTCTATTATATCGCATGATTAAATACTACTATTGTATAAGGTACCACATTCAAACTAAAACAAGTTGAAAGGTGGGCAGACTCAGAGAGGCAAAGGACAGAGGTATTTACATGGCTTTTGAGGCTTTCTTCTGACTTTGATCTGTTCTACTTCTCTACTCTGCTAGTATTATACTATTTTTAGGAAATTTGGCAAACTTAAAGCAGTAGGAAAATGAAAATTTTTAAGCAGTCTAATGAGGTCTGAAGCATTTCTGGGCATTGAGCCTTCAAGGAAAAGCATAGCATTTCAATTAGTTTGAAAATTATTAGGAGGGAGAAACTTTGTTGTATTCAGAGGTTTTTGTTTTACTGAAGTACATGTTATGTCACACATAGTGACCTGAGATTTCTACTTATTAAATATGGAACAGAAGACATAATTTATCTAGGGTGGTAGTTTGTTTTTTTATCCTTACCCCCCCCCCCTTCCTTCCAGCAGTTCTCTAAGCAGTCCTCCCTCTTTTGTTGTGCCAATACTGCCCTTTGTCTGAATGTAGGTCAAGCTGATCAGGAAGCTGATGTGGCTGAGAAGTAACTATTAATATTTTTTGCATTTTGTTTTTCGGAGCTGTTTTTCAACTGGATTTATTCTGTGATCAGGCTAACGATATTGCTGCAGTCTTGCACTAATGCAGTGGACAATATGTCAAATAAAAGGGGAAGACGACCTTATCATTGAAAGTAGTTAATCATCTTAAATTTAACTAAATATATCCTAGCAGTTTATTAGTGGTGAGACAGAGGGATATGAAGTCAGTGAGAAGTACAGCCAGCAATTGAGAAACTATTGAGTGGAGTATCAGGAGGCAAGGTATAGTAAATAATGATGATGCACAATTAGGGGAATTGTAGTTAAGGTTGCCATTGCAGTCTTGACTGTCCCTTTTTAATATGGAATATCTCAGAATTCACTGACAGTTTGGAGCACTATTCATTGGACAGAACAGAATTACTTAGAGGAGGAAGTCATTTTAATAAAATGCTTTGCTTGTAAGATTCTGTTAAGAGTATGGAAGCTCAATGGTTGTCGCAAAGTTCTCTGTAATCATGCTAGAAGGGAAAACAGTCGTGTATGTCTATTTGTAGTTGCAAGTTGTGGAAATAGGTTGGAAATTTGTAAACTTAGTATTTACCTTTTTCTAGAAATGTTCTCTGGAATTGGCAAAAGTCATGCTGTCAACAGAAATTGGCCCCCTTCTCTCTGCTCTCTCTCCATTGCTGCAATTCCAAACAAATTTCAGATTTTTTCATGCCAAAGCCTGAAAGTAACAAAGCTTGTAGATGAGGTGGTCGAAAGAATATTTGCATGTGAAAAAATAGGATTTCTGTAATCTCCTCCTTGAAAATAGCTGAACTGTTTTCAGTGGCTCAGGGTAAAGACTTTGGTCTGAGTCAAACACATGGAATGGAATATCTGTCTGCACGTTAAATGTTGGGTCACCTTATAAGCATTTAAAAAAAAAAAAAAAGTTTTAGAACAAAAGAGGACAATCAATCTCAAATTGTCTTTGGAACCAGCATTTCAGGAACGCGCAAGGTGTACAATGTACAGGGACTGGACCTTAACTGGATGTGACAGTTCTGTCTTAAATATACACCAATACATTCAAATTTTTGCACTTTAGATTTTACTATTTCCTTATTACCATAATGTGTGACAGACGCAGTCACAGATTTTCTTTTAGTGCATGTTTTACCTTTGTTTCGTTTCTGTGGTGAAAAGAGATAAATGCTTTTGTTACATGATGATCCTTAATATAAAAGCACATAATCTAAATTCATCATGTGCAGAATACAAACATGAGTCAAAATTAGTTCTTAAGTTAATATGCAGTAACTTATTATTAGATATGTTTTGGCTTAGTTTTCAGTTGACTAAAAAGCTCATTATCAGTTTTTCTATCCCTAGGCCACGCAAAACAAGGCTAGCTTCAGCAAAAGCCTGCAGTCAATTTTAAGAACATGTACTTAACTTGATTTTTATCAAGAAGGAATCAATGAAAAAAGATATTTTCAGTAATTTCCCTATTTTTATTGGCTTGTTGTTTTGCTATGTTGAAAATAAATGCACCAGAGTTCAATGATGTGTACATCCAATTCCATTCAGTAAACTAATTAATATATAACAAGATTTAAAAAAAAAAAAAAAAAAAAAGCTTACTACTGTTCTGGCATACCTTTGGGAATTCTTCATAAAAAGAAAATATTTCCCGTAATTGAGGTCTGCTGAGTAATATGAGCCAAAGAATAAACTATTCTTTCCTTTAAAATTTAAACTTAAAGCTTTGTTTGGAGGATTTTATTTTAGATCAGGATAAATACTGCAGGCTTTATCAGCAGGTGTAATTGAGATTTTCTGTTTAGAATCACAGAACATCTCGGTTTGGAAGGGACCTTAAAAGATCACCTAGTTCCAACCCCCCTGCCATGGGCAAGGATGCCACCCACGAGATCAGGTTGCCCAGGACCTTGTCCAACCTGGTCTTGAACAGCTCCAGGGATGGGGCATCCACAGCCTCTCTGAGCAAGATGTTCCAGTGCCTCACCAACCTCTGCATGAAGAGTTTCCTCCTAACCTCTAATCTGAATCTCCCCTCTTTTACTTTAAAACCATTCCTCCTTGTCCTAACATTATCTGCAAAAGCAAAATGTTGCTTCTTTTTTTTATAAGCCTCCTTTAAGTTTTGAAAAGCTGCAAAGAAGTCACTCATAGGAGAGGTGCTCCAGCCCTCTGATCATTTTTGTGGCCCTCCTCTGGACTTGCTCGAACAGCCCCACATCCTTCTTGTGGTAGGGGCCCCAGACCTAGATGCAGCACTCCAGGTGGGGCCTCATGAGGGCAGAGCAGAGGGGGATAATCATATCCCTCAACCTGCTGGTCACACCTCTGTTGATGCAGCCCAGGATGCAGTTGGCCTTCTGGGCTGCAAACGTGCTCTGCTGGCTCATGGTGAACCTTACGTCCACCAGAACCCCAAGGTCCTTCTCTCCAGGGCTGGTCTCAATGAGTTCTTCTCCCTGTCTGTACTCCTGTTTGGGACTGCCCCAACCCAGGTACAACACCTTGCAATTAAGACTTGTTGAATCTCATGAGGTTCATGTGGGTGCAAGCAAAATCACTGGACTTAGTCCTTTTTTTTTCCTTAGAGGTGCAGTTTGTTTTTCTACAAACAGTGGGCCTGGGTGATGACAGGTTAAAAGGCGTTATTAGTTTGCTGCTCTTGTCCTAAAAATGTCCTGATGTGTCACAGAATCACGAAGTGGTGGAGGTTGGAAGAGACCTGGAGGTCATCTTGTCCAACCCCCCCGCTCAAGCAGGACTATCTAAAACCATGTACCCAGGACCATGTCCAGATGGGTTTTGAAGATCTCCAAGGAGGGAGGAGGTGCCACCACCTCTCTGGACAGCCTGCTTGGTTGCTTAGTCACCTGCGTAGTGAAAGCGTTTTTCCTGATGTTCAGAAGGAACTTTCTGTGCTTCAGTTTGTGCCTGTTGCCTCTTTACCTGTCACTGGGCACCCCTGAAAAGAGACTGCCTCTGTCATCTTTGTTCCTTCATTTATTTCTATGCATTGATGAGATCCCCTATGAGCCTCCTCTTCTCCAAGATGAGTCACAGCTTTCAGCCTTTCTTCATAAGGTAGATCCTTCAGTCCCTAATGCATTTGGATCAGACCAGTGGTTCATCTAGCCCAATTTTCTGTCTTCAGCAGAAACAAAAGGACATGCTATTTAGTAAATGACAGTGGATCTGGTGACTTTCTGTAGTCCATTCATGTTGTACTTCACCGTCATTCACAGCCATTGGACTAAGGATCGTAAGTCATGTCCCAGCCCGTTATTTTTAGTGCCCATTTGTGGACATGTCTATGAAGTTGCCTCAGTTCTTTAAACTTTCTGATGCAATTTATTTATGTTACTTACTCTGAAATATTCCATGTTTGAAAAAAGTTAAAGCTGTTCTTAAGAAAACTTGTCACAACAGAGACGAGTTTTCAGAGATATTTTTGCATACATTAAGTTTGACAGTAAAATGATTCAGTGGTGATAGACAAATGCAAGGTACATTTGAGTTCATGAGTCTTTCGGAGTAGTCTTAGATTTCTATTAGTTCATGAAGTGTTTTTATTGTAAAAAAAAAAAAAAAAAAAGTTAGTGAAAACTCACCCTTTTTTATGAAACTCATCTTTTTCATATGGAAGTTCTTTGGAAATACTGACAACTTTTTGATCCATAGATGTTTAGTCTATAATCAATATAAAATTGTAGGGAGGAAGACTAACAACAAGATACTGAAACTTACAGTCCAAGGACCACTAGAAAGTGATGCAATCCTTTGTCTTAAAGCTTATGTAATTTGACATTTGTTCACTGATTCTGTTAATTGAATCTGTGTTCTTGGTCTCTTTCATAAGGACAAATTTCCATGTCACACCAACATTCTTTACTGCTTCCCTGAATATCAAAACATCCTTAGAAATGGATGTCCGAGTCTCCTAAATCCCCAGACTGTCATAGTAAATGAGGAATCTGCTTTTTTTCAGGGTACTGAACATTTCTCAATTTCTGTTGTCTTTTTTTCATCCATAAATCTCTTTGCTGTTCATCTGACTCTTACTTTCTAGTTTCGGTTACTTCTGCTTCATGAAGGAACTTTTGTGCAGTGCATGGGAAAGAAAAGACCAATTGGAGCGTATCCTTAAGATATAGAACATATTTGAACTAGCTTATATATAATGTGAACGTGGAGAAATAAATACCAACACTATGTATTTTACAGAAACTGGTGGAGAACTGGACATTGTGGTTACTTCTAATAAAGAAGTGAAAGTTGCAGCAATTCGAGATGCTTTTCAAGAAGTCTTCGGAATGGCTGTTGTTACTGGAGAGGCTGCACAGTCTAACATCGCACCCCAACCTGTAGGCTATGCTGCAGGTTTAAAAGTAAGTTGATATATAACAGTACTAATGTGCCTCCAATGCAAAGACAGATTGTGGAAACGTTCACCCAAAGCAACCTTATCTTCCATAAAGGGAAGGTCAGTTGGTAGTATAGGTGAACCTTTGCTTTTTTTTATGATCTGAATCGTTAAATGTTTTCAAGTGGCTTGTTGAAACATGCTTTTATTTCTTACTGGAAATGCATTCATCTCAGATGAAGAATGGTTTCATCAATTTCCTTATGTCTTGTTTCCTTCACATCTAGCATACTTTGTGAAATTTTTTTGTTACAGTTTCTAAGTATATCAGGCATTTGTTCTCCAGCTATTACTAGCGCAGTACTTTGGGAATGTTAGAAATGAAAGGAGACTCTGAGGCTGAGGTTGTCTCTGCACTAATTCTGTAGGTCAGAGATAGTTTGATCACTTTGATAGTTTGAACGCTTGTCACAGGGATCTTCCCAAGCAGATCTATGTAACCCTTAAAAGGTAAGAATTAACTGTGCAGCCTCACTAACAGCTGTGCTGGCCCAAAGAAATGGTTAGCAAAGGGTGTTTCACCAGATTCTAAACTGCATGTTCATTGGGTATATATAGGTAGAACCTCCTGGCCAATAACCAAAAATGCTGTAAAAAACTACTTCCAACTTCCAGTATGTTGTTTCTTAAATGTAAGCAAATTATTCATTTATTATAAATTAAATAGTTTCTCCTAATTGTTGGGGCAGCGTTCACAGCTGAGTTAAGACTACCCTCATACCTGTGTATTAGCTGATACGATTTCATACTGAGGTAAAGGGGGATAATGTATATGTTCTTTACCTGCCTCTTCTTTCCCTTTGGGTACTACTGTGTAATTCTAATATTTTTGTTACAACCTAAGAGTTGTAACAAAACAACCTAAGATTTGGGGAGGTGATTTCTAGATCTTACTTGAAGGGGTACCACAACAAAGAGATTCTCCTTTGGTCTTACAACACTCATAAAGGATCTAAAACAGAGAAATATTAAGCTGCAGAAATGGTAAAAGAAATATATGCTTATTCATTAGCTGACAGTAAAACTTGGTGCAGTTACAGATTAGGAATTCTTTGTATGCTAGTGTAGGTCTTTTTCATGGAAAAATAGTAAACTAAAAATATTGAATTAGTCTTATAGTTTTTGTAACTATTGAGGATTCCCCTGTGAGCTTTTTTTTTTTTTTTTTTTTGTAACTATTGAGGATTCCACTATAAGCTGTTTTTTTTTAAATTTTGAAATGAGAGTAATTTTTCCAAATCTCTCATATTGTTTAACGCAAAAAGTACATTGAAGAGTTCTTTTTGTATTCATCTGCAAGTATTGCACTATGTTGTGACTCAGACTGTTGTGTAACAGTTTACATTACTTTCTAGGGAGCCCAAGAAAGGATAGACAGCTTGCGTCGGACAGGAGTAATACATGAAAAACAACCTGCTGTGTCAGTGGAAAACTTCATTGAGGAATTGCTTCCTGACAAGTGAGAACCTGATACCTGTTCTTGGTGGCAGGGGGGAGGAAGGGAGTATTCTTTATTGACTCAAAGGGGCCTACTATAAAAAGTTGCCATTATCACTTTCTCAGCAGAAGACAGGAGGGAGTCTATCTTCAGTATTGCTTTGGCAGACTTGATTTTGGAGAGGTTGTTCAGCTTATTGGCCAGACGTCTTTAGAGTTGAATAGACAAGATCCTTGTCAGCTTTATCAAGACTCACGTTACAAAACCACAATGAAGTATACAAAACTGACAAAATTAAGGAGCTGTAAAAATTGAAATTTGTCTTATGACTTCCTTTCTCACGTGTGTGTGCGTTCTTTTCTCTCTCTGAAACTGTATTCATTTCAGAAAGTATATTTAGAGATGTTCTGGATTTGGAGTAATGCAGTTTCCTGAGGTACTATATTATGCATTTTCATTTCACCAGGAGTGTACTGCTTCTAATCTGTTCCACACAGATGTAACATATCTGAAGGCACAATAGTTACAACTTGATGTCATAACACGCTTTTTGACAGACAGTTCTTGAAGTAGTTTTATAATTATTTTCCGAAACAAAGAGACAATTTCATGTTTCCTTGATACAATCTGAAATAATTTGCTTTCTCATCTTTGCACTGTTGTTTGTGTAATAGACTTTGATTCATTTTTTGACACGTTTGCTCCATTTTTGGAGGTACGTTTAGTATCCCTAGTGGAACATGAATGGTGAACTTTCTAAGTAAAGAAAATTAGGAAGTATTTTAATTCTTCTTAAGTATTTATCTCCACCTAGTTCAATTTAGATGTTTTATAATGTTTACACAAAGGAGTAACTGTGACAATAAGGTCTCTGTTTCAGAATAATTGCTGTTCTCTTTATTTGAGTTTACTCATTCCTAAACCTGAGAATTTTGGATAAAACATTTGAAATGAAAGAGCTGGCCCAGGAAGATCATAGAACAGAATGCTAGCTTTTCTGTCCATACCATACGTGCCCCAAGAACATCATAATCTTCAATATTATTTACAGTAGAAGCAAAGAATTACTTGATGCTTGCTTCATCCAACAAGTGACTTTGAAAGTTTCCCTGCATGTTGTTACAAAAAAAAAAAAAAATCTGAACTATTTTTGGCTCTATTTTTTCTGCAATGAAATAATAGATCATGGTGTTAATAATTGATAAATAATAATTCTGAAGTGAGCATTGTGGTGTTGCACTTCAGTATCAAGGATAAAATTTGTGTTCTGCTGATATCCGTATCATGCTTACAAATATCTGAAAGGAGAGCAGTGTTTCCAAATAACCACACAATTTTCAATGGTCTTTCAGACAGCTGAAGGACATCACTCCCCTTCCAATTGTGCATTCTGAATACTGTTTGCAGAATAAGTTGCAAAGTATTTTGTTATCTTTCCATTTACCAACTTTTTTTATATAAATTGAGAGCGCTTTATCCTTAAAGAAGTCTATCATAGTTGCAAGTGAGAGTAGTGCTCTATCACAGGGCATTCCAGTACTCTGTTGCCTCCTGCAAAAGAGAATGCAAGTGAAAGTACTTCTTCCCCTCTCACTCTACTGCAGTCTTGCTCTGACAGTAAGCTATTGTCACCCCCCCCAGACAGTCATTTTTAAAATTTGAGTCTTGCATTTCTATTCATAACAACATTCTTGTTTCTCACACTTTAAAGTATAAAACTTAATTTATATGTAGACACGGGTAATATGTAGAAGACAACAGCTTCAATATTTAGCTTTCTAAATCTTTTATGATTTTGGTCTTGCTTTTGTGTTTGTTTTCTATGAAGTGTGTCTCTCCTGTGGCAGCTCAACTGTAAAAGTGTTCTGGAAATTGAATACAGTGAGGCAATGATGAGTTGCCCTTAGTTTTGTTTGGATTGTATCAATGTTAAAAGTTTGATAGGGAGAAATTGCTTAATATTTTTGTAAACTAGATAGAGAAACGTTCTTGGTACTGCTTCAGTAGTTTTACCATGCCTTCTGCAGCAGGCACCATTTTTTCTGAAAGGTGCAGGTTTTTTTCAGAAAGGTTTAGTCTTCTGACTAAATCATTTAAGTGATTGTAGTAAGATTATATATGCAAAAAAAAAAAATCTTCTGAATATAGAACGTGAATAAGAATTAAGGTTTTTGATTGTTAGGGAAAGTTATTTTAATGAGATGCATTATAGAAAAGATTGCATGAAAAAAGTAACATAATAAGTATGTCTAAAAGAATATATCTGTACAGGCCCCCTCTCCTCCAGCTTTCTGTGTTTCTTTGATCTGTTCCTTGTATTTTGTATAATTTTGTTTATTTTATGCTTATTAGATGCATACTCATGCACTATAGTACACACTATATACATACACACTA
The DNA here is from genome assembly GCF_964211825.1 of Aythya ferina. NCBI lineage: Eukaryota > Metazoa > Chordata > Aves > Anseriformes > Anatidae > Aythya > Aythya ferina. The sequence continues at coordinate 50,383,504 of NC_140299.1, read as the reverse complement.
AAGATGATGTATACAAATTTTATTTAAAATATGCAACACACTTAAATGAAACTTCATTACATATAATTACATATGTAGCAGAATTTGTAAAATGCATGAGTTGTAATTCAACTACAAACAAGTTTTCAGTCAAGTGATACACAGTACTAAAAAGTGAATTAATTTGCATATTATTGCAGGTGGTTCGACATTGGATGTTTAATTATTGAGGACCCAGTTCATGGAATTCATCTGGAAGCTTTTACCCAAGCAACACCAGTGCCTTTACAGTATGTTCAGCAGGTGAGTTTTCAGGTTTCTTACAGGTGTTGGATTAACAGTCAAGACATAAGATTTAAGTTTTAATTTCATTTATGATGTCAGTTCGTATTGTTGCTTCACTTAAATCTTTCTTTATAAATGAGGATAAAAAATGCTTCTAAGTCATAGGTAAGCACTACTTAAAAATCTTTCGGCATTTGTGGCAAAGTAATCCTTGCTCAGGAGTCTCATTCTGCAGTATACAGCACATGAAACATTTGTTTTACTTTTCTATTAATTAAGAAGAAATATTCCAAGAAGAAATTAACGAAGAGGAAATATTAACCAAAAAGAAATTAACTGAGAAAAAATATTTCCTCAAAATGGAATATAATTTTAATCACTGTACTACATCTGTCAGTCTGGTTCAGTGTCTAAAAATAAACCTTACCAATCTTTAGATAAAGTAAGAATACTCGCATTTCCCTCGGTCACACAGGAAAGCCTTGCAGCTCAAGAATGCACTAAGCAAGTGCACCAAGTATACGCAATAAGCACTCTTACCCAAGAAAATGAGTGTTTCCCTTTTCTTAACTTACTTCATGTATGTATTAGAGATTCATCTGAGGTCAACAAAACTGTGTAATAATGGAGTGTATGTGCACACACGTGCACATGTTACTAAATCAGTGAAGTATCTAACATCTCATTCAGGCACAAGTATAAAAACTGAGAACACTCCAATTTTAATAAAGCTCATAAAACCTAGATATTTTATGTTGCTAATTACCAGCATACTGATAGGATAGCATCCTGTATTGGTTAGTGTTCCTAAAACTTACTTCAAATAAATCACAGATACCTTTTCATATTTGTGCATGGACCTGATTCCACAACATACAGTCTCTTACCTAAAAACAAGACAGATTTCCTCTTTTGACTGTGCTATTCTCACAAAGGTTTAAAATTTCTGAAATAGGAAGATTTAAGTCTTGGAAATTCCATGGGTCATCCCACTGAAAATAACCCAGTACTGGGCAGTTCTTAAACCGACAATTTTTTCATGAGGTTGCTTACATTACTTGGGCCACACTGGGAATTATTCCAAAATCCAGTCGCTGCATGTTGCCTGACTGCAGATGAGTCATACATTAGTTAATTCTGGTTTGCAAATTATTTTTAATGTTTCTGTGAAGAATTCCAAACCAAAACTGAGAGTTTGATCTGCAGAGGATTGTTTTGAGAAAACAAATAGTGATTGTTTAATTTTTGTGCGTGTAATACCAGTTCCATTAGAGTGGAGATTTGTGGGATAGTTCTTAGTTTTCAGAGCTCTTACAACTTTGAAAAGCTGATGAGTAGCAAAATGAGAAATACTGCTCCATTTCTGTAGTTTTACAGAATGCTCTTAAAAAGAGTGGTGAAAGACGTGAAGCTACAGGAAAAAATACTAATTAAGCAGATACAACTTCACTGAGGGATGTAAGCAACCCATCTGAAAATAAGCACAGCAATGTGAAATTACTGCATAAATTGTTACATAGTTCATATCAATGCTCCACAGATGCAAAAAAAAATAATAATCATGGTAGCCATCCTTCATTTTTGTTTTACAGAACACTGTTTTGTCATTTAAAAGCTATTGTTAATAGCAAATTGTTGGGCTCTTGATTGGGTGTGTGCACCAATTGTTACCTTTATTCCCATTGTGTCTCTTTGAGTTTCTCTCGGGGTGTGAGAGAAACTTAGTATGAATCCAGTTAAATATCTGTAATTAAAATCTAGATTACAGAGTGGAGGAGAAAAAAAAGAAGCAGTAATCATATAGTGGTATTTCAGACAGAAAACAGAAGAAATGTGCATTGGATGATAGATCTTATTTGTTACTCACAGTACAAAAGGTGTAAAAATACATGAAAAGCAATTAAATTGCTAGCTGTGTGTTTTGTTGTTTTTGTAATAGAAATAGTGATAAAAGTATCTGCATAGAATGAAACTTTTTAGAATTAGAATATAATTCTTACTGTCTTTACCAATGGCATAAACTTTTCTGAGCACATAATTAGGGACTCATGGCTGTTTATAACTCTTAAATATTGCTTGATTTGAGAAAGTGAAAGGTGAATTTGAGATCTTGTTACGAGAAGCTTCTGTTCAGAGGCCAGATGTCGTCTTTTTTTTGTCAAACCAGAAACTGCAAGAACAGGGGAAAATACTAGACTTTTATTTTTTTATATTTTATTTGGTGTTAACTGATATTTAGCACCAAAAATTCTAAATTTGTCTATGAAGTTATGTGCAATTATGGATCATAATGGAGATACCATAACAGATATTCAGTCCCTACTGTCCACTAAATTATTTTCTTACTGCCAATATGTTTGGATTAATAAGAAGTGTTGAATTTGCTTTTTCCTTACAAAGGAATTCTGCCTCTTCTGTACCTCTGGAGAGCATCAAGTTATTTCCATATTGGAGCAGATTGTATATTCTAACAAATTTGTATGTGGGATTGGACTAGATGATTCTTCAAGGTCCTTTCCAATCCCTAACATCCTGTAATTCTGTGATACATACTGTTACTTTACAAGACAGCGGTTGTAGGAAGGCAGAAACACACTGCTGAGCTTTGGTCTGCTGCACATGCAGTGGAAAAAGACTGACTCAGTTCTGTGTCAAAACAAAAACTGTATGAAGAATTTGGCCCGTTGTGCAATGTTATGAAGAAATAAGTAATACTAAGAACAGCCTTTCTTAGGCTGAAAGTCTTCTTCGTTGTATGTGAGAGTGGCCAGAGGTGGTTATCTGGGGTGAGAATGAAAACAGATAAATGCAGTGGTACTTACACCGCAATTTACCATCTGCATCCAGTCTTGGGGAATTACAGTGTATGCACACTGTGATCTCATGCAAATAGCTCAGTCTTCCTTTTCTGCCAAGCTGTTTTCTTGTTACTTGTCTGCTCCAAAAGGACATTTTAAGCATTAAAAAAAAAATCTGTGGAGAGTAAGAATTTACTGTATGAATACGTATTGTTACTGATTCCATCTGTTGGCTACTTCAAAAGAGAAAACTATTTCATACTAATAGCAGAATGTCTTTATGCCCTCAAATATGTTTCATATTTAAATTGTTCAGATGTCACTTGGATCATGATAGACACAAATTTAAAAAGTGTAATTGGCTTGCAAAATTGCAGGGCAGTCTGAGATTTGGATTCTGATATTCTTTTATTTGCCATGTAGTCCCATTGTAAGAAAGTTTACTGCTAGTCTTGGTGAAGACAAACAAAACTACTCTTTTCATGCTCATTCAGTAATCACTTCTCAAAACATTACACAGGCTAAGAGTCTCACTCCTCAGGACTACAATCTGAGATGGTCAGGCCTGTTGGTGACAGTGGGCGAAGTGCTTGAGAAGAACATACTGAATGTCAACAGGACTGATTGGCACATGGTATTCACTGGCATGTCCCGTCGACAGATGATCTACAGTGCAGCCAAGGCTCTGGCAGGAATGTACAAACAACATCTACCACCCAGGACCGTTTGAAAGAAGGCTGATCCATGACACTAAGGAATACTGGCTTTGTTTCTGGAATGGTGAAAACTATGTATTCTAATTCTCAGTGGGGATACAGCACAGATTTCTAATCTACCTGTAAACTGTATTTTACTTTTTAAGATGTGGAGGTAGTTTCCAATAGTGGAAATGAGCAATTCCAATTTTCAATAACCATGTGATTTCCAATATAATTCACAAAAGAGGAAATCAGAACAAACAGATATATTTATAAGTAAGACAAATAACATCACAGTTTATAAATTGGAATGTGCTATTACTTGACACCTTAATAGGCATTTCTGAAATGTTTAATATTTCAGTTACTCAATATACTTTTTTAAAGATGGGGATCATTGTTTAGCTACTTATATTAATAATATAAACATGTTGACAGCATAATATGTATGTTAAATGTGCATTTCAATCTAGAGAGACAACTTCTGAATTAGATGTTATCTTGGGGCCTGTGCTTAAGTGGTATTTCACACATCAGAGGTTTGGTGTATGTAAGTTCTCAGGACTGATGCTGAGTAGTTTTTTTTAACATGTAACAGTGGACTGCTGAAGAACAGCACAAACCCATGCCCAGTTAGTTCGAGTCTGGGCTAAATAATTCTTGAAATCTCATTTTCCAAGCTGCATCTTTTTCTATGTATAGCTTCTCTGTAGCAGAGATGAAATCATCTCCAGATAAAACACACAGCATAGTTCAAGTTGCTTCAGTGGCTTTTAGATCAGGTAGCACATACACATGAAATTATCTCAGCATTGCATTTCAACGTCATTTACTACAGTATTTCCAAACCACACATTTTATATGGAATTAGTATAATTTCTTCTATCAAGTTATGGTTGTCAGCAATTGGATGTGGAAAATAGTGAGATGTGTATCACTTGCTTTGCTATCCTGCATTTTCTAAACATTTATAAGTCCTAAATGCCTTCTTGATGTCATGGGCTCACTGTTTCTCGTATAAGTTTTTGGTCTTCTCTGATTTTTTTTCATGGCTTCACTTCTTCTATCTATGCTCACACAATCGTAAATCTTTATGCAGAAATATGGAAGTAATTGTGAAGAGAATATTTTGGTAATAATACTTTTTTTAAGAACAAAGAATAAACAATTACTTTTTGTTTGCCTTAAACGGTTTTGCAGCTTGTATTCTTTTGCTTTTACCTTTCCTGATGCTTTCAAAGGACATATTTATATACAATACTGTTAAGCCACTTCATATTTGTACCCAGTGAAAGCCTGTCTATTTCCAAGTAATATATTTTGCCTTAATTGGCTTCCTCTGTAAATTAGTTGAATAAATGTTTTTTCCTAGAGAGTTGTACCTATTATAAAGGTTTACTTGTTTTTAATGTAGCTGATGAACACCTTAATGGGGAAAAAAAAACAAGCCCATATCTGACTGTTGAGGTCATGAAGTTTTTTACTGGGGGAACTTAGTATCAAAAGTTAAAAGGGTGATACTGGGACTTCTGTTTGTCATCAAGAGTGAAATGAAGTTCTTATAATCTAATGGGAAGCTGTAAGTGACCCACATTATTTGAACATTCACACGTCTATGGGGCTGGATGGGATTCATCCAAGGGTACTGAAAGGAACTGGCAGAAGAGCTAGCCAAACCACCTTCAATAAACTACCACCAGTCCTGACTAACTGGAGAGGTCCCAGTTCAGTGAATGGGACTCCAGTCAACAAAGGCAGGAAGGAGGATTCAGGGAGTTTCTAGGAATGTCATTCTGACCACAATGCCAAGGAAGACTATGGGCAGGTGTATTCTGAATGATCATCACACAGCACATGCAGGACAATCAAATAATCAGATGAAGCCAGTATGGGTTTATGAAAGGCACATCCTGCCTGACCAACCTGATCTCCTTGTATGACAAGATGATGCGTTCAGTGGGCAAGGGAAAAGGCTATGGTTGTCTGCCTGGGTTTTAGTAAAATGCTGGGCACTGTTTCCTATAGTATTCCCCTGGGAAAGTGGCTGCTCATGGCTTGGACAGGTGTATGGTTCTCTGGGTGAGGAACTGGACAGATTGCATGGCTCTAAGCTGTAGTCAGTGGAGTTCTATTCAGTTGGCAGCTGGTCACCCATGGCATTCCCTGCGGCTCAGTATTGAGGCCAGTTTTGTTTAACATTTTTATCAATTATCTGGATGAGGGGATTGAGCACATCCTAAGTTGATGGACAGTACCAAGTTAGGCAAGACTGTTGATCTGCTTGAGGGTAGGGAGATTTTGCAGGGGGATCTGGATGGGATAGTTCAATGGGCTGAGGCTAGTCGCATGACATTCAATGTGGCTAACTCCTCGGTCCTGCAACTGGGTCATAGCAACCTCACACAGCGCTATAGGCCTGGGGAAGGGATGCTGAAAATTTACCGAGCAGAAAAGGGTCTGGAGGTGCTTGTTGACAGCCAGACGAACGTCAACCAACAGGGTGCTGAGGTGGCCAAGAAGGCCAAAGGAATCCTGGCCTGCATCAGAAATAGTGTGGCCAGCAGGACTAGGAAAAAAATTACCCCCTTGTATTCAGCAGTGCTAAGATCACACCTCAAATCTTTTGTTCAGTCTTGGGCCCCTCACCACAAGGATATTGAGTTAATTAAGCATGAGCAGAGAAGAGCAATGAAGCTGGTGAAGGGACTAGAACACAAGACAGAAGACTGAGGGAGCTGCAGCTGTCTAGTTTGGCGAAAAGGAGGCTGAAGGAGGACCTCATTGCTCTCTACAACTACCTGAAAGTAGTTTGTTGCAAGATGAGTATCAGTCTTTTCCCAGGTGACAATTGGTAAGACCCAAGGAAAAGGACTCAAGTTGCTCCAAGGGAGGTTTAGATTGAATATGTGGAAGAATTTCTTCACTGGAAGGGGCTGCTAGATAAGTGGTGAATTTCCCATCCCTGGAGGCATTTAAGAGTCACGTTGTTATAGCATTAAGGGACAGGGTCTAGTGATGGGAGTAGGTCAGGCTGATGGTTGGATCTGATGATCTTGAAGGTGTGTTCCAAACTAGATGATTCTGTGAACTCATTATTCAGTGCAGGTATCTTTGCTCTTAATGTCTTTTCAGCTTGCAGTGTATAATATGTTAAATGCTGCCCTCTTATTCACTGCAACAATATCATAGAATCATTTAGATTGAAAAAGACCTCTAAGATCATCAGGTCCAACCTTTAACCTGTCACTGCCAAGTCCACCATTAAACCATGTCACTAAGCACTACATTTACATATGTTTTGAAGATCTACAGGGTCGGAGCAGTGACTCAACTAGGCAGTCTGTTCCAATATGTAACGATCCTTTCAGTGAATAATTTTTTCCTAATATCCAATGTAAACCTCCCCTTCTGCAATTTAAAGCCATTTGCTGTTGTTTTATCAACTAGTATTTGGGAGAAGAGATCCATCCCCACCTCGCTATAGCCTCCTTTAGAGTGAGGCTATAATTGTAGAGTGATGGTATCCTACATGATAAAAAGTAGAGAGGACATGAAATTATCAGTGGGTTTATGTGTGCTGAATTTCTGTTTTTTTTTTTTTTTTTTGTTTTGTTTTGTTTTTCTCTCTTGCATATTTAAGAAAATAACATCCTCACACAAAGAGCAAGAGTGCAGCTTCTTCCCTAAGAGGTCAGGGAAAGGAAAAATGTCTGCAGTATGTACTGGAAAGCTAAAAATAAACAAATAAAAAATTACTTCCTATTTGAGTGAAAACACTTTTCCAAGTCTGAGCTGCAGCTGACACGAAGGAATTTTGAAGCGAGTAAAAGATAACATTCAGCTTTTCACAGTCTGCTCAGATAGGATGGGATGGGATGGGATGGGATGGGATGGGATGGGATGGGATGGGATGGGATGGGATGGGATGGGATGGGATGGGATGGGAGAGAAAGCTCAATAGGTAGGATATTGACATACTGTGTTAAATCTATGCTGAAATCAACTTAGAGAAGCACATGTCAGAACACATTGAGACATGTAACGGCAATTCTCAGCTGCTTGTCACCACTGTGAATACAGAGCAGAAATAGTTGCTGCTGCTTTGTGAATGGGTGTCATAAGGAAATAAATAAAAAACAAACAAACAAACAAACAAAAACAAACAGGAAATTCCCCCATTTGAAGATGAAGAATGTCAATGATTGTTGCAAATGGTCTGGGGATACACCCAGAAGAAAGGGAAAAGAGCTATATAAGGAAATCAGAGTTGCTGTACATTATCTCCACATATGTTGGAACTGCTGTTCCAATAGTTTTGTTTACTATAGATTTTGTAGCAAGCAGTGTTGAAAACAATTTTTCCATGACCATGGACTTTTCCAGCATTATCATGATGTTTTGGAGATAACTTGCCTCAAAGAAGTTGTAATTGTCTCATCAGGAAATATATGTTGATAATCACACTGTAGAAAGAACATAACGTGGTATGACCTGCTGCTATTATAGCTCCTGCCTCACTGCAGTCAAAGTTATGGCAGTGTACCAAGCAGGTTGCAGAAGGTCAGGCTGTGAGAGATGGTCTGCGTCTTGTAGGTATGCTGAAGAGTAACAATGACTGCATGCTCTGCTATGACATTGGTGGCACTGGTTTTCACTGCACATCTTTATAATGATATTGTAATCTCCTTCACTATCAGCATGTGGTCAGTTCAGTCACTTGAGGCTAATTGCAGCACTGCTTCTCAGCACTGCATAGTAGCTTTTTCGTGACCCTGACAAAGACATCCTGATTAAAAACCATTAGTGCCTCTATGCATGTCAAAATACATACTTATCTGCTATACCACATTAAAAAAAAAAAAAAAAAAAAAAAAGCCAAATCTTTACAGCTTGAATTAAACTGAAGGACTGAAGGAGATTTACCTGGGGCAGAATTAAGGCAGAATCTTAAAAAAATTGAGGGACTATGCATTAGCTCTGCTATTTGCCTGATACCCTACCAAGCAGCAACACTTGCTGCTTTTGTGTAACCCTGTCAATGCTAAGTGTTTAAATATACTGCTTAGTAAAGTTAAGGTAGTGATTCATTTAAGTCACTTGTAGGTTGCATGGTGACAGCATTTTAATTGATGCTATGGAGAATACTAATTAGCAGACCTGTGATAAATTCAGGCTGAAATTGAGAGGATCTGTACATGTTAGTAAGAGATGGATCAGTCTTCAGGAAAAAATCAGTACAAGGATCTTCTCTACAGGAAGAATATGATTTTTTTTTTTTTTTACTTTTTTTTTTTTTTTTTTTTTTTACTTTTTCCTGAGGCTGAAAAATAGTTTTGTTTAAAATAGTTTTTTGTTTAAAAAATGAGATCTAGCTCCTGATGGCAAGTAGAAGGCTGAAATTCTTTATTATGTACGTGATGTCAGTACTAAGAGTTAGTGAAAGATTGTTTCTGTTTCTTCCTGCAAATGAAATTTTAGTACATAAGAGTGAAGTTTAATATATATATTATATATATATATATTAATTCTGATTAGTATTCTTTAGGGAAAAAACAACAACAACAAAACAAAACCAAAACTGCTATGTCCACAGCCATCCTGTTAAAATACCACTGTGTGGTCACTTAGACACTTTCTGTACCACATTACTCCTACTGGCCATTCTTGAGCTTTTCCATTTGTAGCAGCTGTTTGGGGTGTTTGTTATTATCAACGGGTTTAGGAAAATAAATGTACTCTTCCTGTTTGGTCCAATTCCACTACAAGTAAACCTCACCAAAAAAAAAATAAATAAATAAATAGATAAAATAATGTGGGCTGAGAGGTTGCCTGGAGCAGAATGGCAGAATGAATTAATTATATTAATTATGAAAGTCTGATGAGACTGTGTGACTGAAAATCTGGGAAGCCAAAGCTTGGAAATGAAGCTTCTCAGAGTTCTGGTGCAAGCATTTAATTTGCCTTCCAGTCTGGGTCTGATCATCTAAGCAGACTGAGACAAGCTGAGTGTTTAGGAGAGAGTGAAATATTTTTACGTCTCTTATTTATCTCTTTTTCCTGATATACCTAGAGATTATGTTCCCATAATTAGAATATCCACTCTTTGCAGAAGCAGGACACCCCATCTATTTCGAAATGCCTGCAGCCTGCATAGCAGTTATCCAGCAGAAGTCCAAGTGGAATAAGTGGAATGCTTTGTGAAAAGAAGCTGTGCACTTTTCTCAGTAGTGGAAAGTGTCACCCTCAAAAAGAGGAACCAGTGCCTACCTGGTTACAAAAGTGTGAAACAAAGAGCACATGGGAAAGCAGCAGAGATAGGTTTACCTGCGCTAAATTTATTCTAGTTAGTACAGATGACCACAGAAGGAAAAACAGGGAAACATACTTAGTCTCTGGATACTTTCAAGCTGGTTGTTATTCTGTGGTGAAGCTTTTGGCACTGCTTTTTTAAAACAGTTGTTAATTGTGTCAATGTACAGGTTGCAAAAGTGTGGCTGCTTATGCTCCCTTTCCACTCATACCTCATTAAGTTGACCTGCTAAGTAGGTCATGAATATACATGACTCAGGAGACTGCAAAAGTCAAAATGAGGTGTATGCTCCAAATAGGTGCTGGGATCAAATTCAGTCCAGTTGCAAATGATTTGATTTCACTGAAGTTATGCAGTGATGAGTAAGAGCAAATAATTACTACTTACTCATTTTAAGCAGAAAATAATCTATATTACATAATATTCCTAGCAGAATAAGCTCTCTTTACTCACAGTCAGCTGAAGTTACCTGGGGCTGCTCTCACACACTGTTTGGGCTGCAGCTAGACTGAGTTGAACAGTTACTGCTCTGGGCTCAACATCAGTCTTTTCATCACATTGGTCATTCAGAACTGCACCATTCTGTTAGAAATACCTTGGTTGTAGAACTCCCCACCCAT